>NC_135879.1:88925388-89525388 GCF_964194155.1 Cetorhinus maximus | reverse complement strand
GTGTGTGACAGGAATCATCAAGTGTTACAAAACATAGCTATATGCAGCTTTATATTTAGAGATTTTTTTCTTGAATCCCTCCTATTCACAATAGTACAGCAGAACAATCAGCATGAAGTTAACTAACTTCTCGCATAATCAAAATAAGCATAAGTGCACCACCAACATGTTTTGATGAATAAGTATTTTCAGGCTTTTAAAGTAAGCCAAACTAATAAAAAAAAGGAAACTCCAAACTGGGAGAGAAACTGTAATATCTGCCTGTCTTACCACGGCAAGTTCCTGTCGAGTAGTCAATGTAGTACTGCTGGGCACAGGCCTCATATTGACATTCCCCAAAGAGCAAAACTTTGGTGGGGTCTTTACAGGACAAGCAGACTGTATTGGACTCACAGGTCAAACACTGGTTACTGCATGCTAGGAGACAAAAACAAATAATCTGAAAAGTTTTTCCCCCTATAAACAGACTATAATGGAATTCATCTTACATGAAAATGAATCAGTTTCTAAAATGCCTTAGATTAACCTTAACCCTGTTATTTGATTAATAACTTTCATTTGTCACATGGCTGTTAATTTATGCTTGCAAATATTAAAAACAAATCCTATATAGACAGCAGGAGAACTGGCATTCGACTTAATGAATGATTAAGCTTTAACAGGAAGATGATTACAAAAAGCATGAACTATTACCAATAGTTACAGACTCCAAAATGGAAGCCAAAGTGTGCTGCACTTAGATCAAAACGGACAGTAATGCTTTCACTGAGTTAGAAAGAAGTCTAAATGTTTTGGAACTCTGCAATGCCAGAATTATTTCACTGGTGGCAATGCAAATGAAAACAATGTTAGCTATCAGAAATCTGAACCATTACATAAAGTGGCACGTCATTCGCCAGTGCGGCATATCATGACAGACCAAATGGCCTCTTACTGTGCTGTAAACATTCAATGATTTAAAATTGACACAGTTAAAGTACTAAATACATCAACAATACTTTGTTGATTAGGTAACATTCTGAACAGGTTATAATGGGGAATAGCCTCTTCAATTTGAGTTTTGGTTCATTTACAAAACTGCGACACTAAAATCACAAATGTACACCAAAGACATTCAAACCGGGGTCCCTAAAAACATGGAAGTTAAATGCTTAGATCTCAGCGTATTTACAAGTCAACACGTTTCTCTTGTTCTGTGATTGGTTTCTGTATTTGTTGGCTTACTGGCATGGTATTTTTGTTGTAGGATACTAATAGAGCACAAATTAGCATTGTTATTCGGAAGTAAGGGAAGGGTTTCCTCGGAGCGTGTCGATATTTACAGGCATCGCACAAGAGTGTATCAATATGCTACAATTGACCACAATACCCCTTCAGGCAGGGGAATATTTGCCACAGTTGCTGCTGTTGATTCTTATCCAGCAGTTTCTGTTAAAAATATACATGTGTAGACATCAGGTCAGTAAATAATCAGACCCGGCTGTTACAGCTCTCAGTAAATTAGCCTGGAGTATTGCCAGATGATATAAAGTACCAAGGCATATACACATGAAAACATGCCAGGCATAAGTGTCCAGCTGGCACCCACAAAGCCATGCCCTACCAAGCGTCAACACTCAGAAAAAGAGAGAAAATCGGCAAAAAACTCAAGAATTTTGTTGGAAATTGGCCTTAGCATCCCTGAATTTGGAGCAGGAAATCAACAAACAGTTCCCATTTCTGGCTGTTATCTATCAGTGCCTGCTTTAAAATGTATAGAGTAGATTTTCCTGCCCCAGTACTGGACAGAACCACCCATTCAAAGTGCACTGCTCCTCCAAGTCCAGGAACTTTAAAATTTTCTGTCCCCAACCAATAACGTATTCTGGGGCACCTCAGGCAGTGCCTGAGGGCCCTGTGTTGCAGAAGGGACAGAAAAGTTAATTGACAGGCCTCAGAGATCAGCAGCCAGAAGAGCTTGATTACCTTTAGACATTCAATTGAGGGGATTCAAGATTAAAACCAATCACTGACCATTTTTCCTTTCGTGAATCCCCAGACTTCTGCAGACTCTCTGGTTGGTGGAAATCTGGGGACAGGCCACAGTGCTCTCAGGTGCCTAGTGAGTAATTCTTAGGAAAACGTGATGGGAGACCATAATTGCCTCCTTCTGCCTCATTTGTGATGGTGAAATGGGCCAATGCCTTCTATAGCCCCAAGTGTAACTCTGCAACCGCAGAAATCCTGGCACTACATAGAATGCATGACGGCTCTGCAAAGTAGCTCTGGTCACTTTTTCATGACTCGTGCAACTGGGGAGATAGATTTTCCCTGGAAATAAAGGCCAATAAATAATCCCTTAAGTATAGAAGTCAGCTGAAAATAGAGTATGACTTGACTATGATGCCTTCCATGTTCAACTTACATCGCCTGTGCTAATGCCTAAAGCTAAAAATTGCCATTTAACAGCAGTACTGGAGACTCCTGATACTCGAGGCTGTTCACTAGCACAAATCAACATCTTTCAGCAAGAGGGGCCAGAAAATCCCAACCAGGAGGGCAAGAGAAGAGACATCAGTGGAAGGGAAAAATTTCATCTGGAATTGTTATTACTAGTAATGTGCAAAAATGCTAGCATTTACCTGCATTAGTAATTTAGATATGAGACCGGAAATAAAAAAAAATCTTGTAAATAGTCTATACATTTGCATAGTGTAGTTTTTGCTTTCACATTATGTAAGGAAAGCACCTGTTTAATTTAAAGCACCGTCCAAGATCAGTATCTGCACATCACATAAGAAGTACTTTTTTAACTACAATTCCAACACAGATCCCAAGGGTCAAATTTTCGATATGTGATACTAGTAGCCGAGGTGCTTTACTGCAAGTGTGAAGTTGAAAATGACACGTGAAGTATAAATTCCATTAGTCAGCAAATGTAGCAATATAATAGTTGCAGCAGACCAGAGATACGTACGCTGACAGATCTGTTTGTTGTCACTGTAGAAAGCTGGGGGACAAGCAGTAATGCACATGCCAGAATGGGCCAGAACCAAGTCAGCTGCACAAGCAGTGCAACCATAAGCTCCTTCGGTACTGCAAGTTTTACATGATGAATGACATCCTGGAATAAGCAAAGAGAAGACATGAGTATATCAGCATGTTTATTCCAATTAACATAAGAATATTAAAAAACTATGGAAACCTATTTCATAGTATTTTTCCCTGCCCAATTGCTTACTTTTGCAAGTGCCTCTGCTCATGAAGTATCCTGTGGGACAATGAGAAACACAATGGTCTCCGAGCAACATCTCACGGAGATCATTGCAGTACAGACAGACACTACCTGTATCTTTAAGGTCAGCTACACAGTGCTTACACTGAGGTTGGCAATCTGAAACAAAAGGCAAAAAATAATATTGGTTTTGGTTGGTAACAGTTAACCATCAGCCTAAAGCAATTGGTAATAATAAACACTAATTCTTTCATTGTTAAACTCCAGTTTAATCACACAATTATAAACACAGGCTCTGGGACTCTGCTGGAGGATTTTAAGGGGCTGGATATCCCATTAATATGCCCCTTACCCAGACAATTTTCTCAAAGCAGGTGCATTTACATATCAGATGGTTCAGGTTTGCCTTAGTATTTTACCACAATACAAGTGGACAGGCAATGCATCAGATTTTTTTTTAATGAATATTTGCTGAACTAATCGGTTTTCGCATTGTTATTAGTTCCACTTCAAGCAGCTGAAGTTGGAAAGCACTTTTAAATTTGAAATTCATTGAGTTTTATTGCCTATTTTTTCATGCTCCTATAGATTTTTTTTCAAATCAGTACAGTGATTTTGTAAAACGAAGTAACCAAATCTGGATCAAATTAGGTCATTGAGCACCTGATTCCAAGCTTACAGGTCAAGATAAAATAGTATTAGTATGTCCAACAAAGAAGGTACAGACAGCAAGAATTCTATATTGTTCTTCTTCTCGTCCACTGGGAACAACATTTATCTTCTTCCCCTTATAATCTGCTCCAGGGATGCCTCAGAGAACTGGGGGTCAACCTTCTCACACTGAGATTACATCAGCAGAGTTGCGGTCCCTCTCCTGAAAACTGTAGAATGGATCCACTCTGATCCTGTAGAGTTCTAATCCTGGTCCTGAAGGCATTGTGGGAAAGAAATGTTCTGCCCCAATCCTCGTTGAAAAAGCTAACCGCTGCTTGGCTTCAATCAGACATTTTTTTTTTGTTGGGTTCTGTTTCACAAAAATGGCTTTACATTCATTTCCAGTTACAAGAAAAATGTTGGAGAAGCCGAAAGCAGTATACAACAGGTTTCTGTTTTGCTTCTTAATCAATGAATGTTTTCTAATCATGGTGCACAATTAAACTGCTCACTTACCAACACAGTATCCAACTTGGTTCAGGTATTGCCCCTCTTTGCAGCTGATTCTGCAGTATCCATTTAGCAATGTAACATGAGGGTGACATGCCAAACAGTCAGAGTCTGAAGGGCCATCACACTGCTTGCAGAAAGGATGACATGCTGGAAAGGAAGGGAAAATTTAAGACAGTTTAATTGTTAAGTTTATTGGGAAGTTTTATTATAATGAAGGTGCTATGCAAATAAGTGCATGATGTTGATGATTTTGAAAATGTAAATCTCGGCAGGATTGTTATTTTCTAACCATGATTTAACCCCTACACCTGTGCAAAAGCATTCAAATTTACACAACATATACTTTGGATCTGATATACTGCATTTATTTGCCTTCCTTCATTTATTTATTCAATAGCATTGCTTATCAGTTTGTGGAATGGATAACATAACAGAAATCCCAAAAAGTGCTAATTATTGTTCATCAATTAGAAGTGAAAGACAAACAAACCTTTAAAAACTAGTACAATTTTTGATACATGCCCAGTGAATTAATAAATGCACAGCATGTTGTGTCAGCAGAGATTCTGTTTGCACTGAACCGACAGTTATTTCAACGAGGACCACATTAATGAATTTCTTTGGTCATCTAATTTGTCTCCATTAATGCCCCTCATAAGATACTGATTTATGTTGGGGTAAATACAGATGGCAATTCCTCTGGGCATTGGGCTGAATATTAACTTTTGGACCCACTCGCAGGAGGGGAGGCCAGCAGTGGTTCAGGAACCCAAATGTTTGTGCAGTGGTGTTTGCCGCAGTTCTTCAGCTCAGCCATGGTATTAGCACTCCACTTCTAGGTTTCCTGACAAATCAGGCATGACCACAACCTGCACCTTGACTGCTCAAGCCTCAGTATTTAAAGGGACCCCAGCAAGAATCAAAATGGATTCATTCTACGATTGTCAAGAGAGAGACAGCAACCCCATTGAAATAATCTCAATGTGGGAACCTCCAAGGCATCTCGGAAGCAGCTGTAAGTGCCCGAAAATAAATATTGTTCCTAGAGGTTTGGAAGAAGAAGCCAGCATCTGGGACACAGCATGCAGGACTGGAGGCGGCTGAGGTGAACAGTAGAAGTTTTGGTACGGATACAGTGTTCAAAGGGGTTACAGGAAAGATGAGTGGTATGCCACATTCAAATGCCAATCCTCCCACTATAACTTACCCAGCCTTCTCCTACACAGCACTCCTCAGACCAACATCTTGCACTCCACTCATTCCTCTCTCATGAGGTACATCCTCACATCCCTAACTGAACAGCCACCAATGACGCAAACACTCATCCCTCACAGTCACCCTCCACAAATGCTATCATTCCATCCTCTCAACACATTCCATTTCTTACACTTTTAGATCTATTCTTCCTTTCCTTTTAGAAGAGAGTGTAGAACACCAGGGAGAGGCAGTGAACTGAGGACAGCCCTGCAGTCATCAAGATCACTGCAGTGAAGTTCAGCAGAGTGTCAGAGTACAAGGCCATGGAGTCTTCCAGGTACACTCACGACCCTTGTGATTCTTTCCTTTATCCTTTCATGAGATATGGATGTTGTTGACAAGCGCAGCATTTGTTGTCCATCCCTAATTACCCTCAAACTGAGTGGCTTTCTAGGCCATTTAGAATCAACCACATTACTGTGCACCCGGAGTCACATGTAGACCAGAGTGGGTAAGGACGGCAGGTTTCCTTCCCTGAAGGACATTAGTGAATCAGATGGGTTTTTCCAACAATCAATGATAGTTTCATGGTCACCATTACTGAGAGTAGCTTTATAATTTCCAATTCATTAATTGAATTTAAATTCCACCAGCTGCCATTGTAGTATTTGAACCCATGTTCCCAGAGCATTAGCCTGGGCCTCTAGATTACCAGTGCAGTGACATTGCTACCCTGGCTGAGTTATAGGCAGGCTGCTTATTCCCCGACTTGGCTGCTCAGCTGCTTAAGGCTAACACAAATCAAATCTTGAAAATTTCATTTGATCTAACACCCATAATGTGTTGGCAGGAGAGTTTCAGATTACCACCACTCTTTGTATGAAAAAATGCTTCCTGATTTGCCTCAGCTCCAGTTTTAAAACTATGTCCCCTTGTTCTCTATTCCCCCATTAGAGAAAGGAGATTTTCTCCATATACCCTATGAAATTCCTTTATCATTTTAAGCACCTCAATTAGATCACGCCTCAACCATCAAACTCAAGGGGTTACAAACAATATTTATGCATATTAGTCTAATAATGCAACCCTACCTGTCCTGGTGTAATTCTGGTGAATCCCTCCTCAAAGCCTTTCAAGGCCAATATATCTTTCCTAAGGTTCAGCGCCCAAAAGTAAATGTAGTGCTCCAGATGGGATGCAATTTATGATGTGTATTGTGGAAAGCATTAATTCCTAACTTCTGTGTTCCAACCCCTTAAGGTAAAGACCAACATTTCATCAGCCTTTTTATTTATTTTTTGTACCCCTGCAATAGCCTTCAATGATCTGTGTACACAGACACCTAAATTACTTTGCTTCACCAGAGTTCTTTAAACAAAAACCTTTGATTTGAATTTCTTGGATCCAAAATGGATAACTTCACACGAACTTCATTTGCCATAATTTTGCACACAGGCTTGCTATGTCCTTTTGCAATTCCTGCTCCTATCTATAAAACTTACTGTGCCTTCTAACTTAGTGCCCTATGCAAACATGGATATACAATTCTCTATTGCTTAATCTAAGGACAGAATCTT
The DNA here is from genome assembly GCF_964194155.1 of Cetorhinus maximus. Lineage (NCBI taxonomy): Eukaryota > Metazoa > Chordata > Chondrichthyes > Lamniformes > Cetorhinidae > Cetorhinus > Cetorhinus maximus. The sequence continues at coordinate 89,518,233 of NC_135879.1, read as the reverse complement.
CTGGTCGGTGACCGGGGGGCGGGGCCCGCTCGCCGACGCATAGAACGATGCAGAGTGATATTGGGCCTGCGTCCCAATGTCACCCCGCGTCATTTAGATTTTCAGTTCGGTGGGTGCGCAGCCGAAGGCCATTAAAAAAGTAATTAACATGATTAATGGACCTGCCCATCCAACCTTAAGGTTGGCGGGCAAGCCGGGAGCCCTGGCGGGCTTCAGAAAAAACATGAGACCTCATCCACGGGTGGGATGAGGTTTCATGAGGGTATTAAAATTTTTATAAAATGTTTAAATAAAAGAAATTGACATGTCCCAGCTCATGTGACAGTGGCACATGAGTGGACTTGTCAGTAATTTTTTGCCCCTTCTTTATTGAACCTTTCAAACCTGAGCCGATCTCCCTGAGGCAGCACTTTGCCTCAGGGAAATCTGTGCGCTCTTTCACACACATGCGCAAAAAAGCGCACTCCTGGCTCAGGGAATACCCCCCCCCCCCGCCTGCACAGGGAGCGCATAGCGTTTCCTGGCGGATGTCACGCTGGGCGGGCCTTAATTGGCCCACCCATGCAAATTGGCGGCACACCCCGGACCTGGGGCGCCGATCGGGAACCGCCCGCTCGTGCCCATTCCCGCAAACCCCCCCCCAACGGAGTGGGGTGGGGGGGGGGGTGGGATCCTGCCCTAAGTCATTTGGTGAAAAGCTGAAGCCTTAGTACAGATCCCTGGTCAATGCCACTTGTCACATTCTGTCAAATACAAAACATTCCTAACGTGCTCCCTCCCATCTTGCAACTAATTACCAAGCCATGGCACATGTCACCTCCAACTCCATAAACTTTTCTTTTGCTAATAATTCTTGTGTTGAAATTTATCAAATGCCTTCTGGAAGTCCATATAGACAACACCCTTAGGCATTCCCCTGTCCACCATGCTAGCGATCTCATCAATTTTTCAACTAGATTAGTCAGACATGAACAACCCTTCATTAATCTTTGCTAACTGTCTTTGATCAACTCATATTTTGTTCAAACGAAACAAAATGGTTATCGTGAATCACAGGATTCACCATTCCTGAACTGACCATTTAAAAATCAAGAGTATATCTATTAATGTGAAAGACTGCATACTGCTGTAAAATACACAAGAGATACATGAAAGTAGAAACTGAAATATTTAAATAATGGCAGTGCAAAAGAAGCAGACGTACAATAACAGGCATTGTCTTGACTGTAGAATCCTTCAGGACATGTATGCAGACACTTGCTTTCATAGAGGGCTCTTGGTGGAGAACAGGCTGTGCAATTCTGAGGACTGCTCCCTGTGCAGCTTGTGCAGGTGCCGTGGCACTCTGTATGCAAAGATATCAGAAGACACATGCAAAACAGTCATTAATATTTATTACTCCACTTCCTTAGTTACCTTTAAGTGAGTTGCGATTTTATGAGATGTAACAAAAAATAATTCTACTTTATTCAGATCCAGTGATGCTACAAACAACTTACCAATGTTATAATTGGAAAATCAACATCTCCATATATTCCTAATTCATGGAGAAATTAGTTTGCTCCACAACTGATCATAAATAACCGCTAAATTTTACATGCTGCAGTCAAACATGGTTGACATATTTATAGGTGTATTTCTGATGTGTACTAGAAGTATGATTTGCAATGGTCAATAAAATACAACTTCTTTGGCTGGATGTTACACTCCCCCACTGGCGGGTTTGGAGGCATGGGTTCGTAAAATCCAGCAGATGACCTTCCCGCTGCCTTCCATTGATCTGTCTGAAATTTTATGGGGGGACAGGACAATTAAAGGCCACTTAAGCACCTGATCTTGCTGCTGTCAGTATTTTACCCACAGCAGGGGGGAGGCCCACACCATGCAAGAAGTCTGGCAGCTTTAGCGCCACTGGCTGTTGTTGGGCAAGTGGGGGGTGGGGAGGGAGATCTTCCTTTCTGGGTCCCCTCACTAGGTCATTCCCCCACTTTAACCCTCTCCTGGCCTCTTGAACTCAGCCCCTCAACACCACCCCCCCCCAACCCCTCACCGAGATCCCCAAGCCCAGGCTTAGCTATGCTCCTCTGCATGGTGGTATTGCTTGTAATGGCCACCACACAGATCTGGTGCTGCTAGGACTACAGAGCAGCTGACCATCCGATTGGCTGACAGGCCTTTAAGGCGACAGAGTAGTGGATGTCGCACCTTAAAGCAACTAATGTTGTTCCCAGTGTTGAACTGCTGCAGAGCAGCCGTTGGGATTATGAGCGGGATCCCCCCCTCCGGCTTTTTAGCCAGTGGATGAGGACCATGGTGCCCCGTAAAATTCAGCCCTTGTCGATTATCATAGCAAACTTTAAAATACTTTATTTTTCATAAGCAATTAACTCAGGATGCACAAAGTTTGATAATCATATGTTTTATCATTCTCAAGCTCCATAGCCCATTGTGACAACAGAACTGTCAAGAACCAACAGCAAAAATAACAGAAAACAAATGGAACATGTTAACAAAATTGCACCCTGGCATGGAGCTCTGAAGTATGGATGTATTGTAATCTATAATTTTTCATTCATCAAGATTAATGGACAGGAAATGACAAAGAGCCTATGTCCAAAATCCCAGTACATGATTGTGGTGCATGAGACTCCCCACTGGGACCATAATTTCATAAAATTTTGCGAAACAGAATTAAAGAAATATTCAGAATCCATGGCCGGAATGTAATGCCCTTGCCTGTCATGAGTTTAATCGAGCAGGAGGCTGGCGGGTGGGAACCCCACTAACTTCCTGCCTCTGCCCCAATTAAGTCCATGGCGGGAAGGCTCAAGGACAGCCTTCCTGCCCTGCTGCCAACTGAGACTCTTACCTGGGCAATTAATACCCATAAAGGGCCTCACCCCATCGCCACTGGTATTCAGCCAGTGGCAGACAGGGGAATCACCTTGTGGGAAGCCCAAGAAGCGAACAAACCCTGTTCGGGGTTGCTTGTGGGGTTCGGGGGGGTTGGGGACCCTCGTTCAAAGGCACAGAGTGCCTGATTGACAGATGTGGCATCGGGAGGTTGGGGCAGTTGAGAAACACGCCCTGCCCTTGCTGCTGACACCCCTGTCCCCCGGGAGTCCCACCCCATGATCCCCCTCCTCCCATCACTTACCTGGATGCCTCGGTGATCCTGGGGCTCAGGTAAGTGCATTACCAGCAATAGCCACCACCTTCCCCTTGGTGCTGTCAAGCAATGAAGAGCAACCAGCCTCTGAGTGGTCAGCAGCTCTTGCCAGGCAGGACTTCTGCACCCAGGGTCCTTGATCCCAGGGAAGGTCCATCACTGCCAGTTGAGTAATTGATATTTAATTCAGCAAACCTTCTTGAAGAGGTGATGAGGGCTTTCGCCAGCTCTCCAACCAGTGGGCGAGAGCCCTGTCACCTACATTAAATACTGAACAATATTTTCTGTGGAGGTTGATATTAGATAACCACTTCTGTGTTGATATGAATGCAGATGAGTGTTCTGACAGACTATCCCAACATGCAGTTCAACTAACGTCCATTGCAATCGGTTAACACTTGGATGGATTTGATTCTTTTTCCCCTTCCTCCTTACAAAAAAAAAAGTGCTTTCTATCTCATAATCTGATCTATTTCTGGTCTGGCAAAAGATAGATATGCTGGAATCATGAAAGTATAAAACAGAACCCCTGAGGGAAATCAAGGTGGCTGTTCAATCATGCAATCACTATTTTTCTGTAGCTTGCAAGATATGATATGTTCCAAATAATTAGAAATTGAGACCGAATGCTTCAAATCATTCAGACACACATAACCTCTTCAAATAATGGCATGGTAAAAGACTTGTGACTTGTAAGTTAACAGGGTGAAAGTGAAAAATAATTTGCAAACACATTTATTGTACTTTGAAGAAGGAAACCTTAAGAAAAGTACTTTTAACTCTAAGCACTCCCTCCAACTCTCAAAAAACTAGAAATGGCACCTTGTAGCAAATACCTTAGATCTCTCAGGTTGTGTACACCATCATGGCGGCCATCAGCTTGGATGTCTTTTTTCCAGAGATGCTTCAGTGACACCAATTACATGGATGGTCTGCTTTCAGCCCACTGGAACTCCATTTGGCTTCAATGAGAGTTAAATGGGCTTGGGGACTGATCCACTGCTGCACTACAGGGGCCTTACTCAGTGTGAAGCAACACAAGTAATCAATAGTGTTTTTTTTTCCCCCAAGGGATCTCTAATCTGAAGTGTCATTTAGCATATAAATCCAAGTCATACTTTATAAAAGTTAATGGATGTGATCCAGGTTATATATAAAATAACATTGTTACGGTGAAATTCAGGGACATAAGAAATGCAGGTAACAAGTTACATCTATATAGCACCTTTTAGTGTAGCAAAATATCCCAAGAAGCTCCACAGGAGCAGGAGTATAGAGCAAGATGAGGATGGGGCCAAAAATGCTCTCGAAGAGGTAGGTTTTCAGGAGCTTTTTGAGGATGAGGAAAGATGCAGCAAGTTGAAGGGCCTAGGAAAGCAGTTCCAGATTATGGTAATATTGATGACCGAAGTTCCTGCCACAGATATCACAAGAATATTGAAGGAATATGGAAAAATTGCTCACATTGCTCTCGCCTTCAGGGTAATTAAACAAAAGTCACAGAGCAAAGAAAAGCATTGAGCACAAACCTCAATTTTTTCAACAAGAGTGAATACTGACTTTTGACCAGCATTTGAGAGTATATAATGAAAACATTTTGTTTACATAAGAAAACTATATTTAGCATTTATATTTAATGTTTGTTGTGTGGAATATTCATTGAAAAAAATTGGTTCTAACTTTCTGTCAAGGTTAGGTAATTACCTTCAATCCAACATAAAAACCATCTGACCTTTAAGGGATTCCATTTTGGGGGGAAAAAATGACCATCACAGGAGATTTGTTAGAATTGTGTGTAGAGCACACTGGACAATACATTTTTGTGTATATATGTGACCTTGCAAAATTCAAAGAAGCCAGCTTTCAACAGCTGCCATTAGGTATCTTTCATCAATAATTAACGCTAACTTTTATTCCGATACATGGTTAGAACGTATTAGATTACACCAGAGCTGCTATTGAGTAAAATAAGTGCGTGACTAAGGGTTTTTTATGTCCCTGAAAACGGATTGTATATTTCAATTTTTTGAGGGACTGATTGCTGTTTCGGGTAGCGACTATTTTTTTGAAGCTGTCATTAACTTTTGCTAAGGGTAGCAGGAAATCCTCCTGTATCAAAAAGCTAATTACAGGCATTGAATAATTCATGTATGTGAAATTACAAAGCAGTAACATCTTTCACAGTATCTTAAAAAAAACATTTTTTTCCCAGATAACATAAATATTTCAAAACTGTACTATCAAGTATGATAATATGAAACCTCAATATGCTCCTCAAATCTAACTGGATCAACTAAGAGCACCTTATCTGTCATGATGCACTTACCTGTGCATACTTTCGCACTGTTCATGTAGAAATGTGGTTTGCAATCAGCAACACATTCTCCATGCAGTATTCCATGGATATCCTGATGAATCTGAATAACTTGCTCTGGTTTGAGGCAATTAGTACAGTCTGATTGCTTGGGGCCTACACAGGCACGGCAAGGATGGCTACAGGCTGAGAGAGGATAAATAACAATGAACATCTAATGTTTTAAGCTTTAATTATTTTTATACAATTAACACAATGCTGCTTGATCAAACACTCTCACAAACTGATAAAGATGAAGTATTACACCTGCAATATGATCGAGTGGGTTCCCATTTTAGCCTCGTCATCTAGAAAAGCAAATCAGCTTTTCCTCCCAAAAAGGTCACTCAGCTAAGCTGCTATCCAGCATCCAGGACAAAAGCAACGCAGCAAGTCCAAGGTCGTGCCAGGTTCGATGGTGCATTGACTATGCTATTGGGATAGTCATCCAGAGGTTTGGGCAAATAACCCAGAGAACTGGGAGTTCAATTCCCACCAGAGTTTGAGAAATTGGATTTAATTTAAAAATAGTTTGAAAATAAAAAGCTGGTACTACCAACAGTGTCAGATTGTTATAAAAACCCAACTGGGTCACTAATGTACTCTATGGAACAAAACCTATCATCCTTACCTGGTCTAACCTATAGGTTACTCCAGTCCTACATCAACATGGTTGACATTTAACTGCTCTCTGTAGAGCCTAGCAATTTGCTCAGTTGCATCAAACGGCTACCAGCAGTTCAAAGAGAAGAAAGGCTTGCACTTATTTGCATTTATATAGTGCTCAGGCATCTCAAAGCACTTCACAGCTAATGTCCTACATTTGAAGTGTAATCACTATTGTAATGTATGAAACATAACAACCAATTTGCACACAGCAAAACTCCCACAAACTGCAATGTGATAATGACAGATAGCCTGATTTTTGTGCTGCTGATATTGAGAAGGCCAAGAGAAATAAATGAAGCCTTGCCAACAATTCCCACATCCCTAGAACTAGTTAGAAAAACAATTCTGTGCCCAGTCTCTGACCTGGTGAGACTGATGCAAGTGAGCAAGGAGAAGAGCAAAAATACACTTTAAAATTGAGTAGAAAAAAATGTAAGAAATTACAATTATCTTTGACAGACTATAAGGCATTTAGCATTATGCTTACATATTGCAATTTGTAGAAAAAGCAAAACATTACAAGTGCTAGAAATATGTAACAAAAACATAAATAGCAGACAGTGACAAATATCTAGTTTATGGTTCATGGCATTATTTTGGAGGTAATGTTTAGTTCTGGGGAGGTTAAAGTTCAGCTGTAGAAAATTAGGATAAATGCAATTAATGCAGCTTTGAGTCTATTACACTCAAAAGGTTGGGGCCATGTTGACTTAAGGGGTTAACAGCTAGAAAGGCAAGATCCTAAAACAGCAGGTGCGAGTGTTAGCTGGAGAACCACAGACATGGGGTAGAATTTTTAGCTCGGTCAGCTGGGGCGGCGTGAGGTGACGTCATTTAGATTTTCAGTTCGGCAGGCGCACAACCTTTATTAAACTTTAGAACTAAATTTAAACTAATCTCCCTGAGGCATAAAGGTGCCTCAGGGAGATTTCTGCGCTCTTTCGCGCACATGGGCGAAAGAGCACACTCCCAACTCAGGGGAACCCCTCCAAGGGGCACACAGCGCTTAATTGGCCCGCCCACGTAAAATGGCGGCATGGGCCTGATCGGTGGCGCCGATCGGGTCCGCACCTGCCCCCGCCCGCACCCACACAACCCCCCCTGACGGGGGGGGAAAATTCTCCCCATGATGTCTGCACTGCTTGCAAAGAAGTGCAGTCCGGAGTGTTATGATCTTTAGCTAGATGCCCAGTTGTTGGTGAGATTCAGTTAGGAACCAATAACATTCTGCTTAAAGATGACAAAGTTTGAGATTTAAGACATTTGCTCAATGAAGAAAGCCACAAGATTTCACAGGTTTTGAACAAACAATAATAACCTTTACTATACAAGTTCAGAAAGATAGAACAATTTATAATATCTATCTCATGTCTAACATTCAGGGAAAGTATGAGGTACATGTGAATTAACAAACCAACTGTGGTCAAACACACCACACTGCACAATAAATGGCAGATGTGACCAAAACAGAGTCCACAGATTTCTCAACAACTCATCCAGACATCAGTAACACTGTGAGCCAACCAAATTCACAGAAACTCTGTCCGTAATTTTCGGACCCTGAAGTCGTAGGTTTCCCTGCAGTGGATGCGGCAAACCATTCAAATGTCCATGGATTTTGGTGGGACCGGAAGATCCCGCCAGCAAGGGGGGCTGGAAAATTCCAGCCTCTCTCTCTTTCACAAGGGATTCCAATCTTCACCTTCGAAGATCGAACCTTGGAATTCTCTCCAAAAGTCACTCCAACTTGGATGGTATCAATGACAGCCCACCTCATAGGGTTTTAATCTCATCTCCTCAGGCTCCATTCCCCTGGATTCCCAAGTATGCAACCAAACACCAACACGTAGGTGAGGATAAAGCTGTTCATAAGTCCCATGACTCATAAATGGTGTTAGTATTTTTAATCTGTTTCCTGCTTATTTTTAATCATTTGAAAGATCACTCTACTTCCTCTCTTATACATGTGAGTGCTTCCACTCCCTGTTTACTTTCATTCTATTCCCTTTGAAATGCATTTTATCTTGATTTTTATTCCAGTTCCGATGAAAGATTACTCTTGAAACACTATCTTGTCTGTTCTCTCCTCAGAACCTGACTGAGTGACCTGCTGAGTGTTTTCAAGGTTTTCTCACTTTGTTTATTAAACAACGTGGGATTGTCCTGCTGTCCTGCTATAACTTCAGTGGGAGATTAACCAAACAAATGGAAATGAAATAAAAGGTCGTTTTCAGCTGTTTTGCCATTTCCTTATGCATTTCACTGATCGCTCACAAAATTTGAAGCAAGAGACTGGGACAAATCAGGATCTCTGTTTTCAGAATATAACAATTCTTCTCGATTTAAAAGAATTGTCTTCAGTCATTCCAAAATTATGTTTTTATTAAATATTTTATTCATTTTCTTATCATTTACAAGATGCAGGTGTCGCTGGCTAGGCCAGCATTTATTGTCCATCCCTAATTGCCCTTGAAAAGGTGGTGGTGAGCTGCCTTCTTGAACCACTGTAGTCCATGTGGTGTAGGTACACCCACAGTGCTGTTAAGGAGGGAGTTCCAGAATTTTGACCCAGCGACAGTGAAGGGACAGCAATATAATTCCAAGTCAAGGTGGTGAGTAACTTGGAGGGGAACTTCCAGGTGGTGGTGTTCCCATGTATCTGTTGCCCTTGTCCTTCTAGGTGGTAGTGGTTGTGGGTTTGTAAGGTGTTGTCTAAGGAGCCTTGGTGAGATTCTACAGAGCATCTTGTAGATGGTACACATTGCTGCCACTGTTCATCAGTGGTGGATGGGATGAATGTTTGTGGATGTGGTGCCATCAAGCAGGCTGTTTTGTCCTGGATGGTGTCAAGCTTTTTGAGTGTTGTGGGAGCTGCACTCATCCAGGCAAGTGAAGAGTATTCCATCACACAAAATCTATTAAGGACTTTTGGGCTATCAACAAATTGACATGTCTGCCTTGGCTTAATCAAATTAAATAGAATTTGAATAAAATTAAACTTTAATAAAGCATATTTTTCATCAGTGCATTGGCCCAGATTTTGCTCTAACAATAATATTGTGCCTAACAGCATTCACTATTATTATGGAATAAATCATAAAGGAACTTTCAATGTCCACACATGTGCACTTCAATGAAGAAATTCAGAAGCTGCTGTCAGGGATACCCAGCTCCTCCACAGGATACACTGTAAAAGTCCTCACCAATAGGCATAGCATGGAAAGACATGCAATGGAGTGAACTTGGGATACATCCTCACTAGTTTCCCACTGAAGGCGCCATAAAAAGGTGCATTCAAGAGTAAATGAATGTGTAATAGTGTGATAATGAACAATTATTGTCAAAGAACCTCTCTGCTCCTGCAAAGTACATGTTACAAGTGTGTAGACTTATGTCTTCAGGTGTTACTTGGTATTGACAATGTTTAAAAATATAACGTGAAGTATTGTTCTTTTCCGATGTGTCTCTCTACGCACACACACAAACCTGCTTTATGAGGCAAAATGTTAATGAAACTCACCCACTTGCAGTGGAGGGGCAGGGGGCCAGCAGTGGGTGAAAATCTATATCACAAAGAAGCTGACATTTCTGTGGCTCTTCAATGCAGCAGAAGTGGAAGAGGAAGACTTTTACGTTGTAGGAGGGGGGATCTCAGAAGGCGGAGGGGCATGTTAGTGGGGTGGTGAAAAAGGCATGTGGGGCACTTGCCTTTATCAATTGAAGCATAGATTACAAAAGTAGGGAGGTCATGTTGGAGTTGTATAGAACCTTGGTGAGGCCACAGCCGGAGTACTGTGTGCAGTTCTGGTCGTCACATTATAGGAAGGATGTGATTGCACTGGAGGGGGTGCAGAGGAGATTCACCAGGATGTTGCCTGGGATGAAACATTTAAGTTATGAAGAGAGGTTGGATAGACTTGGGTTGTTTTCGTTGGAGCAGAGAAGGCTGAGAGGCGACCTGATCGAGGTGTACAAGATTATGAGGGGCATATACAGGGTGGATAGGGAGCAGCTGTTCCCCTTAGTTGAAGGGTCAGTCACAAGGGGTCATAAGTTCAAGGCGAGGGGCAGGAGGTTTAAGGGGGATGTGAGGAAAAACTATTTTACCCAGAGGGTGGTGACGGACTGGAATGCGCTGCCTGGGAGGGTGGTGGAGGCGGGTTGCCTCACATCCTTTAAAAAGTACCTTGATGAGCACTTGGCACGTCATAACATTCAAGGCTATAGGCCAAGTGCTGGTAAATGGGATTAGGTAGGTAGGTCAGGTGTTTCTTACATGTCGGTGCAGACTCGATGGGCCGAAGGGCCTCTTCTGCACTCTGTGATTTTGTGATTTACTTGGGTGTTTATAACAATGTCAATCCTGTAATTTGTATGAACTTTTAATGAATCAAGGATGTTAATTCAAGTCTCTATTGTCCAGTCATCTTCATTGTTGCCTCCCACAACCCAAATGGACATTAGCATTGAGGAGAATGGAATGACCAGAATGGAAGACAAGCAAAGGGTGTAAATGAGATGGGGGGGTTTTTGATTGTGGGAATGATTTGTGTTAGGGATTTGGGGGTGGGGTGACAATAGAATTAGTAACGGAGTGCCATATTGCTTCACACATTTCAGGTTATCTGAAGTGTGCCTGTATGAGTCCACTGCAGGTTTCTCTGGCATCTAGGCAAGCAGCTGCAGGCACCTGCTGTTCCTCCTTTTCTTTCTCCTCCTCTTCCTCCTCTGAAGGTGCCAAGCAGTCAGCACCCTCCTCTTCTTGCAACTCAATTCCACTTTGCAGCACAATGTTGTGCTGGGTACAAAAGGCCACTGGACACCTTTACCAACACACACTGAAAGGAGCCCCCAGATCTGTCCAGGTGCCTGAATCACATCTTCTGCAACCCAATGCTTGCCCTTGATCATGCAGCTCAGGTTATAACTTTCAGCTGCATCATTGGTAGGGCTCTTCATTGGTGTCATCAGCACATCCTTAGAGGGCAGCCTCGTCTCCAAGGAACCATCAGTTCACTCTCTTTCGAGGTGCAAAAGCCTGTAAGTGATGTGACTGGCGCAACATGATGGCAGCTTCCAGGATATCTTGCACAGAATTGCATGAAAAGCTTCTGCTGATCACATATCAGCTGAGCCTTGACGGAATGGGGTCCTCTTTGATTGATAAATACTCCTGGTTGACCTGTGGGCACCTTGATTGCCACATGTGTGCAGTCTATGATTCCCTATACCTGCGGAAATCCGGCCACTGCAGCAAATGCAACAGCCTATCTGGTTCTGACTGGCCTTATCAACAAACTGGATGTAAATAGCAGCCTTAGCAAATATGATATCAAATCCCTTATAGGGGGCATGGGCTGGTTTAAACAGCAGATTAGGGATACACTTGCAGACTGTAAAATCCTACATATGTCACCAGCAGAACACTGGATGGAGCTGGAGGTGAAGAGGTTCAGGGCTGTGGGGACTTTAGATGGCCAATGGCAATGTGTGCCCACCTGGTCCACAGGAAAGTAGATTTTATTCCAGTAGGCTGCAGATATCAGCAACAACCTGCCTGAAATACATTGTTTCTCAGGTTTGCCAAGAAAGCTGATCTTCTGTTTGTAAAAGACCCTGTGCTGGGGGTGGTGCCTTCTTCAAACTGCATTTCTTTTTCTTATTCACTCATAAGATGTGGGCCTCACTGGCTCGGCCAACATTTATTGTCCATCCCTAATTGCCCTTGAGAAGGTAGTGGTGAGCTGCCTTCTTGAACCGCTGCAGTCCATGTAGTGTAGGTACACCCACAGTGCTGTCAGTGAGGGAGTACCAGGATTTTGACCCAGCAACAGTGAATATTTCCAAGTTGGATGATGAGTGGCTTGGAGGGGGATTTGTAGGTGGTGGTGTTCCCATGCATCTGCTGCCCTTGTCCTTCTAGATGGTAGTAGTCGTGGGTTTGGAAGATGCTGTATAAGGAGTCTTGGTGAGTTCCTGCGTTGCATCTTGTAGATGTTACACACTGCTGCTACTGTGCATCAATGGGTCGAGGGAGTGAATGTTTGTGGATGTGGTGCCAATCAACTGGGCAGCTTTCTCCTGGGTGATGTCAAGCATCTTGAGTGTCGTTGGAGCTGCGCTCATTCAGGCAGGTGGAGAATATTCCATCACACTCTTGACTTGTGCCTCGTAGATAGTGGACAGGCTTTGGGGAGTCAGGAGCTGAGTTGCTCGCTGCAGGATTTCTAGCCTCTGACCTGCTCTTGCAGCCACAGTATTTATCTTGCTAGCCCAGTTCAGTTTCTGGTCAATGGGAACCCACAGGATGTTGATAGTGGGGCATTCAGTGATGGTAATGCCATTGAATGTCAAGGGGCGATGGTTAGATTCTCTCTTGATGAAGATGGTCATTATCTGGCACTTGTGTGGCGTGAATGTTACTTGTCAGCCCAAGCCTAGATATTGTCAGGTCTTGCTGTATTTGGAAATGGGCTGCTGTGTCCATCCCTGCTGTCTGTAGAGAAGGCAGTTGTGGTGTTGCTCCTTGTTTTTCACCAGAGGTCCAAGGTAGGGCTGTATAAGTTGTTCCCATGCTGAGGTAAAGGCTGACAACAGGGAAGTGCAGATCAAGGTAGACAAAATCCAGGAAAGGTGAAATGGCTTCCAAAAAGTTCGAAACCACTCTTAAAACAGTGAAACACTTTCCTGTGAGCACAGGCCTTTCACTCAGGCAAGGAAGCAGCTAAGCAGTTTGATTCTTTGAAGACTCTCCAGCCTTTCAAAGTCACAAAGCAAAGAAGCCACATGGCGCTTTTGCCTTGTTGACCGTGGCAAGCTTTACACAGCTCAGGAAACCCATGTGCAGGCTGTTAAAGCCAAAATGCTGGGTTAGAGTCTGCATTATATGGCTCTTCATATATTTAAATTAGAAACCCACAGAGTTTCCCTCATGCCTCCAAGTTCATTACTGTAAAAAATGGAAGTGAACAAGATCATGTTGGCTTTCTGACATGCCAACCTTTTCTGGGGATTGAGCCCCCAGCCCACACTCAAACCTGCCCCAGTTGCCCATATTGCTGGTTCAGACGCTGCATGCCTTAATGTGGGTTCCTAAATCTGTTTGATTGAACAGCCACTCACACACACCAGCAATCCCTGATAGAGGACACGGTGCTGGTTTAAACAGCGGATTAGAACAAGCCTGTCAGCTGTCAGCAAGGTGAATGGCAAACACCACTCCTTCACCACTGACTATAAAATCTGGGCCATCATTTAGAGAGTTGCACCTTGTAAAGGAAAAGGATATCAGTTGGAAATGGACATTCGCTGTATCATATCTCATTAATATTCTTCTAAGTAAAGCTGCAGTGCTTCAGAAACGTGTTATACATGATTCTAAAAAATTCCAATTTGAATATTTGCATGCTATGAAATCGTGCTCCTAATACAATCAGTTGCTGAGATATTGAAGTGCTTCAAGATTAATGCAGTACAAGACTACCACTTATTAATCTGGTAGAAGATAGTGCTGTATAACTAATCAGAGATGAAAACTTATGTTGCAGGATTCACACCAGGAAATATTTATGTGTCACCTTTCTTAATCATCCTCAAAAAAATTCCAATTAAATACCCCAGCAGCAGATTGAATTCAAATCTCAGTTTCTGTGATTTAAGTTGTTTAATTCTTTAATGTTTAGAACCATCTCAGTGGGACACTCAGTCTTAGCTGCCATGTATTAAACATGTAACTGTGCTGGGTGATCAAATTTTTTTTCATTCTTCCATGGGATATGAGTGTTGCTGGCAAAGCCAGCATTTGTTGCTCATCCCTAGCTGCCCTTGAGAAAGTGGTGGTGAGCCATCTTCCTGAACCACTGCAATCCATCTGTGTAGTTACACCTACACTGCTGTTCGAAAGGGGGAATTGGTGGCATAGTGGTAATGTCAGTGAACTAGTAATCCAGGTGCCTGGGCTAATGCTCATGGTACTGGGGTCCAAATCCCACTATGGCAGTTAATGCAATTTAAATTCAATTATAAAACCTCTGTAATGGTTACCATGAAACTATCATGGTTCACTAATACCCTATAAAGAAAGAAATCTGCCATGCCACTCTTACTTGGTCTGGCCTTATCCACAGCAATGTAGCTGACTCTTAGCTGCTCTCCAAAATTGGACAGGAAAGCTTGTAGTACTAGGCCACAACCAGGGAGCAGAGAAAAGGGAGGGAGAGATGACTGGAAGGAGTTGATCATGGCTAGGATTAAGGGGTCAGGGTGGTGTGGTTTTGTGGTTGTGGGAGACACCGTGGTGGGTAGGAATCAGTGACTGTGGTCGCAGCTAGCCTATCATGGGCAGGGAAGTAGGTAAGCTTGTTGGGCCGGAGGAAATAGTCCTACTCCTGCTCCTGGCTCACAAGCGGTGCAGTTACCTTATTTATCTAGCGCTTCTTGCTTCCTTTCATCTGTCAGGTTTCCCAAAGCTTGGAAACCCGGCCAAAATGGGTAAAAAGTAAAAAGCCTGCAAAAATGGATGCATGCAAACTTCTTAATAAGGGGCCCATCCCCTTACTTTCCTCCATTAAAACCAGAAGTGGACACATTGCGGTCAGGTTTGCAATTTTGAAAATTTTTACTTCTCACTTGCATCCAACCCATCTGCTATTGGAAGTTAAATTTACTCCAATTAAGTCAATAATAAATGTTTTTCAGAATCTGTAGCAACATCGAGTAACAATAAGTTCCATCAGGGATTACCAATTAAAAGTACAACATACAAAAATTCTGAAGAATGATGGGGTTAACTTACTTCAGCTTCTCCTGCTAAAGAATAACAGTGCATCATACTGTCTTTTACAATTGTGTGTATGACATACCTTGGCATACTCCATTTTCAGAGTAAAATCCATTGGGGCAGGCTACGAGACATTGGCCTTTGTGTAGGGCAAGGTGGATGGAACAGGAAGCACAACGCACAGAAGAGCCAGTGCAGGTTGTACACGAGGCATGGCAGGCTGAAACAAAGAAATAGACACAGCTGTAAATACATAAAGAGGATTTACATGAGGAAGTAATGGATTATAGCTATGAATTACCAAGCAATATAAGAACTTACAACTCACAAGCACAAGTGCACAATGAAGGAGGCCATCAGCCCAGCCATTCCAAGCTTTTTAAAAGAGCTATCTAATTAGTCCCACTTACTGAGCCTCACCCACAGCCCTGCAAATTTTTCCTTTCTGAGTAAATTTGCTGTTCATTGTTATAACAAGGCTCAATTTTTGTAAAAGTGGCGATGTGAATAGGTGGCTTTAACACGTGACAAGCCTTGGCTGGTTGCACACTTGACTGAAAGCATAAAATATGAAGTGCATCAAAGAAGGGTGGACATATTTGGGCTGTTCATTTCATTTTTAAGCTACAATTCTCTTGAGTAAATAGTCTAATATTTCCTTGCCCTATCCCCGTAATTCTTATTGGCTTTCCAGGGCTGCAATTCAGCACTATATTAAGGGCTTTTGTGTGCTATGAACAAAATTGGGGATACTGATGAAGGTCAACCAGCTACAGCTACACAACTTACCAGCACTGGCCATCTCTGTCTACTTGCCCTGCTAAAGTCATCCTACCCTTTATGGTAATTTTTCATAGGGTTATTTGCAACTAAGTGAGAAGAATCCAAGTCTCCTGTGAGAAGCCTAAGCCTCTATATTCCATTTGCTTTCTCAGTGTATGGATGTGGACATCGCAGGGACAGCCAAAATTTATTGGCCATCCTTAATTGTCCTAAGAAAATGGTTGTGGGGGACCTACTTGAACCACTGCAGTCCGTGCAGCATGTTTAGTGGTGAACTAAATAGAATGGAGTGACCTTTCCAGTCAACAAAGTGCAGTTCAGCATCAGCCATATTGGTGTGGGACTAGAGTTACATACAGGTCACACTTTAGAGAACCAGTTGTTTTTTTTTAAACGACAGTCCAATAGCTTCATGGTCACTGTTTTAATACCAGCTTTGTATTTCCAGACTTTTGGAACCAAATTCAAATTTTTAAACTGCCATGTTGGAGTTTGAACTCAGTCCAGTAAGATAACCACTGAACTACCACAAGCTGTACTGATTAATCACGAATAGTGACCTGGATGGATGGGTGAAGCTGTGTGCCAGGTGTGCAAAATCAGAACATCTGTCCTTAGATCTCCAGGTGTGGTCCATCAATAACATATTATCTACTAAAAAAAAGTATTGCAATATTTTCAAAAATCCCCAAGCAGATAATCCAAGGGTGTCCCTTACAATGTCACCTGGCATGTTATGGATAAAGATATAGAAAAGGATGGTGATCGCACCTAATTATGCCTTGTTCCTCTTTCAAGAGAGAAAGGGTCAATGAGCCTTTCATGTATGCATGTCCTCGAGCTGAAGTGCATTTCCTGGCTAGAATCAAAATTGTGACTAAGTACTCCATAGACTCATTCCCTTCATTGAATCATAGAAGGGTTAGGGCACAGAAGGAAGCCATTTGGCCCATTGTGCCTATGTCAGCTCTCTGCAAGAGTAACATAAGGTTATGAAAGCAATACATCTCCCCCTTAGCCTCACAATACCCTGCAATCTAATATCAAATCAGAATCTTCCCTAGGTATTCCTTTTTGTTTGCCACCTGGTCCTGCAAAGCATTCCCAAATATAATCCAACTTTTTTAACACCAAGGAATGCATTTATAAAGAACCCTCTCATCCCAGGGAACAATCTAGTGAACCTTCACTATATCACATCCAATACAAATATATCCTTCCTTAAAAATGGAGACCAAAATTGCACACAGTATTCCAGGTGTGGTCGTACCAAAGCCCTGTACAATTTTTAAAAAATATATCAATTTACAGGATGTGGGCTTTGCTGGCTAGGCCAGCATTTATTGCCCATCCCCAATTGCCCTCGAGAAGATGGTGGTGAGCTGCTTTCTTGAACCCCTGCAGTTCATGTGGTGTGAGTACACCCACAGTGCTGTTAGGGAGGGAATTCCAGGGTTTTGACCCAGCAACAGTGTAGGATGGTGAGTGGCTCGGAGGAAAACCTCCAGGTGGTGGTGGTGTTCCCATCTATCTGCTGCCCTTGTCCTTCTAGATTGTAGGCAATACTTATTTTTGTACCCCAACAAAGGCCATTTATCTTCCTAGTTGCCTGCTGTCTTTGCATGCTAATTTTTTGTGTTTCTTGTATGAGTACAGCCAAGCCTCTCTGAACATCAACATTTACAGGTTTCACATCTTCAAATGTTCTCCTTTTCTATTCTTATGCTTAAAGCGGACAACCTCACATTTCCCCATATTACACTCCATCTGCTCCCTTATTGCCCATTCAATTAACCTGTCTATATCTCTTTGCAGCCTTTTTGTATCCTCCTCCCACCTAACTTTGTATCATCAACAAACGTAGATACATTACTTTGTCTCTTCATTAGATTGTGAATAGCTGAGGCCCCAGCATTGATCTTTGTGGCACTCCACTAGTCATAGCCTGCCAACTTGAAAATGCCCCCTTTATCCCTACTCTCAAGACGAATTTCTAAACCACAGGAAAAGAGACAATATCATGACTTTTATAAACTTCAACTTCATTTTTCTTTACATTGTTCTTAAAATGTACTTTCCCTTCTTTAGTTTTCTCCTCTGAACCACCCTGAAAGCTTGGAATTTGGTTCAGATTTCTTACAATCTCCATCTATAACATTTGACATTTATAATTTTTGAGGATGACTACAACTGATCAAGGATAACTCACTGATCAACATTCTTCCTGACTGTGGGAGATCTACCTTACTCCTTTTGTCAGCTCTCCATGTAGAATAAATTTACTACATTCAATGCAGGATTCCATGATTGAAGGAAACACAGTTTGGAGATAGGATTACAAAGTAGATCACAGAGTTTCAGAGCTGTACTTTCTTTGAACACTGCTCCCCAGTGAGAAAATGGGATCAGTTACTTTTTGAGAATTTACAGTCAGAAAAATTAAGGCCCAAATTCTACCACTCCACAGTGTAGCATGTTGGAATACTGGCCAAGCAATTGCTTTTAATTTGAAGACCTTTGGTGAACATTTTCTAACACATGGGAACACGCAGGATCAAAAAGCTACGCTTGAGTATTTTTTATTCGTGGAGTGTGTACATCACTGGCAAGGTCAGCATTCATTCCCCATACTTATACAACTGAGTGGTTTGCTAGGTCATTTTAGATGGCAATTAAGAGCCAACTACATTGCTGTGGAACTGGAGTCACATATACACCAGACCATGTAAGCAGATTGCCTCCTCTAAAAGGACATTAGTGAACCAGATTGGTGTTTATATCAATCCTGTAGTTTCATGATCACCATTATTGATGATCGCTTTTTATTCCAGATTTATTAATTAAATGAAGTTTAATTCCTCAGCTGCAGTGATTGGAACTCACGGGCTGAATTTAACCAGCCTTCTGGGAATGGGCTGAGAGGTGGAGGAGGCCCATAAAATGGCGAGGGAAGATGGGGGCTGGCAGCTCTAGTGGGTAGGCAGCCATCTTTAATAGGGACGGCCACCCTGGCTGCAGTCAATTAATTGGCTGACCCTGACAGGACGCATCCCTGGTCCCACAGGCTGCCAAAGTGGGGACACCCCTCTACTTTCAGGTCTTTTGGGAGGACCCCTATCGTAATTACAAAATCCAGGCATCTAGATTCCTAGTACAGTAACATAATCACTGTTACCATCACCATTTCTGATATTCCATTGATGTGACTGTTACACACTGGATATGATTAAAAACGATCCTCCTTGATGTATCCGTTCCATTTTTGCTGAACAAAATACAGATATTGTAATAGTACAGAGTATAGGGCTGCACAATAGTATAGGGCTGCACAGAGCCACGTGAATATTTGAAAAAATAATTGAGATTTCTAAAAGTAATTTATAACAATACTATATTTCCCTTTAGTGCTGCTTAACCTTTAAGATTATGTTCAGTATTTTTAATCATCATAATATACAGTATATACATTGCACTAACATAAAGTTGCACCTAAAAAAATCACAAACTTCATTCCTTAGCCACCAGCTCCATCCCCCTCCTTGGCAACTGTCCTAGGCTGAACCAGAATGTTCGCAATATTGCTGTTGTATTGGACTCCGAGATGAGGTTCCGACCACATATCTGCACCATCACTAAGAGCGCCTATTTCTACCACCATAACTTTGTCCAACTACATTCTCACCTCAGCTCAACTGCTGCTGAAACCAACACCCATGCCTTTGCTACCTCTAGGCATGACTATGCCAATGCATACCCAGCCTGTTTCCCATGTTCTATCCTCCATGAGTTTAACATCACCCAAACCTCTGCTGTCTGTGTCCTAACTCACACCAAGTTCCATACACCCATTACCACTGTGCTTGCTGATCTACATTGGCTTCAAATTAAACAATGCCACTATGTTAAAATTCTCATCCTTATTTTGAAATCCCTCCATGGTCTTGCTAACCCCTTTGTAACTGTGCAATTTCCACCAGCCCTGCACCCCTGCAATTTTGGCCTCTGAGTATCCCTAATTTTACTCACCCCACCATTAGCAACGATGCCTTCAGCTGCCAAAACCTGAAGCTCTGGAATTCTCTCTCACAACCTCTCCACCCCTCTTTTCTCCTTCAAGATGCTCCTTAAACTCTACCGGCTCACCTGCCCTAATATCTCATGTGGCGCAGTGCCAAATCTTGTTTGTTAATGCACCTGTGTCGCGCCTTGGGATGATTTACCAAATTAAAGGTGCTATATAAAAGCAAATTGTTGTTGTCCTGTGGCTGAGTGATTAAACTTCCAGCTCCTACCATTCCACAGCGGAGCAGGAGAGAGCATGGTCCAAATGCTTGCTTTTATTTTGAAGTCTTTGCAAGCAAATTGCCAAATGAAGCTTTTGTACTGAGCTTTTGAACTAAGTACTGAACTTAGAATCCAGGAACAGGCAAGATGCCAATTCAGATGTACCTCTTCAACAGCCAGTCAGGAACATATCCAAACAAAGGTCATCCAAGTTGTGCCTTTCTTGCTGGTTGAACTAACATGATGGGAATATCTCCTCTCAGGGAAGGCATATGCCATTATTTTTTATGGAGTCTTTCTTAACAGTTTACGATCTATTGTCAATTGCACTCCATGGATGTCACTTCCACGAACCCATGGTTTTTCATAGGATTGTAGATTGCTTCTGTTTACATTTAACACGAGAACTTTCAGAACTGTTCTTAACCAGATATTTGACTGACATTCTTTAAAGGCAAAATCAACACAATATTAATTGATGGGGATCCATTACATACATATCATACTTGTGGAAAAATAATTCTTCATATGTCTGCCAGGTACTTAAAGGATCTGGGAAGTGGGTGAGAAACTGGAGTTGAGGCAGAAGATCAGCCATTGTTGTGCTGAATGCCAGAGGTGGCTCGAAGGTTCATATGGTCTACCCCTGTTCTTATTTCTAATGTTCTATGTTTCATTTTTGTGTTGCTAACACGAGTACCCCGATATTTTAAGATCCCAGTTTCTGTTAAGCCAGCTCTTAACTCAATATTTTACAAAAGACATATTTTAAGGCTTTTTTTTGTAAAACATCTTAGAGACAGATGCACAGATTCAGAACGCAGTCTAGATCAGGTTAAATTTTCAGAGGCTGCTTGGCAATGCTCCAACTACTGCAATGTCAGAATGAAGTAATAAGGAACCAGGCCTACAAAATTGGGCTTGGAAGCCCTCAGGTCAGAAAATGAAGCAGGTCACCATTCCAGACGCATCCAGTGTGCTCAGTATTGCATGCAGGGAAGGAGACTAGCACAGGTATGCCGTGCATGCTCCATAAGCTTTGGTAGTTATCAGATACTTGACACACATTTTTGAAACTTGGGCCATGCAGGCCCAGTGAATGTCTGTGCTAATGACTCACAGGTGAACAAACATTTAGCTGTAGATTTAGCTATAGGAAGGACCCCCATTAGTGCTAAGGCCAGCCATTCAACTTGTAGGTGGGATGCTTTGAATTTACTTCTGCCAGAGAGAAGTTTATGGGAGGACTATGGATTGATTTTAAAGGTATTGTGGTGAGTTGGTGCATTGATACATGGACAGAGGATTTCATCAACTGTACACACCAATTCTGTAAGAGGTATAGGGGCTGCAGATGCAGTGCCTCTGAGTGTGAAACAGGACAGACGATGGAGCAGAGGGGATGCCCTACACAGAGGGAGGAGGAAGAAGGCTCTTCAAGGAAGGCCCTACTCATCATTGGTGTTGAGGGAGCACTCCTCCTACCTCCACCTCAGCCAGGAGCAAGGGCAGAGATGCCTCAATTTCAACAAGGTGGTGATCACTGAACTGTGCCACTTTCTTCAACAGGACTCTCAGCTGCAGAGCTAAGTGAGGATGATGCTGCAAGTGGCTGTCACGATAACAATGGTCCTCAGTTTCAACACCTCTGGATTATTCCAGGCAGAATCAGGCAACAATGCAAACAGCTCCTGCCATGCTGTCCATTGCTGCTTTAGAGGTCCTGTAGATGAGTAAAGGCTATTTAATCTTTTTCTCCCTAACCAGGGAGATGTAGGATGAGGCAGCACATGGCTATGCTAGGGTAGAGGGATTTCACAATGGTGCAGGAAGTCATCGACTGTGTGCACCTGGCACTGCAGGTCCCTCATGTCATTGGAGAGAGGCACAGGAACAGCATTTTATGTGCAGTCCATGCATGACTGTGCACAAACCATAATGTCAGTGAATGCAAGCTAAATTAGCAGCAACCACAATCCCTTCATCTTGAGGCAGTCTGGCATTCCCACTGTCTTCAGGCCTGACAGAAGAACCAGAAGGTGGCTGCTCAGAGACAAGGGATACCCCACTACACATCTCCAACAAGAGAGAATCTAACCATCTCCCCTTGGCATTCAGTGGCATTACCATCATTACCAAGGGGTTACCTTCGACCAGAAACAGAACTGGACCAGTCAAGTCCTGTGGCTACAAGGGCAGGTCTGAGGCTGGAAATTCATTGGAGAGTAAGTCACCTCCTGACTCCCCAAAGCCTGTCCACCATCTACAAGGCACATGTCAGGAGTGTGATGCAATATTCTCCACTTGCCTGGACGAGTGTAGCTCCAACAACACTCATGAAGCTCAACACCACCCAGGACAAAGCAGCCCACTCGATTGGCACCCCATCCACCACCTTCAACTGACGCTCCCTCCAATACCAACGCACAGTGGCAGCAGTTTATATAATCTACCAAATGCACTGCAGCAAATCACCAATGCTCCTTCCAAACAGCACCTTCCAAACCCATGATCTCTACCATCGAGAAGGTCAAAGGCAACAGATGCAAGGGAGCACCACCACACTAAGCCACACACTATCCTGACTTGGAAATATGTCACTGTTCCTTCACTATCACTTGGGCATGGGCAAAGTCCTGGAACTCCCTCCCTAACAGCACTGTGGATGTACCACATGGACCAGCTGTTCAAGAAGGTGGCTCATCACCACTTTCTCAAGGGCAATTAGGCTGGGCCAGCATTTATTGCTCATCCCTAATTTCATGGTCATCATCAGACTTTTGATTCCAGATTCTTTTATTGAATTCACCATCTGCCGTGGTGGGATTCAAACCCGGGTCCCCAGAGTATTACCCAGGGTCTCTGGAATACTAGTCCAGTGCCAATACCACTATGCCACCACCTCCCCCATGCTGTCACCAGAAACGTCGTGGAGCAGTCCATCGGCATTCTTAAGCAACAGTTCCCCTGCCTGCACCGCTCAGAGGAGCCTCTACAATACTCTCAAGAGATGCTGGAAATCTGAAATTAAAACAGAAGATGCTGGAAAATTTGGCAGGTCTGGCAGCATCTGTGGAGAGAGAAACAGAGGTAATGTTTCGAGTCTGTATGAGTGTTCTTCAGAGCTGTGCTATCCTAGTGGCTACAGCATGGCTGGTGGAAGGCTGCTGACTTTCAGTTGAGAGACTGCAAATGGCCTTGCAGGACGTTAATGAGTTGCTCTGGGCCTCGAGGGCACAGCTTTGGGCTGCAATATCTTGGAATAGATGGCTGAAGCCTGGGATGGCAGCCTGAGAGGCATCAGTAAGGGCATTAATGGAATGGCAGTGGTGGGAGCACAAATGGTGTCATCCTGAGACGACAGGAGGTTAATGCTCCACAAGGTCACTGCCACTTCCATGGGTAGCACTTCTCCAATTGTAATGATCAGCTGGAGGACAGATTGCTGGACTGCTGCAAAAGTCTAAATGCCTCTTTGAGCACTAAAATCCACAACCATGATGGCAGCAGCCTGAACCTCGATGGCAGCAAGCATGAATCTCATAACCTGCATCCAAGTTTCCACTGCTGCACTGGGATGTAGAGTGGCTTCTGCCTGTGGCACAATAGAAGTTGAGACATCAGCCATAAGATGCCTCATTACTGTTGGGTCCACAGGTGCTGTCATGGATTTAACCACCACATCTATGCTGGAAAGGATGGCCTCCAAGCTCTGCATGATGCCTAGTGTCATGTTGGAGCCAAACTGCTCCAAGTTCCTAGCCTGTGACGAGAGGCTATCTGCCAGGCCAGCCAATGCATCAAGTGTCTCAATGTGCATCCTCATCAGTGTTCTCATTTATGCTGCCTCACTGAAGTCCTCACATAAGTCCCAGAACTCATGCGTAACCTTGTTCTCTGATGGGCTGGCAGCACACAATCTGCCCTTTACCCCTGGCCTCGTTGCAGCCTACTCAGGCCTGGTGACTCACCCTGTGCAGATTCTGATTCTACACTAGTCTCTAAAGTTTGTGCAGTGCCAGTATCTGAACTGGTGGCTGCAAGGGTCAGATCAAGTGACAATGCATCTTCATCAGTGCTGTGGTGTTACTCTCGCCCTTCGTCCTGGGCTGCTGTGGCTAGGCAATGGCAGCTCTTGGGTGCTTGAAAGCAGAAAATCAGATGGGTAGGGCTGGTGTGAGGGAAAGGGGGGGCCTGGGTAGAAAGCAAAAGGCCCACTGTATCACCACATTTCCATATCAAATGGGATGGCAAATTCGGGATGAGGTGAGAGTTGGGGAGAGGCATTAGGCAGTGACATATCGTCATCCTGAATGTTCTCGGCAAAGCTGGATGCAATAGGTTCTGCCGATGATAGCCCCATTTTGTGGAGCAACATCTCCAGAGGGCTCAGGAGATGCAGGCATGCTTGGCTCCCAACAATTCTGATTTGCTCCCTGCAGTGGCACACAACCTTGTCCTGCATGAAATAGGGAAGAATGCCAGTGATCGTGTTGCAGTGTGTTTGGAGAATGCACCTTCCATTGCGAAAAAGCTGGAAGTATATGGAGATTGCAAGAAATGGGTGAGGTTGACAGCATTAGAATGCGTGTGAAGGTGCGGCGGAACATCTGAACAATAGACTTGAGACCTGACTGTAAGGGACTGCTGATGCTTGAGTGATGGGGTATATGGTGCATTGACCAACGTGAGAGGTTGGTGGCAGGGTGGGTAGGAGGTGTCATTTGAAGATGCGTTCACTGACCTTAACTACCTGCATGGAAGACACTGGAACTTCTTGCAACACTGCTGGCACGCCCTCAGGGCCAGACTAAAGGAGTTGACCTCCCTTGTCATCTGCTCCAATTCCCCTTGGAGGGTACTCCTTGCCCACACTGTGGAAACATGACCTCCATCACTACTGCCTCCAGCACCATATCTATGAACCTCAGAACTCTCTCTCTTCTCTGATACTCCATTTGTTTAGCTTTTCCTTGCAGCCAATCATAGTACTGGCAGTCAGCAGTAGTTTCCTTCTACTGGATGCAGCTCTGCTTTAAGAGGGGCTTTAGGAGATACAGGCTAGCTGGAGCAGATGTTAACCACTGGCCATGTAAGGCTGTACGCTACAATCAGGCAAATGAGGAGAAAGCATGAAGCTTACATGCTGTCTGTCTCAATTAGACCGGCCATGGATAGCTCACAAATCATGACGCCCCACCATCTAAAAAGAGGAGGAAACAAATTTTTAGCCCTGAAATTTTAAAGATAGACTGTTTCCAAAGAAAGTTTCCACTTCATGCACAATCGGTGATTCCAGCACAAATTGCTTCCAAAATTGTGACTTTTTGAAAAGCGTGCTTTCCCCCTATTTCTGCTCAAACAATTTCTGTATTGCTGAACACAAAATCTGCCCTGAACCAATGCAATTGGACAGCATTTTAAAACGTAATCTTTTTTAGAAGAAAAATTTACTTTGAAAATGATTCCCTGATATATTTAATAGTGGTAGTTTGGTAAAGATTGATTAATACAGCTGAAAGTGGTTTATCAAAAAAAAATAAACATTTCAACACACCACTTGTAAAAAACACAATTTTAAATTACTGAAAATTACTCCTAAAACATATAAAAAACTATTTTCTAGTTACATTGGGGTACAGTGGCCAATTCTTTAGTAAATTAAAAGAAAAAATTCATTCGAAACATTTCAAAAAGTGCCAATGAGCACTAGTATGCCCAAGAAGATCCAGCTTAATTCCTGTAACTTCCTTGAAGTCTGCAATCGAGCACAGTTGGCACAAACTCCCAATGGTAATTAATTTGCCCAGGGAGGGCATGGGCCAATGTTCACTGTGAGCTGTACGCATGCGCGCAGCCACCCACAAGTTGTCCCTTTTAATACACTGCATGCACACAACCGCACCAGAATATTTAAAGGTACCGCGGATTCAAATGAACATGCATACATACGTGGAAAAAAAATGGAGACGACAATGGCTTGAACAGTTTTGAGGGTGGGACCTACTTCTAGTATAATGTTTTTTAAACTAGGGCAAAAGAAACTAGAGCTGGAAAGTAGAGTTGCGCTGAACACTATTTGTTCTTAAAATGTTGTTATCCTTTGTGTTGGTTACACCGACATCAGGCAAACTGCGCCGATAAACTAGCACAATTGAGCAGTAACTCCAGGCAAGAGTATGAAAACAGGTGATCAAACTAGCGATAAAAGCATTTCTACTTTTTTACATTTCTACTTCTACTTCACGCGTTTCTACTTCTCTTAGCTCTGAAGACTCGAAATGTCAACTCTGTTTCTCCCTCCACAGGTGCTGTCAAGACCTGCTGAGTTTTTCCAGCATTTTCTGTTTTTGGATCAAACTAGCGACCTGAGTAAATGGTCTCAATTAGTTTGAAGCATGTAACTCATGCAACCTGTCCAAATACAGTTAAACATTAAAATAAAGATCAATTGTAATCACTTCAATTCCTAAATTTGATTTCTAGGTGACAGTGCATCAGGCAAATAACACACCATGATACAATGGTAAAGCATGAATTTGAGCCTGTATTTCCTCACATAGGTGGAGCATTAACCTTTCTAATAAAATCATTTTCTCCATAACTGAAGAACTGTTAGTAAAATCATAGGGATTTTAAAATGTGCAATTTCAGAGAATGTGACTTTATTAACAGGTCAGTATTTACAGAGAAGTAAAGGTACCGCTCATTTGTCACTCAAGATGGACTTTCAAACTCCAAAGGCTGGCTCTTAATCTTAAATCTATTGAAATTGCTTTAGAAATTCATCATGTCGTGAACATCCCCACACAATGAACTTTTTCCAGATATAAACTCCATGAGCTTGACATGACAACCACGAAGGAGAGATTCTAAGTAGATGCCACCCCTTGCTCACAGGAAAGTTCCCCTTTCCTTTCTCATCCAAATAGCCTATTAACAAGCAGTTAGAGAGTTTTATTGCTAAAGGATTGGTAGCAGATGGCTTGTCAGTTGTCAGACAGCGATGCTTTCTATTGCACTGGAGACCAAGCAAGGAGAAGAGGAAACATAAATACCTCAATGGATAGAGGGATGATATCATCTCAAGGCAGCCTCCCACGCTGAAAATAGTGGATTACATTATACAAGAACAACCCCTGTTCTTTGTCTCTCACACTTCTGTACATACTTCTCCAATGTTAGAGGAAACCATTCACCAGCCCAATTAATTCTGATTATATCATGTAAAGGTTACCAGAAGAAATTATCATTTATCAACATCTATCAGATGTTAAGAAAGCCAGTGGACAGTTTCTCCTCTGAACATTTTCCAGTGCTCAAATTAACAGTGATATCAAATTCCTTCCTGCACTATTTTCTGTCACGACACTACAAAGTATATTGAATCCCATCATTATTGCATGCAAGATAAATATGAATGAGCTTAATCAAGCAGAATGATAAGCTGCTCTTGCAGAGTACTCTTTATGAAAACTGCACAAATATATCAAATAAATTATATATTTTATTGTTAAAATATGGGTCCAATCACTCAATAGTCCAGCATCAACTCTTACCTGCACACCTATTAGCCACATCTTTGTAATAGCCCTGGGGGCAATGTGAGACACACTTTCCATTGTGTAAAACACTTCCTTCAGGACAGGTCAGGCAATTTGGGTTGTCATGGTAGCAAGTCAGACAAGATGAGTCACATGCTGCAGAAGAAGGGAAAAAGAGAAATCAAGCAAAATTTAACAGATTAAATTGTTCTCTAAGTAAAACGACTCAAGCCAATTAACCGAACCATTCATGTATGTAGTTAATAGGCTTAAGTTAATGTATGTTTTTAGTGCCTCAAGCAATTCCTCTACTTATAGATACTTCAGTTAGATTTTAGGACTGTTCCCATTTTGCAAAGTTATTAGGTACTCTGAAATTCAACATAAATGAACAGTTACTAAAAAACATTACATGAGCAGCAAGAGACTACTAGTCTATGAAGAGCCAGTTGAGTATTGAGTTTAACCTCAGCAGGAGTTCAGCCTCCAAGTGCACAAGGCCTAAAATGTTACTTGAGAAGATAAACCACAATGTTATTTTAGTTGTTACTTTTATTTTAAAAACCTAGGATGCAAGTCATTAGGTTCAGGGAATTTGTCACCATTTTTTGCCATTAATTTCTCGAGTGTTATTTCTTTACTTATACTGATTTCTTTAGATACCTCACTCTTGCTAGATCCCTGCTTTCCCATTATTTGTGGAATGCTTTTTATGTCTTCTACTGTGAACAAATAGAAAGTATTTTTATTTAAAGTCCCTGCCATTTCCTTATTCCCCATTATAATTTCACCTGTCTTTGCCTCTAGTAGCACATGTTTACTTTCACTAATCTCTTCCTTTTTACATACCAAAGGAGTCTTTTTCTATGTCTCTTGTTAGGCTACTCTCATATTTTATTTTCCCTTTCCTTATCAGTTTCCTGGTCCTCCTTTGTTGAATTCTAAAATACTCCCAAAGCTCAGGCCAATTACTCTTTATGGCAACATTCTAAAACCATAGAAAAGTTATGGTGCAGAAAGAGGCCATTCAGCCCATCATGTCTGTGTCAGTCAAAAAGAGAAAAAAGAAACTAGCTGCTCATTTTAATCCCACTTTCCAGCACCTGGTCCATAGCCTTGCAGGTTATAGCACTTCAGATGCAGATCTAGGTACCTTTTAAATGAGTTGAGTGTTCGAGCCTCAACCACCAACTTAGGCAGTGAATTCCTAATGCCCACTACCCTTTGGGTGAAAAAGTTTTTCCTCATGTCCCCTCTTATCCTTTACAAATCACCTTTAATCTATGCCCCCTGGTAACTGACCCCTCAGTGAGAGGAAACAGGTCTTTCCTATTTACCCTATCTAGGCCCCTCATAATTTTGTACACCTCAATTAGGTGACCCCTTAGCTACCTCTGTTCTAAGGAAAACAACCTTAGCCTATCCAATCTCTCCTCATGGCTGCAATTTTCAAGCCCTAGCAACATTCTTGTAAATCTCCTCTGTACTCTCTCCAGAGCAATTATGTCCTTCCTGTAATGTGCTGACGAGAACGGCACACAAAATTCCAACTGTGGCCTAACCAGCATTTTATACAATTCCATCTTATTTGTGTTCAATACCTCACCCAATAAAGGAAAGCATTCCACAGGTTTTCTTGACCACCTTATCCACCTGTCCTGCCACCTTCAAGGACCTGTGGACATGCACTCCAAGGTCTCTCACTTCCTCAACCTCTGTCAATAACTTCCCATTTATTAAGTACTCCTTTGCTTTGTTTTCCCTCCCCAAATGCATTACCTCACACCTTTCCGGACTGAATTCCATTTGCCACTTCTCCACCTACTCAACCAAACCATTGATGTCATTCTGGAGTCGACAGCTATCCTCTTCACTATCAAATACATGGCCAATTTTTGAATCATCTGCAAATTTCCCAATCATGCCTCCTACGTGCAAGTCTAAATCATTAATATATACAACAAACAGCAAGGTCCCCAACACTGAGCCCTGTGGAACATCACTGGAAACCATTTTCCATTCACAAAAACATCCATCGACCATTACCTTCTGTTTCCTGTCTCTGAGCCAATTTTGGATCCAACCTGCCACCTTCCCCTGTATCCCATGAGATCTCACTTTCCTGGCCAGTTTGGCATGTGGAACCTTGTCATATGCCTTACTGAAATCCATGTAGACAACATCCACTGCGCTACCCGCATCAATCCTTCTTGTTACTTCCTTAAAAAATTCTATACAGTTAGTACGAAATGATCTTCCCCTAACAAAACCATGCTGACTATCCCTGATCAATCCGTGCCTTTCAAAGTGATAGTTTATCCCTGTCTCTCAGAATTGTTTCCAATAATTTGCCCAGCACTGAAGTCAAACTTGCTGGTTTATAATTTTCTGGCTAATCCCTCACATCTGTTTTAAATAATGGTAAAATGCTCACAGACCTCCAATCCTCTGGGACCTCGCCTGTATCTAATGAGGATTGGAAAATGATCCTCAGAGCATCCACTATTTCCTCCCTGGCTTCCTTCAACAGCCTGGGATGCCAATCCCTCTGGCCCTGGAGATTTATCTACCTTCAAGGATGCCAGTCCCTCCAGTACTTCCTCTCTCACTATGCTTATTGTATTTAATGTTTCACACTCCTCTTCTTTAACTAGAATGTCAGCATCATCCTTCTCCTTAGTGAGGACAGAGACAAAATACTCATTGAGAATCCTGCCCACATCTTATGCATCAACCCATAAGTTACCATGTACATCTCTAATAGGCCCAACCTTTTTCTTAGTTATTTTCTTGCTCTTAATGTACTGGTAAAACACCTAGGATTTTCTTTGATTTTACCTTCCAATATTTTTTCATATCTTCTCTTTGCTTTCCCAATTTCCGTTCTTACTTCACCCCTGTACTTTCTATACTCCTTTAGGCTTTCTGAGGTATTGTTTTTGTGGCTGTCATAAGCTTTATTTTTCTGCTTTATCTTGGCCTGTATGCTTCTGAATAACCAAGGGGCTCTAGATTTGGCAGTACCACTTTTTTTCTTTGTTGGGACATGTCTACACTGTGCCCGTAGAATCCCCCTCCCTATTCTGCCTAAAAACTCTATATCGAGGAATGTTGAGCTGTCATTTTTGCCTCTCCTTAAACCAAGTTTCCATTATAATGATGATATTTATCATGCATCTATCTGTGCCCTCAGCTCTTCAGCTTAATTTACTATGCTCCTTGCATTTACATTTATACCTTTTAACATTGCCAAATTTCTGTGCTGTACACTTCTTAACCTGTGCTGCTTCTGTCTTTCAGAATGACTCACTAATTCTCCATCTCCCGTTCCCTGCTCTGAATTTGCCCTCAAGTTCCATCCCCCTGCCAATCTAGTTTAAATCTCTCCCAGCAGCACTAGCAAATCTCCCTGTGAGGAGATTCATCCCACCTGTGTTTAGGTGTAAACCATCCAACTTGTACAGGTCCCACCTTCCCCAAAGACTAGTCCCAAAGCCTAAGAAACCTGAAGCCTTCTCTCCTACACTAACTTTCCAGCCACATGTTTATTCGCTCAATTCTCCTATTTCTATACTCGCTTACATGTGGGACTGGGAGTAATCCTGAGATTACTGCTATAGAAATCCTGCTTTTCAATCTTCTTCCTAGCTCCCTAAAGTCTGCTTTCAGGATCTCATCCCCTTTCCTACCTAAGTCATTGTTACCAACATGGACCACGACCTCTGACTGATCACCTTCCCCCAGAAGAACGTCCTGCAGCTGTTCTGTAACATCCTTGACCCTGGCACCAGGGAGGAAAAACACCATTCTGGAGTCACGTCTACGGCCACAGAAACACCAGTCTGTTCTCCTAACTAATGAATCCCTTATTACTACTGCTCTTCCCCTCTTCTTTCTCCTCTCCTGTACAGCAGAGCTGCCTGTGGTGCCACAAGCTTGGCTCTGACTGCATTCCTCAGAGGAACCAACGCCTTCACTGGTCTCCAAAATAGAAAACCGAATGGTGAGCAGGACCCCAAGGGACTCCTGAACTACCTGCCCAATTTTCTTGGGCTGCCTGGTGGTCACCCATTCCCCTTCTGCCTCCAGGCTCCTAAGCTGCGGTGTGACCACCTCTCTGAACGTTCTATCCATGTAGCTCCCAGTCTCGCGGATGCACCACAGTGACTCCAGCCACTGCTTGAGCTCCAAAGCCCAGAGCTCAAGGTTCTGCAGCTTCCTGCACATGTGGTGTCTAGAACATCAGTAGCGTCCACAACTTCACATATATTACAAGACATACATTCCACGCGACTGAGCTGCCCTCCCATGGCTTCAATTTACTTCCATAAGCTTCTTCCTTTGATCTCATATTATCTCTAACTTCTTTTGTTAGCCACAGTTGTACCACTTTTTTTGTGTGGTTTTGTACCTTTGAGGGATGTATTCTTCTTCTTGAGCTCTCTGTCAGAAGAAATGTCCTTGGCACTATTTGTCTAACCACGATAAATTGCCATGAGTTTTTACTAAAGCTAGGGTGAGGAGGCAGCCCCCAAGTCCCCAAGTCCCCAAGTCTACCTCAGCCAGAACTGGGATTGAATCTCATGCTGTTGGCGTTAAGCTGATCCGCACACCAGCCATCTAGCCAACTGAGCTAATCGCACCCCACCCCCACCCGATGGGATGTTGCAAATTATGCAGAAATTCTTTAAATGCTAGCTATTGCTTGTCTACAGTCAACTACTTGTAATGAAGTTTCTCAATCTAAGTCAATATGCCGCTCATACCTATGTGGTTTGCTTTATTTAGATTTAAGATCCTAGTTTCGGACTTTCAAACTCAATATAAAATTCTATCATGTTATGTTCACTTTTCCCGAAAGGACCCTTTACTACAAGGTTATTAATTAAAAAGCAAATAATGCAGATGCTGGAAAACTGGAATAAAAGTAGAAAAAGCTGGAAATAGTCAGCAGGTCAGGCAGCACCTGCAGAAAGATAAACAAAGTTAATGTTTCAGGTCTGTGACCTTTCATGATCATCAGCCTGACACGTTAACTCTTGTTTTTATTCATTTATGGGATACGGGCATCGGTGGCTAGGCCAGCATTTATTGCCCATCCCTAATTGCCCTTGAGAAGGTGGTGGTGAACTGCTGCAGTCCCTGTGGTGTAGATACACCCACAGTACTGTTAGGGAGGGAGTTCCAGGATTTTGACCAAGCAAAATTGTTTCGCTCTCCACAGAAAACTATCCTGTACACATTCCAAACTCGTCCTCGACACTTAAACCATTAATTTGGTTTGCTCAGTCTATCTGAAGATTAACACCCCCCTTGATTACTTAATTACCCCTATTACATGCAACTTAATTCCCTGATTTATACTCTGCCCCACACTACAACTGATTTTAGGAGCAGCCAAGAACAACTGCCATCCTTGTCTCTTTTGCAACCCTAATAACTATTAAAAGTGAAGAGGATAAATATTTGAAAAAGAAAATTAAAAGCAAAAGTGGAAGAGGCAGGGAGTTTTTCAGTATGCTGGTACATATCTGATGGACTAAATGGCCTCCTTTCTGCTGTGAAATGTCAAGTTTGCATTGCAGATCTGTTCTGCAATAGATCTGTTTGGTGTTGGTATGGAAATTGCCCCTTTCTGCATACCTAGAAGCAAAAGACAAGCACATATGCAACTGTTTGAAAGCTACTATCATGAGGTTCATGCTGCATGATGGACCCACCCAAGATTTGGGAATGATCCACACAGGGAAATGTATTGCTAGTCTGCACAGGCAGCTAAATGCTCAAGATTGCCCATAGACAGAAAACAATGGCAGCCAGCACCATTAGAATTAAATAAGGCACCAAGAAAAAGTACCTCTACCAGGCTGTAGATAGCACTTTATTTACTACACTGCTATGACTAGCATCGACCTGGATTTAATGCAGCTCATCGCACCTGGGCCCCCATAATTGTAGGAGAAACCATACGTCAGTCTCCCAGCTCTGGGAAAACCTCTCGTGATTTAAGTTGGAGCAGAAAACTCACCTGCTCGTAGCAGCATTGTCAATTAGGCTCATTTTTGAACCAATTGACACAAATTATCCTTGAGCCCACCAGAATTGAATGGCAACTCAGAGATGAAGCGCGAGTAGCACAGCTTTCTTGTGCCTCCAGGAGGCCACCAGGCAGCCCTACAACCCCCTACCCCACAATCCCCATTCCACCCTCACTCACCTTTGGCCTGGGGTCCATCAGTGATCCTGGGCTTCTGCTGGGTGTGTTACCAGCACTCCTGGGGGTGCTGCCTGCATTGGTGAGCAGCCGACCTCTGATTGGCCGGCAGCTCTTGGCAGACAGGATTTCCTCTCCCAGGACCCTGAATCCCGGGGTAGGCCTGATGCTGGCCAATTAGGTGCCAGCCAGGCACTTAATTCTGTCGGGCCTCCCGCTTAGAGGCAATGTGCATTTCGAACAGGGTTGACTTTTAGTTTCACTTTAAAAGGTACCTGCATTTCTAATCAGAGTTTTACGAGTTAAGAAGTTAAGTGAACAAGAGTAGAAAAGAAAACAATGCTGTTGCCTAGCAACAGGAGTCCAGCGGGGCCAGTCCCTCCCACAGACACACACACACAAAAGCTAGAAACAACAGTTTTGATTTGGAAGCAGTTGGAGTTCAGGTGTTTTGAAAAGAGCTGCAAAACAGAAGCCACCTAGAAGGGACAGATAGCCAGTCCCAAGCTAAAATTGCAAAAGGGACAGATAACAAGGCCCGAGCTAAAGAAAAGACCCCAAAATCCAGGGGAGTGGAACAGGAGAAAGTCCCAAGCAAACCTTCTAGTCCAAGGGAGGACAGGGACTTGGAAAAGGTCCTGTTAATTAAGTTAAGAATGAGGGGCAAAGAGAAAAACTCTAAGTTTCAGAGTTAACAAGACAAAAGCTCAGAAAACAGATTTAAAGCGAGGGCAGCTTGCAAGAAGCAAGAATATCCAAAGGAGAGTTCAAAACCCTGGATGTGAACCATTGTAGAAGGCGTCTGAGAGAAAGCATCAGTTTGGGAAAAGATTCCAAAGCGAGTCCTTAGAGAGCTTAGATTGGAAACCCTTGTGTGAAAGTCGGAGTTCAGTGAGACTGGTTGGCTCACGGTGTGACAAGCGTCTGGGGAAGTTGAGGAGAGATCCATAGCATCTGGTTGAGGTGGCATCTGTCACTTGGTTTCAGCATGTGGTGTGTCTGATGACAGGTTGCTTATTGGTTTATATGGACTGTGTACTTACTGTGAACATTAGAGTATAAGGTAGCTTTTGTAACTTGTGTTATGCTTACAAATCTGTATATATCTGTTAAGGTATAGTTGTGGGTGAAAGAGTATTGTAATATCGTTCATCATTTCTTTTTTAATAAATGTTTTATGCTTTTGTTAGAAGTTCATTAGTTGACTCCAGTGACTCTGTTCAGTAGCCCCTCTCCACGTATCTAAACAAACAAATAAAAGTTAGGATCTATCAAGTTGGGTTCCACTCTGGGATCAGGCTTGTCCAGGGGTAACCTCAGCTGGCGATCATGACAATATTTTGTTTATATTTATATATGATACAGAGTACACATATGAAACTATGATTAACTGACAACGAATGTTTTCAAACTCAGGAGATGGTTACAAGCAAAAACAAAAAGAAGACTGTAGGTCTTTAAAAGATATTGGCTTACCATGGCAATGCCCATCTTTTATGAAATATCCAGGCCCACAGTTGACAACACAGGCACCTTCTTTGAGCAGATATGACTGATCCTTACAGTTAACACAATCAGTCTCTGAAGGGCCGCGACATATCAAGCAGGATTCATGGCAAGCTGAAAAAAACATTTTGAAATGATGCTTAGACCTTTTTTTAAATATAAGTTGTGAATCATGTCCCTCTCCAATTTACCTTAAAATTTGATACAAAATTCGGTCAAACATCATTACTCACGCTGTGGCTCTTGGAAATTTTATCCGAAGCCATTCACTACCTCATTAGGCATATGCTGACCGTATATTACACCAGTCAAATGTGTTACGATCCAATTAGGGACCAGTAACTTTTTTGTTTAATGTAGACAAAGTTTTAAGACCCAGTTACCCACTAAGGGAATAAAGCCACATGTTTCCACAGTTCTAAACAAACAAAATAAACTTTACTATACAAAGTCAGAAAAGTAAAACAATTTACACAATCTATCTTATACTCTACAATTCAGAATTAACACAAGGTACATACGAGTTAACAGGCAAACTGTGATCAAACACACAACACTGCACATTAAATAGTAGATGTAGCCAAGACAGATCTCTCAGATTTCTCAGTCAGCCACCCAGACCGCTGTAGGCCTACAGCCGACAATCACTAATTTTTGTAATTTATTTCTGCTTCACTTTTTACTTTTAAGTGAACCTTTATTGAATCTTACTTTGTAGACACTGATTTAAACCGAGGTGTGACTGTGCTTTGATTAATTAATCAATAGTAATCAGTAGTGATATTATTAACTGTTGACGTGTTTTCCCAAAAACTTGTTTTTCATACTGGCCATTCACAGCTAGTATTTGGTCTACATCGTTGTTTTCCCTTTTCAAGCTAGACCACTAAAATAAAAGTTGTTTTTTATTTATCACGAGTCATTTTTTCTTACTGCATTCGATGACCCTTGAACTACAAGTCAGAACAATGAGTAGTCTTACATGTGGGATAGTCAACTATGGTGTGGAATCAGAAGATGGCGTTTGATTGATGAACGTACAACCTGATTGATGGTAGATGGGAGACACCATCAAAAGATGCGTAAACAACCTGAATTTGGCAAAGTCTACGCAGTGCCTGCGATAGGAATTTACAAGGACTCATGTTTTCAAGGCTCCTGTTCTGGAAAGTCTGAATAAAGCCTCAAAAGGCTGGAATGGAGCCAGACATTTCACTTAAAGGGACACTGCTTCCAGGATTCGGGGCTGCAGCCGGAGTTGGTTTGTCAATCACTGAAGGCTACAGAGGAAGAGACATCAAGCTGACTGGCCGTGTAAGATTATTCAGAAATTTGGTAATGTAGGTACCAAGGGGGAGCTTTACCAATTTAGGGTCCTGTCGTGGAACAGGCTAATTTGGGATTTTCTATTTTGGGGAGTTATCAGGGTTATTGTTTGTGCTTTTTAAAAAAATATCTTTCTTCTTTTCTTCTGATATATATAAAGTGCTTTCTCCTTTCAGTAAAGTTATCTTTCTTTCTTTCATTTTACTTTTTTTTAAATATTTTCAACTATAATTGTTATATTACTATTATTATAATTATCATTATTCAATATTCAGTAAAATTGTTGTTTCAACAAAACACTTGACATTGGCTCTCATTCCTTACTCCAGAGTACGGCTCAGAACCTAAGCGAGACTCCACAAGGGACTCTCACACCCTTACAACACTATGAGTCACAAAATCTTTTTAAAACTCTGTCCCCCTCACAAGGTTTTTCACCTCCTCACTTTCGAAGTACCAGCCTCTGAATTTCCTCAAAAGCTGCTCCAACTTGGACTACCTCAATGACTGCTCACCCGCCTGATGGTTTAATCCCTTCTGCAGAGACTGCATTTCACAGGATTCAAAAAGCTACACTCCCACCTCTAATTATTGGCATAATTCCAATTCCTTCACAGACTGCTAGCTTCACTAAGCTGGCATTACTCCTGGCTTTCTCCAAGCTCCAGTTTCCCAGCTACATCGAGCTATAAATAGCTCCAGGGCTTCTTCTGAGCTCTAACTTTCTCCAGCATGCAAGCAGTGACCTTTCGCCACCCACTCAGGTCTCCTGAGCCCTAACTGCACTGAACAGCTCTCAGGGCTTCTATGAGCCCTAACTGCCTGAAGCCTGCTAACAGCAGCACCTTTTCGGTATGGCCTCTTTCCCTGCTGCATTACACTCACTCATTCAGCAAATACACAGATAAATTGAAACCAGACAACCTTCTTAAGCTCAACCCATCTCCATGATGACATAGCCTTTCAGGGATTCATCAAATGCTTTTAAATTAATTTAACTCTAATTCCCAAAAGAAAACATCTCTCTGGACTGCACTTCTTTGCAAGCAGTGTAGACATCATGTCTCCATTCCTCCAGCTAAGTAAGCCCACCTGCTGTTTTAGGATCTTACCCTTCTACCTGTTAATCCCCTCTCAACGTGGCCCCAACCTTTTAAGTGTAATAGACTCCAAGCTGTTTTAGTCACATTTATCCTATTTTGTGAGTTAAACTTTAATCTTCCCAGAACTACACTTTACATCTAAAATATTAACATGCACCATGAACTTGATATTTGTCACAAATGATACATACCTGTCTTCAGGAGGAAGTTTCATTTGGGGGGGCAGGAGGTGGGGGGAGCGGTGGAAGGGGATAGAGTCAGTTAAGGCCATGTAAGCAGCCTGGATGCCCAAATAAGGCAACAATCATTTACAAATCTATCAGTTCCAGTCCCTAAACATTAGCTTGAAGGAGACAATCAGAAGGGTCTTCCATCCAAAGGTTGGCTGATGACAAGATTTCCAAGCAGCGTGGAATAGGCAGGCATGCACAAGTATAGGTGCCTGCCAGGCCCAGGCAAAGGAAGCAGTCTCAAATTTAAGAATATCAGCACTGGAGGGTGGTCCAAAATTAACTGCCAAATTCCATCTCAACAGCGTTTTCAACAGCATTTTGGCAATGAAAATAGTACATAATGGCTGGAAGAAATCCTTCTGGGTTTAATTATTTTTGCCAGCAAATCTTTCTTGGGCTTTTATGAAGCTCTTATAGAATCTACATTAGCTGGTGTAGGTTTGATTGCGCCAATTGGTGGCACTTTGTATGGAATTCACAAGGTAGCTCCCTGCACATGACAAGGAGGAGGAGCGCAGGGGGACAACTCATCTGCCACCTGCTAACCGGAATAGCTGTTAAACAGGATGAAATCCAGTCCACCCTTTGACTGCACTGGAGTTCTGGATAGTAATTTACTAAATGTGAAGATCAAAATAATAAAGTTGGCTCTCTGGGCAAATATTAATAGCTATAAACACTCGGTTGAAGGAACATAATGGTATATTTTCTAAGTTCACTTTTTAAGAACAAGGGCGCTTAGATTTAGAGCAGGAAACACCATTTTATATTAACTTAAAGGAGTAAACTTTCATCTTGAAACACCAAATGAAACCCAATTCCTCAAATGTACTGTAGGTACATGAAGCTCTGTATCAGCAGTAGTAAAAGTGAAAATTTACCCTTAACTTTGTCGCTAAAGTAAGTAAACTGCAGGGAATATATTCCTAACCTATATATAAAAATGCCTTTTTAAATCCACATTATTTGTACTGGGCAACTATTTATTGAGGGTTTACCTAAATGCAGCATCACTACACTTTACTGTTATCATGTTAACTTTGTCCTGTATCGTTGCCATAAACATGGCTATCAATACTGTCTCCTTTCTGGTTCCCTTGAACATTCAATTGTTTAATTGCCTTGCCCATTGTGATACTAAGCTGTACAAACCAGGAAGATCCAAGAATCACACTTTGCTCTGTGTTGAGCTAATTGATTTTAACAGAAAATAGCAACAGGCTGTTATAATTGGCTTCAGTGCCTCGAGATTACAGTGGGGGAAACAAATAAATCCACATTTCCACTCCTGGTCATAGCTAGTGACCCCTGTTGAGCTTGAAATGAGGACCATTTTGTGCTCTGCTGGGCTTGAAGTGAAGATTGTTTTGTGCTCTGTTATTCTTTCCCCACACTTGAAGTGACCTTCATCCTTTACCAATCAGGCTTACATATGAACAACGGTCATTTTTATGACTATGAGGGAAATCACTGGTGCCGGCTCAGTACTGCCTGAGCCAATCTTTTGTGGGTTGTGAGCACTGTTGGCAAGGTCAGCATATGTTGCTCACCCTAGTTGCCCTTGAGAATATAGGAACATAGGAAATAGGAGCAGGAGTAGGTTAATTGGCCTTTCGAGCCTGCTCTGCCGTTCAACTAGATCATGGTGGGTCTTCTACCTCTATCCCAATTTCCCAGAATATCTCCATATCCTTTGATATCTTTACAAGCTAGAAATCTATTGAGCTCTGAATTGAATTGAGAGGTAGAAGGCCAGCAATAGCTGGGGACACACCTATTGCTGGCCTTCTATCCGGCTTCACCTGCTCCACCACCTTAAACAGTACAAATTTCATCACATTTCCACTTCTCTCCAGCTCTGAAGAAGGGTCATACGAACGTGAAAAGTTAACCCTGTTTCTCTCTCCAGATGCTGCTCGACCTGCTGAGTTTTTCCAGCATCTTCTGTTTTTGTTGCATATGATTTATGGCTTGGAGAGAAAACTCATGTACAACTTTGTTGCTCATTTATTATTTGGTCAGCACACTTTTCGATGTAAGGCACATTGTATTGTTTGTCACCACATAACCTCTGAACCAACATCTGTGCAATTTGTTTTACAAGTGCAGAACAACTACATTTTTATCATACACCACAGACAAGTGAATTCTTTACATTCACCATGGTTCCACAGACAGGCATCTAAAGCTGCAGCATAATCTGACTCTCAGCTACTTCCAGTGTCTATCGTAAAGAGAACAGCTGTTTCAGCATGCCTGATTCAGTCAAGCAATTTGTGCTATCACTGGAGCAGAAATCCATGATATTTCTTCAGAGGAATAGTTATAGAGTTTCGGTTCCCAGGCTGCCCCTAATATGTGCTCCTAAAGCATAAAGCATAAAGGAACAAGGAGTAATAGAAAGGGGCACTAAGTTTACAGATATGTGCTCCACTTCAAAGTTGATCAAGGCTGACACTTCAGTGTATTACTGAGGGAGTACTGCATTGTCAGAAGTCCTATCCTTAAGGTGATATCTTAACTGACAGCATCATCTGCTTAGTCAGTTGGAGATAAAAAAAATCCATTGCACGATTCAAGAACAGCAGGGACCTCTCCTTTTGCTCTGGAAATATTCATTTTTCAACCAAAGTTAGGTTAATTGGTCAGTCATATCATTTGCTGTCAATGGAGTTTGCTGTGAGTAACTGGCTGTCACACATGCCTATATAATCTTGGCTGCGACTCTAATACTGAGATAGTCGTAGATGCCATCTTTCACCACAGATATTACACCAAAGCCTGTTCAGGTGGATGTAGAAGGTTCCATGACACCATTCAATTAAGAGTAGAGTTCCTCCAATGCCCTGGGCAAAGTTTTTCTATTAGTCAAACAGAAAAACTGGTTATTTATTTCAGTGCTTTATGAGGAATTTGTGCACTAATTAGTTACACAAATTTGCCCACAAAACAAAGTGATTATACTTCAAAATTAATTTATTGGCCATGAAATTCTTTGAGGCATCTTGAGCATGTGAAATGCAATACTTAGGTGTATGTTCTTTCTTACTTTTATATAAGGTAGAAATATATGTAGAAATTATTGGTCAAGGACGTGCAATATATTTCCATTTTAA
The DNA here is from genome assembly GCF_964194155.1 of Cetorhinus maximus. NCBI lineage: Eukaryota > Metazoa > Chordata > Chondrichthyes > Lamniformes > Cetorhinidae > Cetorhinus > Cetorhinus maximus. The sequence continues at coordinate 89,477,154 of NC_135879.1, read as the reverse complement.
TTGTGATCATGTGATTCTAGGAACTAATGACATTATTTAAATGAAGCAAAAATGCTGTGTCAGTTTACAGTCTGAAAATAAAAGGTTTTTGAGTCAAATGTAAATATTAATTGATATTAATATGGTGAATGTAAAGAATTCCGTATTTGATAATGATTTGACTTGTGCTCAACACCAAGATGTAATTCCGTCAAAATACAGGATCATTATAGAAATTGGAATGAGTGTATACTTCATTCAAAATTGTGCTATTCCACATTATGCCCAAGGCATGTTTCAATTCAACTCAAATTAGATGTTGCATCAAGGAATGCCCAAAATGCCAGGCTCCACAAAACTGCACATTTAAGCTTAGAGGTGAAAGAGAAAGAATGAACTTACATTTCTACATTATGTTATCATTTCTCTCAGAAATATCTTCGTCTACTATAATTGACCTTTGAAATGCAATCACTGCTGCCGGACAGGTAAACATGGCGTTCAGCTCGGTCCCACAAACAACAGTGAGATTAATGACAAGTTAATTTATTTTTAGTGATGTTGTTTGAGGGACGATTATTGACCAAAGACCAGGACAACTCTCCACATGCAGCTGGAGTCAGCTTCTCAATTACAAGGTTCCCAATTTGCATTTTGCAGCCTCACTCCCTGGCCATTCTGGAGGCCCATCTAGCTCCACCATCTTGTATTCAAACACTGCAGAAAGTAAAGTCAAAGGAAAACTCTTGAAAGGAAAAAAAAGAGTAAAGGATAGAAGCAAAAGCCAGAAAATGAGAAGTGAAGGAAAAAAGTGAAAGAGAAAAAAGTGAACAGACAAAAACAAAAATGGAGAAGAGCAAAAGAAGAGAAACAGCCATGAAGGAGAAGATTTCTCACTACCATCCTCAGAGAGGCTAATCGCTTTTCTTTATGGCAGTCCAGTCCTTAAAAGTCTGATAATCTTGTTTGAAGCTTGCTAAGTTTAATGTCGAGAGTGACAACAGGCTTAAGTCATGGCAAGCATGTTGGTCTGGCAGGCTGTATCCCTACACTCATATGTCAGTGGCTGTGCTTATACAATTTGTCAACTCAATTTAAAACAAAATAAAAAGTGGCTCTTCATGCAAACAAAAAAGTTTCTGAACTCTTTCTTGTAACTGCAGTCACATAAAAAAATAGATTAGCAGATCTGTTTGAAGTATTGTGGTTAAAAATTAACTCCAGGAAAGGCAGTCACAAATGTCAGACATTCTTGTGAAAATATTTTGCAGCACAGACAGCCAAGAGAAATCACATTAAGCAGCTTAAACATATTTAATGGAACAAGACTTTTTTTTAGCTGCTGACTGCATCTTGGCTTTACTGAACAGCCCCATCTAAGCATCACACATTTCAGTTATGTGGAGACTGCCCATGAAATTCTAGTTTTCCAACATTCTGTTTCAATTTTCATCTTTCATGGCTTGCAAGAATTAACTGCCTCCTACCCTGAAGAAAATTCTATTAAATTATCACATGTAGCTTTACAGGGTTATAAATTGATATCATGGTTGATATATTAAAATATGTTTCAGATCATGTGTAAATGCTATTGGTATAAATAGAAGGTACTCAATGGTCAACTGTGAAATAGAATTAATATCCCATGAATAAGGGAGAACAAATAACTCAGGAGTGACCAAGTCAAAGTCTGCCTTACAAAGAGGTAACATGGTCCTCCCTGATTGTTACTTATTCTGTTTCGATCATCTAGTTTAACACCTTTTAATTATTATTTTATCATCTAAGATAGAAAAAAACCAAGGGACTATGAAGGCATGCACAGAAACAAGGTCCTGAATTTTTGCAACAACAGAGAGCTTCTCCATCATTGAAGAAATGGTGGAAGAAGCCAAAAAACAGAAGTCCCACAAACAAGGCACCTACCATTCTCATGGGGGCATGAACAGGCCTGGGCCAAGATTTGCGCATGCGCATTTCGCAGAGGCAGATGCCCATATAAAACAGCAGCTACCTCTAGTCATGTCTGAATTTCATTAGCCAGGATTGGGAAACACAATATGTGCAGATTAGACCTGGCAAGAGTAGGTCTAAACTTTGTGGAGTCCTTTGAAGACGTGGGTACCCTTTTGAAGTAATAGGGTATCCCTTTCGATATGGTCCAGGTACACTTGGGGAAAGCTGCCCTTTGTGAGAGATATGATGCCCTTTGGGATTGTTAAAAGTGGACATGAATGTGCATAAAAGTGCATAAGCTCATTGGAACAGTCAAGAGGAATTGTCCAAAGCGACTGTCATGAGGAACTGTCAAAACTCTCAAAAGGAACTGTCGAGAGGAACTGTTAAAAGTGTCAAGAGGGACTGTCAAGGGAAACTGTCAGAAGCATCAAGAGCAACTGTCAAGGGGAACTGTCAGAAGTGTCGAGAAGAACTGTCAAAAGTGTCGAGAAACTGTCAAAACTGTCAAACACAGCTGTTAAGAGGAACTGTCAAAAGTGTGAGCAGGAACTGTCAAAATTGTCAAGTGAAACTGTCAAAACTGTCAAAAGCATGTGGATCTATCAACAGGAACTGCTGTGTCATTCTGATGCTTGTTTTTATAGGGGATTAATTACTTGAATGAAATGTTTGCTTCTTTAATGGAATATCTAGTTGAGGGAAAGCAAATGTAGCGATTTTTTTATGAGAGTCCTTTTTAAAAAATAACGGGCGGGATTTTTCAGTTGGCGTGTGGGGGCGGGCCTGACACGCCAACACATAAAATGACACTAGATGATGTCAGGCATGCGTCCCGACGTCATCGCGCAGTCCTGCAATACTTCGTTCGGCGGGTGTGTGCCAGATTCGGCTGCGCACCTGCCGATAGGTAAACAGCCTATTAAGGCCATTAAGAAAATAATTGATCTAATTGTTAACACTGCCCGTCCAACCTTAAGGATGGCAGGCAGGCGAAAAGGCCATGCGGCCTTCGCATTTTTTAGGAAACCTCATCTACAAGCGAGATGAGGTTTCATTTTATTAAATAAATAAAAAAATTTTACCTAAATATAAAACCATGTCTCATCTCATGTGACACAGTCACACGAGATGGGGCATGTTTAAATAAATTTTCAAACCATTTATTTAATTATTTTAACATCGATTCAATCTCCCTGAGGCAGCTCTGTGCCTCAGGGAGATTGAAGTGCTCTTTCGCGCGCATGCGTGCGAAAGTGCGCTAGCCCCGACTCTCCCTCCTCCCCTCACCCGCACATGTAGCGTGAGCATTACTGCTCACGTATTACTTAATTGCCCCACCCGCGTAAAATGGCGATGCAGAGCCGATCACAGGCAGCAATCGGCTCCGCAACCACCACCGCCCACTCCCACCGAGCCCACCCACCGCCTGAAAAATTCAGACCAAAGTCTGCACTAGACACCTAGAACTTTATTTTATTTCATCTCAGCATGGCTGCTGAGGTCTGCCCATGGCGGATACTGGGTGAGTTGGCATGGTAAGTGTAAAGGTAGGGTGGTGGGTCGGGTACATGGGTTGGCATGAGTTGGCAGTAAATTGGCATAGAGGCTATTAAGGATCAAGGTGTATAAGGAGTGAGGGCTGAAGGGCTGTGTCTTGTTTTATTGATTTTTAAAATCTATGACGAAGTGCCAGTGCACTGAGGCAGGCCTTCCATCCAGCCCACCTCCAAACCCGGCAGTCCCCGTATTCATTCCGGGGTCACCCGGCCTGACTCCCAGAGAACGCCGCCACAAAACTCCCAACTTGTGAGACACCTTCTCCAGGTCAGGTTTGTCGAGCCAGGGAATGTCCCTACTCCTCGCTCCTGACCCAAATGTGAAAACTCAGGCCAAAAACTGTGATGGCAACAGCAATTTTACATAGTAATGCACATCTAGGCAATTACAGATGAATCATGGTATTCACTATTGACGAAGCTAGCTTAAAACACCTAGATGTTTATTGTGAATCATAGAGACAAAGCAAATGTATAGTAGATCCATTGACACCACAGCTAGAACTCAACAATGACTGGTGTTATAAAGTACCAGTTTTTCTCAAGGCAGTTGGAGAACTTTTCAGAAGCAAAAAGGTAATTTTAACAATTTTAACTTTTTTAAAAAACTATCTTTCAATGGTGTTTTTAAGAGAATGTTGAAGGCTGGCTCCGGGATAGATTTTAACTAGGTGTATTAAGGTGCCAATATTGTGCCTAGCTTCTGAGAAGCTGAAGACCTGGGAATTCTCAGCACTGGGTACCCCTATCGCTAACCTTGTGACTTCCTATGCTACTGACCTTGGACAGGTAGAGGATCCATAGAAAACCTGCAGTAAGGCCCAGCCTCAGTGTATCTAAACACAGGCCTAACTTACATCCTTCCCAATGCAATCCCAGCAGAGTTTTGACAGGAGCACACCAAAAGGGCCGTGGATTTTCGGACATTACGTAAATTAACTGTAAATATGTCAAAAATTTAAAATCTGGTTTTAAATGTTAAAAAACCATCAGGATAAAATTCCTCCTGTGGATAATTTTAGCATGAGTACAGAATAGGAGTACATAGCAGAAACCCTATGGAGTTGTCCTAACGTCCTGACAGAGTAGTCAGCAAAATCCTGGGCAATTATATTTGCCCTAAACTGAATGTTATTTGGGGCAGATCTGTGCCCATGAAAGAGCAAGCTTAAATAAAGAAGGATATAGCAGGATTGAAATATTGTAGTCGAACCTCATGTGAAAGTACTGGGAAATATGAAAATAATCAAAATAAAAAATAAACTGGAGGAAAAGAAATAGCATATAATCCTCATTGGTGCTACCTAGATCATGTAGGTAATGGAAACTTGGTACTTGCTTCCCCAGAAGTCTATCGATGCTGGGTCAGCTGAAATTTTCAAGGCTGAGATGGATAGAGTTTTGTTAAGTAAGGGTGTTAAGGTATGTGGAACAAAGACAGGTACATGGAGTTAACATGTGGATCAACCATGAACTAAAAGAAAGGCAAACAGGTGTAAGGGCTAAATGACCCACTTGTTGGTCTATGTGCCTATCTTCCACTGTGTGCAGACGTTCAGTGTGATAAGCAACATTTGAGATTGTTACCAACATCTACATTCTGTTTTTAGACATTTATACTGTTTTTCAAAAGAAGCCACTGGTCTTCTTCTGAGGTAATAGTAGGAGATCAGGCTAAGAGCTTAACAAGAGATATTTAAAAATATTTAATTTAACTTAGGTAAACTTCAGTAAGGTTTTGAAAATGAATGGGATATAGGTGAGCAGTGATTTTACAAAGGATTCTAAATAGTCCAAACTAATTGTCTTGAGCACATACCTGAACACTGTATCTGATCCTGGAACAGCCCCTCCCCACAGGAAGTCACACACCGACCATACTTCATAAGCAGCGGCTCCTTACATGAAATGCATTCAAACTCATTTCGACAGATGGCACATGACTCCTCACATGCTGTTCGTAAAAACATGGTAAAGTACAGATTAGACCAACTGATTCTTCTAAAAAGCAAGGCATGCAGAAAGAATCCAAAACTCTTGCATATGGAATAGTTACTGCCACCAGATCCTGTACTTCATGTAAAACTGTACTAATGCCATTCAAACTGCAATATTCAGGACTCTACAGACTTGATTCCTCTGGTTGACCCCCACCCCCCTGCCCGAGGCTTCCAGAGGCAGACTGCAGAATGCTGTGGGACAGCACCTGAGTGTCCTCATACATTGTCATACAAGGTTAGCATGTAGGTATAGCAAGTCATTAGGAAGGAAAATGGAATGCTGGCCTTTACTGCAAGGAGGATAGAGTATAAAAGTAGGAAGTTTTGCTACAACTCTACAGGGCATGGTTGATACCACATCTGGAGTACCATGTATGGTTCCAGTCCTCTTATTTAAGGGAAGCAGGGGGGGGGGATCATACTTGCACTGGGGGGCAGTTCAGAAAAGGTTCATTCGTCTGATTCCTGAAATGAAGATGTTGTCTTATGAGGAAAGGTTGAGCAGGTTGGGTCTATACTCACTGGAGTTTGGGAGAATTAGAGGTGGTCTTACTGAAACATGTAAGATTCTGAGGGGGCTTGACAGAGCATATGCTGAGAGAATGTTTCCCCTCGTGGGGGAATCTAGAATTAAGGGACACAGTTTAGCAGTTGAATGTAAACAGATTTTTGATGAACAAGGGAGGCAAAGGTTATGAAGAGCTGGCAGGAAAGTGGAGTTAAAGCCACAATCAGGTCAGCCATGATCTTACTGAATGGTGAAGCAGGCTCAATGGGCCAAATGGCCTACTCCTGCTCCTATTTCCTATGTTCCATGCTCATGTGGAATGCGTCTTTCCCAGCAGAGAAGGGAAACCGCCTCTGTTTGTACAATCTTCAAGCCTGTGTTTGGCAATTTGCTAGCAGGAGGCCAAGTTGATTTTGCCTCCATCCATTCTTATGGGACTTGAGCTCCGTCAAATTCTTTGATGTACAATAGAGAGGATTAATGAGGGTAGTGTGGTTGATGTTGTATACATGAATTTCCAAAAGGCATTTGACCAACAACAACTTACATTAATATTATGCCATAATGTAATAAAAAGTCTAAAGGTGCTTTACAGGACCGATGGGGAACAGAATCTCACACCAAGGCACATAAGGGGATCTTAGGTCAGAGAAAAGTGAGGTAGAGAAATACAGAGATATAGGGAAGGAATTCCAGAGTTAAAGGCCAAAGCAGCGGAAGACATGACCACCAAAGATGGAGTGACTAAAACTGGCAATGTTCAAGAGACCAGAGTTGATGCTGCACAGAGATCTAGGTGAAATGTAGAGGTGAAGGAGGAGAGAGAAGGAGGGGCAAGACCATGGATGGATTTGAAACCAAGGGTGAGAATTTTAAAACTGAGACATTACTGGCCAGGGGTAAACACAGGGGAGATGGGTGAGTAGGACTAGGTATGTGTTAGGACATAGACTAAACAAAACATGAGTTTTGGATGACCTTAAGATTGCAAAGGGTAGGACATGGGAGGTAGGCCAGAACTGCTTTGGAATAAGCAAGTCTAGTGGTAACAAAGGTATGAATGAGGGCTTCAGCAGCACATAGACAGAGATAAGCTTGAAGTTGGGCGATGTAGTCAAGGTGGAAATAAGCAAACTTACGGATGGTGCGGATATGTGATCGAGGTGCCATATTTGACCAACATCATGAATAGACTGGTTCAGCCTCAGACAGTTTTCAGGTAGAGGGATGGAGTCAGTAACTACAGAACAGGATTGTTGGTGGGAACTAAAGACAAAGGCTTGTTTTTCAACATGTATCTGGAGGAAATTTCTTCTTATCCAATACTATATTGTTGGACAAGCAGTCAGACACAGAGGTGGGTTAAAGAGAGGTGGAAGAGAGTTAGAGCTGGATATCGTCAGGATACCTGTGGTGACCTGCCCCATGATTTTAGACGATATCGCCAAGAAGTGAATGAGGAAAAGGAGGGGGCCACGGATAGATCTTTGAGGGGGCAACAAAGGTAATGGTGTGGGTGCAAAAGAGAAACTATTACAGGTGATTTGCTGGCTATGACAGGGTAGGTAAGCATGACACCAGGAGCATGAAGTCCCACCCAGTTGAATGGTGGAGAGGCGTTGAAGCAGAATTTCATGGCCACCCATTCAAAAGTAGAAGACAAGTCGAAAATGACAATATGATAGAGTTTACCTCAGTCACAATCAACTAGGATGTCATTTGTGGCTTTAGTAAGAGCCATTTTAGTACTATGAAACAGGTTGAAACTTGATAGGGAGGATTCACAAAAACATAGAATGGTTACAGCACAGAAGGCGACCATTCGGCCCAACGTGTCCCTGCCAGCTGTTTGCAAAAGCAACTCAGCCATTCCCACGCACCCACCCTTTCCTCGTAAACCTGCAATTTTGCATCCTCTTAAGGAGCTATTGAAAGCCACAGTTGAATCTGCCTCCACCATATTGTCAGGTAGTGCATTCCAGACCCCACCCACTTGCTGTATAAAAAGGTTTTTCCTCATGTAGCTGCTGGTTCTATTGCCAATGATCTTAAATCAGTGTCCTCTGATTCTTGCCCATTCCACCAACAAGAACAGTTTCTCTCTGCCTAGTCCTCTCATGAGTTTGAACATCTTTATCAAACCTCCTTTCAACCTTCCCTTCTGCAAGGAGGACTACCCGAGCTTCTCCAAACTATCCATGTAACTAAAGTCCCAGATTCCTGGAACCATTCTCATAGATTTTTTCTGCACCCTCTCCAAAGCCTTCAAATTGTTCCTAAAGTACCATGCTCAGGGTGGTACACAATACTCAGCTGAGGTCAAACTAGTGTTTTAATTACGGGTCATCATAACTTTCTTGGTTTTTTTACGCTGTGCTTCTATTTGGTAGGGGTTTTACATGACTTTTAATGACTTTCTCAACCTGCCGTGCCACCTTCAATGATTTGTACACACAGACAACCAGGTCTTCTTCAAACAAGAAGTTCCAAGAAAGATGGGCACACTCTTGGAATATGATAACATATTCAAGGACATTGGAGAAGAAAGGAAGGTTCAAATCGGGTGGTAGTTTGCAAGGATGGTGGGATTAAGGGTTGATTTTTTGAGGAAGGGGTGATGACGGCATATTTGAAGGACAGGGGGGCAGTATCAGAGGAAAGAGAACCGTTGATAATGTCAGCTAACATGAGGTCCAGGAAGGGAAGTCGAGTAGTCGACAGTTTAGTAGGAAAAGGACCCAGGGATGAAGAGGTGGGTCTCAACAACAAGGTGAGTTTGGAGTGGGCATAAGGGAGATAGGAGAGAAACTAAAGACATTTGCAAATTCAGAGTTGGGGCAAGTGCCACAAAATAGACTTGTTAGTAAAATGAAACCCAAGGAATTAAAGGGAGAGTGGCAGCATAGATACAAAATTGGCTAAGAGACATGAAGCAGAGGGTAATGGTTGCTTTTTAAACTAAGGGATGTACACAGTGGTGTGACCCAGAGGACAATATCAGGACCACTGCTCATTTTGATATGTATTAATGACCTGAGCTTTGGTATACAGGACATAATTTTGAAGCTTGCAGATAAAACAAAGCTCAGAAATGTTAAGAATGAGGAGGATAGCAGCAAATTTCAGGAGGGCATAGACAGACTAGTAAAATGGGCAGATATATGCAGATAAAATTTAATGCTGAGTACTGTGAAGTGATACATTCTTGGTAGGAAGAATTAGGAGAGGGAGTATGATCTAAATATTACAATTTTGAAGGGGATGTAGGAACAGAATCCTCTGGGGATCCATATACACAAATCTTTGAAAGTGGCAGGACAAGTTTAGAAGCCTGCTAGAAAGCATACAGAATAGAGCACAAAAGCAAGGAAGTTATGCAAAACTTTTATAAAACACTGGTTAGGCCTCAGCTGTAGCACTGTGTTCAATTCTGGGCACCACGCCTTGAGAAGGATGGCCTTTGAGAAGGTGCATAAGAGATGTACTAGCATCAAGAAAACAAGAAATTGTAATATTTTTCTTCTGTTAATTTTGTCTTGGGTAAATGAGTTCGTTGGCCAGCTAAACTCTAATTGCATGCCTTCCTATGTCCTCATCAATTGCTGCTTGCAATCAATAACAGGGAGAAACTGATGTAAGAATAAACAGTGATGGTTTATTGAGACATAGGGCAGAGCATCAAATCATGCGTGCTCACTCAGAAACCTCCGGAACTAGACTTACAGTTCCCAGTTTCCCGCGCCATACAGTGGTTTGTCAGTGTCGTCACATGATCAGTACACTTGCATTCTCTTAAAGGTTCAGGGTACCTCACTTTACCACAGTTAATAACCCTGGCATATTTCTTATGTACTGGAAGACAGGCTGTTGGGGGTGTAAATAAGAGCTAGAGTGACTGCAAGAGTCTAAAGCCAACAGTAAGAAGTGGTTTTGATATGTTAATGAACCAAGAGGAACTTCAATTAGAGTGTTACATAAAGGAATATTAATAGTTATAAATTGAGTTGTTTTAGTTAGAAGGGGGATATATGCAGGTTGTAAAAAAGTGTAAGTAAATAAGGTAAGGATGGAGTAAGTTTACTTTTTTTAAAAACCTAAAAGCTAAAGTAAAGAGGAATCTAATCAAGTCTGGGAAAAAAGCATTTCTAAAGAGACTGGTTGAGACAAAATAGAGAGATCAAAGGGGAAGAACACATTTAGGGAACTACTGAAGCCTGTGTGAGGGGGAAGCTGTTTAAATCTCCCCGAAGACAGGGGGTAGCTGGTCAGGACTCCCAGGAGACAGTGTGAACAAGGCCAGATTGGGACAGCCAATGCTGTCAGCCTTAGAGGATACCCCAAGGAAAAAAGGCACTGTGTGGTAAAAATTACTGGCATTCTATAGATTTTGAAATCTATAGGCCTAGTTGCTGAACAGAAAAGGGGATGGTTAGCTCTGATGGTAGTTAAGTTAAGATCTTGTGGAACTGTTTTAAAGTACTGTTTTATGTGTTTAAGTGTAATTGTGTTTTTTTTTTCTTGATTTTCTTTTAATAAACGTTTACTCTACTAGTAGTTGGGGACACCATTTCCTGGGCCTGAATTTTGTGCTTGTCGGGCGTGCGAGATTGGCTGACCCGGGAGTGACAGGAAACGGGCCCCCAACCGCGATCGGCCCCAGACTACAATTTCATGCTAGCTGGCCAATTAACAGGCAGCCAGTATGAAACGTGCCCTGAGAAAGATTCAGCACTGCCGGGCACTGACGTCACTCCGGGTGCTGGTGAGCCCTTCCACTGAGCTCCCTGAAGCCAGACAGCTGCCTCAGGAAGCTGCAGACCTCCACGGAATAAACGAAATAACAAAAATGCTGCAAAAAAACGTCCATGCAGCACAATCAAGCACCTGAAATGCTGCTCCCAGATATTTCTTTTTATTTTATATCCTAATGGAGATTTCATCCCATCCTTGTATGAGGAAATGAGTAAAACGTGAATTCCGTTCACAGGTTTTGCCCGTGCGACAAGCTAAAAATCACATGGGCAATGTAAAATCGCGGTCAATAGGTTTTTTAATGATCTTAATTGGCCCTTTAATTGTCAGCGGGCGCTGCTCCAACTCCCACGCACATCTGCCGACCTCAATATTGTACGTGTGCACAATGACATCAGGCCGCACGCCCGATGTTTTTTAGTGCAATTTTATGCACATTCGGGTCGGGCACGCACCCAACCTCGGAATGTAAGATTCAGGCCTGATTTTAGAAACTCCCCTCATACTATACAAATTGCAACAAACATTTTGGCAGCTCTTTCAAGTTTCCCTCTGGGATTTGGGCAGCTCGGCATTTACCATCAGCCATGCCATAACACTAGTATGGTATCAGGGATGAGGGACTTCAGTTATATGAAGAGACTGGAGAAGCTAGGGTTGTTCCCCTTGGAGCACAGAGGATTAAGAGTAGGTTTGACAGAGGTGGTCAAAATAATTTTAAATACTTCTATCATATTACCCAATAGTTTGTATTGTTCTAACAAAAAACCAATTTTCAAACCTTCCTTCATATTTGCATTCTCTCACATTCCATTAGCTTCCTCATTGCTTTATCAACCTGTAGTGTTGCCTTTAATGTCTGGTGTGCCGTAGTCAAATACCATCTACTCTTCCACAACGCCAAATTTATTACTATTCAGAATATACTTGCTACTGCTAATCTACAAAAATGCATCACATCACATTTACTGACAATAGAATTCTATCTGCCACTTTTTACGCCATTACCCCATCATTACTCTGACCTTCTAAAGAACAATCATATAACGGCATCATCTGAAAATTTCAGATAATTAATTCTCTTCAATCCCCCATGAGGTTCTCTGTCAAAGGCATTTCTAAAGTTCATGTACACTACATCCACCATCTACCAAGTCTATTATTTCCTAGAAGAATTCTATGATGTTTGCACTTAATAAAAGATGCTAAGAGTTTTTCTTATCACAGATTTTAAAACAACAGGACTATAGCGACTCAGATTAGCTCCAGCTGCCCTTTTAAAAACAAAAACTACACTGTCCACTTTCTCGTCCTCATGCACATATACACACTCAATACAGCTCTGAAATATTTCAGGGTTTACTGGCTACATACAAATGTTTATGAAGTTTGCAATGATTCCTTTCTAGAAAAAAAAACCTGATATGGGGAACTTCTTGGCAAAGTTGGTAATAATCTAATGTAAAACATTTTTGCAAGTTATTGAGATAGCAAATTTGTTTTATTGAACAGTGTGTTTATGGATGCAGTCAAGGGTGAATCACTTTCCAACTGACCTTGATGAAAAAAGGTAGAGCTTAATGGACTAAGGCATCTGTCAGATTTGATGAAAACAGGAGCTGAAGCAGGTATAAGTGCAAGTGCAAGATACATTCCCATTTTCAAACAGATGGAAAAGGGAGATTTAATATACCGGAATGATATTCTTCTGATAGACCCCAATAGTGTAGCAATTTAACTATTATCTTAACAGTTATTTTGACCAGGAATGCTCATTTATTGTACATATGATGTGACAAACAAGTTAGAAAAATATTCTGCATACAGTTCTGTAAACTTTTAACATGAGTCAAATTCTTAAATTCCCAATAGATCCATCAGCACATCTGCTCACTTTGACAAGAGATCTCAGTCAACATAAAATCACTAAAGGTACCAGATGCCCAAAACGCCCTTTGGCATTGCCAGGATCACAAGGGGGAATTTCAAAGCAAGCCAAGAGTACAGTTGAATTCATCACATACCTTTACATAGTCCACCTTCTTTGTAGAACCCAGGGTCACAGCTTTTCAAACAGTGGCCATTCTGCAAGAATTTGCTCTTATCATAGCAGATGTCACAATGATCAGGAAAGCGCATACAGGTCAGGCAATCAGCATGGCACTGAACTATAAAGGAAATAATAAAGTAAAATCATTAACTTATCTTCAATAGGCTTCAAAGTACACCCACAGACATTTAGTTTCCTCCATTATTGTTTAGACAATATGGAAGAGAGGCTTTAAGTTTGACCAAACGTTTATTTAATAAATGCATGCCAACCATTGCTTTTGAAACAAACAGTCCGTGTTTTATGAACATTATCCATGCATCTGCATCGGTGAATGAATATCAGCATGGATGGGATTCTTCCCCCTCCATCTCCACTCCAAAGCTCCTGTCTCCTGATGTCATTGCTGATGTAGGTGAATGACCTCAAGCAATTCTCACAAGCTTGGGGAACCTTGCCCACAAGTTTCATGGCATCCAGTCACTAATGCAGCAGTTACAATAGGAGTTGAGAGCAGTGCTTGGGAGCAGGTGGGGCAAAAGGAAAGCAGTTGCAAGCAGCGCCAGGGAGGGTGAAAAAGAGAGCACCAGCATTAACACAGAAGGGAAAGAAAGAGGGTGCCAAATGGGAGGGGGCAAAAATTGCCATGTCAAACTAAAGATAGAAAGGGAAAAGATGGCCTACATGAAGTGGGCAAGTTGAAGAAGAACAGCACATGACTGAACTGTTGGGACATGATGGAGGTGGGTGAGTGCAGTGTTGAATTTGGGAGGAGAGGGGCATGAATTGTGACACAGTTAAAAATGGAAAGAATGCATCTGTGAATGGTTGGAGGGACACTTACTGGGAACTGGATCGGGAGGGTAACTTTGTGAGCTGTGAGGAATAGGAGTGGATAGTCAGGGGGGTGGATGGCGGGCAGCGTGGTTTGTTAAATGGGGAGAATGGCTCTGGGTCAGTAAGGGGCATGCGAGGAGACAGGCGACTTTGTTGGAGTGAGACAGAGACCGAGTGAGTGGCAAATTAGGCTCACGGGGTAAATTCTACCAAGTCCTTTTCAGGTTTAACTATAGATTAAGAATCAAGATCTGACATAAGTAAATTAGGCTAGCTTATTAAGTAGAGAACTGCCTGGAGTGGCAGTTATCTGTCAAACAGTTGAAAGCAGTTGGTTCAAGTGGTGTTAATTGCTGTAGCAGGAAGCTAAACTATCTAGTGACTCATCAGAATATCGATGAAAGAATTAGGCTTTTCAAACTGCACGGTCAGTAAGGGGTGCATGAGGAGACAGGCGACTACACTGATCTGAGACAGAAACCAAGTGAGTAGCAAATTAGGATAATGTGGGAATTCAGTGCGCAGGGAAAGAGGTGTGGCATATGTAGAAATTATTCTGAGTCGGGATCAGGAGCAGCTGAGCCGAAACAGACTTGAGTGTAAAGCTCATCTTCAAAGCTGATTTTTTAAAAATCAAGCAATGACATCACAGGAAAACCATAAGTTCACTGGTTGGTAAGAAAGTGCTGCTAGGGAGTTTCTTAAATAGCTGTAAATTAGAAAAGCATATCATTTTTAAAGAAGTAGCTACTTGGATTTGAGTAAGAAACATTAGGTATAAGGGGAAGTCAGGGCCAGTAATGTAAAGTAATATAAGTAAACTAAAGTAAAATAAAGTTAACGTAAGGGAAGTAAAGTTAAGATATAGCAGGGCAGCTTGGTCATGTGTAATGCGTGTCCTATAATATGTGGGAAGTCATGGGCACTACTGGTGACCTAGACGACCACACGTGCAGGAAGTGCTGCCAGCTGCAGAAGCTTGAACTCCACATTTTGGAACTCGAGCGACGGCTGGAGTCACTGTGGTGCATCCGCAAGGCTCAGGGCTACGTGAATAGCATGTTCAGAGGGGTGGTCACACAGCAGGTTAGGAGCATGGAGGCAGAAAGTGAATGGGTGACTGCTAGGCAGTCCAAGAGAATCAGGTAGGTACTGCAGGAGCCCCCTAGGGTTCTGCTCACTAAGCAGTTTGCCATTCTGGATACTGGTGATGGTGTTGGTTCCTCAGAGGAGTGCAGTCAGAGCCAGGTTTGTGGCACAACAAGCGGGTTGGCTGTACAGTGGGAGAGGATGAAGAAAGGAACAGCAATAGTGATAAGGGATCCATTAGTTGGGGGAACAGACAGGCGTTTCTGCGGCTGTAGATGTGACTCCAGGTTGGTATGTTGCCTCCCTGGTGCCAGAGTCATGTCACTGAGTGGCTGCAGCACATTCTTCTAGCGGAGGGCGAACAGCTGAAGGTCGTGGTCTACACTGGTGCCAATGTCTTGGGTAGGAAGGGGGATGTGGTCCTGCAGACATAATTTAGGGAGCCAGGTGGAAAACTAGCAAGCAGGACCTCAAAAGTAGTCATCTCTGGATTACTCCCAGTGCCATGTGCAAGTGAGTACAGAAATAGAAGACTTAGGCAGATGAATGTGTGGCTAGAAAGATGGTGCAGGAGGGAGGACTCTAGATTCCTGGGACACTGGCACTGACTCTGGGGGAGATGGCACCTGAGCAGAGCTGCAACTGAGCTCCTTGTGGGGTGTTTTGCTATTGCTGTTGGGGCTGGCTTTAAACTAAATCTTCAGGAGTTTGGGAGCCAGGAGAGAATATTAGAGAGTAATATCAAGGTACACAAAATACTGGGAGAGACAGATAGCCCCAGAATAGAGAATAGTAAGTTAATAGTCGGAGTCAGAGTAAGGGAGAAAGTAATGAAGTCTAAATCAGGGTTATACTGCATGTATGCGAATGTACAGAGTGTAGTAAATAAGATTGGTGAGTTACAGGCACGGATTATCAAGCAGAATTATGATATTGTGGTGATAACAGAGACCTGACTCAAGGCTGGCAGGGCTGGGTGTTAAATATTCCTGGGTACAAGGTGTTCAGAAAACATAGGGCAAGAAGAAAAGGAGGAGAGATTAAGGAGAGCATTGCAGTGCTGGAGAAAGAGGATGTCCCAAAGGGTTCAAGGACAGAATCAATTTGACCAGAGCTAAGAAACAAAAAGGGTGCAATTACATTGCTCAGTGTAGTCTATAGACTGCCAACTATAGGATGTAGAGAAACAAATCTGCAGGGAAATTAAAGAGCTGCAAACATTATAAAGTAGTTATAATGGGAGACTTCAATTAACTAAATATACACTGGGATAGTTATAGTGTAAAGGGCAGAGAGGGGCAGGAGTTCCTAGATTGTGTTCAGGAGAATTTTCTACAGCAGTGTGTGCCCAGTCCAACAAAAAAGGCGGCACTGCTAGGCTTGGTTCTTAGAAATGAGGTAGGCCAAGTAAATTAAGTGTCAACAGGGGAACATTTAGGAGACGGTGATCATTGTATCGTAAGGTTTAGGATAACAGTAGAAAAGAACAACGGGCAATCCAGAGCAAGAATAATTAACTGGAGGACAGCCAACTTCAATGGGACAAGAACGGAGCTGGGCCGGATAGACTGAAACCAAAGGTTGGCAGGAAAAATTGTAGCTGAACAATGGGCTACCTTCAAAGAAGAAATAGTTCAGGCACAGTCAAGGTATATTCCCTCAAAAGAGAGAGGTGGGCAAATAAATGAAGAACTCCCTGAATGAAAAAGGAGATAGATTTTAAGATAAAGAATAAATAGTGTGCTTATGACAGGTGACAGAAAATACAATTGAGAACCAAGTGGAATACAGAAGGTTCAGAGGAAAGATGGGAAGCAAATAAGAGAAGCAAAGAGGGATTATGAGAAAAGACTGGCAGCCAATATAAAGGGGAATCCCAAAGTCGTCTATAAGCACATAAATAGTAAGAGGGTGGTAAAAGGAGGGGTAGGGCCAATTAGGGACGAAAAAGGGGAGTTACACATGGAGGCAGGGGGCATGGCTGAGGTGTTAAATGAATACTTTGCATTTGTCCTTATCAAGGAAGCAGGTGCTACCCAGGCCATGGTGACAGAGGAGGGAACTCTACCACTAGAAGGGTTCAAAATTGACAAGGAGGTGGTATTGGATAAACTGTCGTTACTTAAAGTTGACAAGGCACCAGGACAGGATGAGATGCAAGGTTATTGAAGGAAGTGAGAGTGGAAATTGCAGGGGCACTAGCCATAATCTTTCAGTCTTCCCTAGACTCAGGGGAGGTGCCAAAGGACTAGAGAATTGCAAACATTACGCCCTTGTTCAAAAATGGTTGTAAGGGTAAGCCCACCAGTTACAGACCAGTCAGTTTAACTTCGGTAGTAGGGAAGCTTCCAGAAACAATTATTTGGGATAGAATTAATAGTCACATGGAAAGATGTGGGTTGATTAGGAAGAGCCAGCATGGATTTCTTAAGGGAAACTCGTGTTTAACTAACTTGGAGTTTTTTGAAGAGGTAACAGAGGGTTGATGTGAGTAATGCTGTTGATGTGGTGTACATGGACTTCCAAAAGGCATTTGATACAGTGCCGCACTACAGACTTGTGAGAAAAGTTATAGCTCATGGAATAAAAGAGACAGTAGCAATGTGGATACAAAATTGGTTGAGTAATAGGAAACAGTGAGTAATAGTTAATGAATATTTTTTGGGTTGGAGGAAGGTTTGTAGTCGGGTTCTCCAGTGGTTGGTATTGGGACCCATGCTTTTCCTGATATATATTAACAATCTAAATCTTGATGTGCAGGGGACAATTTCAAATTCTGCGGATGATACAAAACTTGGAAGCACTGTAAACTGTGGAGGACATTGTAGAACTTCAAAAGGACATTGACAAGTTGGTGGACTAGGCAGATAGTTGGCAGATGAAAGTTCAATGCAGAAAAATGTGAGGTGATACATTTGGTAGGAAGAACATGGAGAGACAATATAAAATAAGGGGTACAACTTCAGAGGGTGTGCAGGAGGAGAGGGACCTGGGTATATATGTGCATAAGTCATTAAAGGTGGCAGGACAGATGGAGAGAGCAGTTAATACATCATACAGTATCCTAGGCTTTATTAATAGGGGCATAGAGTACAAGAGCAAGGAAGTTATGCTAAACTATTTAGTTTACTCAGCTGGAGTATTGTGTACAGTTCTGGTCACTGCACTATAGATAGGATGTGAACACGTTGGAGAGAGTGCAGAAGAGGTTTACAAAAATGGTTCCAGGGATGAGAAACTTCAATTATGAAGATAGATTGGAGAAGTTGGGACTCTTCTCCTTGGAGCGGAGAAGGCTAAGAGGAGATTTGATAGATTGTTCCAAATCCTGGGGGGGCTGGACAGAGTAGATAGGGAGAAATTATTCCTACTCATAAAAGGATCCAGAATGAGAGGGCACAGTTTTAAAGAATTTGCAAAAGAAGCAAATGCGACGTGAGAAAAATCTTTTTCACACAGCGAGTAGTTAGGGTGTGTAATGCACTGCTTGGAAGTGCAGTGCAGGCAGGTCCAATCAAGGCATTCAAGGTGGCAATAGATGATAATTTAAATAAAAGCAATGTGCAGGGTTACAGGGAAAAGGCAGGAGAATGGCACTGTCATAACGCTCATTTGGAGAGCTGGTGTACACACAATGGGCTGAATGGCCTCCTTCTACACCATAACAATTCTGTGATTCTCTGAAGAGGAAGATGGAGAGTGTCCTTGTGAGTAGAGTAACCACTGAGGTGCATTGTGGAGAAAAAAAGGGTCCCATTGACCTGTTGAAAACCCAAATTTCACTATTGCTTCTTTTAATTTAAAAATCCATCAATTGTGAAATATAAAATTATTCAATATTTTCTCTGCGATCCCTCTCCCTCCTTAAGAAATGCACCGGCAATTGCAATAGGGAAGGGAAACCGCCTTTGGTTTGACTGTTGCAATTCTAAATTTGCTGCAGCACTGACTGGAAGGGGGCCTACAATCAATGAGACCGGTTTCAAGTTCCTTTTTTGCCTTATAAAAATTCTGGACTGAATTTTCATTCTGCGAAGCTGGTAAATTCAGAGGTGGCCATGCTGGCAATTTCATGCTATTGGGCTGGGTATGCCAGTCTGCTGCCATGTTCCCACTCATGGCCTATTTTCAGTGAGGCTGCTTCAGTGGGTGGTGTGGAGGGGAGGGGGTGATAGGGAGCTGACAATATCCCTACCGCCAATGGCAAGTAGCCATTTAGGCCAAACACCACCTGGAATTTTCCAGATGGCAGACAGGCTCCCTGCCGAGTCTAAAGCTCGACAAATGGATGGAGACGGCCTCCTGGCACCAGGCTGGGGAGCCAGCAATGCCTAATTTCTTTCCCCCAACCTCCCCACCCCCTACCACAGTCACTACTGTCAGAGGGTTCCCCTCCAAACACTGGCCTGGCAAATGTGGCCACATTTTATTTCTAAAGCCTTTGTAGGGTGCCTCCATTGTGAGGTGCACTCTCATTCCCCCACCTACATCAGCAGCGCCCACCTTTCCAGGCGAGGCTGCCAGCTGCCCAGAGCCACAGGTGCACCTATTGGCCCTCCCATCTGTGTAGCCAACCTGTTGTCCTTAACTAGACTCCCAGAGGTGGCCTCTTAATTGGCCGCCTCCTGTAAAATTTATCTTGGCTCTGCAGCTGGTATTTCCAGGTCCTGGCCCACATTTTGACCCGACGGTAGGATTGAGACCCAGGACCAGAAATTCTATCCTTTGTATATAAATAAAGTCAATTAAACTGCCCCACCAGAACCAGGTTATCTTTGGAACTGGCAGAGTTGTGAAATATAAAGATAGATACTTAATTCCCAAATTGAAAATAAAAAGTAGCTCTCAATAATTTTGAGGAGTTGTCCCACTTTAGATGAAGAAATTGCGATACCCATGTTCGTTATTGATTCCAGAACATTGGAAATGCATTAAATACAATGACAAAAATCAGCATTTTCTGAGGGGATATTACCCCATACCCTCCCTGGGAAATAAATTTTGTATCTTTCATATATTTCTGTTCTTTTTCATCCAACTCAAGAGAAAGAATGTTGGGAAATTTTACCTTATACTTAACTTGCAAGCTTATGTCCCACTGCACTTTAAGTGTAATTATTTGTTTTCCTTGGTCATGGGCATTTAATCTGGGCTTTTTTTGAGAGGTCAGCTTTTTAAACCTCTGTCAGGTTTTGCTAGCTTTCTAGTTGTCGTTAATGTATATATAACCTATAAACTTTTGCCATTATATATTCCAATCTCCACATTTATAATTTAAACTACTTAAGTAAGCTTCCCCACCAGGAAGGATGGAGTGTGACCTGTGGCATCGGCACCTAAGCCATACAGAGCTGGTTAACATTATAAATGTGGTCACAATAATGTGGGCAGAATAATGTGGATTTTACCATGGGACTGAATTACATCAATCCATCTTAGTCCAATCCAGTACAATCAGTTACTCTGTCATCTAAATTTACTTCACCTTGTTGCAATCTAGTTAGGGCCCTTTAAAGTTTAAAGAAGAAATCCAAAGACCCAGCAATTAACCAACAGAACGACACCACAAGATTTCACATTCTTAAACAAAAACAAATTCTATTGTATATCAAAAAGGATTAAACAAAGTAAGCTTGATTGATTTAACACTATAGCATATAAAACTTATGCTATAAACTCAGTTCTACTTTCTATTTGCCCTTTTCTTTACTTTTGCTTAGCAATAGTGATCCAGTGACACAGACAAAGAGGAGACAGGAGTTGAGAGAGGGTGTGTTCAGTGTATATTAGAGAGAGATGACATGGATTTTTAAGCTCTCTTAAGAAGAAAAACTGCAAGGTTAGTGGGACAGTAGTTAATTGAATAATCAGTAAATTGATCAGTTTAGCAGAGGTGCTACTGCACAACTGAGTTTAGAAACTCATTGTTTGTTCTGCAGTTGAAGAATCAGTGAGTTGAGAGCAGTTTTTTGGTATCTCAGGGAGAGATACGAGTTGGATGAGAAGCATCAAGTGAACGCTCAGGAATTCACCAGAGAAAAACCATTTGTAACTGTGCTAGTCCCAAGTGAAAAGCCTTTGTGTCAAGCCAGTGGTAGGTCTTCACTGATTTATGAGTCTGTAAAGATATTGTTGGGGTAAAGGAATAGTGGGAATTTGAATTGATTTCTTCTGTTGGTATTGAGATCTTTTCAGCCTTTTCGTCTGGTGTAATAAAATTCACTTTTCTTGATTTAACAAATGTTTTATTCTTTGTATTAAATCATCAGCAGACTCCTATGAATTTGTTCAGTAGCTTTCTGCCACGGTTTTCTAAAAGTAAATTAGGATTTATCAAGCCAGGTTTCACTCTGGGATCATAATACCAGGTAGAAATGCAAATTACCTAACTTTTTAATTCCAAAACTTTCCTTAATTCTGGGAAACCAAATGAATAACATCCTTTACTGGAATAATTCAAACATCATCTCTACTTCTTTAGCTAAGTAAGCCCACGTGCTGTTTGTGATCTTACCTTTCTAGCTGTCAACCTCTTCATTCAACATGGCCCAATATTTTAAATGTAATAAACTCCAAGCTTGCTTGAATTGCACTTACTTCAGGGCTACTTTTACTAATTTCTCAACCAGAAACCCCCATTTTGTACAGTTAAAACTTTAATTCCTAAAACTAAAAGTTATATACTAAAACATATGAATTATGATATTACGCATATGTAACAATCTGAAGATGACACTTGGTTTTGACTCCCTAACCTGGAATTTCCATGAGAGCTCTCCCAATCTATCAGGAGATCAGCGGAAACAACAAAGGGTCATTTGTACCATTGCTTTGTAGTTTCTGCTTTAGTTACAGAACGAGATTGGAAACTTCAGGCACCTGTGTGCAATGCCATGCGGGAGCAACATTAATTAAAGATAGAGAATTCTCAAGCTGCACAACAAAGGTGGTGGGTATCTGAAAACATAGGTTATCATTTAGGGTGGGATCCTGTATGAGAACCCATAGGAATTAGGAATTAAAATTTTAACTGCACACATAATCAGGCTGGAAAGGTCCCTTTTCTAGGATTAATAAGAACATGTCAAAGCATTTATCATGGACAAAGAGAGGGGAGAGCCCACAGGAGATCAAGAGGTCAAAGTGGTAACTTAGTTTTGCAACAAGACAGCTAGAAGTTTTTAACAGCCTATTAATATACTTTAAAATGCTGGAAGCAAGTAAGTGCTATAGACTAAAGGGTTAATTTTACAGATTCCTGATCCTAATATGGGGTTTCACTGCTGGGAGCACAAATTGGGAATTAGAGCAAGTGCCCAAAAGATTTCTGTTCAATTTCCAAAATGTTCTTCTGGTGGGTGAGGCTTCAAACTGTGCACACAAATGTGTAAGATGCCCCGAAGTTCTATGTAATATTATCTTGTGCTCTGCATTACTGAACTCAAGTTGAAATGATCCAGATTTCTGACCACCCTTTACAACAGCCGAATTTTGTTGTGAAGACTGCTTTAACCATTGCAAGACTGCTCATCTGATCTGGCCTATTTCCAAAATGCATGGATATATTGTGTGTTTAAATTTTAGAGTTCCTCTGTTGTCCACACCTTGCGTGTAGCACAGTAGGGCATAATGCTGAAACTTGCATCATATACGTATTTCTGCCTTTGCAACACATTTGAATGTGTCTGCCCATTTTTGGGTACATATATCGTAAGCCAATCCTGGTGGAAAGGAGAGAAGCAGAGCCCACAGAACAACTCCCAAGGGCTGTTCTGATGTATTCCACTGGAATAGAGTGCTGCCTGTCAAGATGGAAGCAGAATTGTCTGGGACGGAGTCTGGGTTCCATGACAATGATATCTTGCTCCAGCAACAATCTCTTTTTTTAGCCCTATATACAGTATCATTAATTGCGAACAAAATACAAAGCTACTTACAATCTATTTCACAGAGCTGTCAGAAGAACGGCATTTGAATCTGCTATACTGATTCTGTCAAATAAACTTCACATTTACTCATAGAATGATGACAGTAATGTATAATTTCAGTCAGTTAAGATGCTCAGTTACTAAACTGAAACCTATTGAACAGACATATATACATCGCTACCCTGTTTCTCTAAATCTAATTCCCAGCATTACTCTACCATTCAGATAAAACTTGATTTCATACCCATATAAAATAGATGTATTTGTATAAGATGTAGATATTGCTAATGACTGAATAACTTTTTTTTAAAAAATCATACACCTACTAAGTAACTATAACAGGCTAAATTTAGAACATCTTGTTTGGAGCAAGATAGCATGGTCATGGAACCCAGACTCCAGTCCCAGACAATTCTGCTTCCATCTTGGCAGCTGCAGCTTTAATTTAGAATTCTTTATTATTTATTTATATATATGCATGTGGCATGCTTAGGCTCTGAGGCACACACATTGTCACCTGTGCACAGACATGCACACATACATTTTTACCAGCAGAATTTTTACTGAACATAAAAAACAAATGTGGTTATTTATAATATAATCTGGAGAGCCAGGAGGTTACAGCTATAATCTGTAGTCAGGTTGCAAGCATCTTTTCGGATATGTTTAAACAAAAATTCAAAACACAAGTTTTATAATGCAAAATTCTCCATATACTCCTGTTTTTCTTAAAGGTTTCCCCTGCCAGATATATACAAACCTGGTTGGCATTCTGGGCAACATTCTCCCTTCACTTCGACAGCAAGACTCCCAACAGGGCAGAGAGGACAGGAGCGCTTATAACAGATCACCTGTGAATCTCGGCATTCACATTCTTTACAAGGACCTTCCTTCCATTTTTCTCCATTCTATTTTAGGAGGGATTTAAGAAAATTATGAAGTATTTTCAATAGAATAAACCATTTGTGTAAAATTTATCGAGAAGTTAATGTGGACAAAAAATGGAACAGAATTCCCTCTGCAAACCTACCTGTGAGGCAACGCTTGATTCACATTCAAGTAACACAAAACATTGAAGTGGATTCTTTATTAGCTAGGATATTAAAATGATTCTCATTTGAATCTTTATTTGGGAGGGCTGCTCTTACCTTATAAACAGACAGCAGACGTCAATAGCTACAAAAGACCAAGATAGCTACGCTGAATAGAAGTATAAAGAGATGTAGATGTACAGTATTTTTGGGAAAATAGAAATAATCACAAAGTCAATCCCCAAAAGCACCAGTAAAAATCCCAGAATACCATGTGATAGAAAAGAATTTTGGCTTATTTAATCATGGTGAATCTGTGACTGGCTCATATTATAACCCAGAAGAACTAACAGCTCTCGCTTGCCCCTCAGCGGATGTATGGTTTCTGGACCTCCATACAAACAGTAGTTTTGTGGGTTGAACAAATGTTATTCCATGTCTGATTGTGCTTCTTTCAGAGCTGCATTTTTACTCAAACACTAAAAGATCCACACAGCGATCTACATACCTGCAGGTGTTTTTCACCTTTCAAATCTGAATGATGTGTCTAAGAGAAAAAAAAGGTAATTATTTATAAATTATGCACAGAAAAATATTTTCTTCTGATATGAGCATTAGCCTCAATGTGATAAATTTTCACCAGCTAGCTGCTAATCTGGTGGAACGTATTGCTCATTCATTAAAGAATCTGTGCAATTTTCATTCTGTTGAAATCAATGGAATAATAATTGGCTGAATTTGACAAGTAATGGCTTTCCTAGATCACCACCCATGTGATAAAGATGGAAACTTACTCAATATGTTTCAGGTTTTTTTCTATTAATCTATACTTTCAATTTTTCTTTGCATATTCTTGCATAAAGACTTTTCTTTAGTCTACTATGGTGACAGACTATTAAGTATACAATGCACTGCTGGACTGAAAAAAATACAGACAACACTATTTGTCATACAATACCTCCAAATTATGTTTTTAGTTCTCCTGCACATGCATTATAAATTATTAATATGTCAAAACTTGTTTTACTTTTCTTTTGACTGACCAAAGCCTAATTCTTGAAACTGCAAACTGGGCTTCATATTACCATTTTGTTAATTAAGTGGATCAGCAGAAAACAAACTGGCACATTGGAAAAATACATTGAACTAATATCACATACTCAATTTGCCATATTGCTTTTAATACTCAGATCAATAAAATGGAGACCATAAACAAACATTTCTTCCAGCAACTGATAAAGAAGCTGCTTTAATAAGGTGTAATTATTAATTGCAGAATTACTACTGAAATAATTCTGCTACCAACCTAGATATTTTTCTTAAACTTACCATGACAGATTTTCCTGTTAAATCAAATATGAATAGGCAAATTAAAAAAAGAGGTGGGGGGGAGGTGGTTTCATTTGAGGTTTCATTAAAGCAACTGACAAAGCATATCAGTCAAAACAGCAAATTCAGAATATAAGAGGAAAATGATTTTTATTCAACTTCATCCAGCACTATCAACCACTCTACACTGTGGCAAAGGACTACAGTAATTTCCCTCTCCTCTCAGGTGGGTGTTCCAGCAGCACCCCAAATAGCTGTAAAGTGCCTAATGGGAAGATGGGTTGCTGTTCCTCAAGCTTGCACTGGGCTTCACTAGAATACTGAAGTGAACATGCTGCCTTCCACAAGAGTGCTTCTGACATGTCTTCCTTTTTCCTCAACCGAGGATTCTCCCACTGTAGTTAACAGGGCCCTCAACCATGTCCTACACGTTTCCCGCACTTATGCTCTCACCCCCTTCCCCTTCCTCCCAAAGAGTTCCCTTGTCCTCACTTTCCACTCCATCAGCCTTCACATTCAAAGGATCATTCTCTTTCACTTCCGGCACCTCCAGCATGATGCCACCTCCACCATACATCTTCCACTCCCTTCCACTGCCAGCATTCCAAAGGGACCCATTCCCTCCGCAACACCCTGATCCACTCCTCTGTCAGCCCCAACACCGCATTCTCATCCCATGCAATCATTGGAGATGTATCCCTGCCCTTGTACTTCCTCTCTCTCATTGTCCAAGGCCCCAAACACTCTTTGCAGGTGAAGCAGCGCTTTATTTGTACTTCTTTCAATTTAGTCTACTGTATTTGCTGCTCACAAGCAGCCTCCTCTACACTGGGGAGACCAAATGTAGACTGGGTGACCGCTTTACAGAACACCTCCACTCAGTCCAAAACGTGACCCTGATGTGGATGCTTGCCACTATAATTCACCACCTTGCTCTCATGCTCAGATTCCTATCCTTGGCCTGCTGCAATGTTCCAGTGAAGCCCAAAACAAGCTTGAGGAACAAGACCTCATCTTCTAATTGGCCACTTTACAGTCTTCTAGACGCAACACTGAGTTCAACAACTTCAGACTGTGAACCCTTTCTCCACTTTGATTTTTTACCCAAGTGCCAGTCTGCATTTTGTTTTCATTTTTTTAAAAATTCATACAAATCTGTCGTTTATTCTGCCGTTAACATTTACTCTGGACCCATGCTTTGCTTCTTTACTATAACCATTACCATTCCCTTTGCCTTTTGTTCCATGACATAATTGTTATTTAATCTCACCTGTCCTCTAACCTATCCCTGATCTTTTTTCTTCTACTTGACCTTACCTTCCACCCCAGTCCCCTCCCCATTTCTCAACAGCATAAAACCCATCAATCATCCCAGTCCCAGGAAATCGCTGCTGGAGTTCCTCAGGGTAGTGTCTGAGGCTCAACCATCTTCAGCTGTTTCAATGAGCTTCCCTTCATCATAAGGTCAGAAGTGGGGATGTTCGCAGATGATAGCACAATGTTTAGCACCATTCACGTAATACTGAAGCAGTCTGTTTCTATATGCAGCAAGGCCTGGCCAATATTCAGGCTTGGGCTGGTAAATGGCTAGCTACATTTGCACCGCACAAGTGCCAGACAATGACCATCTTCCACAAGAGGGAATCTAACCATCTCCCCGTGACGTTCAATGGAATTACAACTGCTGAATCCCTCTCTATCAATATCCTGGGGGGGGTTACCATTAACCAGAAACTGAACTAGACCAGCCACATAAATACTTACAAGAGCAGGCCAGAGGCTGGGAATGCTATGGAGAGTAACTCACCTCTTGGCACATCAAAGCCTGTCCACCATCTATAAGGCATAAGTCTGGTGTGTGATGGAATGCACTCCACTTGCCTGGATGAGTGCAGCTCAAACAACACTCAAGAAGCTTGACACCATCCAGGACAAAGCCGCCCGCTTATTTGGCACCCCATTCACCACCTTCAACATTCACTCTTTCTACCACCAATGCACAATGACAGCAGTGCATAGCATCTACAAGATGCATTGCAGCAATTTACCAAGGCTCATTTGACTGCACCTTCCAAACCCATCACTTCTACCACCTAGAAGAACAAGAGCAGCAGATGCACCTACAAGTTCCCCTCCAAGCCACACACTATCCTGACTTGGAACTATATCGCCATTCCTTCACTGTCACCGGGTCAAAATCCTGAACTTCCTAAAAGCACTGTGGGTATTCTTACAACACATGGACCGCAGCGGTTCAAAGCAGTATACCACGCCTTTTCAATTAGCGGTGCACAATAAATGCTGGCCTAGCCAGCAGCACCCTAATCTCATGAATGAACCTAAAAGAAAAATCACATTCCTACCTCTCTTCAGTTCTGAAGAAGCGACATATTGGACTCAAAAGGTTAACTCTTTCTTTATCCACAGATGCCAAGTTTTCACAAATTCCAACAGTCTTATGTTTGTCTTGTAATTGGCTGAACAAACCCTGTCTCTCGGGAGAAGCCACATCTATATTAATGAACAGCTTGATTCATGTAGCTACAGATGTGTCACAGACATACTTGTTTAAGCAACAAAACCCTGAAACTGAAGAACTATTGCCCGATCCATTGAGATACTGGGCAACTTTCATTTCTACAGGCAGTTGCTGATATGCAGCAGACATCCACC
This sequence comes from Cetorhinus maximus, assembly GCF_964194155.1. Classification (NCBI taxonomy): domain Eukaryota; kingdom Metazoa; phylum Chordata; class Chondrichthyes; order Lamniformes; family Cetorhinidae; genus Cetorhinus; species Cetorhinus maximus. The sequence continues at coordinate 89,449,463 of NC_135879.1, read as the reverse complement.
TCACTTCTTCCTCCCACTTATAAGGAGGACACAGTTAGGAAGTAGAAGACATATATATACACTTTGACTAAAGGGGAAGCATCAGGGCAAAGCACAGAGCACTGAATTGTACAGTGCTAGTGTGAATAAAATGTAGTTTAACTCTAATCAGAATCACAGAGTGCAGAAGAGGCCCTTCGGCCCATCGAGTCTGCACCGACACGTGAGAAACACCTGACCTACCTACCTAATCCCATTTACCAGCACTTGGCCCATAGCCTTGAATGTTATGACATGCCAAGTGCTCATCCAGGTACTTCTTAAAGGATGTGAGGCAACCCGCCTCCACCACCCTCACAGGCAGTGCATTCCAGACCGTCACCACCCTCTGGGTAAAAAAGTTTTTCCTCACATCCCCCCTAAACCTCCTGCCCCTCACCTTGAACTTGTGTCCCCTCGTGACTGATCCTTCAACTAAGGGGAACAGCTGCTCCCTATCCACCCTGTCCATGCCCCTCATAATCTTATGCCCCTCATAATCTTGTACACCTCGATCAGGTCACCCCTCAATCTTCTCTGCTCCAGCGAAAACAACCCAAGTCTATCCAACCTCTCTTCATAACTTAAATGTTTCATCCCAGGCAACATCCTGGTGAATCTCCTCTGCACCCTCTCCAGTGCAATCACATCCTTCCTACAATGTGGCGACCAGAATTGCACACAGTACTCCAGCTGTGGCCTCACCAAGGTTCTATACAACTCCAACATGACCTCCCTACTTTTGTAATCTATGCCTCGATTGATAAAGGCAAGTGTCCCCTATGCCTTTTGCACCACCCCACTAACATGCCCCTCTGTCTTCAGAGATCTATGGACACACACGCCAAGGTCCCTTTGTTCCTCAGAACTTCCTAGTGTCATGCAGTTCATTGAATACTTCCTTGTCGAGTTACTCCTTCCAAAGTGTATTACCTCATACTTTTCTAATGTGTCATCACAGTTCCCTTAGGAAGGCTAAAATAAGGCTGCAGTGATAGTTACGGGATTTGAGATAGGCCAATGCAGACACGATGAGCCAAATGGCCTCCTTATACGCCATACCAATTCTGTGATTCAATGGAGATGATGCTTTATTGGTAAGGGTATTGGGCACATGTGTAGCTGTTTGACACTTATTGGTTAGTTCAAATGCTTAAATAAATATACCTCTATTCAAGTCTTCTCTTCAGATTGTACAGTGTAACCAGTTTCCTGGGCAAACAAGTTTGCAGTCTCCTGGCTGGTGTCGTCATTTGCTGCTGGCTGCCACCCATTCTCCTGTCTGCCCCATGCATGGCTGAAGAGGTGTGAGACCCAGCAGGCAGCAATAATTATGGACACCTTGAATAGCTTGTACTGCAGCACTGCCCCCATGGCTCCAGGCATCTAAAAATTTGCTTCAGGACGCTGATAATCTGGTCCAGTAAGACTCTTCCAGCCACATGTATCTTGTTCTTCAGGCCTTGTCCACTGATCCCTCAATGGGGTAAGCAGTCGTGGTGGGTAGTGTTTGTGTCCAGCAGACAACCATCTAGTCTCCCTTGCCCTTAAGGTAATGCCAGCACTGTGGACTGGTGTAAAATGAATCACTGCCAGGGTTGTGGATATTCTTGTGAAAGATTCCATACTTATCGGTCATATATTTGTTGCACACTGAGTGGAATCCCATATATGCATGATGGGGTGATATTGGGGGTAGAAGCTTGTTCAGCTACATGCATTCCATCAATTATTACCCTAAATTAGGGAAATCCAGACAGAATATGTCAGGGTTTCATGCGAATATGGATGAACGTTTTTCAAGCAAGGCATCTGTGACCAAGGCAAGCAAAACAACTAATGAGTAAAGAAGCACTGAAGTAGGTGAAATACTTCGCAGGTTAAAAAAAAGCCTTTCTCTCGGTCAGGATTAAAACTGCTTCATAGCCGATGAAGTATTTTGAATCCAATTTGCACAAAGTAGGGTTCGATAAATAGCAATGAGATGACTGAAACAGCCTTAGTGATGCCAGTCGAGGGGTATCTGCTGTCCCCTGCTTTTCTTCAAAGAATGCCTTGGGATCTTTTTTGTCCAACTGAGAGGAGGCAGGACATTGCTTTAACATCTCATCTGAATGATAGTACTCACAGCAGAAGTAGAGAGTTCACCGAGATTATGTGCTCAAATCCAGAGTAGAGCTTAAACCCACAACGTTCTCGCTCAGAGCAAAGTGTGCTACCACTGAACCAAGGTTAACACCTAAAGCAGCAACTCCAAACAAATCTAGCCCAACATGAGGGGAAACACATCCTTTGTATTGTCCATTTTACATGGAGCACTGTTCAGGCCCCCAGTGCAATATGGGGCCCAGCACTAATTTACATATGAGTAATTAATAAGCCTAGAGCATAGCACAAACGCTATTTTTCAAAGTGAGAACAGCATCCAGGTCACATTTGACATTCACAGCGCATCAGGGGCTTAGTGGGTCTAAGGTCCCCAGAACGTGAGCCATTGGCAGACATTATTACAGATAAGTGATGGAGGTTTATGAGACAGCACACGCTAAAACATGTATTTCAACTACTTCATTTGGATTTACGCTACTCTATCTCAATGTTAGCATCAGCATTTTGAAGCTGAACTTGGGTAGTTCCATTTCCAATGTGGCTGTTTTACCCCGATTTCTCTGGAAATATTTGCACCGTCTCTATCACTCTACCTGATATCTCATAATCACGGAACTTGCAGGAACTGCCCCTTCAGAGCGCACTTCTTAGTTGCAGGTAGCGAAAGAACCAAGTAAATGCATTGGGTAAGGTTTAATATATTTGAAAAAAGCAAAAGATCTATTTTAATATACATAAGCAGAACAGCAATCTTAAATGCAATTGGGCATCTTTTACTCCTCAGTCCACAGCCATACTGGAGTAAGGGGCCACAAAATTCCTCTCCCAACCAGATTGGGGTGCCCTCCAACACCACTCCCAGCCCATACAAGTACTATAAATCACCCTAGAGCAACTCAAATTATTTAAATTAATCTGACCCTTGGAAAGTAGGCAAGGTGCAAGAAAGTGCTTGGCAGAAACCTCATCGGAACAAAAATCACCGACAATTAGGACAGACAATAACCTGAATTTTTAAAAATCTAAATTAAAGATCAAAAGAATCAACTTGTCGCTTAGATTGCTGTAGTTAAATAAAATCTAAGCAAAGTAGCTTAAATTTATTATAATCCTTTTTGCTTTCATATAATCCTTCAGGAATTGGAACAGGTAATCTTCTGTTGCTGGGAAGCCTTGCCCATTTGAAGCATAAATTGGAAATTTGGATATGTGTTGTGCATAACCCCTTAACCACTGATTTAAACAGTTAGAAAATCATTTGTAGTGTTCACATAAAATTTCAATATGTGCTTAGCAAAGCTTCCAACCAGGAGCACAAGTTGAATAATTAAACTTATAATCTCCTTGTTCAATTTATTCATTCAAATAGTTGTAATGAACTTACTTTCATAACTTAATCAAGCATACTTCGACGTTCAAACTTTAGAAACTGGGGACTGGATATACATGCCAAACCTAGTGAGTGGGCTGTATATAATTATGTAGAAATGCAAGCCCTCAAATGCAAATATTGTGAGGCTCCCACTGCAAAAAAAGTTAACTGTTTTTGTCTACTCTTTATGGTGTGGCTGTTCTTCACATTCCAGTCATGGTACGTAATTACATTGAAAATCATTTGTAGTTCAGATTTCTGTACCTAGCGTACCTCAAGGCAAGGTCGCAAGATATGTTTAAATACAGGTTGGAGAGAGGAATGATACAGACATTGTTTATGCTATGTAATTACTTCATTATGAATATATGAACCAGCTGCTTTATATATTTGAAAATTTGGATACTCCAAGTCCAAAAAGCAGCAGCAGATCTGAGGGCTTGTAGGATATGAACCAGCATACCATGCACCCTAACCACCACCACCCACCACCTCCCCCTCCCCAATAGTTTTTAGTTGAACAAAATAGCATTAGAGGACCTTCCTCCATTTCTCTCCCAGGAACCTCTGTCATCCATCTCTGTCTTCAGCCTTTTGGTTCAGCCTGCAAGTCTATTTGTCCTTGGCTTGGCTGGATTTAGTTGGCAGTCCTCCAACCTCAACTCTGTTTCCTCTTTCAACATTCTTCGCTGGGCCCTCAGTTCCAAGTTCTACCCCCTTTGAAATAGTGGAAGAGCTATGTTGGGCAGAGGAGGCAGAGGCATGGAGTTGCTTGCAAAGGCTATTGCCAATATCTGGACTTCTTATAATCCCAAATCTTCACTGGTAGCTCCACCATTGTCTGAAAGTAGCAATAAATGTCTCCTGGGCTAAAAGAAAGAAAGTGGCCTGCATGTTCTGAGATTTGTACGGTCCCAGTCCAGACCAGTAAGCTCCCAGTATAGCCAACAGCTTTGCCTGCAAGTGCACAAAACAAGAACGAACCATCGGGAGCTCTATGGACCAAATCAAAGGAGTTTGTGCATTTGACCTACAGTCAATTTGTGGATACCTCTGGTTGAACAAAGTAATCCAATTATTCCTTCATTAGATGTGCTTTACTATGATTGGTTACTGCGTAAGCACATAACTATGCTATGATTGAAACATCTTCCCTTTGATTCTGAGCACACTCTACAGATATGGAGAGGGACTCACCTCCTTAACTTGCTCTTTGTAAACACAGTAACTGTCAACCGACACACATTCAGGACAGCATTTTCCAGGTAAATGTAGCAACTCTTCACCCTGCAGATAATTACGAACATTTACTTCAATCAGATAATGATTACCACAATTTACACCACAAGTGTAAAAATGCACAACAGCATTGGAACACATTAATAGGACTAGTTTCAGCCCAAAATTCTGGGAGCCTTCTTCACCACGGAAGTGTAAGGATCATTAAACTAAGTGAACAGCGTACAGGCAGGATAGGCTCTGATAGTGGTATGAGTTAAATTGGATTAAACAAACTCTCGGCAGGCAGAGATGCCACACTGAGATGTTAAGAATGACCTCAGAATGGAATGTTAATTGCTGAACAGATGCCAAGATATCTTTAAAGATGTTAGGAGAGCCAATGAAGAATAGGCCTCAGAATAATAAACATCTGAAGAGATAAAGAAACAAAGATTCCGAAGGCCAACCTTGGCTGATCAAGCATGTGGAACGGTCAGAGAATCATAAAGAGATAATATTGTTAATGAATAAGTGCAAGAGCCACTGGCAAGTGGCCTTTGTGACCACTAGCATGTTTAAATATTAACCCTGCATGTTTGCATCCTAACTGCAGGTTCTGTGAATGTATTTACATACTAATACTACACTTAATTTACCATATAAATGTACAGTACATTGGACATAGAAGCCTTTAAGTAGTTTTGATTTGACTGCTTTGAGCTGTCAGAGGATGCAGTTCACAAGGGAAAATGAAGTCGTTGTTTGTGGTTGAATTTGACATTAATCTCATAATTCTTGCATATGTTGGGTTTGTATTCGTGTATCGATAAATAAAGATTCCTAATTAGATGTCTTTTTATCTCTTGAATCCACAGACCTGTATTAAAATGAAGGATAAGTATTTGCCCAAACCCAGAAGCAATTACCCAAATTATGGGCAGGATTTTCCCGTCAGCGAGTGGGGGGCAGGGCCCACTCACTGACACGTAAAATGATGTGCGGTGACGTCGGGTGGAACTCCCGACGTCACCGCGCCCCATTTAAATTTTCAGGTAGGCAGAGGCTCAGCAAAATCAGCTCTTCGCCTGCCAACCTGTCAATGGCCAATTGAGGCCACTGACAGAGTCATTAAACTAATTAATGGACCTGCCCAACGGAGGTGTCAGCTGTGGCTCAGTGCATAGCACCCTCGCCTTTGAATCAGAGGGTTGTGGGTTCATGTCCCACTCCCGGAAACCAAAAACTGTGATTGTACTCGAAAGGGTTGCAATCTGTGACTGTTGATAACTCGAAAGAGTTTCCTTAAGGTTGGTGGGCAGGCCAGGAGCCCTGGAGGGAATTAGAAAAAGCATGAAACCTCATCCACGGGCGGGATGAGGTTTCATGTAGGTTTTTAAAAATTTAATTAAAGTTTTTTTAAAAAGTATGGACATGTCCCAACTCATGTGACAGTGTCACATGAGGGGACATGTCAGGGAATTTTTTTTTCCTTCTATTTTTAAGATTTTTGACAGTACAGATGATCTCCCTGAGGCAGCACTTAGCCTCAGGGAGATGAGTGCACTCTTTCATGCGCATGCGCGAAAGAGCACACTCTCAGGTTTAGGGATTTCCCCCCCGCCCGCACAGGGAGCGCATAGAGCTTCTGTGCGGACGTCACGCTGGGCGGGCCTTAATTGGCCCGCCCACGTAAAATGGCGGCTCGCCCCCAATCAGGGGTGCGTCTCCACGCGCCCGCACTTCAACTTCGTCCCCGCCCGCACTTCAACTTCGTCCCCAACGGGGGGGAAAATCCTACCCAAGGGACTGGGATAATTTAAATAGTTGGGATGAGAAACCCCTGCCAGCTGAGACCCTGACTGCGCAGCAGAAAATCAGGGTAATATGTTGTTGAGGGAGCCAAAGGTTCTTTAATGGCTAAAGAAGTAACGATAACATTTTAAATCAATCCACTGGGATTGAATACTTATCCTTCTCAAGGTGCAGAGCTCTCAGCAGATGTGTCCTCTGTTGGATCTAAAAAGGGTGTAATGGGCATAATTCCCAAACTGGCTCAGAAATGCCCACAAAACTGGCAGAGGGTTGACGGTGGGGGAATTAAGGCAGAAAACTCACACCCTTTCAATTGTAATTTTGTCTACATGCTACACAGGATGGAAACAAGGTTGAACTCCAAATTCTTGCTCCCCTACAACATTGTGTCCCCGCCCCCCCTCACCCCCCCCCAACCCCCCACCCCCCACCCCACAACCCGCAAAGTGTTTGGCTCCTTCACATGTAAAGTTCCTATCTCTGAATGTGTCCGATAACAAAATGTTCCACTTTAATGTTATCTCTAGATACATTTTAATGAATTTGTGCAGGTACAATCTCAAAATAAGAGCCAATATTTTATCAAGTAAAAGTCTTTGCCTACAAAAAAATATCTGTGACTCCTCTTCAAAAGCAACTCTTCTGCTCTGAATTGTTTTGGATATTATCAAATTGCAAAAGATACCAGATAATTGCAAGTTCTTCCTTTCTTTGTTTTGTCATATTATTGATAAATCAATTGTGAATTTCAAGGGGGAGATGCTAAATTCACTGATCCTGCTCACCTAAACAAAAACACTGCAGAACTTATGAATGTCCACTGGAGAGGATTCATTGGGACCTGTCTGTCCATTGTCATTCACGTGTCCCTGTCCTGAATCTGCTTGCCTAAAGTTACATATTCCTAGGTTTTGTGGAGAAGCCACTCAATGAACAGTTCTTAAAAACTGATTTCCTTACATGGAAAGACACTGAATTTTTCACCAATGTTTCCATCCAGTCTCCCATTTGTATAATATATTTTCAATTGAGATGTGTAAGGGGGAGGCGGGGGGAAGGGATGAATAGCACCTCTCGCAGGCAGACTGGGGGCACCCGTTGGAGTGGCTCATCTTGTATTGGTCCTCACTTTCACCCAGCTCCCAATTGTGGCTCCAAGTAGTTGTGAGCATTCAGCAGCAGCCACACCCCAGTAAGCCACTGTGACGGGCAGGCCAAACCAGGTGATAGCAGCCATCGGGTCTCCGACCCCTGACAACTTAGGGATTTGTTGACTCTGGCATGTGAAGACTGATTCCAGTGGATGAAACTATTCCAGGTCCAACGGCCTTCAAGGCGGGTTAGCACTATCTCATGGAATGCGGAGAGCTCGACAAGGCACAGATGATGTCCTCTGGATTTGTCCCCAGTCATCTAGACTCATCTTACCACTGGACCAAAATAGGTCAGGCTGATGATGTGCAACTCTCCCTCACAACAATCTAATTCATGGGCAAATCCTATTCATCATCTTAAGATGATGGATATGGTCACCTTCGCCTCGAAGAATGAACAACATATTTTCAACTTTACCTATTATATGTATAGGCCAGGCAACATTGAATCTGAAATGCCAATACCTGATGAGTTAAGTTTCAAGTATGCTTAATGTGCACATAGCTGGGAAATGAGGGCAAAATTTGCTTCATAATTAATCAGTGCTTTGATTCCGCAAAAGTAATTACTTTTTCTTTGATTCAAGTTAGATGGCATGATACCAATTGTCTTTATCAGTCTTCTATTGGAAATGTTTCAGCATTATGTCCTCCTTTCAGAATGCCAAATTCCATGATGTGCTGATAATTCTGAATAATTGGGCTGAACACCTGAATATTTCTAGCAGTTAATTCAGATGACTTGTAGAAGAAATGCAGTTCTTTCACTAATTACCACACCACCCTTGTTCAATAATAACACAGGAAAACAGGCTCCCTTACCCATGAGCACTCCACTCTAGCACATTCGGCAGTCTGACAGATGACCTGTCCTCTCTCACACATGCAGAACTCGCAGCCAGTTACATTCCACATCTCTCCGTGATACCTGATGACACCTTCATACAGACAGCTCCCTTTCCCAGACACACATTCCTCGCAGCAGCGTCCAGGTCTTCTGACTTTATTCAGACCCTGTGGAAATAAATAAAACATTAAATATCAAAATGGAGATTTTTTTTGGCATCTTGAGCAGTGTACACAAGGGCCCCGATACCAAGGAGGAGTTAAGGAGGAAGCAGGAGGGTGGGTTCTGGTTTGAGATTCGCACTTTTAACATCCCATCCGAACCAAACCCACCCTTTTCTGGGGATTAAAGTTCCCCTCAATGTGCTGGGTTTCCTGTGACTTGAACACAGAAATAAATTGGAAATCCAATACACTAAAGTGGTCTTCACTATCTCTATATATTATTTACTTATATTAAATTATATAAATCAACAAAAGAAAATAGGATCTGAAGTTTGTAATTGGACAGAAAAATACTCACATTAACCTTGACCATTAGATAGTTCGACTTGGCAGTGAAATGATCCTAGCATAGGTTTTCACTCCTGCCTTTCAACCCACCTCCCAAATATTTTATCCATGATTATATATATTTATGTGGTGGCCTGATTCCTATGTGTTCGGCATGTTACTTTACAGCTGTGACTTAGTATACCATTAGAAATATACATTTGCAAGCCACAAATAAGCATACAAATAATTACCTTCAGCAGATTCCAAATACCAATTTATCATCTGTTCTTAAGAATTGGAAATTGTTATGAATTATGTTCTATATGTACTTATAAAATGTTCATGGTGTGCAAACAGCTTTAAACTGAAAAACAAGTAGAATTTGACTCAGAAGTGTCACTGTGATGGAATGTGAGATCTTCCTCCCTCTGCACAATTTCAAACTTTTGTTCAAAAAGTGCTTTCCCTTTATACTTGGGGTCCTTGAGTTAAATACCGTAAGTTAAAACGAGATGTGCATCATGCTTGAGACAGTTTAATCTAAGCACCCCTTATCTCTACGCACATTCTTCAGAACAACCCCACCTACACAGACAAACATACAATGCAAGGCCTCAGGACAAAGGAAAAAAGCTTCTCCGCAAATATACACATAACCCTGCCTGAAACTACCTCCCAAACCCACAAATTTACATAGTTCATAATTCCTAGACAGGTGAGGATCAGTTTCCTGGGATATTTTGGGAACACCCAAAAATATTACAGTTCTTTAATTACAAAAGGTACATCTGCTGGGTTAGCCATATCAAACAACAGGTGGGGATGCTTAACATTTGCTCATGGCCAAAATACACCCTTTAATCAGGATTGCAAAACCTTCTGCTTTGCATGAAGTTTAAGCATGCTGCTCACAAAACTTTTAAGCAAGCAGCAAGACATAGCTTGGTCAGTGGTGAGAAGGGTCCTACAAATTTTATGAACAAAGTATATTGTTGGGAAAACAAACACCCTACTGCTCAGAAAACATGAAAGTGCGTAATACAATGAAGGTAGCAGGACAGGCCGATCAGGTGGTTAAGAAGGCATAAGAAATCCTTTTACTTATTAGTCGAGGCATCGAATATAAGAGCAGGGAGGTTACACTGGGACTATATAAAACATTAATTAGGCCACAACCTGAGTACTGTGTGAAGTTCTGGTCACCTCATTACAGGAAGGATGTAATTGCACTACAGAGGCTACAGAGGAGATTTACAAGGATGTTGCCAGGACTGGAAAATTGCAGCTTTGAGGAAAGATTGGATAGGCTGGGGCTATTATCCTTGGGAAAAAGGAGGCTGAGGGGAGATTTGATGGAGATGTACAAAATTGTGAGGGGCCTGGATAGAGTGGATGGGAAGGGCCTATTTACTTTAGCAAAGAGGTCAGTGACTAGGAGGCATAGAAGGATTAGAGGGGAGATGAGGGAAAACTTTTTCATCCAGAGTGTTGTAAGGGTCTGGAACTCACTGCCTGAAAGGGTAGTAGAGACAAAAATCCTCAACTCATTTAAAAAGGTCTTGATATGCACCTCAAGTGCTGTAACCTGCAGGAGCCAAATGGGTGGCTCATTTTTGGCCGGCGCAGACACAATGGGCCAAGTGGCCTCTTTCTGTGTCATAAACTTTCTATGATTCTAATCTGATTCTATGCTCATATGATCAACATTACATATATAAAGCATCATGATAACTATTGTTAATATTGCTTGGTGACTGATGTAAAGGAGGACTAGCCAGACACATCTTTCCTTGAAATGATTGCATTGGTGTGTTGAAAAATTGCCTTTAGTCCGGAGCGCAAGAGATCCACATATGTAATCCAACTTCCAACATGAATGCTGTTAGATCCATAGTCCTTAAAGAGGCTACAGACTCATCAAACTAGTTTTTCATGGGTCTACAGGTCTACCACCAGTATAATGGAGATAACTTTAGCAGTATAAAATCCAGGCAGTGACTCAATGACAGTGGTTTGTCAGAATCCAAACCCAAACAGCGCCAAATTAAACTCAACAACATCCAATGAATATAAAGGCACACAGAGCTATCTGGTGCTGAAGCACACACCTGACTTCACACATCCATAGGCTCAATTAATCCACTCTTAATTAATGAGCATACATATTTGGAAAAGGCAATTAAAAATGTGTAGAAGCTGCTCAAATTATTATATTTTCTAGCCTGGCACTTCAGGGGAGATCTCCTGAACAGCCACTGTAACTTTGGTGGTTGTCCTGTCTACATGGCATCAATGGGATTTGCACTGATCCTCTGCTGAAGATCCAGTGACTAATTGGGTGTTTCCTGCCCCTCCAAGGAATTTGCCAGTGGGCTTGTTCACTCAAATGGTATTGAAATGATGCTCACACATCCAGGGGCAGGATTTCCTGTTCCTGGTCCTGGGCATATTAAATTGCCTGGACGCTGCCATAGAGAGGGGTTGTACAGGCTCTCTAATGGGCCCATGATATTTCTCACCTAAATTTCCATTCTGTGCTGCAGGAAAATCTTCTCCATGATATTCCATAAATGAACATGTGATTTGATCCAACTAAGTGATTTGTAATTACCTTTTCACAAATGAATGATGGACATGCCTGCGTATGACACCTAATTTCACCATGGTCACAAATACAACTGGTGCACTCGTTCTTCTTCCACTGATCACCATGCTGAAGAAACAAAGACCAGATACTTTTTAATAAACATTCTAGACCTAAATTACACCTTGATATATTTTTGCTTAATTATATGGAAATGCAATCAATTCCATTATTTGACCATTATTTATGCAATTCTGAGTATTTGATGGCGCTAACATATTTACTTCAAGGCTCAAATGGATGTATGACTAATATATTGGTGAATAAATTTTTTGAATACATTTTCATTGATTATATTTTTGAAAATATTCAAAAATATCTGAAATGTCAAAGTTGGAGAGCCCATGCCATCAGTGCTGCAATAACCCTGCAGTTAACTCCCTGCAAGGAATTGAGAGAAGGAAGCGGTGAGCAAGGGGGAGTGGCATGGAGGGAAGCAATGATTCAGCAGAGGTTGCAAGGGGGAAGGAAGCAGCACGCTGGACGATTGAGGAGGGAAGGAGCAAAGCAGCAGAGGTGGTGCTCTGGAAAGAGATAGAGGCATCAAGCTGGAGAGGCGACGAGCTGGATAGTTGGAAAAGGTGACGAGATAGAGAGGTGGTGAGCTAGGGAGTCGGGAGAGGGAGACGAGCTGGAGAGAGGGAGAGGCGGTGAGCTGGAGAGAGGCAGAGGTAGCGAGCTGGAGAGGGAGAGAAAGGCAGTGAGCTGGGGAGAGGCAGAGGTAGCGAGCTGGAGAGAGAGAGAGAGGCGGTGAGCTGGGGAGAAAGAGAGGCGGTGAGCTGGACAGAGAGAGGGGGGCAGCAAGCTGAAGAGAGGGAGAGGCGTCGAGCTGGAGAGTCGTGAGAGGCGGTGAGCTGGGGAGACGGGAGAGGCGGTGAGCTGGAGAGAGAGAGGGGCAGCAAGCTGGAGAGAGGGAGAGGCAGTGAGCTGGAGAGAGGCAGAGGTAGCGAGCTGGAGAGAGGGAGAGGCGGTGAGCTGGAGAGAGGCAGAGGTAGCGAGCTGGAGAGAGAGAGAGAGAGGCGGTGAGCTGAGGAGAGAGAGAGGCGGTGAGCTGGAGAGAGGGAGGGGGGCAGCGGGCTGGAGAGGGGGGAGGCAGCGAGCTGGAGAGTCGGGAGAGGTGGTGAGCTGGGGAAAGGGAGAGGTGACGTGCTGGAGGGTTAGGAGAGATGACAAGCTGGAAAATATATATTTACTTAGCGCTATACAAATGTAAATCTTTCTTTCTTTTACTTCCTAAAACAAACAGCCTTATCAGGTATATTGCACAAGTAAGATAAGCATTGCTGCCAATATAGGCATCTAAAATTCTGATCCTAAGCACTTTTAAAAGAGAAAGTGGAGCCCCAGAACAACCTGTATCGGCTTATCGCGTTGTGAGACCTGGAACTTGGCTAGCAATTGAAAAATGGATTTTAACTCATAAAAATCAAAACTTGCAGACTAGCTTCAAGGTTACCTTGTGCTTCTTCCCTGCCAAAGAACAGGATTTTGGCAGACATTCAGGACAGCAGTTTCCAACCTGCATTACAAGATCTTCATCCTAAAGTTAACAGGGAGGGAAAGTGATAAATTATAAACCTTGGATACTTCATTGTTGAGATTATAATTTATTTACATTTAAATTCCAGAAGATAAAAATAGGAATTTACAGACATAACGGGATGTGAATTGGGGTCATGACTGGTTGGCTGGTGAAGGAAAGTTTCAGTTTCATCTCCCCCCATTCTACTGTCACTTCCTATACGAACTCTGAATTAGGAGCAGGAGTAGGCCACTCGGTCCCTTGAGCCTGCTCCATCATTCAATGGCTGATCTGATTGCAACCTCAACCCCACATTCCTGCCTACCTCCAATTACCTTTCACCCCCTTGTTAATCAAGAATCTATCTAGCTCTGCCTTAAAAACATTCAAACACTCTGCTTCCACCACCTTTTCAGGACAAGAGTTCCAAAGACTCATTACCCTCTGAGAGAAAAAATTTCTCCTCACCTCTATCTTAAACGAATGACACCCTATTTTTAAACAGTGACTCCTAGTTCTAGATTCTCCCACAAGAGGAAACATCCTCTCCACATCCACCCTGTCAAGAACCCTCAGGATCTTGAAGGTTTCAATCCAATCACCTCTTACTTGTCTCAATTCCATTGGATACAAGCTTAACCGGTCCAACCTTTTCTCATAAGACAACCTGCCCATTCCTGGTATTAGTCTGTTAAAACCTTTTCTGAACTGCTTCTAACGCATTTACATCTTTCCTCAAACAAGGAGACCAGTGCTGCACATAGTACTCCAGATGTGGTCTCACCAGCGCCTTACACAACTGAAGCATAACCTCCCTACTTTTGTATTCAATTCCCCTCACAATAAATGATAACATTCTATTAGCTTTCCTAATTACTTGCTGTACCTGCATACTAGTCTTTTGTGATTCATGCCCTAGGACACCCAGAACCCCCTGAATCTCAGAACTCTGCAATTTCTCACCATTTAGATAATAAGCTTCTTTTTTATTCTTCCTGCCAAAATGGACAATTTCACAGTTGCCCACATTATACTCCATTTGCCAGATCTATGCTCACTCACTTAACCTAACTATGTCACTTTGTAGCCTCCTTATGTCCTCTTCACAATTTACTTTCCTATCTATCTTTCTGTCAGCAGCAAATTTAGCAACCATTCCTTCGGTCCCTTCACCCAAGTCATTTATATAAATTGTAAAAAGTTGATGCCCCAACACTGGCCTCTGTGGCACACCACTCGTCACATCCTGCCAATCAGAAAAAGACCCATTTATGCCAACTCTGCTTCCTCTTATCTAGCCAATTTTCTATCCATGCCAATATGTTACCCCCTACACAATGAGCTTTTATTTTCCGCAATAACCTTGATTTGGCTTTGTCAAATGCCTTCTAGAAATCTAAGTGCAGTATATCCATCGGTGCCCCTTTATCCACAGCATATCTGACTCCTTCAAAGAACTCCAATCAATTGGTTAAACATGATTTCCCTTCACAAAACCATGTTAACTCTGCCTGATTGCCTTGAATTTTTCTAAATGCCCTGCTATAACATCTTTAATAATAGCTTCTAACATTTTCCCTTTGACAGATGTTAGGCTAACTGGCCTGTAGTGTCCTGCTTTCTGTCTCCCTCCCTTTTTGCCTTTTCAATCTAAGCATTGAATTTTTTCTCATAGTCCTACTGACTTACATTGGAAAATTTTAAGTTACACTGGATTACCTACAAATCCTATCTTTCAAGCATGTTCTTCCCTCTGCATGAATCCTGATGCCTCAGACCAGAAGTTTCTTGTTCCTGCTAATTTTTTCCCTGGATTTGGCGTTGGAAAGAGGTGGGAAACAAAAGTACATCTCATCTAACTCAAAATACTACAGATGCTGGAAATCTGAAATAAAAACAGAAAATGATGGAAATATTCAGCAAATCAGGTAGCATCTGTGAAGACAGAAACATAGTTAACATTGCAGGTCCATCAATGGTCCGTTCTGATGAATTGTAATCGGCCTGAAATGTTAACTTTATTTCTCTCTCCAGAGATGCTACATGACCTGCTGAATATTTCCATCATTTTCTGTTCTTATTATGTCAGTACATCTCAT
This sequence comes from Cetorhinus maximus, assembly GCF_964194155.1. Taxonomy (NCBI): domain Eukaryota; kingdom Metazoa; phylum Chordata; class Chondrichthyes; order Lamniformes; family Cetorhinidae; genus Cetorhinus; species Cetorhinus maximus. The sequence continues at coordinate 89,434,171 of NC_135879.1, read as the reverse complement.
CTTATTTCCTTTGTGCTAAGAACTGGGGCTAATGTTCTGTGGGGTTCACCTGATCACCCACCATAGCCTCAACTGAAAATCCATGGAAGCCCCAGAGAAAGGGCACAAATGCCGTTAATAATAGGGAGATTGTTAACTCCCGCTAGCCATCAGAAATACGGGCCAGGATTTTACATAGATCGGGTGGGCTCGATGGGAGTGGGCAGAGGTGGCCAGGACCCCGACTTCCGCCCGCGATCGGGTCTGCACCGCCATTTTATGCGGGCTGGCCAATTAAGGCCCACCCAGCATAAGAAGCGACTCCGGCATCAGCGTGAAGGGGTGGGAGCTCAATGTCCACCGGGTCCAATGGCGACCCGGCAGCCTATTCAAAAATGGCGCAGGCAGCCATGCGAAGGCTGCCATTGAATCGGAGGAGCATTGTCATGGAGAACGTCAGTGCTGGACATGGCAGGCGGAAGGGCAGGTCGGTGGGGCGGTCGGCCCCGCAGTTTTCCGACGAGTGTCTCACTGCCCTCCTGGAGGAGGTGGCAGCACACCGGAGTATCCTTGTCCCCAGGAACGGGAGGAGGAGGCCCCCCAACCTCACCAAAAATGCCTGGGAGGAGGTGGCATCCAGGGTCAGCTCCCATGATGTGGTAAGACGCACATGGGTGCTGTGCCATAAGCGTTTCAATGACCTCTTACGATCGGGAAGCGTGAGCACCGTGTTGGCATGGGTCACTTAGCCTCCTCCTCTTTCTGGCCCTCTCTTCCTCCTCAGAGGAGGTGCCTCCAGCGGAAACCACAATCCCCATTCCCAGGGTAAGGGAAGGCTGTCTGTTATCTGGAAGGCCCCAAGTGTTATGACTCCTTCGGAGCTTCAGAGTTCAGAACTGAAGCCTGTTATTTCTGTCAAAGCAGCTCTGAAGTGAAATGAAGTTATCCTGTTCACACAAGCAAGTAGCAGTAAGTAATAATGTAAAGTACTAACAATTCGCATTAGCGAGCCCACTCACCCCCTCTTATCCGGCCTGTGGATGAGGTTTTTGAAAATGTGGCCTACCCGCCTGCCCATTGCGCCCATGCGATGCCTGAAAATCACAGGGGCTGTGCAAAATGGAAATCAATTGCTGCCTCAAGGGCCTTAACTGGCTCGTTAATTAATGGCGGGTGTGCCTCCATCCTCATAGCGTCCGCCTACTGAAATATCGCGATGGTGCGTAGTGACATTGGGACGCATGCCCGAAGTCATCGTGCGTCATTTTACAATCCAGCTTATGGACTCCAGCTGAGGAGGGTCTCCAGCCCGGATCATTCAGGCAATTCACTGTAGCAAGCAATTAACACATAAAAATGGACCTCGAATGAGGGTATCTAACTATATTTAGTAACTGGCTGGGTTGTGAATCGAGGTCATGTGATAGCAAGCTAATGCTTTTCCAGAGTGAGTTAGTCACAGACAGTGAGTGAGTGGGTGGGTAACAGCGAAAAGAGAACACGTGGTCTCTCTCTCTCTTTAGTCCTTCTGTAAGCATGAGCCCTGTCTGCATATGTCCAGCCAAACACTGCAGGCAGCATCTTTGTAGACCAAACAGCTGCTGACTTCAGAGAAAAATACAGAAATCATCTGTCAAGACTTTAAATGGTCTCTGCGCAGAATCTAGGAATAATCACTGAACAAGACCTGAAACATTGCATCAACCTATAGGAACCACATATAATTGACTTTCTTTTGGACGCTCTTAAACAATTTAACCTACCGTCGCTCCTTGTAACCTAACTTTGTCTGTGTGTCTCTTGGGTGCATGTGTGAGTTTTTACAGCATTTTTAATATTTTTTATTTACCAGCATTAAGAACAATAAACAATCTGTCCTTTTCTTTTAAAGCATACAAGAAAACCTGTCTGTGTGTATCTTTATAGACACAGCATTTAAACAGCTAAACACTCACTAAATTGACAAGCAAATTCTTTTAGAAACACCTGTTGTGACTAGAAACTCAGAAGCGGAAAGAGAAAGGAGCCATGTTACCACTTCTCACCTGGCCATAACAATATAAAATTTATTTTGCACATATGCAATTTGATAATTTTCATGCCTGCTGGGCCTGGGCATCTGTTGTGGACACACTAATCAAAAGTGAATACACAGAAGTTAAGTACAAAACTTTTATTTGTAGGCCATGAGCAGCAGGAGTACTTCTCTGGGCTGAGAAAGTTTGAGGCACTGTTGACCCAGGTTCTACTGCCCCCACCCAACCCTCTCAACCTTCCCACATGACTTACCTCAATTCCAGAGAGTGGTCGTTGAACCGCCCAAACCTCTGAGCCGGTAGGTCTCCAGCAAAATATCAAAGAGGTCTGACTGGTAAAATCGACTAGGACAACGCCTGGCACCTTTTCCCTGCTTACCACTCGGAAGTTAAAATCTGTTGGATCCTTTGCCAGTTACAACACATGACCATGAGAATCCCTGTGCAGGTTTGATCGGTGTCTCCAATTAGCTCCAGCTGAGTTCAGGAGCTCACCATGTAGTAAATCTCCAGTTCGAACTGGCCTCCTATAACTACATGTTGATGTGCGCTATCACAGTTCGATTACACCACCTGGTCACATTTCAATGTTAGTTTTTTTTAAAATACCGAGAGATGGGATTAAGTATATCAGGATTTATTATGAGTGAAAATTTGTAACAGCGAAAGATTTTACAATTAACCTCTATTAGTTTCTTACAGGTCAAACACAGGGAATTCAGACTGAATCTCAAGGTGGTCTCTGTGCACATAACAATATCAGAGACCAAGGCCAGGATTTTCCAGCCCCGCCGTGGGTGAGGCGGCGCCCCAGCCAGAAGTCCATTGACTTGTGGCAGGGCCGGAAGATCGCGGCGGCGGGCTGATGCGGAAAATCCCGCCGCCAGTCTATCAAACCTACTCTACCTGGCAGGCCACATGAAATTTACACCGCCGCTGGTTTCTCCTAACTTATTAATCACTTGAGGGCGGCCAAATATTTTTGGTAATACTGACAAGAAGACAAGCCCCTGGTAAATTACTCGTTGGTATCTCATCCTAACACCAACTGAACGTAATCACAAGGACTTCAAAGTAACATTACAATCTACATTATTCAACTACTGCAATCTGTTATATCATGATGCCAGTGTTGTGTTCAATATTTGTTAATCTATAGTTATTATTCATGTATGACATTGTACTGTACAGTATTATTGTTTGTTTCATACTTGTGATACCCTAGAGCATTTGCCATGTGTTTTTTTTCCTCTCCAGTAATACTGGGGCAACACTGCCTCTGTTGAACTTCTTGGTTTGACTGGATCCTATATTTCTTTCCTATATTGATGGTGCCTGAAAAGACATATCCATGTTGTTTCTTTTTTTCATCCTTTCATCAGATCTGAGCATCGTTGGCAAGATTAAAACATGTTGACCATCCCCAGTTGCCCTTGATAAGACGGTGTAAGTCGACTTCTTGAACTTCTGAAGTCCATCTGGTGCAGGTATACACACAGTGCTAGTAGTTTGGTACAGTTTGTCTTGCTAGGCCATTTGAAAGGTAGTTAAGAGACAACCACATTGCTGTGGGTCTGGAGTCACATGTAGGCCAGGCCAGGTAAGGACAGCAGATTTCCATCCCTAAAGGACATTAGTGAACCAGGTGGGTTTTTATTACAATCACTTGTAGTTTCATTGCACCATTATTGAGCTGGCTTTCAATTCCAGATTTAATAATTTAATTTAATTTCCACCAGCTGCCATGGTGGGATTTAAACCCATGACCCCTGAGCATTAGCCTGAGCCTCCGGAATAATAATCCAGTGACATTACCGCTACGCCACCCTTTCCCCGGTTTGGTGACCCTGGGGCAGCACGGTGTCAACATTTACTGGTCCTTCAAGATAGGTTCCCCAAATATAAAATCTTCAGTCCATTTCTTCTTTAGATGTTTGCCTATCTCCCTTGAAAAGAATTTAAGTAACACAGCCATAACTATTTCGAAATATTGATTACTGCATGGGAAATGAAAATGCAGCTTATTTCTTTTTAAATCAACAAACCCCCAAAGCTAGATTTTCATTTCAATCTCAAAATGCCCTACTCTGCTGGAAATAATAGCCCTTGTCCTCAGGTAAGTATAAGCCCATTTACCTTTTAAAGTTGAAATTATGTTCCTATGTGTTTATAGGCATGGTGTTTGAAACTAAAGAAGAGTCATATCGACTTGATCTCTGTTGACTACAGTAAGTTTACAGAATTAGGGGGAATTTATGGGGCATTTATGAAACATTTATGCCATGTTAGACTTTTTTTTTTAATATGTAGGAGTGGACTCCTACATATGAACTTTCCATGGAAATCATCCTTTGATGAACTGTCCTTTCATTTAATAGGACAGAATGGTTTCTCCTTTTACCTCCAGTTAAACACCTTTTCCTCCTATTGCAGCAGGATTGCTATAGGCTGAGACAGCAGGATAACATAGCTCACACAGCCACCACTAATGGCACTGCGGATCAGACAGGAGATCAATTTCTGTGTGCTGGAACTGCTCCTCCTCCCTTTACTAGATAGTTTTCACAATTAACTTACAAGTGATCTTGACAAACTTGAAGGGGCTTAAATGTTGAAGCTCTACAAGCTGAATTACTCAAATGAAATAGAACTGTCTGCCCTCATTAAGAAGGATTCTGTTTCCAAATAGAATCAAAGCCTCTTTTTAAAATGGTCCAGAGAAGACTAACTATAAAAGGATCAATAATTGAAACATGGTAAATGTACAGTAGATACAAGAAATATTCAAGTGCAGAGCTTGAATGAAATTTCAAAAGGGAAAGCTTATTATTTATTTAAGTAGCTTTAATAAAGATCAGTTTTAGTTTGTAGCATTCTTTAATCAATTTATACAGCTCTGTCTAAAAGGAGAAATATTCTATACTGAATAAAATTGTTTGTGCAATACAAATGGTATCAATTATAAATTCACATATCATACATACGAAGATACGAATTAGGAGCAGGAGTAAGCCATGACATTTTGTTGAGATCCAGAACCTAAGGTTAACACTAGTCTGTTGAGCTAGCATCCCCTCTGGCTTACTGTTGGCAAAACTGAAGCCAGCATCTTCAGTTCCCTAAATCTATGCACCTATGCATCACTGAACCTCGAGCCTGGATTTTAAGCTATCATCTGAAGCTAAGCCAATGGTACAAACTCTTGATATATTGTTTGACTCTGAGCCCACCTTTCTCCTTGGTATCTTATCAGCCACGAACACCACTTTCTTTCACCTCCAAAACATCATCCAGCTCTGTCCCTACCTTTCCCTCTGCCATTGAAACCTTAACCCAAGCTTTTATTAACAAGAAACTAGACATCTCCAGTCATCATCTTCTAGGCCTTCTCACCTTCACTCTCTAGAAACTATAAGCCACACGGAATGCTCAGGTTCATACAACAAAATCCATATACCATCATCCCAGCCCTTGTTGGTCTTCACTGGCTTCTTATGCATCATAGAAACAAACTCAAGATCTTGGTTCTCATCTTCAAGTTCTTCCACTGCTTCTCCATATTTCCATAATTTCCTCCAACTATGACCCCCTCAACTCCATGTCCCTATATGCATAAGTCTTGTTCCCTCTCCCTACACTCCACCTTTGATATCTGTCTCTTCAGCCACTAGGTCTCGTTCCTTGGGGCTCCATATGTCAGCCAACCACCTTGTCATCTCCATCCCAGTCTTTAAAAACCTCCTGAAGGCCCTCCTCCTTTTTCAATGTGCTTTCATCCCTCCTAATACCTCTCATCTTGCTATTCAATGTCTACTCTTTATCCACCATCGCAAAAGACACTTCTGTGATGTCTCTCTGCAAGTGAACAGTGCTGCACAAATATAATCTGTTCAGTTTTCAAAAATCCTCTGACAATTTGCCTATGCATTAGACATTAAGAATGTAGAAATGGTTCGAAAACATATTTACAAATTTGTTAAAAACCTATCAGCAGCTGTATTTTAAAAATCAGATAGACTATGCTGAGTGATTGTAAATGAGCATGATTAAGACATTTCTTGCTGCAAGTTTTTCAAATTTCATGCCAGGCTAATCTTCTTCGATTGCCTATTTGAAATCTGCTATGTACAATTAATTCTTTCAATGGTCTGTGCCAATTAGAGCCTTTGTGAAATCATTTTCAGATGCCCTAGCTTACTGCATCCTGTCAACTCCTTGTCTGATAAAAACAAGTCGACACAAAACACATTACAATTTAATGCAGTTTCTCTCCACTAATTACCTTGTGAGTATCAAGACTCCACAGACTACAATTTTGCAGAGTTTGGAAATAATTCGATGATTGGGCAAAACTGTTAACAGAAGATGCAGAACAAGATAGGATATAAAAGGAACTAGCTCAGAATTAGACAGTGATCTTTGCCTTCTGCCTGAAATATGTGCAAAGTTGCTGGAACAGACACACAAGGTCAGATTTTCCTGTCCCAAAAATGTCTGGAATGAATGCGGGAATTGGCAAAATTGAGGCTGTGTCACCTTAAATTTGAGTTTTCCCCTCAAAAGGAGCCCAACACAAACTTCCCATCGGCAGGAAAAGGTTCAGGGTATGTTCAGGTCGTGACATCCTGTGACATCAGAGTCGCCATTGACAGGTCTAGGGGAAATTCGTATTTAATGTCCCACAGTATTTTCTTCAGGTCAGGCAGGTTTTGAAAACCTTTGGGAAACCCACCAAGCAAGTGAGTTAGGAAACCTTGGAGGAAAACTGCTGAGGAGTCGGGAACATTCTGACAGGTGGGTGTAAAATTATTTCCCAACTTCAAATGTCATGATTAGATGCTGTCTTCTACATCAGGTATGTTTTTACTACCATAGGGCTCTGTTCTGAAAAGTTGACCATTACATTAACCAGCATTGTGCAAGTGTCAAGATGCAGTAATGCAATTTTCCTATTGGAAAAAGTGTTATTGTGTATTCAAAACTGTATGGGCAGAATTTTGCCCTTGATGGGCGGGCGGCCCCGACCAGCTCGGAGGCGGACGGGCTGCCGATCACCGCCACTGAAGCAGGCCCTGCTGTCATTTTAAGTGGGCGGGCCAATTAAGGCCCGCCCAGCAGGCTGCCCAACGGGAAGCGCTATGCACTTCCTGTGCGGACAGGTGGGGGGGCGGGGGGGGAGATTTCCCAACTGTCAAAATGCGCTTTTTTGCGCATGTGCACAAAAGAGCGCACATCTCCCTAAGACTAAGTGCTGTCTCAGGGAGATCGCTGAAAGTTTTACAAATAGAAAAATAAAAAAATTATTAAAATGTCTCCCTCATCTGACGATGTCACACGAGATGGGACATGTTAATAAATATCACATAAACTTTATTAAACTTTTTAAAAATAGACATAAAACCTCATCCCGCCAGTGGATGAGGTTTCATGTTTTTTCAGAAGCCCGCTGGGGCTCCTGGCCTGCCCGCCAGCCTTAAGGTTGGACTGGCAGGGACTTTAACTACCCTGTCAGTGGCCTCAATTGGCCATTGACAGGTCGGCGGGCGGACAGCTGATTTCGCTGTCCGCCCGCCTTCCTGGCAATTTAAATGGGGCGGGATGATGTCGGGGGTTCCCCCCGATGTCATCCCACGTCATTTTCACGTTGGCGAGCGGGCCCTGCCCCCAATTCGCCGACAGAAAAATTCTGGCCTATAAAACAGTGCTTGTGAGCTTTCCTGTCATGATCTGAGCAGGGATTTAAATGTCCAGAGTGCTTTAACTTAGGGAAAAAAAACAACCACCTGCTCTACTCCTTTGATTGACAGGCAATCTGCTTTGAAATGGAAACTAAACAATAAGTTCTTTCAGTTTCAATAGGTTCCATTGTCTGGACCTGTAATGGTTTGTTTAATGATGGCTGATCCCATTATGAATATTTGCCTGAGTTTCAAAAGCTAATGAAACACAGTTCAGCAGCTGGTTGTTTACAGTTATTCAGCAGACTGAGAGCATGGCGTGAGTGACAGTTTTAGGAGGTTATAATAGGATTATCTGTCTTTAAAATGGTTTCTGAATAGATCTTTGTTTGCTTTCACAACTTAATGGCCACTTAAGGGATTTAACTTTTTTTCAATGGGACTGGAGTTGTTTATCTGTGCAGTATGAATGGCTGCGTGTTTGACTGCCAGTTTTATTAGATTATAAGAGCTTAATTTTTTTTGAAGTCCATTTCAAAGGCTTTCCATTGTTATTACATGGTGCCTGTGGTCTATACAGAGTAGATACTGGGTGAGTGGCCAAGGAGGCATGGGGAACATGGGGCGTATGAGGGGGCATGAGCTTGGTTGGGAGTTAGGGGGACATAAGAGCGATGTGGAGAACTAGGCCAATGTCCCAGAGAACTGAAGTAGGCCTTCTAACCAGCCAACCACAGTACCTTCATGCCTCTGTTGCAGCCACAGGCTTACCTAGGGAGATGGGTCTGCCACCTGCATCTCTAGGAGACAAGATTATAGCGGGAATGCGAGGAGGTGATGAGTACAGGTTGATGAAGTCGGGAACTGCCCTGACTCCTGTTTCCCAAACCTGAGGTGAAAATTCAGCCCACTGTCTTCCAATGTCGGAGCCCCAATCATTTTCAGGTTGAGACCTCATTCAAATGGTGAGCTGCAGGTGTCAAATTGGCATCACACTGCCATTCATCAGCTGCAAGAGGACCTAATACCGGCAATTGGCTCCATCATATGCTGAGCTAATCAGCAGATTGTGTCTGGAGAGGGTCTGCAGGGTGAGGCTTCACATGGGCTAAAGTTATTTTGTGAATGCAGGAGCTGCATTCTCAATGCATGCTCCACCAACTTGTACTTGAAAATTGCAATCACGGACTGCAATACATTGGACCCCACGTTAGGTGTAAGCATTCTGTGCCTGCTGCCAGCAATCTGTTTTACAGGTGAGAAATGGGCTTCTAGAAGTTGAAAATCTGTCCCAGGATAGCTAATTGGTGACTACTTTTCACTATTTACATGAACATATTAAGTACAGTACAATAACATGCCACTCACCTTATTACAGAATACTGGCTGGCACTCTGCAATGTAGCACTGCACCTCACCGTTACTGCAGACACACTTTGAACATCCAGTCAGGTTCCAGTCTTCACCATCTCTGTACGTTCTTCCCTCAAATAAGCATGACTCTATTCATAAAGGCAATTGATACAAACAAATGAGCAACATGGAAAAATAATGTGTGAAATTCTCTGTAGCCTCAACATTTTGACTGCGCATGAACACATTTCCACCTGAAACTAGACTGCCATTTAAATAACATCTTATTTGCTTAGGACATCCCAACAGAGCTTCACAATCAATTGATTGAATCATTGCTGGTGTCATGTACATAAATTAAGAAGCTAATTTTCACACAGCAAGGTCCCACAAACAACAAATGAGTTGAATGGCCAGTTAATCTGTATTCCATGGTGTTCGTTGAGGAATGAATGCTGGCTATGACAGCTGGTGAACCTCCCTGTCCTTTAAGTTGCACCATGGGATCTTTTATGTCCATCTGAACTGGTATTCTGGGCCTTGGTTTAATGTCCCACCAAAAAGGTGGCACCTCCAACAAAACAACATTCCCTCAGTACTGCACTGAAGTGTCAGTCTAGATTTTGCACAAGTTCTGAGTGGGGTTTGAATTGCTAACCATCTAACTCAGAGGCAAGAGTGCTATGAAATCAGACAAGCTGGCTCCTAATGCACACAAAGAAAAGATCACAAAGAGGATCTCAAGTTTTCTATTCTTTTGATAACTTTTCATTCATCAGTCCTTCATATATCGTATATATATTCATGAATTAAGAACTAAAATGAAGTAAATGGTGAAACAAATATAACAACATGGCTCTGGCACGATGGGCCAAATAGCCACCTTCTGTCCTGTAAATTTTCTTTTTTTCACTGTGACAATTAACTCACCACAACAAAAGCACAAAGTAAGCAATAAAACCTGATGTCTTACCTCCAGTCTTGACACATTTTGGACAGCAGGCTCCATCTGGGGTGTGTGTAATTTCCCCTCTCCCACAGGAGATGGGGGGACAATATTTTGAGCCACATTCAACTTTCTTGTTGATGCAGGAGCAAACAGTGCACTTTGCGGTCATCCACTCTGTCTCATGCTGCAAAAAAAAAGCAGAAAGCAGGAGCCACCATTACCTCTAAATTACAATACATATCTAGTATCCAGTCATTTGAAACTATAGTTGCTGATATTTGTATATTTAACTTTTGAGTTCCTGTTGTAGTTCTGTGTTTTTCTAGTACATTGGAGCTCTCAGATATCCACACTCCAGCAATAGACTCCTCTATCATCATTTTGATGTTTTCATGGATCTTGTCATCCAAGTCATTTTTAAAATAATTTTACAATAAGTGGAACCCAAAACAGTGATTTACATTCACTTCCCATAAGCAACCACCGTAATACATGAGGCATCAAATGTAGCTGTAAAATGCTTACAATGCTCAAATATATTATGTCATCTCATGCACAGGATATCACTCGCCTGTTACAAAAATGACATCAAATAAACAAAAAGTAAAGCAATTTGGTATCAGTGGAATACACCTTCCAGATCAGTATAAGTGATTACATAGTAAGGAACTACATTGCTGTGTAACTCCTTATTGTTATTTACATCTTACAATACACCCATCAGCAACATTTACTTTATTATCTTTAGTATCTGCTCTGTTTACCATAGTGGTTTCTGCTCGCCTTTTATTGAGCTAATGCGAGTGAATATGAGATAGAGCTTCTTACTGACAATAAATGAAAACAGAAAATTCTGCAAATAATCAGCAGGTCAGGCAGCGTCTGTGGTGAGAGAGACAAAAGTTAACATTTCAGGTCAATAACCTTTCATTAGAATGGTCCGTGTTTTAAAATATATAACTGGTAAATTTGGGGTTGACCGTCCATAGCCTTTTGATCTCAAGCAAGTGCCAGAATTGGCCTGCCAGGCTCCTCAATTGCTGACATTGCCACATTCTCAGCGGTTACAGGGAAGATTCACACTTTTAAGTAATCCAGGTAGACCCTAGCGCCTTTAGGGGAATGCTTCTCAGGTACCCACCAGATGGATGAAGCTGCAAAACGCAACAGAAACTGTCATCTTGTGACTAAGAAGAGCACACACAAAATGGGCTTATATTCCAGTGCAGTACTGAGGGAATGCTGCATTGTCAGAAGTAGCCTTTTGGATGAGATGTTAAGCAAGGACCCATCTGCCCTCTCAGGTGGATGTAAAAGACTCCATGGCACCATTTCATAGAGCAGCAGGGGAGTTCTCCCTTGTGTCCAGGCCAACAGTTATCACTCGACCAATTTAACAGAAAACAGATTTTTATGATCATTATCTCATTGCTGTTTGTGGGATCTTATTGGTGCACAAATTTGCTTCCATGTTTCCTACATTTAAACAATGAATACACCTCAAAAATACTTAATTGGCAGCAAAGCACTTTGGAGCATCCTGATTTGATAAGAAGTGCTTTATAAATACAAATATTTATTTAATTTTTACCCCATTTAAAGAAAAATTTAAAAGCAATTGAACAGGTATAGCGTAAATCCACTAGAATCTTCATACTGCCCCTTGGCATCATTCACAGGCATGAGAACAGCTTCCATGTGTATAGCAAAATAACCCAGCTCAACCCCCCAACTGCAACTGTTTTCAGACTAGTTATCTGATATTCAGTCTTGCCAAATGTAATTTCCTCCAACTTTGCGCCCTGCCACAAGCACCATTCACCCGCCATCAATTCCAAACCCCTCATCATCCATCAGATTGTTTGCAAACTCAACAAATTATTCGATCCTGGGCTGAGGTTCCAGCCGCATATCTTCTCCAGTAAAAAGATTACTGACTTCTACCTCTATAACATTTCCTAGCTCAGCACCTGCCTTAGCCTAACTGCTGCTGAAACCCTCACCCATCCTTTTGTTATCTCTAGGATGGATTATTTCAATGCTCTCCTAATTAGTCTCCCAACCGTCACACTTCCAGAAAGATCTGTATTCTGCTGCCTGTATCTTATTATGCAACAAATTCTGCTCACCTATCATCTCACAGTGCCTCAAATGTAAAATTCTCCATATGAGTACAAATGGTTGTTATTGATGAACGTCATGACAATGGCTTACCAAAACGAAAAGGCTCACTTACAATTATGAAGGGAATCTTGAGAAGTTAAGGGGTGGGATTTTCCAGCCCCGCCGTGCCGGGATCATCTGATCCCGCTGCGAGTCAATGGACTTTTGGCTGGGCCGCCGAATCTCCCGTGGCGGGTCCCGCCACGATGGGGCCGGAAAATCCCGGCATGGTGTTTTCACATGAAAGCTGACAAGGTTAAAGGATGATCTAAAAATGGTATTCAAGATTATGAATGGTTATGATGAACAGCAACGGATTGTTTCCACTTGTTGACAACATGTTACAAGCGGACACAAATAGAATATTAAGTGTAATATACATTTTAAACATGTTCTTCTATTGAACTTGATGTTACCATGAGCACATCTCAAAATGAGGGGCTAATGCTTACCCCATGAATCTGTCCTTCATATTCACAGAAGTTATGGGTCCTCAAGGCACATTCAGGGCAGCAACCATTTGGACTTATTTTGAAAACTTCACCCTTATAATTAAAAGAACAAAGCATGAGCTGTAAAATATCATCCATAAAATCTAAAGATAGAATGCTGCTTCAGGAATATTTCTTACAATTAAAAGACAACAGATGTTGAACAGTAATGATAACTTCAGCAACAGCCTTTCTTTCCACTGCTTTTAGTACTCACTCTAGATAAATCTGCTATTCCTAGTAAGCAAAGGATGTGGCATACAAAGCAATGTACTTTGCAATATTGTCACCAGGGTTTCACTAAAACATAATGGGCAGAATCGTCCCAGATTTGCACAAAGTTCAGTAGCGGGCGGGAAAAAGAACGTTAATCTCCAGCTGCAATGGAGGTTTATCGCGCCATAGCATCCCATTCCCAGCCTCATTAATAATGCATTCCCGGGAAACATGCCGGGTCGCTGGCAGGGCAGCCTCTGATTCGCCCACCCCACCATTACCTCAGGCCTTCAGTAATCCAGGCACCATATTTAAAGGGTGCCCCGATCGGAAGCTGCTGGAAAGCCATGCTGCCAAAGGGAGGAATCATGCTGTCCCCAAGTTTAGCAGTGTCTCCCTTGGGTGCCTACTAGATGCAATGGAGGCCCACCTGATGTCTTGTACCCCTGCACTGAGCAAAGACCAGCCAGCAAGGTCACCAATCCAGCATGGGAGGCAGTGGCAGCAGTGGTCAGTGCCAACACCCTGCAAAAGAGGACAGCCAACCAGCGCCGAAAGAGGATGAATGACATCTTTTGCAATCTCTCCTTTGCCTCCACCTATCTCTGGCCTTTTATACAGCTTCACCTGTCCCACCCACCCCCTTAAACAGTATATATTTCACCACATTTTTACTTCTCTTTAGTTCTGAAGAACAGTCATACGGACTCGAAATGTTAACTCTGTCTTTCTCTCCACAGACACTGTCAAGCCTGCTGAGTTTTTCCACCAATTTTTGTTTTTGTCCTGCTTACACTATCTCTATCTGTATTCATGAAGGACAAACTGGCAAACAAGAGGGAGAGGTCACAGGCTAGTAGAGAAATGCCTGATGTCAAATTCTTTGCAGACTTTGAAAATAGAGTCATCCAGCTGGCTGGTGACAATCTGGACTATTCCTGTGCTGACGGTGAGGTCGGTGGTGCTCAACCAAGTGAGGATCCAGCAGCGCAACATCCATCACCTGTGAGCCAGTTCCCCTGTTCCACAGTGCCCTGTCATGCATTAATTATCTCTCCTTGCTTTCACAGGCACATCTGGGAAGCAGCTGAGGGGGTCCATGAGCCAGGTCCTCAACTGAAGCCCTGAATACACCTCGGAAGAAGAATTTGGTGACGCACTAATTATAGACCCATCACAGCACTCATCCACACACTCCACCAGTGCAGAGGCCACAGCTCGATTGGACCTAGTTCTAGAGTAGCCTCTGAGTCACAGTCTGGTGAGCACATGGCACTATCTGATACACAGCAGGTGGCGGCATGGACTTCCCAGGTTTCCAGTACTCGGAGGACAAGTCAGATGATGAGTCTCTGGACTCGGTCATGTCATAGTTGCTGGGGCTGCAAAGGCAAGCTCGGGAACACCAGGAAGGGATGTCTGCAACACTCCTCAGATTGCAAGACACAATGGAGGAGTCCGTCAGCCTTCAGTCTGAAGTGATAAAGCTGGCATGCCAACACTCTGAGGTCAACACTGGCAGGATGGTGCCCGCCATGGAAACCTTGGTCCAAGACATTAGCCCTGCACTGCTGTGTGGGCTGAACTCCGTCACTGATGCCATAGTTGGCCTCCAACAGTGACAATGCGAGAGAGGGTGTGGGGCAGCTCGATCTCACTCCAGCTTCCCCTTCTCCTCAAGGGGTCAGCCAGGGGCCCCCAGCCACCCATAGGGAGGAGGATCAGCAGGTGCACACCCCAGGGCCATCCACCCAGGTGACTCCAAGAGTATCCGGTCCATTTGACTCCCCTCTTCCTGTGACCTCAGCAGCTCCAGCTCCTGCTTCACAGGCCAAGGAGGGTGCCATGGCCACACAGCAAGATCCTAAAAGCAGGCCGGGGCCCTCCAGGTCTCGGCACTCCTGAGGATACCCCCGCCAAGGTCATCACAGACAGGGCGTAGCAGTCAGCAGGCTGTCTCCACCTCCGCTATGGATGTTGGGGGAGCACCAAGGTAAAGTGGCAGGGTTAAGATAGCTAAGAAGATTTAGTTGCACACCCTGGGCACGGGTGTTATTCACTTGTACTTAATGTTCAATATTGTAAATAAACTCCCAAGAATGTCTTCCTGCCTATGGCTCCTTGTTATGATGAGCAGTGTTCGTGTCACTCAGATGTGAAGCCTTGGTTCCTGCACAAGATAAAGGCAGGTGCCTCAGTCAAGGGCCTTTTCCCTGTGCAGTGTGTAACCATCAGAGCAAAGTGATGGTCTGCCTTCACACTCACTGGACACATCAGTGATGCCTGTACCTCGATGGTGCTTGTCATTGCTGCCAGAATGTAGTGGCAGGCGTCACAGAGTTCCGTCATTCTCTCTGTGCTCTCAGCGCCTTTGAGATGGGGCTGGCCCCTGATATTTTCAGCATCTGTGAACGGTGATGCTGTGCTCCTGAAGGTGTCAGGTGCTGAAGGCTGACAAAGGATCAGATGCATTTAAAGTTTCACAGCTGTGTCTCCATGATATGACCTTGATCATAGAGCATAAGCGAGTTGCCCTCAGCCAGACAGGAGTCAGACGTTCACAGATGCAAGGTGCAGATGTCAGGACTGTCCTCATTGCATCGCGTCATCATCCTCCACGAGTCTTCTGGCTATGAAAGCCCCGAGCACGCCTACTTTGTCTGGCCAGTGCGATGGCCTCATCACCCACATCCTCACCTTCAAAGACCTCATCACCATCATCCCCTTGGATGTCCTCCTCATCAGAGGATACATGCAGCTCCTCCATCCCTTCCTCAGCCAGACCCCGGCCCCACTTTGCAGCACCAGGTTATGGAGCAGGCAGCAAGTGACAATGATGCGTGACACATTCTGGGATCGGTATTGCAGTGCTCCACCAGACCATCGAGGGACTGGAAACTCATTTTCAAGATACCTACAGTTTGCTCCACCAAAATCCGGGTCACAGCATGAGCCATGTTGTACCTTCGCTGTGCTGCATTCTGAGGCTGCCGCACAGGCATCATCAGCCACGTCCTCTGTGGGCAGCCCTTATCCCTGAGAAACCAACCCTGCAGCCTCTCTGCATGTATCTCTGGACCCAGGAAGATGTCAGGGGTGACCTGCTAAGGATGTAAGAGTAATGGGAGCTCCGTGGGAATCATGTGCAGACCTGCTGAACTTTCATTGAGTGGAAGCCCCTGCAGTTGATATAGTTGACTGTTTGTTGTCATGGAGATCTAAGCGCCACGTGAGTGCAGTCGATGGCACCCTGCACGTGTGGAAAACCAGAGATCTGCTCAAATCCCAGCGCTCTTGCTTCCTGATCCTGGCTGAAATGCACAAAGTTCTGTGTCTTCGCGAAGATGGCGTCCATGACCTCCTGGATACACTTGTGCTTGGAGGCTTGCAAGATCCCACATAGGTCATCTGTGGAGCCCTGGAAGGAGCCATTGGCGTAAAAATTGATCGCCGCAGTCATTTTCATGGCCACAGGCAGTGGATGCCCTCCATGTCCCCGTGGTGCCAAATCCTCCAGCGGGTGGGATATGTGACCGACAAGTTCCCTAGACACACGCAGTCTTCAGCGACACTGTTTCTCAGTTATCTGCAGGAATGACAGGCGCCGTCTTTAGACCCTGGGTCTAGCGAGGTGCCTATGAGCGATGGCTCACTGTGGATCTTCAGCTGCATGCGCAGCAGACCCTGCCGTCCCTTCACCTTGAGGGAGGTGCTCCTCCCTTTGCTGAACCAGGCGCCTCCACTGCTCTCTTTTTCTTCTTCTCTGGTCCCTGTAAGACAAGATGAATACCACTAAATCACCAGGCTATATGATCCTGATGTTCTCCTGTAGTATCAAAGAGAGAGACACATTGGTTAGCATGGGTGTACTACGAACCTCTCTTGGTTAAGTCTGGAGGTCCCTTCATGCATGCAGGAAAGCGCTGGCCACCACGTGAATGGTCAGTGTGTCATGCACTCATTGGCTATCCAAAACCCCACCCACCTCCACCCCACTCCACATGACCAATTGGCAGCAGCTTTGGCCACTGGACTGCATGCTGTGCTCTCAGCTCAGGCACAAGTATTCTCCTAACCCGCACTGCAAGGCTGCACTATTAGCTTGAACCATAATGGGTACTTGTCCAAACCTGAATAAAGGCATTGCAAGGGGCTCTGAGTGCCTCCACCAGTGACAGCGCCATGGCCACTGTTCACAAGGGGATTCTACAATTTGCTCAGTCTGCCAATTGCTCTGCTCTCCCCAAAAATGCACATTAATTTGCAGTCTATGCCCAAGGGGTAAAACGTTCTGGAGCATTTGGTGGTACTTTCATGCTTTTGCATTGCTTGAGTCGGCAGAAAAACTTGAGAGGTCCGACTCCAAGCATGACAAGGGAGCTGCAGCTGAATGCTCTCAGTTGCGGAAAAATGCTCACTTTTGACAAGCTTTTCCAAGTGCTTCCCTCACCCCTCCTTGCCCATCCCTTCGGCATGTGCTTGAGACTTTCCTTCACTCTGTCTGTGTTGCCTTGCCCCCACCACCCGCCTTCTCTTTCCCTGTCTGACCCACACTGGAGCCCTTGCCCCAGCACTGCACTGAAAGCCAACTGAGAAAAAGTGACTTGCCTGCACCCCCCTCCACCCCTGCCCGCAAATCCACAGCACCCCATCCTTGATGTCCTACAGGCAATGCTCTCCAGTGCTGTGCAAGGTTGCATACATTCACCTCCAAGTTCCCCTCAAAGTTCAGCTCACCAGGTGCACACCCTTTAAAGGCAGCCGCGAAACAGGCCATTCTGAAGTCACGCTGACGTGGGCAGTAAATTTGACGTGGGATGGTTCTGGTGAGCAGGGATTATAATTAGAGGCAAATGTACTAAAATTACATTCCTGACATCCGGTGGTGGGAGACGTGGCGCGCCATTGACGGGTTCAGCGGACAATTGCAAACTGGTTTCACGCCGGCGTTAAACCAATTTATGGCCTTCTCGCCATATTGTTCCCCCCTGCCCACCATGACGCCCAATGCCAACAGGGCCGGAAAATTCCAGTCAATGCCGGCACGGTAAAAGTAGGTCAATCAACTGTTACAGTTACATATTCTTTCCACCCAAATGTGGATTGTGTCAAGAGAAAGCTGTTTGAGCTACTTACCATAAGGATCTAACACTGATGGTTACAAGCCAACCATTGGTAATGCCCATTGTGTACCAAACAAAACCTGCACCATACAACATTGAAGAAAATTGGCTTTAGCGTGATTTTTTTTGTCCTCCGTGTAGTGGTTTGGCACCAATATACCAAATCAATCTGATGACAGCACTGACAACCTGCTCTGCTGTCTTCTAAAATGTTATGATGTCACTTAACACCAATTCAGGAAGGAGGCAGAACAAGAACACAACATTTTCATTTAAAGGGCTGCCATTGAAGGGCTGAGTGGGTTCTTAAATGAGGAAGTGAAATGGCTCCTACAACAGAGAGAAAAAGGTGGCCATTTAATTTATCTGAGGCTGATGTGGAAATGCTTTTGTCCCAAATTAGAGAATGGAGGGATGCCATTGTTGGAGACCCAGAGGGGAAGTCATCACATGGGCAGTGTGGAAGGAGGTAGCTATAGCTGTGAGCGGGACTTCCATATCTCCAAGGAACCCCTTACAGTGTAAGATGAAGTTTAACTCATAAAGCTAGCCAATCTAAGTGTCATCAGATGAATAACAGGACAGTTTAGAGAATAACAGAGAGCTAATGGATACTCTCTGGCACAGGAATCAGTGCCTTTTTCCTTTGGGGTATGACATGCATCATGTTCCTTTTCCCAGCAACAAAGTGACTTGGCAGCACTCATGTCAATTCTCTCCCATTCTAGCACACTGAAGTTCTCATCGTAGGCTATTCCTCCCTTCCACCTATCATTCCTACCATTCATTTCCAGAACTCTGAGACATTGTGATGGCAGGATCTGGGATCTGCAGCAACCAATTAACTGCAGGAATGCCAGAAACTGTCAAACCAATGGGAGAGAGAGTGCACAAATCCAACATTTAACATCACATGAAAAAACAATTACAGCTATTGGCTTCACCTCTGGTCAGGCAGTTGGTCATGGAGATGGGGGAGCCCTGTATATATCTTTAGTTATCTCATGTTTCTATGCATTCTTCAACCTCTCCACCAGCTGCCACAAAGTTGATGATTAAAATAGAATGTTGCTCAAGTGGAAGAATGCTAACAGTCCTGTTTTTCCCTCCAGAGGCTGCATGCCAGGGTACAACTACTGGAAAGCAAGATACTGTAGTCTTCGCTTCTTCTCCAGGTAGAATTCTCAATTATTCAAGGGTCACCAAACCACAGCTTATGGCATGATTTTACTTCAGGGCAGGGGGAGGAGGCAAGACCCAAGTCTACCTCAGCTAGAATGGGGATCAAGTCCTGTGCTGTTGGCAGTATTCTGAACCACACACTGGCCATCTAACAAACTGAGCTAACCAGCCCCTGCAGGCTCCTCTATTTCTCACAAAATTAGTGACTGCTCAGATAACCTGGGCTGAATTTAATGGTAGTGGTGGTTCCCTCATCCAGCAGCCATAAGGCCATTTCTGGAAGCCTCAACACAATTCATACCCATCAGGAATTAACTACCTGGCACTGGGGCTTTCATCCCTTTAAGTGTGAAGATTCCACTTTCAAGAGCTGCCAGCCAATTGGATGGCCAGCAATTCTTCAGTCCCAGCAGTGCCAGTGAGAGCAGTGGCCACTGCTGGTATTACAGCAAACCCAGAGTAGCAATATGGAGGAGGCCCAGGAACCAAGGTAAGTGGATCAGGCTCACCAGGGCCAATCAGACATGCCAGTGCTTTGCAACAAATAACTACATCTTAGATGCCAGGCCCTCAAGATAGCAAGTGGAAGAAGTGTTAGAATACAGAAGAAAAATGCTTGTGTGGACGCAAAAGGTGTGCGCATTGACAAAGCCAAAGAATGTTTCTATAAATAGTTGCAATAAATCACTTGACAATTTGATGTAAAGACATCTTGGTGCTTACCTGGGGAACAGGTAATGTGCCGATTTTAAGGCTAAGAATGAGGATGTGCTGGTTAGCTGTGAGGAACAAATATTTTGTTTTGACCATTGGGAGGTTAATGAGGAGTAGCAGCTCTTTGATGGGCTTAGACTTCCAAATAAAATGATCTGGTTCCTGCTGTCGCTGTATCTGAGCTACAGCTTCAGCATCAGCATTGTCATCACTGGGCTCTCTGGCATTTCTAGCACAATCAGCTCACAACATGCTACCACAATTCGCATGACAGTGCTGAGGGCATACTAAAAGGCACCCCAACAGTTTGCTCAATTCTTAACCATATCTGCATGTGTGTTTCATTATAGGGTTTCTCTTCAATACTGGTGACCTTATAAGTAAGGCACCATAAGCCAATTATAATAGCGGGTATCTCTCATCATCCAGCAGCCATGATGTCCCTGCCTCTGATCTTGAAGTAGTGCTGAAACACTGCACTGACAAAGTATAAAATCACCACAACAGCTCCCAGCATGCTGTGAATTCACATTAAAGAAGCTTTGTCTGTCAATGCAGATGACCTGCATATTCAGAGGTTCATATAATTAGAGGGTTTACCTTTGGGCCATATAATGTCACTCTGGTGCAATCAATAGCTTCCACAGCTTTGGGACACCCAACAATTTCAAAAAAATGTTTTGTCCTTAGAATTATTTACTACAACTTCTCTTGTAGTTTCATTTATAAACCTGGATGCCTCTCTTGTCTAGTTCAATATCCAAATCATTATTGTACACAGAACATAAATCTGTGCAGCATTACTATCTAGTTTTAACCATTCTGAAATGTTACTGAGGTATGCAAGATAGAAACTGATATGGAAGGGGTATTTTGGAATAGTGCATTAAGATAAAAATGAGAGGTCACAAGTGTACACAGGTTCAAACTAGTAAAGGTTTATAGCTGGTATCAAGAGTTTGTTCTTCATGCAGTGACTGAATAACACTTAGAATAAACTCCAGGCAGAGTAGTGGAGGAAAAGAAAACAGGATCATTTAAGAAATAACCAGATTAAGCCATGGGGGATTATCAGTGTTGTTTTAGACTTGGATAGCTTCCTGTGTTGAGAGACGCATGAGGCGGATGAAACACACACTTATGTCTACGCTTCATCTGTTTCTGTAGCTCATTTTTCCTGGAACAGGTCACTAGCCTGAAGCCAGGAGCTACAGCTTGAGGAGCACCACTCCTCATCAAGCATAGCTGGCCAGGAGACTCCGCTGCTCTTCCTGCCTGCCATAGGCTTACTGGAAGGGTTTGCAGATTGATAATCAACCTATTTGGCAACACGATGAATGCACCTTCTGTGGCCATAATGTCCTTGAATGAATCTCAAACCCGGATCTTCTGGCTCATAGACAGGGACACCACCCACATTGCCACAAGACCTCCAACATTGTTTTGAATGGATGAGTTAAGACGGTCCGACTGTTCGAGATCTTATGATATAAAATAGGAAAAGTACAGGCAGCCCCTTGTTAGGTATGCATTTTCACTTGAAAAATAAAATGCATACCTGCCAACTATGCCTTATTCCCAATACCACACACAAAGACCTCAATTCTATATTTTTCATGTATGTCAATGTGGGTAGTGACGCATTGTTTCTTGTTTCGCCTCAAGGCATTGTTTCAGTTCACTTGTTTGGCAGCTTTGCACTGCTGAATAAATATTAGTTCCTTGCCAGCATGGATTTTCTCTTTAAGTACAGGGAATTCCATGCAGGCGATTGAATGGCACGACACAAACAGTGCATTTATTTTATCCATGTTAAACAAGCAGTTTAAATTGAAAAATAATTCTGTGACCATTGCCATTGCCACAACTTTCTGCCTTGTGCATAACCATGATTGGCAAGATTTTGGCCTGGATTTTTATCTGCTATCCTGCTCTAAATTGAGGTCAGAATGTCAGTTCTCCTTCCAGACGACATAGGGCAATAATTTGCATAGGGCCTGAGACATGTGAAATTCCCCTCAGCTCTAAACATGGCACCGGGCAGAGTAATTAATTGGTGGTTTGGAGGGTGAGGTGTGTGGTGGGAGTGGGGGGTTTGCTGGGGGGGAAGGGGAGGGGGGCATTCTCAAACCAGGAAATTCTTTAGGACCCTCCTGCCTACCACCCAAGGGTCTGGACACCCTAGACTTAAGGTTGCAAGTGTGGCCTACCTGGGTCCAAGTCTGGATCTTCACCTGGGCTCTCCTTAAAATGCAGGTACTAGCCCAATTGGTCAAGCTTCAGTGTCAGTATCCCCGCTGGCCTCCCAAACAGTTCACTGGTGCCGCATTTCACATCCATTTCTTCCAGCAGGTTCCCAGGATGTAACTAAAACACCACTGGCACCCAAAGTTATGGTAACAAAGTGACTCTACCATAATCCCAGATAATCTGGTATGTTAGGAATGGAAATCAGTGGCTCCTGCTCCATTTTCCTTAAGAAAGTAAATTTTCAGATCTCAAAAGGCATAAATTATTGTAAATGAAGCACAACTATTCAGGTACAAAGTATATTTTAAATAATATAATGCATGATCTTATAAACCTGTAAAACATCACCCACTAACATCCTCAAACAAGGCTCTCATTAATCATCATCCATGTCAAAAGATATCAACAACACATAACTACATAATTACCTTCTGAAAATCACACTGAGGGTTCTGACACTGGGTAACCTTGCAGATGACAATATCACTGTGGCAGCTGCAATCTTGGCAAGAGTCTGGCTTCCAAACAGTATTATTCTGTAGAAAAGAGCAGAAAAGATGATACATTCAAGACATGTCAATATTTCTAGATTGAATTCTGCCATTTTGACTACTTTGTGGATTTAGGTTTCATCAAACGTACAACATTCTAAACATTAGACAGTCAGCATTTTGGGAACCAGTCCATATGTGGACAAAGTGGACCAAAAAATTCTCTCATCAAGGTCACTTCTGCCCTTCTGCTGCAATGGTTTGAAGTGATTCCAACCACTGCAGACTGTCGGCTGAAATTCTTAAGAAATAGGAATTCCCAACAAAGTATCGTCATGGCCATTTCAGTAACTCAGAGTAAGAGTAGAAGCACAAGACTAGATGTAGGAGGAATGAGAAGGGTAATGGAAAAAGGGAATGGAGAGGGGAAGAGTGAAAAGAGAGAACCCAGAAATGACACTGTGGGAATGAAATGGGGAGAGTCAGGAACGGCTATTTAAAAGGAGGAAGTGAGAAGCCAAATAGGAGCAGCCATTTGGGAAGAAAAACAGAAGGGTGGGAGGGATTGAAAATAATCAGGAGTAGATTGATCAGGGACCAAAATGATTTAAGAGATTGGGAAATTGGTGTGAAAGAAAATTACATTTGGTGAGACTAGGGAAGGAGAATGAACATCCAGACTATAATCTAGATGATGTAAATCTACAGGATAAAGCATATCAAAAGTTTTGGGGCGTTTGATGGACTGATTATAGAAACCAACTGCACAGAAAATGGCAGTAGCTATAAATAATGCAAATGTAGTTATACAGAAAACAATCACAAGCTGTGATTTTGAGACCATGGGGAGAATTTTCGACTCGGCGAGCAGGGGCCCAATGGCCAAGGCGTAAAATGACGCGGGGTGAGGTCAGGCGTGCGTCCCGATGTAACCACGCATCATTTAGATTTTCAGTTCGGCGGGCATGCAGCCGATTCAGCTGCGCACCCACCGAACTGTCAAAGGCCTGTTAAGGCCATTAATTAACTAATTAAACCTATTGAGAAAGCTGCATGTCCAACCTTAAGGTTGGTGGGCAAGCGAAGAGCCCAGGCGGCCTTCGCATTTTTCATGAAACCTCATCCACGGACGGGATGAGGTTTCATGAAGGGTTTCTAAATTAAATGTTTTTCATTAAAGTTCATTGACATGTCCCAGCTCATGTGACACTGTCACGTGAAGCGACATGTCTTAAATTTTTTTTAATATTACAATTTTTCAAACTTAAAGCTTATCTCCCAGAGGCACAGAGGTCCCTCGGGGAGATTTCTGTACTTTTGAGCGCACTCCTGACTCAGGGAACCCCACCCCCTGCCCGCACAGGGAATGCACAGCGCTTCTGGGTGCACGTCACACTGGGCGGGCCTTAATTGCAGCAAGACCTCTTTACTCCTGTACTCAAATCCTCTTGCAATAAAAGCCAACATGCCATTTGCCTTCCTAATTGCTTCCTGCATCTGCATGTTAGCTTTCAGTGAGTTATGAACAAGAATAACCAGGTCTCATTGGACATCAACACTTCCCAATCTCTCACTTGCAACATCCTGGGGGTTACCATTGACCAGAAACTGAACTGGACTAGCCATATAAATACTGTGCATCTTGTAGATGATACACACTGCTGTTACTGTGCATCCGTTGTGGAGCGAGTGAACCTTTGTGGATGTGGTGCCAATCAAGCGGGCTGCTTTGTCCTGCTCATTTTACATCTCTCCCAAATTTTATTTGTGTTGACTTCAAAGGAAATTTTTTAAAAAGGATGTAAAATGTCTGTTAACTCTGTATCACCTGTTGTACACTATCCCACAATGTCTAGGTCTACTCCTATGACTTCTCTGCCAGTATAATGCTCTCCTCCTCCTGAAACATTTACAAAAGCAGAAGGAAAATACTCTTAGTAATTATTAGACTACTATGAGGTTATGGGATGAATTAAATACGATGATGCGTTGATATAAAGTACATGTTAAGAGACGCGCAATCCATAAGAGCATAAGAAATTCCAATGTGAGGAAAGACTATTCAGTCCATCAAGCCCACACCATATACGATTTAGTCTCTAATGGGCTTCCCCTCCCATGCATCCAAATGTAGAGGCAAGGGGCTTTGATAAAATATGAAAAAAGTACCTTTCTTCTCTCTTCACAAAGGAAACAGAAGATGTGGGATTATACTAGAAGAGGAAAGGGAAGTTGTGGACCGGATAGTAATAGATAGATGAGATATACTAAAAGGATTAGCGTGACTGAATTAAGTCACCGGGCCCAGATGAGATGCATCCTAGGTTGCTGAAAGAAGCAAAGTTAGAAATAGAGGGACATTGGTCACAAGCTTTCAATCCTCATTGGCTGCATATGTCCTAGATGGCTGTTAATGTTTCACCATTATTCAAGAGATGGATAAACCAGGAAACCACAGGCCAGTCAACATCAATGGTGGGGAATTAATTGGAAACTATTATCAAGGAGAACCAGCATGGATTTGTTAATGGCAAATCATCTGACTAACCTGATGGAATTCTTTGATCAACTTCTCTGTCACCTCATCACAGCAGTGCAGTAGAGGTATACATATGAGTTATGTTGTCATTTAGATGTGCTTTGAGAGGGGAACAGTCCATAGGAAGCCAGTGTAGGATCAGGTTCCAGATTTTCCTAACTATATCCCTACATCTCACAGACAAGTCAGTCTACAAGAATCCAAGAGAGAGAGAAATAGATAGGTAGAGAGAGAGAAAGAGAGAGAGGAGAGATAGAGAGAGAAGGAGAGATAGAGGCAGCAAGTCTCTATTGTTCACCATACAAAATGCAGATGGGAGCTTGCAGTCAGATGGAAGATAGCAGATGTGTGCTGTGCACAATTTTCCAATACGTGCTAGTAATAAGGCTGACAGTAAATTCTGCAAATTACTAATCAAGTAAAAATCTGTGTCAAACAACAGAACACACTGCATGAAGTCAGAGGCTATTTATTTATTTACAGCAGATAAATTGTGGTTAAAATTCAAATAAGGCAACCTGAAAGGGACATTGTTGCATGCAGTTCATATTGTACCTGACATTGAATTGTACCCACTTCTTCCTTAATAAAGACAGAACTTTTCACATACTAATAAATTAAATTTCACAACTTAAAAACCTACCTGAATTTAAATATTTTCATCCATACATGCACCAATTATTCACCTGTGTGTACACATCCCATAAAAATCTCATAAAGAGACTGAGGTGTGTTTCAGTTAAGTGCCATAGTTGTTGTTTTGTTTACAACTATCAAAAGTAACAGGCAGCCACATTGAAAACTGGACCTATGGGCTCATACATCTACCCTTTGCAGTGACTGCAAGACAGAACTGTCATCACTGATTTTGAACGGCATATACGAAGAGTGGCACATAAGTCTCATCTGAAGTTAGAAACTTGATTACTGACTTGAATTCTGTCCAGGGTGCTTTTTTAAATAATGTATAATATCAATTTCTTGAAGTATTTACTCATTTAATAGGTAATATCTTCGCACTGTCAACAGCTGTGCAAGTAACTGTAAGTTAGTGTGCTGATTCTTTATCAAGTCACAAAAGGATTAATAATTATGACACTGAAAACTTTTAAGAAATTCAGGGGGGTAATGTATGCAAATTTTAAAAATCCGTTGAAAATTTTCACCTGAACCAATAACTGAACCAATTTTCTCTTTTGCATGCTTGACTGTTTTATTACAAGAAGTTTCTTTTTAAGCCAGATTTCCAGCATTTACAATTCTTTTATTAATCTTTAAAAATTAAACTTTGCATCACCAAAGGTACTCATTTTGAGCATAAGAACATAAGAGACAGAAATATAAATAGACCATACGGCCCCTCGAGCCTGCTCCACCATTCAATATGATCACGGCTGATCTTTGGCCTCAACTCCACTTTCCCACCTGTTGCCCATATCCCTTGATGCCCTGAGAGACTAAACTGTCTGTCTCAACCTCATAATGGTGGCGCATCCCCAACCCTCTGGGATAGACAATATCAAAGATTCATAACACTTTTAGTGAAGAAATTTCTCCTCATCTCAGTCATAAATGGTCAGCCCCTTAACATGAGACTGTGCCCCCACGTCATTTATTCCCCAACCAGGGGAAACAACCTCTCTGTGTCTACCCAGTCAAGCCCCTTCGGAATCATGTATGCTTCACTGAGATTACCTCTCATTCTTCTAAACTCCACAGTACACAGGCCCAATTTACACAACCTGTCATCGGAGGGCAACCCTCTCATCCAATTTCAACCAATCTAATAAACTTTTGCTATATTGCCTTCAATGCAAGTATACCTTTCTTTACATATGGAGACCAAAACTGCACACAGTATTCCTGGGTGCAGTCTCATTAAAGCTCTATACAATTGTGACATGCCTTCCTCCTTCTTATACTCCAATCCCCTGCAGTAAAGGCCAACATGCCATTTGCCTTCCTAATTGCTTGCTGTTACCTCTATACTAGCTTTCTGTGTTCCTTGTACGAGTACACCCACGACCCTCTGAAAATCAACATTTACAAGTTTAATAACTTTAAAAAAAAATTTTATTCTTACTACCAAAGTGAGTAACTCCCACATTATACTTCACATGCCACCTTGTTGCCCACTCACCTAACCTGTCCATATCTCTTTGAAGCCTCCTTGTGTTTTCCTCATAGCTTGCATTCCCACCTAGCTTGGCATCGTTAGTAAACTTTAGATACATTAGTCTCTGTCTCTTCATCTAAGTTATTAAAATAAATTGTAAACAGCTGAGGCCCTAGCACGGGTCCCTTATGGCACTCTACTAGTTACAGACTGGGAATGTGAAAATAGCCATTTTGTCCCTACTCTCTGCTTCCTGTCCATTAATCAATCCTCTTTCCATGCAAATATATTACCCCCAACTCCATGAGCCTTTATTTAGTATTAACCTTTCGTGTGGCACCTTATCGTATGCCTTTTGGAAATCTACATCTATTAGTTCTGCCTTATCTACCCTACTAGTTACATCATCAAAAAACTCAAATAAACTTGTCTAAACAGGTTTTCCCTTTTGTAAAATAAGGTTCACTCTGTTTGATCAAACTATGATTTTCTAAGAGCACTGTTAAGACTTTCTTAATAATAGATTAAAGTATTTTCCTGACAGCTGATGCCAGGCTAACTGACCTACAGTTCCTGGTTTTCTCTCTCCCTCCTTTCTTGAGGTACATTTTCTAACTTCCAGTCAGCTGGGACTGTTCAAGGATCAAGGGAATTTTAGGAAGTCATCACCAGTGCATCCACTATCTCTGCACCACTGTGGGGAGGTGATGGTGTAGTGGTATTGTTACTGGACTAGTAATCCCAAGACCCAGGGTAATACTCTGGGGACAGGGTTCAAATCCCACCATGGCAGATGGTGGAATTTGAATTCAATTAAAAGTCTAAAGATGACCATAGATGTTATTGATTGTTCACTAATGTCCTTACCTGGCCTACATGTGACTCCAGACCTACAGCAATGTGGTTGACTCTTAAATGTGCTCTGAACAAGGGCAGTATGCCATGAATGAATTTTTTAAAACCCTTGGATGTAAACCTGGGGGTTTGTCTCTGCTGATATTAATTACCTTAAGTTTCTCACTCTTATTGTTACCTGTTATTGTCCTTTGTTACCCTTTATTTAAAGACAGGCATGTAGGCCCAAATTTTCGCTCCTGAGCCGGGTGCACAGGAAATTTCCCGAATCCCCAAACCCAACTTGGGAAAAACTTCCCCAAACAGCCGAATTTTTGTTTTGTTTTACTGAGGGTTAACAGTTGACAGTGAAGTTATATTTCAGCATTAGGAAGCATGTCACCTCCAGTATGAAGAAACTTATGAAGACCAGATGGAATCAGGAGATATACTGTTGGCAAATATTTACTTTGTTCCTTTAAAATCGATTAAAATTAAGGACTTAACTGATTAAGGTAATAGACATGTCTCGTTGTCATGTAATCTGAATCAATAGGTTCATGTAATATACTTCATAGAAATGGACAGCTTCTTTTAGAAACAAATTGTTTTGTACTGTCCCTTGGATATTTTTCAAACTTAATGCAGTACTTGCCTCAAAAACAGTCTCACAGATAATGAGAACTGCAAAGTGGAAATCTCAAACTCACATTGCTAGCAATTGCTTGCTAGGTTAATTTGTTCTAGTATATTGTGGTTATTTTTGTAAGGATTTAGGAACATAGCTTTCTGAAAACACAGAAGAGCTTTTTATGCACTATTACTACAACTCACAATCTTCGGCCCGTTTTGAAATGAGAATTAGAAAGTTTACCACAGTAAACGTTGCTCTTTAAGGCCTCACTAAAATAAAGGGTGATTGTCATAAAACTTTGCAGACTCGGGGTTTTGGGGAAACTTTTCTTTCAATTTATTTTTCCCGAAGAGGACAAGTAAAATCCTATGAGTCACTACATAACGTAGGTTCTTAAAGAATTATCTTTATGATCTCCTGAATTGCCTCTAATAAATTTAAAAGGACATATAATAATGAATAGATAAAAGTAAAAAGCTGCGGATGCTGGAAATCCAAAACAAAAATAAAAATACCTGGAAAAACTCAGCAGGTCTGGCAGCATCTGCGGAGAGGAGCACAGTTAACACAGTTTTGAGTCCGTATGACTCTTCAACAGAACGAAGGAAAAGTAGAAAAGAGGTGAAATATAAGCTGGTTTAAGGGGGTGTAAGACAGGTAGAGCTGGATAGAGGGCCAGTGATAGGTGGAGATAGCCAGAAGATGTCATAGACAAAAGGACAAAGAGGTGTTGAAGGTGGTGATATTACCTAAGGAATGTACTAATAGGTGACATTAAGGGTAGAAAGCAGGACGAGCAAGGTACAGATAGGTCCATTGTTTTATCTCTATCTTTGAGCCTATTTCGATCCCTTCCCCCACCCCACCCCCACTAGGGCTATCTGTACCTTGCTCGTCCTGCTTTCTACCCTTAATGTCACCTATTAGCACATTCCATAGATAATATTACCACCTTCAAAACCTCTTTGTCCTTTTGTCTATGACATCTTTTGGTTATCCCCACCTATCACTGGCCCTCTGTCCAGCTCTAACTGTCCCACCCCGCCCCCCCTAACCAGCTTATATTTCACCTCTTTTCTATTTTTCCTTAGTTCTGTTGCAGAATCATACGGACTCAAAACGTTAACTGTGTTCCTCTCCACAGATGCTGTCAGACCTGCTGAGTTTTTCCAGGTATTTTTATTTTTGTTTATAATAATGAATAGTCAACATGGATTTCAAAAGGGAAAATCTTGCTTGACCAACCTTACCAAATTTTTTGAGGAGGTGAGAGATAGAGTAGACAATGGTAATGCATTGGATGTAATTTATCTGGATTTTCAAAAGGCCTTTGATAAGGTGCCCCATAATAGACTCATCAATAAGGTCAGAGAATGTGGAGTCAGGGGACAAGTGACAAAATGGATTGCTAGTTGGCTTCAAGACAGAAAGCAAAGAGTAGGATTAAAGGATAGTTATGGAGAGTGGCAGATAGCAGGAAGTGTGGTCCCACAAGGATCAGTGCTGGGATCACTGCTGTTCACAATTTAAATTAGTAGTTTGGACTTTGGAATCAAAAACACAATTTCTAAATTTGTGGGTGACACCAAATTGGAGAGAATAGGCAATACTGAGGAGGGTTGTAACGAATTACAGGAGGGCATTAATAAACTTGCAGAATGGACAAATGAAGTTCAACACAAATAAAAGTGTAGTAGTACCATTTTGGTAAGAAAAACAGTGTTCTCACTTATTATTTGGAAGTTGTGAGTCTAGGTAGGGTAAGGGATCAAAGGGATCTCAGAGGATAAATATACCAATCACTAAAAGTTGCACCACAGGTTAGCAGGCAGCTCCCGGAGGTGGGATTTCGTGTCCCTGAGGGTCAGAAGTCCCACCTCCAGCCTAGTAATGACCAAATGACCATTAAATTACAGTGGGCCAGCCACTCTTCTCCTGGGTGAGCTCACCAACAACTTTTTAGCTGGGGGGGTGGTGGAGTGCAGGGACCAGCACGCCCTGTAAAATCCAGCCCTTCATCTCTAAACAGAATCAACTTGTATACACATTTCAGCTTTCGTTCTGTTCCAATGTGCATAATCTTATATTTTCCCATCCTGAGTCAATTTGCTTAATACATTCAAACTGCTTTGAATGTTATTGATCTCCCTTGTACTTATCAGCTGCCATGAGCTTTGTCATCAACAAATTGTAATCTCCAAGAAATATTCTCTCCATGTCATTTATAAATAATACAAACAGTGGGGATTCAGAACAAATACGTATGGAAGCCCATTTAGTATTCAGCCGTCTTCCACCTCATGAAGCATTAGTGTACACCATGGTGATCGACTCTGTATTAAACATCACCTGATGTGGCTTAGGACCCCCACAGTAGTCTCTGCCGCATTTGCTGCAGATGAAGGCAGTGGACTAAGGTGCACAATTTGCCAAACTCTGTTTTCTCTGGGTCCTCTTCTTGGCCAGTTTCTCTTCACCTCTTCCAATGCCCCTCCAGGCAGCCGGCCTCCAGACTGTTTCTCAGTTGTGTGTATCAATGTCTGCTATCTTAATATCTCAATTCCAGGTGTCCTTGTGATGGAGGAATGGACACCCAGGAGGTCGTGACCCAGTGGGCAGTTCACTGTACAGAAGGTCTTTGAATACATGGCCATCACCCAATCATTGAACATGGCCAAGCCAAAACAGACATTGTTTGCTTAGTAATTGTTTCATCCTGCATTTGCGGTCTAGATGGGGTTCTTTAGAGTTTGACTTTTTCCCTAAGAATGTTACTCCAGACTATAGTTCATAAACCATTATTGTTTATTTACTGCTCTATGTACATCTCAGTAACTCTACACGAGGTTGCACTTCTCCTTCTCTCCAGGGCTCTGTTAATTGGTCATGTGACATTTG
The DNA here is from genome assembly GCF_964194155.1 of Cetorhinus maximus. Classification (NCBI taxonomy): domain Eukaryota; kingdom Metazoa; phylum Chordata; class Chondrichthyes; order Lamniformes; family Cetorhinidae; genus Cetorhinus; species Cetorhinus maximus. Next base: position 89,402,525 of record NC_135879.1, on the reverse strand, counting down.
CATGTTTCAAGATCTGAGTTGGTGACCTTGCACTGCCAAGAGACGCCGAGGATATGTCTGAGACAGCGAGGGTGGAAACTATTCAGCATTTTCCTCTGCCCGACGTATGTTATTCATGTCTCACTACTGTAGAGGGGTGCACTGAGGACGTAGACTTGGGGAAATGCAACTAGCTGTGGTACCATTACTTTCATCAGGCTTACCAGTGATAAATCTATTAAACTAAAGTATTCAGAGAAACAAAAATAAAGCCCATCCCATCAATGATGTGAAGCAATTAAAATTCTTTTGCAACTGATCTTTGATGTTGAGACTCCCCCTTTAATATGTACAAAAGCTCTACGCCGCAAAACAGAGAGAGTTTAACCAAAAAAATGTTTGGTAAAAATAGCCTGATAAATCAAAAGGAGCTACATAAAAAGACTTGTCACATATCCTTATATCAAAGTGATTACAAACTTCAAATGACATGCTATAAAATGTAGCCTAATCTCAGGCTGAAAATACATACAGTATATACAGTAACTGTGGCGCTCATTGCAACAGGCCTCAACAGTATATTTATGGAACAACATAATTGATGGATTAACATCAATTATCTCTTTTACAAAACTGCACCTATATCAGGCAGCTTCTTTTCTGAAGTCCAGATTTATTTGGAACTATGTAATCTGAATGCAACATCATCAAATAGTTTTGAACAAATTAAAGCAACGCACACCTTGATAACACCGTATGGTGGCATTATCCCCTAACGATGACCGAAAAATGCAACTCTACTATTGAAAGTTAATCCACAGATTACAAACCTCCCAACCTCACTATAAACAAGGAAATATTCCTATGTCTGAAATTACCTTTGCAATTAGTACCATAAAACATTTTCCACTCTTCAACTATATAGAATTACAAGTTAGACTATGCACCATTTTTTTAAACTGCAATTAGAACCTGGATTTTCTAGTTTTCCCTTAACCAAGTGAGAAAGTTAATTAAGTTTTGAATATTTTAGAGGTTACATGAGATTTGAACAGAACAAATTAAGCTGATGTTAACAGCATTCAGTTTGCAAAACAGACAGCAGATAGGCTAATTTTTGTGATCTAACCAATGATAACACATTAGTATTGCATTAGTTTTCTGTTACTTTCTGCCTTTCCACCTAAAATAAATGCCCTCTATTCTGAGACATTATACAATAGCAATCTATTTGATTTAAACTTGGCTTCACACCAAACTACTGCTTTGTAAGAACTACTCTCAGCAGTCCTGGTTTTCTCAGGACAATGTGGTCTTGCATTATCTGCCTCATGCTTTACTCCTACCCCCTCACCACCTCAAATAAAAAATTGTTTCAAAGAAGATTTATCAGGTTGTTGACTGTGCTCAAAGCCAGGATATCTTCTGTTTCGATCCATCAACAATGATTAATTTGGATATTATTAAAGAAGCAATATGCACTACCTGCGTCTCTGCTTCTTGGATGTTGCAGTAATATATTGGCACATACTAGTTCAATCCTAGTCAACGGCTAGCAAAAAAACTTGTGTTTTCTTCATAAATTAATGACATGTGAATTAAAATGATTAAAAACACATTTTATGGTAAATAAATTTTAATTGGCGAGATGTTTGGTTAGTCATCAATTGTAGATACTGCTCCTCATGCTCCTGAAACATCAAAAGGTGATCCATCACAGCCTCATGAATCCACTGGTGTCTCATTTCTGACAACATTAGCCATAAAGACTGCATGCACACAGATTATTTAGAAGGATAGCTTAGAGGTGAAGCATATTGTAACCTATTATTACTAATTTCATGTCATGACAAACACTTTCAGATCATGAGGTTCATTTTGTGATAGTGCTATTGGTTGACACTTAATGGTCTGATACATTGAAGTATCGACCTACAGAATAGACAGAAGGCTTTTCTAAGCAATTCTCCAACTATCGTGTTCTCCAACTCAGCCAAGTCATTTCAACAGTTAACAAAAAATTAGACAGTGAACCAAATCTCACAAAAATTCAAATTATGTTAACAACAACTTATACATATATAGCACCCTTAACTATAAAACGTCCCAAGGCACTTCACAGGAATGTTATAAAGTAAAATTACACACTGAGCCACATAAGACGATATTAGGGCAGATGGTCAAAAGCTTGATTGAAGAGGGAGGTTTTAAAGAGTGCCTTAAGTGATGAAAGAGAACTACAGAGAGCTGGATAGGTTTAGGTAGCAAATTTCAAAGCTTAGGGCCGAGGCAGCTGAAGGCACAGCCACCGATCATAGAGTAATTAAAATCAGGGATGCTCAAGAGGCCAGAACTAGATAAGCTCAGGGCTGTGGCGTTTAAGGAGATTATAGAGATAGGGAGTGCTGAACCTATGGAGGGATTTGAAAACAACAATGAGAATTTTAAAATTGAGGCGTTTCTTGACAGGGAGGCAATATGGGTCAGCGAACACAGGAATGGTGAATGAACGGCACTTAGCGAGAGCATGAGCAGCAGAGGTTTGGATGGCCTCAAGTTTATGGAGATTAGAATGTGGGAGGGCAGCCAGGAGTGCATTGGAATAATCAAGTCCAGAGGTACAAAGGCATGAATGAGGGTTTCAGCAGCACATAAACAGAGGCAGGGTGAAGTTGGGAGCTGCTATCGCGATGGAAATAGGTGCAGGTATATGGTCAGAAGCTCAAATCAGGGTAAAATATGACACTAAGGTCATAAATAGTCTGGTTGAGACTCAGATGTTTCCAGGTAGATGGATAAAGTCAATAGCTAGGGAACAGAGACCAAAGACAATGGCTTTAGTCTTCCCAATATTTAATTTGTTTCCTGAAAGGCACAGCTTCCATGTTAGGTCATTAGGCGTTTTTCACTCACGGAAACTGATTCCAATGGTCAAGAATTTTCGGGCCAAAACTGATGAGAAATCTATAGGAATAGATTTACTGTTTGCCTGCTGTGCAGCAGGTTTTCTGTTTTTAGCAGATTCGTGCTACAGCCTTGGGTGAAGGCCTTCACCCTAGCCTGTCCCTAGCTAATACCTGGGGTCTTCCTACTTTCAATAATTTGCATGGGCTTTTGACAGAATTCACTCCGCATCAAGGAGGCCATCGCGGGGGAACCAATTAATGAGATTTGATGTCAAACATCACATTTTCTGTCTTAACATCGTGGTGATACTGACACTAGGAATGACAGTCTGTTCAAAGGATCCATTGTTGCTATGGAGGACAAAGGAGGATTTAAAATATACACTCCTCACAACACCCATCGCATTCCAGGATATTCAGGATGTTTCAACTACAATTTCCTCCCTTCTGTTCAGCTGCTCCAGAGGCATTTGGGCACAATCCAGTAGTACCAATTTACCAAACTGCCGAGTGGGCCGCCTTGATGCGGAGCGAATTCTGCCAAAAGGCTATGGAAATTATTGAAAGTAGCATGGTCCAAGGTGTCAACCAGGGACAGGCTAGCGTAGTGGTCTCCACTCAAAATCACAGTACCACTGAGCCAAAAAGAGAAACTCCACCACATGTCGGGCAAACAGTCAACCCATTCCTATGGATTTCTCTGCAGTTTGGCCTGAAGGCTCGTGAGTATTGGAATAGTTCTCAGTGAGTAGCAAATACCTGCTGACCAAACACAGAAACTCAGCCTTTAGGAAAACTAAGTGATCAAATTTTAAATCATATTTCACGATGCCGACGTATTTGCCTTACAGCCCTGCCTTTGAATACAGTGGCTAGTTTAGATGTTCAATTTGTACTGAAAGCATCAGAGTCACTTATGAGAAACCGGGCAGAGATTACACAAATATATTTCATGTGTAACCATACCATACATAATCAGAGCTCATTCTAGAGATTGCAGAAGCGAAGATTTACAGAAGTGCAAAATGCATTTTAATATCAAGCAACCTTTCAGTAGATTTGAAGTACGACCTTTCAAGGTTTTACACACAAACTTCGATAAGAACCCCTGGACATTAAATATTGAAACAGTTCATAAGAGCTACATGCAGGGAGCCATTGCCATCCTGGAAAAGAGACTTGCTTGAAAGACAACAGTAAAGATGATTTAAATTTTATCACTTATTATCAAATATTTATTATCATACATTCTAGGCAAGACATTAATTGCAGCTGCTGCTTTTGCTAATTTTAGCGCTTTCATTAATATAATGCTGGTATTTAGAAATCTCAGACAGTGGCAATGCCACAGATTTCTGTCTGCTGTTATCATGCATAATAATCAGTGAAATTTTCCTTCATGCATTCTCAACAAGCAGCAAATTTTGTCCTACTGAAAAAGCAGCTATAATGCGATAAATTTTACTGAAACTGCTAAAGGGAAAAAAGGGAAGATTCTGTGAAAAGTTTTATACATCAACAATAACCGTGAATGAAAGAATCTGAACCAACCACAGGGACAGAGATCAACATTAGTCTTACACAGGGAAACCAAGTAAAATCACTAGAAAGTTTAATTATTAGTTGAGATTGACTAATAAACTACAAAAACATATGCACATAACTGTTGCCCAATGAGCACTACGTTTTAACTATTTATGCTTTAATAATTTATCTTCTGGCTGGCAATGCTAACCCCTAGTTCAGGTGGTAGCCAATTGCTAAAGGTCTGTTTTAGCAAATGGGGGATTTACAGGGATCCATCCCAAACATTAAACATCATAATAACACCACAGGTGGAGAGAAATCTAATAAAGGTGCACTTCAAGTCAATTTTGAAAATAAGGTTCAGATACCTGCTTGCAGCAATGACAGCGAGACAACGTGTAACCCAGCATGATTTTAAGTCCAGGGTAGGAACACAGCAAAGCAAGCATCTGGTCCATTCAGGAATGGTAGGAGGGAGGCTTGGTCAATTTTGACAGCCAAACTGTATTAGGATACTGCTTCTGAACCAAAAAAAACAGCAAGTCAAATGTGAGTGGCTGCTTGGCCATTAAAATTGGACAACAGCAGGTTGCCTAGGTACCCTAGGAAATGGTCTCCAGCAAAAGGTTGGTGCTCCAGGTGGGATTTTTTTCCATAGGATAAGGACATTACTGGCACAGCCAGCATTTATTACCCATTCTTAACTGGTCTTGAGACAGTGGTGGTGAGGTACCTTCTTGAGCTGTTATAGTCCATGTGGTGAACAAAACATTCACTGTGCTGTTCGGGAGAGAAGTCCAAATTTTGACACAACAATAATGAAGGAACGGCGATATAGTTCCAAGTCAGGATGATGTGTAGCTTGGAAGGGATCTCATAGGTGATGGTGCTGCCCTTGTCCATCTAGGGGGTGGAGGTCACAGTTTTGGTAGGTGCTTGGAAGAAACCCTGGCAAGTTGCTGCAGTGCATCATGTAGATGGTACAAACTGCGACCACTGTGCGCTGGTGGTGGAGGGAATGAATTATTAAAGTGGTGGATTGGGTGCTAATAGAACTGTCTGTTTTGTCCTGGAGGATGTTGACCTTGTTGAGGGTTTCTGGAGCTGCACTCATCCAGGCAAATGGAGAGCATTTCATCACACTCCTGATTTGGGCCTTTTTGAGGCTTTGGGGAATCAGGGGGTGAGTTAGGCTCTGACCTGCTCTTGTAGCCACAGTATTCATATGGCTGGTCCAGTTAAATTTATGGTCAATGGTGACTCCCAGATGTTAATGATGGAGGGATCCAATGATGGTAATGCCAATGAGTGTAAATGGGAGATGGTTAGATGCTCTCTTGTTGGAGGTACTCATTGCCTGGCATTTGTCTGGAGCAACTGTTACTTACTGCTCATCAGCCTAAGCTTGAATGTTATCTAAGTCTTTCTGTATGCAGGCATGGAGGGCTTCATTATCTGAGGAGTTGTAAATGGAACTGAACACGGTGCAATCATCAGTGAACATCCCCATTTATGGCAGGAAGATAATTAATGCAGCAGCTGACGATGGTTGAGCCTAGGACACTGCCCTGAGAAACTCCTGCAGTGATGTCGTGGGGGCTGAGATGATTGGGCTGCAACAACCATGATTATATTCTTTTGCACTAGATATGAGAATTTTCCTCTGACTTCAATTTTATTTGAACTCCATGAACTCAAGTCAAATTGCCCTGATGTCAAGAGCAGTCACTCTCACTTCATCACTGAAATTCCTGTTTGGATAAAGGCTGAAATGAGATCTGGAGATGAGTGGCCCTGGCAAAACCCAAACTGAGCATTGGTGAGCAATTTACTACTAAGTGCAGCTTGATAGTACTGCTGATGACACCTTCCACCATTTTGCTGATGAGAGTTGGTTGATGTGGCAGTTATTCGCTGGAATGGATTGGTCCTGCTTTTTGGGAACTGGACATTCTGGGGCAAGTTGTCCTGTCAGGTAGGTGCCCCTTTCATAGCTCAACTAATAGCTTGGCTAGAGGCACAGCTAGTTCTGGGGCACAGAAAAATTTCAGTCAATTGGTCCTTTAGTGGCCTTAATAGGCCTGTTAATTGTCGGCGGGCGCACTGCCGACTCCCACACGCGCCCATTGACCAAAATGTCACGCGAGTGCACGATGACGTCGGGGCGCTCGTCCGATGAGCGCAATATTGTGCCCGTAATGTTCATGAACTACACAACCATCACTTACATGGAACTCGCTCAATTTAATTACCACCCTGCAACACAACACCCAATCACGGTTGGGGCCCAATCGTGGGCGGCAGTCGCTTTTGTGCCTGCTCTCGATCGCCCCTTTGCATGATTTAGTCAGAAAATCGGTTTTCAGAAGAATGCGATCACTGCAAATCTAAATACTGCCTTCATGGGACCTTTAAATCCAGCACTGGCAGGGTGGAAAACATGCACTTCAATGTACTTGGAATAATAATAGATCTCTTGGCGCTCATGTTAGCTGATATTGTTAATGGTTCTCTCCCTTCAGGTTTTGGCCCTCTCTCCTTTAAATCTGCCATCATCACCCCTCTCCTAAAAGAAACACTCCTTGACTCCACCGTCCTTGCAACCTACTGCCCCATCTCCAAACTCCCTTTCCTCTGCAAATTCCTTGAACGTGTTGGCGCTTCCCAAATCCGTGCTCATCTTTCCTCTAGCTCCATGTTTGAATCCCTCCAATCAGGTTTCTGTCCCTGCAACAGTACCGAAACAGCTCTTATTGAAGTCACAAATGACATCCTATGTTACTGTGACAAAGCTAAACTATCCCTCCTCATCCTTCTTGACTTGTCTATAGCCTTTGACATATTGACCACACAATCTGGAGAGGTTGGACGGCTCTCACTTGTTTCCATTCTTATCTATCTAATCATAGCCATTGAATTACTTATGATGTCTTCTCTTCCTACTTCTGCACCGTTACCTCTGGCGTCTTCCAAAAAAATCTACCCTTGGCCCCTTCCTAATTCTGATCTACATGCTGCCCCTCAACAACATCATCCAAAAGCACAGCACTCATTTCACATGTACGCCTGAACATCCAGCTCTATCTCACCACTATCTCTCGACTCCTCCACTATGGCTAAACTATCGGACTGCTTATCTGACAGGGATTTCCTCCAAAATTTGTGCAAGAAGAGCAAGGATTAGAAATTCAGATGCCCTCCTCAATTTTATGTCCATAAATTTCCACTTGCAAAATATACCCCAGAAGATAATTGAATATTCTGGATTTGATCTGTAAGATTCCTAACAAATAATGGAAACAAAAGCAAATCAGCAATGCCTGAACTTGCACTAAAGAATCCCGGCCTTACAAATGACCTACCAAAGCCTTATATTCATTTGTAGAATTTATTCCAAATTATGGTGGTTTAGAATTCCAGGCACACAAACGATGCATATTTTAACTCACAATTCTAAGCATGGTATATCATCAGGTGATTATACAATTAAATTAGAACAAATATTACATACATATATAATTTCCTGAAAGTCCACGTGTAGGTATGTAAAGTTATAACAAAGGCCAATGGAATTTGAGGTTTTAAAAAACTGGTACATTGGGCCTGAAATTCCGTGGGTCCTGCTCCCACAACTGCAATAGAGCAGAAGCCCTAGTTCTGGTGACAGGTCAGAGACCTGAAAAATTAACTCGGTTTCTCTCTCCACAGACACTGACAGACCTGCTGAGCATTTCCAGCATTTTCTGTCTTTATATTAGAGCAAAAGCCTTGCTTGCCCATGGAGTAGGTGAGAGAATCTCAGTGCCAGTCTAAATCCCACAGTTGGGCTCATTTGAATGGTCGGGTTAAAAAGTCAGTGGAAAGCAAAATTAGACAGGGTTTAAAATGGCTGCTCAATCTGATTATGTCAAATCCCCCCTGGGCGGTTTAGTTAAAAAAATTACCCCCTTACTCCTTGTCAGCCCAGCCCGTGGTTATGTGTCTGAGTATCCATGTGATATGACACGGTTCAGGCATTAATCTAGAATCTAGAATTTTCAGCATCCATTATACTCAGCAGCTTCGGCCAAGATCAGATATAATCTACATGATTGCAGACTAAAATTCCCTCTAGTCTACCTTCACAATGTACCTTAAATTCATTTTAATTTCCCACGTTAGTCATCCCACGGCCTCTCCATTCTGTGGCCTTACGTCTACTAAAACCTGGGTTTAGACTGTCCAAAACTCAATTAGCTTTGAAGCCACTGTTACATTGTTGCTCAGCTGTTGATAGCCACTCCAACATTAACCTGCCAGGATCTTTTTAGACCAGCCATGAACAAGCCCATTTTTCCACTAGGATTCTGGCTTGCCACGTGTCTTACTATGATTGGTTTGGTGGTAACGCATAACATCATTATTTCATCATGCGCATTAGTCAAATGTCATGATCAACCATGATAGTGCACAGAATGTTGAGCTCCCACCATGCTGCCAGATGACATGCAGCCCGGGCTTCACATTATAAAGCTAAATGTGGGACAGCATCTCAATTAATGTGCTCCCCCAAGACTCAGGCTGCAATGTGAAGTAGCTGAAAAATCATCACATGAGTTTGCTTTGGATTTGAATCCATATCCAAGAGGTGTCAAGACAGTGTGAAAACTGGCTGAGAGTCCCATTCTTCAAAGACCATGGAATAACACCATACACGAAGGGCGGAATCGTACGTGCCCACTGGCATCGGGCGTGATCAGTGGCGTGAGTGGACAATATGGCGAGAAGCCAAAAATCGGTTTCACGACGTTGTGAAACCAGTTTGTGATTGTCCGCTCAACCCACCGATGGCAGGCCACATTTCCTGCCATCTGACGTCAGGAACCTCATTGTAATACATCAGCATATCTTTATAAGGCCAGCCAGCTGGACTCATTCTCCCCCCCCCCCCACCCCGCTGGATCATCCGCCCATGTCGGCGGAAAAACACGCCTGTGCAGAACACGTCTTGACAGCTGTGACATGCAGAAGTCAGGACTTACTGCCAAGGCCTTGCTCATATCACAGACATCCAAGGAGCAGGAGATGCTGAAGGCCGAAAGCAACGGCACACTGGGGCAACATCCATGGCATGCTGGGTGGACTCTCATGGACATGGCTCTGCTGCAAAGCAGCGCACGGAAGTTGGAAAGTCACAGTTGATGCTCACAACAGGTGATGCTCAAAGGGGCAGGAGAGGAAGGTCTAGCATCGACTGTGGGAGGAAGAGGTGTCAGTGGGGGTGGGCGGGCGGGTAAGGTTGGGAGAGGGGAATGAAGGTGTCAGGGGGAGGTGAGATGGGGGAATGAAGTTGTCGGGGGAGTGAGGTTGAGAGGGGGGAGAGAGTATGGGGGGACGGTGGGGTAATGGGGGGAGGATGGCAACTGGGCAGGTAAGTGTAAGGGGGGGTGGAAGGTGTAAGGGAAGGAGTTTGGAGTGGGGGGGGGGGGAGAGTCCAGAGGGAGGCAGGAGTGTGGGGGTGGGGGGAGTCAAGAAGTGGGGAGCAATGCAGGGAGGGAAGGGAGTCTGGGGAAGGAACGAATACGGAGAAGGGAGGAAATAAGGGTGGAGGAAGAAGTAAGGGTGGAGGAAGGAATCGGGAAGGCGGAAGGAGTAAAGCTGGAGGAAGAAGTGGGGGTGTCTGAGCGAGTCAGGAAGGGGAAGGAATAAGGCTTAAGAGGTAAGGCTGGAGGTAGGAGTCAGGAGGTGGGGGGAGGTGCGAGGAGTAAGGGAGGTGGAAGAAGGGTGTCCGAGGGAGTCAGGGGCGTGGGGGGGTGGGAACTAAGCGGTGGGAGGGAGAGGAGTTCCAGGGAGGAAGGGGCTGCAGAGGGGGAAGGGTTCTGGAGTGGGGGGATGTCCATGTGGGGTCTGATGGGTCCATGAATGCCTCCTGGGGAGCAAACTGAGGGTGGGCATGGTATGAAGGAATGGTGAGAATGACCGAGGGTTCGACGGTAGAGACAAGGGATAGCGAGGGTGGTTGGTGGGGACTCGGAGGCAGCATGGAACCTGGGAGTGGGAAAGAGGAGGTCGGGGCGGTTAATGTGGATGAGGGTGGGATTTTCGGGAAGGAAGAGAACGTGCACATTCACCTCGACATCCCAGAAGGAAAAGGATTGTGGCTGGTAGGTCACAGAGGGGAGGTGGAATGTGATGCCAGGTGGATCAACTGTGATGGGGGAAAGGAAATGGGTAACTTGGGGAGGGGAAAAGAAGAGGGAGCGGATGAAAAAGTGAATCCAGACCATGCTGTCTAAATTGAAAGTGAAATGATAGTTGTGGTGGGTGAGATCAGGTGCTGCATGGGAGTGTGATCATTGGGTGGGCGGAGATGCAGCTCAGCTCAGATGGACAACTGAAAGTGAACCCCAGCAGGCAGCATTCAAAATGCTCAGGACATTGAGGTGAGTGTGATAGGGGAAGGATCTGTGTGCATGTGAGAGTGCTTGCACGAGTCTCCGAAAGGCCCTGCCCCACACACTTCTCCCTCCAGAATCACTCGCTGGCCAGCTGCTCCCTCTGCAGACGCACTCCTCCAATTCGCATGCCACCCTGTTGAGGGCTTCCAACAGCTCTGTATGATGTTCCCCTGCCTTCTGCTGACACTCAAGGATGAGTTGGAAGGCCAGCTAGTGGCTTGTCATCTGACTCTGACCTCACAGGTGCCTGATCCCCAGCAGTCCTCCGAGTGCCGGGGACCTCACACGAACCTGCCTCCGAGCCTGTTCTCGATCACGGTCCCACAGAGTGTGTGTCTCTGTGCTGGTGGAGGGTGTGGGTAAGCACTGTGATTGGTCTTCCAGGCTGCTTATTTCCAGCTCTTCAATGGAGGTGTCCTTCTGGCTGGAGGTGAGGACCTGGATGGAGCTGAGGGACTGGCTGGCTGAGGGGGTCAGTCACGTGGTAGAGCTCCCTGTGAACCAAAGTAGAGATAAGTAGTGCATGGCAGCAGAATCAAAAGCAGGAGAGAGCACTCACATTTGCATTGAGGGAGGGATGATGTGGTGCAGGATCCTCACGAGGGTGTTTGCCTCCGACCTCACCATCACCACATGTCATCACCAGTCAGTGCAATGATTTGCTCCTCAAAGTGAGTGAGGGGCCATATGTAGGCCACCCCACCCTCAGTCTGGGACATCACCTCCTGTTGTGAGCCAGCTTCTCCTACATGGGAACAGATGTGGAGAGTGTGAGCAGGACACATGGTTCTGCGTGGAAAGTTTGTTCGGTGAGTGGAGCCATTGACAGGATGAGGACACGAGCTCAAGAGGATATGAGCCTGATGGGGATGTGAGGGTGTGTGTGAGAGTTAGTGATGTTGTCCCTTGAGGTGTGAGATCCCTGTGGATGTGTGATGGGTTTGTGAGTGTGTGAGTTGAGAGTGGTGAGAAGAGTGAATTAACTTAGCGGTACAGATGAGACCACTCATCATGTTGCGGCACTGGGTAGCTGTCCTCATTTGCAGGGCATTGGCACTAACCATCACTGCCATCACCTCGCAAGCTGTATTGGTGATGCTGCTGCCCCCCCCATGCAGGGGTAGAGGACATCATGGCGGGCCTCCATGGCATCCAAAAGGCACTCAAGGAATGCGTCACTGAAGCAGGAGGCTGCAGCCTTTTTGCCTTTCGAGGCCATCCTGTCTTCCGTGTGGCAGCTGTGAGGTGTACTTGCGACTGGACTTTAAATATGGCACCTGGTGAGATGAAGCAACGAGGTGATGGTGTGGCGGGTAAATGAGAGCTCACCCACCAGAGGAATGGTGTGTTTCCCAGGAATGCATAATTAATGCCGCGGGTTTGGGATGACATGGTGTGAAAAGCTGCCACTGCAGCCGATGGGCCGCACTTAGTGCAAATCTGGGACAATTCCACCCTAGGTTTCTACTTGTACTCCTTTTTCAGCTCACAAATGCATTAGAGAGCATCAGGACAGGAAAGGCAGTGGCATAGTAGTAATGTCACTGGACAAGTAATCCAGAGGCCCAGGCTGTGCTCTGGACACATGGGTTCATAGACTCATAGACATTTACAGCACAGTAGGAGGCCATTCGGCCCAACGTGTCTGCTTTGGTCAACAAAGATCTGACTACACTAATCCCATTTTCCAGCACTTGGCCCATGGCCCTGGAGGCTATGGCAATGCAAGTGAATATCTAAATACTTCTTAAATGTTGCGAGAGTTTCTGACTCAACCGCCCTTTCAGGCAGTGAGTTCCAGACTCTCACCACCCTCCGGGTGAAAATATTTCTCCTCAACTCCCCTCTTATCCTTCTACCTCTTACCTTAAATCTATGGCCCCTGGTTATTGACCCCTCTACTAATGGAAAAAGTGCCTTCCTATCCACCCTATATATGCCCCTCATAATCTTATACACCTCTATAAGGTCCCCTCTCCACCTTCATTGCTCCAAGGAAAACAACCCCAGCCTGTCTAATCTTTCCTCATAGCTCAGACCCTCCAGCCCAGGCAGCATCCTGGTAAATCTCCTCTGCACCCTCTCCAGTGCAATCACATCCTTCCTATAATGTGGTGACCAGAACTGCACGCAGTACTCCAGTTGTGGCCTAACCAGCGTTTTATACGGTTCCAGCATAACCTCCCTGCTCTTGTATTCTATGCTTCGACTAATAAAGGTAAGTATCCCATATGCCTTCTTAACCACCTTATCTACCTGCCCTGCTACCTTCAGGGATCTGTGGATATGCACACCAAGGTCCCTCTGATATTCAATACTTTCCAGGGCCCCACGATTCATAGTGTAATCCCTTGCCTTGTTAGCCCTCCCCAAGTGCATTACCTCACACTTTTCCGGGTTGAATTCCATTTGCCACTGCTCTGCCTACCTGACCAGTCCATTGATATCCTCCTGCAGTTTACGGCTATCCTCATCACTATTTACCACCCTACCAATTTTCGTGTCATCCACGAACTTCTTTGTCATACCCCCTACATTTAAGACCAAATCATTTATGAACACCACAAACAGCAAGGGCCCCAGCACTGAACCCTGTGGAACCCCACTGGAAACAGACTTCCAGTCACAGAAACATCCCTCTACTGTCACCCTCTGCTTCCTGCCTTTCAGCCAATTTTGGATTCAATGTGCCACTTTGCCTTGGATCCCATGGGCTCTTACTTGCTTGACCAGTCTGCCATGAGGAACCTTATTAAAAGCTAAAGTCCATGTAGACCACATCAAATGCATTACCCTCAACACCACTCCTGGTTATCTCCTCAAAAAATTTGATCAAATTTTTCAAACACGACCTTCCCTCAACAAATCCATGCTGACTATCCCCAATTAATCCGTGTCTCTCCAAGCACAGATATATTTTGTCCCTCAGATTTCCTTCTAGTAATTTCCCCACCACTGAGGATAGACTGACTGGCTGTAATTTCCTTGTCTATTCCTTCCTCCATTTTTTAATAATGGGACAACGTTAGCAATCCTCCAGTCCTCTGGCACCTCACCTGTGGCCAGAGAAGATTTGAACATTAATGCCAGGGCCCCTAATATTTCTTCCCTTGCCTCCCTCAACAGCCTGGGGTACATTTCATCTGGGCCTGTGGATTTTAATTTCCTCTAATATTTCACAGTCCTCCACCCTGATGTCTATACCTGCGTCATCCTTTTCCATTGTGAAGACCAATGCAAAATATTCATTGAGGGCCATACCCACATCTTCCAGGTCCACACACACCATGGCAGCTGGTGGAATTTAAATTTGGTTAATAAATCTGGAATTAAAAGCTAGTCTAATGGTGACCACGAAACATTTGTCGTAAAACCCACCTGATTCACTAATGCCCTTTAGAGAAGGAAATCTGCCATCCTTAGCTGGTCTGGCCTACATGTGACTCTTAAATGCCCTCTGAAATGGCCTAGCCAGCCACCCAGTTGTATCAAAGTACTACGAAGTCTAAAAGGAGTGAAACTGGATGGACCATCTGGCATTGACCTAGGCACTGCACTGGAAATGACGACGGCACACCCAGCCCTGTCGACCTTGCAAGGTCCTCCTTACTAACATCTGAGGGTTTGTGCCAAAATTAGGAGATCAGTCCACAGACTAGTCAAGCACAGCCTGACAGTCATACCCACAGAATCATGCCATCTTCGCTGCTTCATCAATGACCTTCCCTCCATCATGAGCTCAAAAATGGGGGTGTTTGCAGGTGATTGGCACCATGTTCAGCGCCATTCACGACTCCTCAGACACTGAAGCAACCTGTACCATTGCTGAATGCCCTATTATCAACACCTAGGGGTTACCATTGACCAGAAACTGAACTGGACCACCCATGTACATTCTTCTGCTACAAGAGCAGGTCAGAGGCTGGGAATTGACTCCCCGAAGTCTGTCCACCATCTACAAGGCACAACTCAGGACTTTGATGGAATACTCTCCACTTGCCTGGATGAGTGCAGCTCCAACAGCAGAACAAAGCAGCCGGCTTGATTGGCACCCCATCCACCACCTTAAACATTCAGTCCCTCCACCACTGACGCACAGTGGCAGCAGTGTGTACCATCTACAAGATGCACTGCAGCAACTCACCAAGATTCCTTCAACAGCACCTTCCAAATCTGCAAGCTCTGCCACCTAGATGGAGATGGGCAGCAGATACATGGAAACACCACCACATGCAAGTTCCCCTCCAAGTCACACACCATCCTGATTTGGAACAACAACGCCATTCCTTCACTGTTGCTGGGTCAAAATCCTGGAAGTCCCCTCCTAACAGCACTGCGGGTATTTCAGCAATACATGGACTGCAGCTGTTCAAGAAGGCGCAGCACATCACCACCTTCTTAAGGGCAATTAGGGATGGGCAATAAATGCTGACCTAGCCAGCGACACCCACAGTCCATGAATAAATTATATTAAATGCATTAAAAAACTGTGCAATGCTAGAGTGGTCCATCAGCATTCCTGTATTCCCACCTGTTTTTTTACCTTATTGTTTCTTTGAGCTTCATATTCAGAGGTCCAAGCATCAAAGTACCTGCAGGAATCACTGCTGCAGCCTAAAATTTGTCAGACTGAAAGTGTTCACAGATTCATCCTCACTGCTGATATTATCAGGAACGAGATGTATGTTTACCACAGGGAAATCTTGACTTGGACATATATAAGACAAAAAATAGGTAACCAAGAGAAACAAGATGCCCCAACCCTATTTTCATTCGACGCTTTCTTATATTCACTTTATGTATTCAGTGTGGCATTGTATCCTCTTCAATAATAACCACACATACCAAATGTGATGAAGAAAGGCAGTTGAAAGGCTAAATTTGCATGATAATGATATTCTGTCCTCTTAAGACAAATTCTATGCTATGAGTATCCCTGAACTATAAATAGCCTAAAGAACTAAATTTGCATCTTCATTGATAGGCCCAAGATAGTTAAATCCAAATTATGTGTTGATAGTGAGCAGATGCAGCTTCCCAGTAATAATGGTCTAAAGGACAGTCATGATGCACCACTTTCGATGTGTTTGCATCAAACACATTTGTTGTGGCTGATGTCAAATGGACTAGAGGTGAATCAACAACCTTTAATGAAGGGCGATAATGCACGATATCAGGAGAAGCCAAAATGCAGGTAAGGTTTAATACTGGAGCTGAGATTCTTCCCAATGGATTTTAATTTTAAAATAATATTGTGAAATTAGAATGTGCAAACTAAGAGAATTTTTTTCCAGCAGCATTTGCCACACAGATTTTTGAAATGTCAAGTTGCCTTGATATTGCGCTGAGATTTGTGTTAGCAGCACCAATACCTAGCATGTAGGTTTTGCACGGTTGACTGCAATTCCAAAGTAAACTTGCTGGGATTTGCTAAGAAAGGTGGCCAGGAAGACTGGGGGCTGGCAGGGATGGGGGTGTGAGGGGGAGAGGGTAAAAGGGTTGTCACTGGCCGTAACAAATCTTAACAAGTTAACTTTTGGACTTTGACTGTTCAGCAAGACACATGTCATGAGTTCAGGGGTCCAGATCTTTTTTTTTGAGGGCTCTTGAGATTTTCTTGAGGGCTACTTCTTGAGTTTTCTTGGGCTACTTTTTGGTTTTCAGGGGCTCCTTTTTCATTTTCACGAGGAGTTCAGGATACTATTCTTCCTTAATTCCTTGATAGTTTCTCTCAAACTTGGATTCTAAATACAATTCCAAATTTACAATAATAAACCAAGATCAGATTCATCTCAAATTCCAACTATTTGATGCAGTGAAACAGAAATTGCAGGACTATAGAGAAAGAGCATGAGTGTAAACCTACAGAAAGAGTTTAACATAAGGAATGAGATTCAAAGTGGTAATCTGATCAAGAATTTCAACTGTAAGCCAATTGAGCTCCACTGGTGACTTAGGTGAGTGTTTCCTCACTGTGCAGGATAAATAACACCCTTGCAACTCAATTCTGATTTATGACACCTTGCTATCAGTTCAAACTACCAAGTTAATGTTCAGGGTTTAATAAAACAGAACCACAAGATAGTGCTCTAGCACCTCTCTCCACCCCCCACTGGAGTGGGAGGGAGACACACACACAGTTTGGGCTGTTGCCCACCAGGGCCAACCACTCCCAAAGATTCAAATCCACCCCAGCTGAAGCTGGGCCTGACACAGTTATAGATAGACACACCAGGGCCTGGAGCTAGGGCCTAGCAAGCCTCTGCCGACAGGGGAACAAGCGCAGGGCGGACAGCATGGAGCCCATGGCAACTCCTCCCTGATAGGCAGAAACCCTAGCGGCAGTTGCGTGCTTAGGCCAAAGTCAAGGTCTGCTCTTTCAGAACTGGCCTCCAGTTTCCCACCAGCCGCATCCGGCTACTATGCAGTGCACAAGGGTCTCTATGCCAAACATGTGAAGGCCAGAGTCCCCACCTACCTGACAACCATTGAGATCCTGGAGCTAGCCTGCAACACGGCTCGAGACAAGAAGACGACCCGCATCAACCCCCACCACCTCCAGCTCATCATCTGCAATGACGAGAATCTCAACAAGCTGCTGGATCGACTCACCATAGCCCAGGGTGGGGTCCTGCCCAACATCCAGGCTGTTCTGCTGCCCAAGAAAACGGGACAAGGTAAAAGAACAAGATCAGGAAAAAAGAGCGAGATGGAGGGGACCAATGATTGAAGGAGCTGGAGCAGCAGCCTGAAAGAAACAGAGTCTGTGATTAGAGGAGCAGCTCCTCACAGATTCTGCCTCCCACACTCGCTGCTCCTCCAATCAAAATACCTGGGGAGAATGGCGGGAGGACCTTTCTTGAATTCTTCACCCCATCGTTGAGTTTTCGCAATTATTTGTGAGGTTTTCAGGCTGAATTGCCCACTGCCCCCATATGTTTTGAACCCTGCATGAGCTGCTTCCACTCGTGCAGGTCTTAATGCAGTAATAAAAGCAACTCATATGATATGTGCAAAGTTTCTTAGCAATGTTATGACTGGGATGGGAGAAGTGCACTGTTGGTCTCTCATCCCACTACTCCATGGGTCACAATATATATTTAAATATATATGCTAGTTATACAGCCAAATATGTGCTTTCTCTAATTATCTCAATATGACCACTCAATGACCAGGTTTCTTCAATAAAGAACAAAATTATTATTAGTTTATTATAAAACCAGTCTTGTCAAATAGGAAGACAAAGCTTATTAACAGATGGTATGAAATGTGAAAGTATACTAAAAAAGAAAATAAAAATAGAGGAAGTCTGCCAAAGGTTGGAAGTCAAGGGTTCAAAGGAAAAATATAGATGGTGTTCTTGAAATGGTGTCTGGGTTATACGGTTGGTCTCTCAGCGTTGATCTGCGAAACAATCAATGACTCTTGCACTGCTTTCCAGGTGGACTCGAGGAACACTTGCAGGTACTCAATACCAGCATGTAGAGCAACTTAGGATCAACTTACGTTCACATCCGGCTTTGGACTGGTTCTGGATTGCAAAAAGGCCGCTGTCTTCTCTTCACAAGCATTTGGTCTTTTTTGAAGCAAAACCAAAACCAACTCTTTAAGCACAGCTTTCCAGGCATGGTTTATTTTTCAAAAGTATAAACTACCACGTGACCCCCCTTTGTATACAGCCTACCAGAGTCACGAGGTTTCCAACTTCTTTAAAATTGCTTAATTACCTTTTTTTTGTAAAAGTATGTCTTTTCCAGGAATAGCAATCAGAGTACTACATTTTAAAGGGCAGTGACTTTTAAAACAGAAATTCGTCCAGAACGTTTTTAGTCTTTGAAGATGAACCATATTCTGTGATTAAAGTACTCATGACAGCAGTACATTTTTGGTTTTAGTTTGTTTGCAGTCATTGTTTTTTTTACAGTGTTAAACCTCTGCTATGAGGTGCAGTGTGGGATTCACATAGCTCAGAATATCTTTAATGCCTAGGCATCATGAACTGTACTTGTGTAAAATGACTGGCATCCTGAATATCTAACAGGCAGTAATAATGTGTTAAGTATAGGGTTCAGCGTAATGGCTTGGTAGCAAACAGGTGAAAAGCACTGGGCCCAATTTTTTTTTTTGCCAATTTAGACTGACGCTCGATAAAACCAGAAATAAAGTTCTCAGCTTACTTTGTAACTGTGGAGGCAAGCAATGAGAAGTCATGCATCTTTGTAAAAATACTTCAGTGACTGCTTTACGTTATATCAGCAAAAGCAAAGCAAGCCTAGTTTGCCATCTCTTTACCCCAACAGTCTGCAGGCGCCATTGGAATCTGATTATGCTTATCTTGTAAATTCTGAAAATCATTCAACACAGGCTGCTCAACAAGACTGTAATGATGTTCTATGGTAATTTGCGTTATGGTTCTTTGCTTTTCCAAGTAAAATTTATATTACGTTGAAGTATAACCGGTGATTTGTGGTAGTTACAAACAAAATATTCCATTAACTTTCCTTTCACATTTAGGTAATGGGCAGTCTACTATGTTCTGTAGTTAAGTTTGGGAACGAGCTTTGCTAAATGTCTGTATGCAAATATGATCAGGGAATGAATTAAAGGTCTCCACCACCAGGACTATATATTGCCATCGCTGCCCTTATCCTACAGATCCACCATACCCTTGTCCTTGCTTTCACCATCTTTCGACTCAGCTTTGCCAATTTCTTCTTGTTGGCCTCCTATTCTCCACCTACAATATGTTTTTCCATATTAAAGGTCTTGTATAAATGCAAGTTATTATCATATGGAGCACACAGACACATGCTCAAAACCAACTTGGAATCAACATTCAACACATAGGCACCTTCTCACCAATTGATCTTCAGGGACCTTGTGAAATATATATGGGCCTATGTATATATGGAAATATATAACACCTAATATGATGATTGGGTTTCTCCACCCTATTGTTTTCCTAACTGAGTTAAAACATCAAAATACTACAACGGAATATATCAAAGTTCAGAACCAAGAAGTTATATGCAATTCCTTCCCTGCTCTATTTCTGATCTTAGCATTAAATTAAAGTATTTGTGTCTAATGCCATGATTCAGTATTTTATTAAGTAATGCATTGAACTACAAGTGAGCTTCAAAATGTTTTGTTTGCCCCACTTTTTAAAATAGACAGGGTAATCTGGTAAAAATCAGATACTGAAACCCCATGAAGACAGTTGGTAATGATAATATCAATTTGCTAGCATATGGAAAAACATATGGAAATGTTCACTTGAAGGAATGCATAGAAAAACAGAATGCTATTCTTTTCACATTTCTACTTCCTTTTTTCCCACTGCCCAGATAGAAAACACAATATGGAAATTTTATTTTCAAATTCCCAGTACTAGACTTATACAGGTCTATACATGGGTAAATTTTACAAATTTCCATTTGGTGCCACAGGCATAAATTTGTAAGATTACCCGTGCAATGTCAATTAAGAGGCTAATTTCACAAATACGTAACCCTAGCACAGAGCCTCACCAGCCAGGGGCATTCACAGGGAAGTCACATTGATGCGCCCATGATTTTCAGGATAGAACACTGTTGTAAATCACGCACGTGATTTGCTGATACATGCTTTCCCTGGACGAAGATCCCTGCCAGTAGCATCCATTCATAAAAACAGTCTTTTGAGGCCCTTGGCCAGTATCAGCCTTCTTATTGTGGTTAAATCCTCCAGAGCTTCAATGTGGTATTTTAAAATTGAGGCTGCAAATGTAACATCCATTTATGGTTGGAGCTGTTGCAAGCTTACAACAACCTGCTTCAGCCCCATCTTGTAGCAAATATCAATGGTATTTACTCCTGAGAGAAAGTGCACATAGCAGCAGGTATCCAGAGGTATAGGACAGCTTTAAGTGACTTTCTAAATTTGGTTTAGACCCAAATCACAGTAAGAACTGGTTGGAAAATCTGAAACCAGTAAAGCGCCTTAGGGAACAGAAGTATAGTGGTGCCTAAATAGTGCTGTCTACAACATGAACAACATGACAAGAGTATTCAGTGCATGTCATGGCAAATAGAAATGCTAAAATTAGAGCTGTAACACTGGAAATCTAGAATTCTGCTTTCCAAACTGATTTATTTACCATGTATAGGAGGCTTTTCATCATGTTCACATTCTATACTCAATAAAGAGTGTGAAGTCCATTTTTATCCCTTGAGTTAGCAAAGCTACATAACCCAAAAGGCAGTGAAGTCATGAATCATTTATAAAAGTCATCCTCACCAGTGGGATAAAAATGATTTTCATGTTACACACTGCTTAGTCTATAAATGTCAAGATTTTAAATATATACACTATATTAATAACACATTTTTAAAATACTTTGGATTTAATTTTAGTGGGAACTATTATAAGCACATATGGCACATTAGTTCTGCTAATAGTTGCATGAGACAGCTTTTCTCTCTCTTCAGCTTGACTGTCAGGTAGAAAATTCCCTAAACCAGGATTTAAGCTCAACTATGTGGACTGCTACAGGCCAAAAGCATGAGTGTGCTGATGTCACAAGACAGTGCAATGATGTGTTCTTCAATAATGTAGTGCCCAGTTCCATGAAACATAAAATGCTCCAATCAAATGGCCATGGCTATGCACACTGGGGAGGAAAACAGGTCAGGATGGCAGTTACAATTAAGTCCTCACTGTAAGTTGTGGTTGTGTTCCTGAAAATATCAACTTCAAGTGAAATAGCTTTAAGTGTATCATGGGTCCCACACAAATCAATATTAAAGCCACAGTTAGGTTCCCATTTCTTGACCAGAAAAGAACAATGGGCAAGTTGAAATACTGCATTGTATATGTGCAGCAATGTGCATTCCTATCTGGAATAACTTGCAAATTCAAATAAATAACTGAATATAACAGAAAAGCTCTTCATACTGAAATTAATCAACACTAAATCATCCAAGCAAACCCTGAGTAGCACAGCTTCTGGGCAGAATTTTATGGACACGTTTCGGCGGGAACGGGGCTGTAAAATGCGGCGAGACATTCTAAACCTCATTGGCTTTGGCGGGAACGTAAAATCTCGCTGCCATAAAATTTCGCCCTCTGTGTCTCACCCAAAGCACTCCTGAAACCCAGCTCAACTTTTTGCTTGCTTTTCTTTCCCATTGTCTCTCTCTCCTTTCCCCATTCTCTCTCTCTTTCTCTCTGTTTTCCATTCTCTCGCTCCCTTTTCCATTCTCTCATTCTCACTCTCCCTTTTCCATTCTCTCTCTCTCTCTCCTTTCCCATTCTGTCTGTCTGTCTCTCTCGCTGTTCCATTCTCTCTCTCCTTGCCCATTCTTTCTCTCTCTCTCTTTCCCCATTCTGTCTGTCTGTCTCTCTCTCTCCTTTCCCATTCTGTCTGTCTGTCTGACTCGCTCTCCTTTCCCATTCTGTCTGTCTCTCTCTCCTTTCCCATTCTGTCTGTCTGTCTCTCTCTCTCCCTCTCCTTTCCCATTCTGTCTGTCTGCCTCTCTCTCTCCTTTCCCATTCTGTCTGCCTCTCTCTCCCCTTTCCGATTCTGTCTGCCTCTCTCTCCTTTCCCATTCTGTCTGTTTCTCTCTCCTTTCCCATTCTGTCTGTCTCTCTCTCCTTTCCCATTCTGTCTGTCCGCCTCTCTCTCTCCTTTCCCATTCTGTCTGTCTGCTTCTCTCTCCTTTCCCATTCTGTCTGTCTCTCTCTGCCTTTTCCATGCTCTCATTCTCTCTCTCCCTTTTCCATTCTTTCTCTCTCTCTCTCCTTTCCCATTCTTTCTCTCTCTCCTTTCCCATTCTTTCTCTCTCTCCTTTCCTATTCTTTCTCTCTCTCTTTTTCCATTCTTTCTCTTTCTCCTTTCCCATTCTTTCTCTTTCTCCTTTCCCATTCTTTCTCTTTCTCCTTTCCCATTCTTTCTCTTTCTCCTTTCCCATTCTGTCTGTCTCTCTCTCTCTCTCTCCTTTCCCCATTCTGTCTATCTGTCTCTCTCTCCTTTCCCATTCTGTCTATCTGTCTCTCTCTCTCCTTTCCCATTCTGTCTATCCATCTCTCTCACTCTCCTTTCCCATTCTGTCTATCCATCTCTCTCGTTCTCCTTTCCCATTCTGTATCTCTCTTTCTCCTTTCCTATTCTGTCTCTCTCTCTCTCCTTTCCCATTCTGTCTCTCTCTTTTTCTCTCTCTCTCCTTTCCCATTCTGTCTATCTGTCCCTCTCTCTCTCTCCTTTCCCATTCTGTCTATCCGTCTCTCTCGCTCTCCTTTCCCATTCTGTCTGTCTCTCGCTCTCTCCTTTCCCATTCTGTCTATCCGTCTCTCTCGCTCTCCTTTCCCATTCTGTCTATCCGTCTCTCTCGCTCTCCTTTCCCATTCTGTCTATCTGTCTCTCTCTCTCCTTTCCCATTCTGTATCTCTCTCTCTCCTTTCCCATTCTGTCTCTCTCTCTCCCCTTTCCCATTGTCTCTCTGTCTCTCCTTTCCCATTCTGTCTCTCTCTTTTTCTCTCACTCTCCTTTCCCATTCTGTTTATCTGTCTCCCTCTCTCTCCTTTCCCATTCTGTCTATCTGTCTCTCTCCTTTCCCATTCTGTCTCTCTGTCTCTCCTTTCCCATTGTCTCTCTCTCTCTCCTTTCCCATTCTGTCTATCTCTCTCTCTCGCTCTCCTTTCCCATTCTATCTGTCTCTCTCTCTCTCCTTTCCCATTCTGTCTCTCTCTCCTTTCCCATTCTGTCTCTCTCTCCTTTCCCATTCTGTCTGTCTCTCTCTCTCTCCTTTCCCATTCTATCTGTCTCTCTCTCTCTCCTTTCCCATTCTATCTGTCTCTCTCTCTCTCCTTTCCCATTCTATCTGTCTCTCTCTCTCTCCTTTCCCATTCTATCTGTCTCTCTCTCTCCTTTCCCATTCAATCTGTCTCTCTCTCTCTCCTTTCCCATTCTGTCTCTCTCTCTCTCTCCTTTCCCATTCTGTCTACCTGTCTCTCTCTCTCCTTTCCCATTCTATCTGTCTCTCTCTCGCTCCTTTCCCATTCTATCTGTATCTCTCTCTCCTTTCCCATTCTGTCTATCTGTATCTCTCTTTCTCTCCTTTCCCATTCTGTCTATCTTTCTCTCTCTCTCTCTCCTTTCCCATTTTGTCTATTTGTCTCTCTCTCTCCTTTCCCATTCTGTCTATTTGTCTCTCTCTCTCTCCTTGCCTATCCTGTCTCTCTCCCTCTCTGTGTCTCCTTTCCCATTCTGCCTCTCTCCCTTTCCCATTCTGTCTATCTGTATCTCTCTCTCTCTCGCTCTCCTTTCCCATTTTGTCTATCTGTCTCTCTCCTTTCCCATTCTGTCTATTTGTCTCTCTCTCTCTCCTTCCCTATTCTGGCCCTTTATCTCTCTCCTCCTATTCTGGCCCTCTCTCTCTCTCTCTCCTTGCCTATCCTGTCTCTCTCTCTCTCCTTTCCTATCCTGTCTCTCTCTTTCCTTTCCAATCCTGTCTCTCTTCTTTCCCAATCTGTCTCTCTCCCTCTCTGTGTCTCCTTTCCCATTCTGCCTCTCTCCCTTTTCCATTCTGTCTCTCTCTCCTTTCCCACCCTGTTTGTCTGTCCCTCTCTCTCTTTCTCTCCTTTCCCACTCTCTCGCTCTCTTTCAGCAGTTTCTCTTCCCTGCCCTGCACTGCTGCTCCCAAGCCTCACTTTCACCCCGCAGTCTCAGCCTCTGGTGATGGCAGGGGCAGCTCTGGCTTCAGAACATAGCGGTGGCTGGTCCAGTGCGCAACGCTCATGGAGACAGGACCAGAGTGCAGGCGACGGAAAACCAAAAATGGCGATGCAAATCAGAAAATCTGGCCCTAAGGAATAAACAAAGTTAAACCAGTCAGCTTAAAGTGAGGACTTACTGTACCTTAGCCTAGGCCTTAGCCTTACCTATATTTGAATCAAAATGCTCTCCAACTAAATGGTAGCAGTGAAATGAAGCTGGCACATGGGAAGAAGGCAAAAAGGAACATGCAAGTAGGACTTCTCTCAAAGCCCTTTCAGTTCTCATCTGTTGCCTCTGTCTGTCAGTACCCAGCATGCTACCTCATTTCCTGGTGATTAAGTCTGCCCTGCACAGGTGTGAGTGCAGAAGTCTCTGCAAATCCCAAGGGGATTGAATGCAAACAGCCCAAAATGCTTGAGTTAAACAGGGATGTCAGTGGTTTGGAGCCAGTTTCCCAACACAACTTGCCAGTTTTAACCTCTGCCCACAGCCAAAAACAACTGCTCATCAATGGTGTAAGCTGAATGCACAACCACTTTTAAGAGGAAAATGGATAAATATTTGAATTTCTTTTAAAGATAAAGGGGGTAGGGCAGAGGTTTGGAATTAAATGGATAACTATTTCAGAGAACAGGCACAGCAATGGTGGGCTAAATGGCTTCTATCTCGACTGTAAGTTTCTGCTGTAGGGAATTTCCTTGAAGCTTTGCTGCCAACTCACCCCCTTAGCACCACCTTGTCAACAATGGACGTTTGGTGGAAATGTCGTTTATATGACTATTAAAAGAAATGTCAGCATTTACATGATCCACATGGGCAACTTAATCTGGGTTTAGTACAAAACAATATCGCATTCATCTGTATTTTACTCAGGAATTCAGAATAATTTTTAATGTAATTTTTGGGGGTGGCTAGGAAAGGTGACATTTTAAAAATACTATTCGGTAGAGAATTCTTGCTGAATAAAAAAGCTACTGGCAAAAGGAAGGTCAAGTAAATCTAGTTGTAGTAATATTCTGTATCTAATCATAAAATAACAATATTTTATTCCATAAGGATAACAGTCACAAGAATAAAGTTCAATATTTCATTTAATTCGATAATTCCTTGATTAAAAAAAGCAGTGGTAATCAGAAATTGGATTTAAAAATCCCTATGCTAAGAAAATTGTTTTGAGCTTCTGAGCGCTTCCTTTGCTTCTCCACATTTAACTTTCAAAAATATGATTTCAACCAAATACAGAGTCTCAAAACCGGCAACCATAGGGCAGAGGGGGTGCCGGATTTCAGGTCTTGCCGGATTTCAGGTTGGGCCGTTCATGACATGGGCAGTTCAGGTCAAGCCGGGTTGGGTGGGGTCAATGATCACTTAGGGCAGAATTTTACGACAGCGGGATTTTACGTTCCCGCTGTCATCAATGGCATTTTTAACGGCCCACCGCATTTTGGGGCCGAAATGGGGCCATAAAATTCTGCCCTTAGAGTGCAGGAATATTGGGTCTAAGCGGCAAAGGGGATAACTAGTCAGGTGCCACACCGCGTCAATGCAGTACCTAGTCGAATTGTCCAGGTACGTTTTTTTTTCTCAATTAAAATTGATGCATGGGGTATTCTAAAATCTCTTGAGTTTTGGACAACTCCAGTTTTTGGACAGCCAGAGTTAAGGCATTGTACTGTATTTAGAACCACAATGTTAGATATCTATGATAGCAACAAGGCTCAGAAGAGAACATTCATTCAGAGGATTGAAGTAACAAAATTGAAGTCACAAAAAAAATTATGTTTGCATCAGTGTTGATTTTGTAATTAGGCACTGGCTTGGTTTCCCAAAGTTTAAATTTCAATTTGGACTGAAATCAATCAAAACAGATTTTGGCTGAAATTATATCAGATGTTAAAATCTAACAGGACACAAAAGTACCTGCCAAGTTATAGCCTTTGTGCAAAGTTCTCTTAAGATACTTAACTGGCAATATAAACTAAAATTTCTTGGAGCCTCCACCTGAAAGTAAAACTATTTCTGAAATGAATAACCCAATCATGTGTTAAAAAAATTCACTGAACTGTGATTGTTTACACATTAAGATTGGAATCAAAATATCAAATTTAGCACAAGTTGACTAAAAGGCTTTCAGAACATGTTGGTCATTGTGTAAAACAGGTGATATGGGATCAGCCACCCACTCTTGGCTGGGGTGGAGAGATGAACAAAATTGCTAACATGTTTGTTCTAGGAAAAAAACTGAAGATGATATGAAATGCTCAATTAGTTTTGCTGGACCTGTTTGAAAAAAGTCCAAATGATCAACCCACCTCCCTGCATTCAAATTTCTTCTTTCCTCTCTTGCAGATCATGAATTTTAATGGCGTACGGAGCACATTAACCTTTTTGAGTATCGAATGTCTTTTGAAACTTATGTGTTCGTTAACTGCTAAAACCGATTTTTCTTGGGTGACAACCACCATACAGTGTCTTGGTCAGATGAACAGCAGGGAACAGCAAAATATCCACTTTGGTCGACAAGTGGCAAAGTACTTATTAGCTGATGAAAAATGGCCTTGGGTATATTTGGCCTTTCACACTTCTGGTGAAAAGCTTTATACTTTTAAGTGTGCACTTTAGGAATACAGGTACTGTTTATCCAACAATGAGAATTCATAGAAAACAATGGCTATTTGCGAGCAACTACAAAACTGTAATCCGATCAAATCAATCAAGTGATGTCAAGTGACAGAGTGAAGCTCAAAGGACATATTAGTGTCAAACTCCAAAATAGATTCTAGCCAGTAATCTCTACAAAATAGATTAAAACCAAATAATCACTCCCAGATATTATGGGTTTATTCGATTTGTGTGTTGGTAAAACCAGCGTATCCACAGTGACTGTTCATCCACTCCTCTCTCTGCTGAGAAATGAGAGTTGCACTGGGTAATAAATGGCATGTGATTGATTATTCCACATTGAAAAATAATCTGGACTTGATTAGTGATAAACTCTTACATCCAGAAGATCAACAAGACACTTATATGATTAAGAAAGAACTTACATTTATATAACACTTTTCATGACCTTAAGGTATCACAAAGTTCTCAGCCAGTGAGTCACTTGGAAGTTTAGTCACCACTGTTAGGTAGGCAAATATGGCACCCAATTTGCATAAAGGTCACCATGATTAATAACAATGGCCCTGATAGTTACAGGGACATGGAGAGAGTGTGAATGCCAGGTTTTTCCTGCGCAAGGGATTTTTTGTTCCATTTCCCATCCAATGACCAGCCAAATCAACAGAATATCCAGCAGCAGGAATCCATAGCCAGAAGTACTGGAGGTCAATCCCTGGCAATCAGAAGGGAAGGAGTAAAAGATTAGGATTTGGTGCAGTAAGGGGAAGAGAGCTGCAATTGAGAGGGAGCTAGCAAGAGATTGGACCTGGATTGGGGGTGGGGGGGGTGTGTCACTGATCATGGCAAGTGGTGAAGAGAGGCAATCCTGGTCCATACATGGAGTGTTGGAAAAACACTCTGCTTCCCTTTCACTGCTGGGTTTCCCAAACCCTGGTAAACCCAAGCATCAACTATAAAATTTAAATCCAGCTCCCAATTGTACCTTGGGAGCATGTTTTAAATATGTTAATGAAGTATCCCACCTCTCAAAGGTCGGGGGCACAATGAAACAAAACCTGGTACCGTTAAAAATTACAACAGGTACATAAGTTCAGGTTGGGAATGTTTTCATGTTTTAAAGCTTTTAACCCTCTCTCACTTGTCACATGGGTGTTAACATCAAGGCAAATCTATTTTGTTTGAGGGATAACCGGTAACCAGGAGACTATTTGAAAATAAATTGTACATCACATGTATTGGATACCACGTTTTTGGGTTATAATCTATCAGGATATAATGTGCTTGAAATCACACAGCAGGAATCAACTGTCAGATGCAACATTCTTTTGTTTCCAACAGAAATTGGTCGCATTGATCTTCCTGCTGGTGCTGCAGAGATGATGGGATCCTTCTCGCTGCTCAGTGTCCATCCTCTGAACAACCTCCTCCACCAGCTCCATTTCTAATGGAGTGAAGGGGCAGAATTTTGCTGTCGGCGAGCAGGGGGCGGGGCCAGCTCACCGACGCCTAAAAAGATGCAGGATGACGTCGGGGGAACCCCGGACGTCATCCCGCCCTGTTTAAATTTTCAGGAAGGCGGGGGCAGAGCCAAATCAGCTGTGCACCCACCGACCTGTCAATGGCCAATTGAAGCCATTGACAGGATCATTGAAAAAATTAAAGGACCTGCCAGTCCAACCTTAAGGTTGGTGGGTCAGCCAGGAGCCCCGGCGGGGAATAGAAAAAACATGAAACCTCATCCATCGGCGGGATGAGGTTTCATGCAGGGATTTAAACAGTTTAATAAAGTTTTAGTGTAATTTATGAACATGTCTGATCTCATGTCACATGAGGGGGACATGTTAAGGATTTTTTTCTCTCTATTTTTAATGTTTTTAAAACTGTCAGCAATCTCGCTGAGGCAGCACTGAGCCTCAGGGAGATGTGCGCTCTTTCGTGCACATGCACGAAAGAGCGCACTCTCGCTTTTGGGGAATCCTCCCCCCACCCACACAGGAAGTGCATAGTGCTTCCCGCCGGACGTCACGCTGGGCGAGCCAAAATTGGCCTGCCCACGTAAAATGGCGGTGGGGCCCGCTTCTCCAGCGGGGATCGACTCCCCACCTGCCAGAGATTGGGTCGGGCCCACCCGCCCGGCAGGCAGAAAATTCTGCCCAAGGTTTCTTTCAGCACAGCAGTGGCGCACAGAACTTCAATGCTCTTCTTCAAGTTGTGTGTCTGGACCTTTCACACCCATCTGACCAGGCAGACCTCAAATTTAAGCCTTACTTGTTAGCTTAAAATAAAAGTTGTTCTGACAATGCAGCACTCCCTCAATGACAGCCCAGAATATTTTTGAGTGCTGGAATGTGTCTTGAACTTATCAGCCCAGAAATTGGGGCATGCACATTTCTCAGTACATGGGGGTAGGGAGGTCATACCCATTGCACCTGGATAGTGATGCCAAAGCTCCCCTAATATTGTGCCTTGGGTTCTGTGCGAACCATAATCTTCTCACTCGGATGAGAGTGGTGCTACCGAGTCAAGCTACCATTTAGAGCAAGTTTTCAATTAAATGGAGTCAAATATGATCACAGAGAGTGTGATAAGTTTCTTGCCATGTAACTAGCTATTGGTGTGACAAAACAACTGGAAAGCCAAGCAGGCCAGTTAGCATCTGTAAGAAAACAGTACATTATTTGTTAAATTTTGTGAAGCTCGTTAAAATTAATCAACAGAAAATAAGGAAATCAAATCAAGCATGCTGACCTGCACTCCCAATTCTCCAATCTGTTTCGCAAAATTCCAAGTCAGACCTGGAGAACTTACCCTAAGCTTTCCAAGCCAGAGCAGCTATAGAAGGCCTCAACATCATTAAGTCAGGGAGGCAATAACAAAAATCAGCCAAGGTTTTCATTCCTGATCCTGCTAACATCTGTACATGCATACGTGCTGAGTGAGGACGGAATCAAATGTGGCTGTATTCCTTTCACAGTTGAGTATTCTGCTAACTCTTACTGTTGAGGCTCACCAATGAGGAATGCCCACTTGGCAGTGGGACGAGGATGCTGTCAGATCCTGTGTAATTGCCCGCAAGCAAGAGCCAGTACATTCATAACATTAGTATGAAGGTGGAAAAGGAAAATGCAGGTAACTGATATCATTTGCACATATATTATTTGGATGGCAACCAGTACCAAAACATTACAATAGGAAGAGGTTAGGAGACTGATAGAGTATCCACTTTCCATTGGTCTTGTTAGACTTCTCCATGCATCATAACAGTCATCAGTCATCAACGCAACCCTTCAGGGCATGACTGTATCAAAAGTGCCTTCACTAGCAGTAAATCTCGCTGTACAATTTAGATGAGAAGCTGCTCTCTTTGGAGTCTGTATCTACAGTAATTACAGTATGGTTCTGGGTCTGTCACTAACATCAGTAGAACTTGATACTAAAGGTTTTACCTGTGGGAACATGACGGTATTCCAGCTGAAGACAACAATGATAGTCTACATTAACTGGCACATCTCCTCCAGCCTATTCTAGTGATATAGTGGGGACATTCTTGCTGCAAGCTTCCAACATCAATCTGACATATTGTTGGGCTTTGTTCAATATAGCTCACACTAGGAGCCTGCTGCAAGGAATGGGGTGTCATGTATCTTTAGAGGAAGTTTCCACACTGACTTTGTTAAAAACCTCACACAGAACTGGGAGCAATGACACTACTGGCACAAGTACAGGCATCATCTGCATCCAATGAAGTACCTATTCTTGGCAGGTAAACAATGCTCCTTTCAGCTTGAACTTCCCATCACATTATTCAACAAAGACCACTGTTTAACAGAGCAAAATTAAGTAATAACAAAATCCAGGAAAGTTTAGACATTAAAAGCTGCTCCACAGAATTACACCAACAGACGTCAATGGCCATATGGAGGTAATCTAACCTTAGGATAAAACATGAATTATGGGTACTGCAGTTAATGTTAATTTGTTTTTACAAGATGTTTCCACTTATTCAGCACTTGCTCATGCAGATAAGGAAGGTGGCATTCAAGAACAATTTGTGATGTAAAATGATCAACTGCAATCATGGAGTAAAAGCACTAGAAAGGTTTAAGCCGTAGTCAAGTAAAGCACAATGCTGCCATGATGCCAGTAGCTTTTCTAAAATACATATATTTTTGCATTGGCTGACATAATCTTTTATCCAAGGGAAAAAGAAGTTGCATTCATATGCCTCATGAAATCATGACATTATGAAAGCACTTTATGGTCAATTAACACTTACTGAAGTGTAATCATTGTTGTAATGCAGGAGATGCAACAGCCAATTTACACAAGATCCCACAAACAGCAATGCGATCAGGACTGTTTTAGATGTTGGTTGAGAGGGTAAATTTTGGCCAGGAGATGCTCCGAGCAGTACCATGGGACTTTTTACATCCATTTAAAAGGGAAGATTGGGTTTCAGTTTGATTTGCATCTGCATTGGAGTGCCAGCCTAGATTACATGTTCAAGTCTCTGGAGTTAGGCTCAAACCTACAACCTTTTGTCCCAGTAGCAATAGTGTTAGCAACTGAGACACAGGTCACACCATCATTATAACTGCAATATGTTTACATGTTGGAGGATATGCAATGCCTGAGGTCTTTCATTCAAAAGTAAGCAGATAAGTGACTCCCATCACTGGAATGAGAAATGCCTAATATTTTTTCCAACGGGATTTCATCCTTGTATCTAATCACTTTTGTCCTGTACTATTGTTTATTCGCTGCTCAAAGGAGCAATGCATAGAATCATACCGCACAGAATAAGCCCATTGTGCCTGTGTTGATGGCTTGAAAAAGCTATCCAATTAGTGTACTTAGGTCTGGATAATGAGTTTTTAGTATAGCTTGGCCATTTTTAGGCTATTTACATTTTGTATTCATTGTACCAAACTTACAATGTCAAGGAAGTCATTTTGAAACTAACATTATACTCAAGAAGCCATTTTATATTCTGCAACTTGCATTTACCAAATGTGTTAATCAGAATTACTGTATCATTTCATCAGCAATCACAAACAGATAATTGAATAAGTAGTGAGCTTCAATTGAGTTACAATTGAAGATCAATAATTAATTAGTAATATTAAAAGACTGGATTATATTCAAAATTCTCTAAGCCTGTTTTAATGTCACTAATTAGCTAGCATAGCTCCTGTGTATGTGAAAAGAATGTACGATCAGATCAAGTGTGCTGGCAATGAATCTCCCTGACCTTGATTAGCCTCAGACAGAACTACATGACTTTACACAGAACAAAATAATTGGAACATTGGTTGAATTTGTATAAGGTAAAATAAAACCTGGAAAAATTTATTGATTTTGCTTCCAATCTGCACCCCTCCATCATTTTCACATGGTCCATCTCTGACACTTCCCTTCCCTTCCTTGACCTCTCTGTCTCAATTTCTGGTGATAGACCGTCCACCAATAACCATTACAAGCCTACCGACTCCCGCAGCTACCTCGACTACAGCTCCTCACACCCCGCTTCCTGTAAGGACTCCATCCCATTCTCTCAGTTCCTTCGCCTCCGTCACATCTGTTCTGATGATGCTACCTTCAAAAACAGTTCCTCTGACATGTCCTCCTTTTTCCTTAACCGAGGTTTTCCACCCACGATAGTTGACAGGGCCCTCAACCGTGTCCGGCCCATCTCCAGCGCATCTGCCCTCATGTCTTCGCATCCTTCCCAGAAACATAATAGGGTCCCCCTTGTCCTCACTTATCACCCCGCCAGCCTCCGCATTCAAAGGATCATCCTCCGCCATTTCCGCGAACTCCAGCATGATGCCACCACCAAACACATCTTCCCTTCACCCCCCCACCGGCGGCATTCCATAGGGATCGTTCCCTCCGTGACACCCTGGTCCACTCCTCCATCACCCCCTACTCCTCAACCCCCACCCTTGGCACCTCCCCATGCAAACGCAAAATATGCAACACCTGCCCCTTCACTTCCTCTCTCCTCACCGTCCAAGGGCCCAAACACTCCTTTCAAGTGAAGCAGCATTTCATTTGCATTTCCCCCAACTTAGTCTACTGCATTCGTTGCCCCCAATGCAGTTTCCTCTACATTGGAGAGACCAAACGCAGACTGGGTGACCACTTTGCAGAACACCTTCCGTCTGTCCGCAAGCATTACCCAGACCTCCCTGTCGCTTGCCATTTTAACACTCCACCCTGCTCTCTTGCCCACATGTCTGTCCTTGTCTTGCTGCATTGTTCCAGTGAAGCTCAACGCAAACTGGAGGAATAGCACCTCATCTTCCGACTAGGCACTTTACAGCCTTCCGGACTGAATGTTGAGTTCAACAACTTTAGATCTTGAACCCCCTCCTCCATCCCCACCCCCTTTCTGTTTCTACCCCCTCCCTTTTGTTTTTTCCAAAAATTTATATAGATTTTTCTTTTCCCACCTATTTCCATTATTTTTAAATGTATTCCACCCATGGTTTATTTCACCCCACCCCCACTAGAGCTACCCTAACCCCCCCCCCCCAAACAAGCTTATATTTCACCCCTTTCCTATTTCTACTTAGTTCTGTTGAAGGGTCATGAGGACTCGACACGTCAACTTTGCTCTTCTCCGCCGATGCTGCCAGACCTGCTGAGTTTTTCCAGGTATTTCTGTTTTTGTTTTCCATTGTATTCTTGCCTGGGATAATAAGCACAGGTGACTGTAATAATTGGGACCCAATCAAGTTAATTCAGTAATAATTGACCAATTATCAAGTTACAACAAGCCTAATTCAAAATGAGGTAATGGTCATTTAAGGGTTAAAAGCAGAGCACCAAGGAGCTTTCTTGCTCACCACGTACTAAAGACTCAGTAAACAACATTCTGAAAGAATTACTGTCAAACACAGGGTTCTGCTTCTAAGGACTGATCACCTGGATGAAGTTGTAAAAATCTGCCTCAAGTTGCTAAGTATACCTTTTTTTTTAAATAAACTTCTTTTCAAGTTTATTATCC
Source organism: Cetorhinus maximus (assembly GCF_964194155.1). Classification (NCBI taxonomy): domain Eukaryota; kingdom Metazoa; phylum Chordata; class Chondrichthyes; order Lamniformes; family Cetorhinidae; genus Cetorhinus; species Cetorhinus maximus. The sequence continues at coordinate 89,368,283 of NC_135879.1, read as the reverse complement.
AAAATTCTGATTTTGCCTTAGTGGATTAAAGTCTTATCTCAATCAAAATGAGTTTATTAAATGGAAAGTTGGGGTGGGTGAAGTCAATTAAGCTACAGACAACAAGATTAGATAACATAAATTTTACCAAAAACATTGTTAGTCCCACTACCCTCCTATATTTTCCTTTGTCAGATATAAATTTGATTGCCTTTTGAAAGTTGCTATAGTGCATAACAACTTGCTAAGTGAAAAAAAATCATCTCACCTGGTTTTTTTTAACCAATTATCTTAAATTTGTGTTCTCTGGTTACTCCCTGCCTATTCTATCAAAACACCTTACAATTTTAAGCACACTAAATTTCTCCTTAACCTCCTTTTCTAAGGAGAACAATCCCAGTTTCTCTATTAGCGCCATGAAACTGAATTCCCCCATCCCCAGTAACATTCCTGGTTAGGGCTGCCAACTGTGATTAAATGTATTCCTGGAAGTTTCATCATGACTTGCCCCCACATTCCAGCTATTAATCGGCCAAAACATCCATCTGTGTGATGCACTGCTTTCTTACGCCATTCGGAAAACAAAAAGACTCATTACCTGATTAGATGACACTTGACTGTCAGCCCCCTATTTTCAATATTTTTATAGCTGGTAAAGAGGAATCTTTAAAGAAAATTTTTAAGAGTTTTTTTTAATGTCCCTATCAGGATTGCACACTGCAGTGTCCTGAAGATTGATCTTCAATTCCTGGAGACTCCAGGCCAATCCTGGAGGGTTGGCAACCCTATTCCTGGTACAAAGCCTCTACAACCTTTCCAAGGCCTTGACAATCTTCCTAAACTTTGGTGCACAGAATTGGACACAGTACTCCAGCTGAGGTCTATGCCTGTCTTGAATCTTTTTTAGGAAATGAAAATTCGCTATGCACTGCCCATCCATTCTCTAAAGAGTACTCCCTAGGGTGGAGGTCAAGATCAAATCTAGTCTTCAGGTGAGGACATCTGCATCCACGATTTTAACTTACTTCTGAGCAAGCAACAAGAACAGTCACCCAAAGTTGGTCAGGTTCTTCCTATAAATGTATGTCTGGTTCTGATTTTTAATCATGACCTGACTGCAATATTAACTCGCGTCTAAAAGGGAACGGTACTGTGAGTTTCCCACTGAGCATCATCCCCAGAAGAGGCCAAAACCTGTTTGTTTCCCACCCCCACTTTACTTTGTGAAACTTAGGCTTCAGTCCTAGACTCACACCCACAACAACCCCCCACCCCCCTCACCTTCCTGAATACAGGACCCCACAAGGTCTTCCCTGAACCCAATCCAAACACCTAAGTTATTGTTAGGCAAGGATATGAAGTTTTATAGAACCAAGGTGGGTAAATGAAATTAAGATAGAAATCAGCCATGATCTCAGTGAGTGGCAGGACAGACTCAAGGGCTGAATGGCCGACTCCTGTTCCTAAGTGCCTATGCCTTGTGCTGGTGGCTGGTGGGATTTAAATGACATCCATCCGAGGTAAAATAAGCACAGCCTTGTTTCTGGAACAGTGGGTGAGCTTCCAATTCATCTTGTAACCTGCTCATCCAGAACCTGGTATCTGTCCCAAATCAAAACGTATAGCAATTTGGGAAGCAAAGAAGAGTTGATTAGAGCAGTAAGCAGTGGACCTTTCCTGTGGGAGCTGTGCTTATTTTTATATCTTTTCTGTGTCCACATTTGTAATATGAACTCCCTTTGTAAACTTCTCCTGCCATTGATGATATTGCAGCACCTTCAAGGGTGATGGGTCTATCAATAAGCTGTTTCCTGAGCCTATTCCTGCCAGTGAAACAGCACCAGATTCCATGAGAGGGACAAAGGATTGCCGACCACATTCAAACTAGCAGTTCTAAGGCAACATCAAAGCTTTTACTTGTGTTTTCCCCCTGTAACAACCATTTTAAGTTTGCATTTGAGTTGCTGAATCGTTCACGCTAAAATAGCATTTGAAACTTTGCTGGCAACACCAACTGAAGCAAACAGTTTCTTTTCTACATTTCAATGCTGTGGTCACACTAAATCATTCAAAAGTCATAAAAACCTGTAATTTACAGTATAAATGCACACTTTACTAACTATGCAGAATGGAAAGTTTAACTGCAGTAGTACAAATTGGTTTAATATTGTTTCATTACTGTGCAAAATTTATTTCTACTTCACCATGTAAATGCTTTATATTTCAGTGATTAAACCAGTACACTGCATTCCAAACACTGATGGACATGGGACCAGGCATAAATGTTGTTGAAGCCACAGTAATAATCCACAAAAATGTTGTTGGAGAAGAGCATCTTTAAGGGTTTTACAACAATCTGTCTTCCTTCTCTCCTGAAGGCAATCAGGAAGCAGTTTCCATCTACCAAGTGGCCATTATTCACTCAAGCCTTAACAAGTCAACCATAGGGGTATCATCATTGATCTGAATCATGTGCTCACACTATGCCTACCTATTCAGTTACCCCTAGAAATGCACAAATGAAGTAGAAGGGAGACTTTAGCCCAGGGAAGCCAACACCAACTTTCTAACGTCCCCATGGTTAAGATCAACCACCTCAGAACTTTCTGATGTGTAGGGCTCAGCCATTCACTTTGTGACGACAAAGAGTCATCAAGTCAAATAAGTACTTTCTGAAATGTAGCTGCTGTTTTCATGTAGGAAATGTGGTGGTCAATTTGCAAACAGCAATGTTCCGCAGACAGCAACAAGTTAATGACCAGATAATCTGTTTTTGTGATGTTGGTTGAAAGACAAACATTGGCAAGTACATCAGGGAGAACTCACATGGGATCTTTTATGCCCTCCTGAAGGGGCAGATGGAGCCTTGATTTAATGTCTCATCTAAAAGACAACACCTCTGACCTTACAACACTCCCTCAATACTACACTGGAGCGTCAGCCAGGAATTTGTGCTCTGGAGTGGGATTTCAACCCAGAATCTTCCAGTTCAGAGGTACAAAACCGGCACAATCGGGGCAGAGGCAGTACACTCCTCACCATGCAACAGCCTCTGATTACTTTCTAAAGCATCAAATTAAGACCCAAATTGTAAATATTACCCTCCACTCCAACCTGATTTATCAGTGGCTTTTTGGCATTGTCGTGCTTGGGTACACAAAGTGCACTTTCCCTACCATCCCTCAAAATCTGTTAGTTATAACGATAGAAAAATTGACACTGGCTGGATCAAACTAACATATTCATTCTGCTGAAGAGTCATAAAGTTAACTTGTCTTTTCTCATTTCAGACCCTAACACATCTAACAGATCTGATATCTATTTCCAGCATTTTCTCTCTTTTCAGCATTCTCAATTCTTTTAGCTTACACCTATCATTTGCTCCTAGAAATTACAACACAGAAGGAGGCCACTTGGCCTATAATGTTTATACACCACAAATGGAAAATTGGATTATTTTTCTATACAACCTTTGTCACCCAATTACCTCCTTTTGGGCCAATTTAGGTTCAGATCCTGTTCTGCCATTAACTCCGCAACTATTATTAACACAGCTTACAATTAGTCATTTAAAAACAGGATTTACAGAACAGATAATAGACCAAAGGGGTACACAGTCACAACAAAATACAGAAGTCATACCACGAGAATGAAAATTTCTTTAGGAATGAGTTGCTGTTGTCAGAAATTAGTAGTCCATGCTTCTTAACTCTAGGCAGCAGAATTTGTTTTTACCCAAATTTCTGAAAGTTGCTGCTATTTCAGTCCTGATTACTGACAAATAAAAAACATGAAAGGAAACTTAGTAACATACTACCACGGTCATAAAATGATAAAATTGGTGATTCTGAGAACTGCTCCCTCACTCCCATCCCAACATGGACTTGTTTGCTACCATTTTCACTGACCAGCTCCCTGCTCAACTGGAAGTCAGTCTGTCAATCAGGCTAAAAGCAAAATACTGTGGATGCTGGGAATCTGAAACAAAAACAGAAAATGCTGGAAAAAATCTGAAGGTCTGGCAGTATCTGTGGAGAGAGAAACAGAGGCACTTTACAGCCTCCAGGACTTAACATTGAGTTCAACAACTTCAGACCATGAACTCTTTCCTCTAACCTCACCCCTTTTTTTTAATCCCTTTTTCAAAATTCATTTTTTTATTTTTTATCCATTTATTTTTATTCATTGTTTTATCCCCTTTTTTATCCCATTTTTGATTCCTTTTTTCCCACCACCACAAGGGCCACCTGTTACTTGTTCATGTTGTTCTTTCACAAAGTGCTTACCCTTATTCTGCTATTATCACATTCTGCTTTCTTACCTTTGCCAATGTCAGCACCTTTTTTAGCCCTTATCACTACCATTAACACTCCCTTTGTCCTTTTGTTCATGACATCTTTGTCAATCTCTCCTTTGCCCCCACCTATCACTGGCCTTCTGTCCAGCTCCACCTGCCCCACCCCCCCCTTAAACAGTATAAATTTCATCACATTTTTACTTCTCTGTAGCTCTGAAGAAGAGTCATACGGACTCGAAATGTCAACTGTTTTTCTCTCCACAGATGCCATCAGACCCGCTGAGTTTTTCCAGCATTTTCTGTTTCTGTCAATCTGGCTGATGTCCAGGTGGGGAACCAAACAGTGACACTAGGGACATGCTGAGTGGGGGAGTTCCAAATTGCAGATTCCCAATGACTTTCTGACTGACCTACTCCCTGCAGGTCAGATAAGTTTTTAAAACTCCCCCCACACAGGGGAATGATCATCATTCAATGTAACCTGTTCATCCATCAACCTGGTCCTTGCTGATCTACAATAGACCCCAGTCCCCAGGCACCTCAAATTTATAATTCCTAATCTTGGATTTAAATATCTTCATGACCTCGCCCTTTCCCATCTCTGTAACCTCCTCAGATACTACAATCTTCACCCCACCTCCCCACCCTACAACTCTCCATACCTCGAGCTCCGACCTCTTAGGCTTCCTCCTTCCCTCCTAACACTTACATTCATGCCTTCATGATCCTCAACCCCACACTGTGGAATTACCTTCCTAAACTTATCATCTTCTCCACTTCTCTCTTCACTTAAGACCCTCTTTTAAGGATGTTGTGGGGTGAGGAGGGTACATCCTAATAATGAAGGATGGGGCAAGGACAGTATTGAGAAGAGAAATCAAATCTGTAACGGTGGAAATTAGGAATAAGATGATGTGGAAAACACTGAAGGGAAGGTTTACAGGCCCCCTAACTATGCCTGTTCCATTGGACAGAATATTAATCAAGAAATAGTAGATATTTGTAACAAACATCATGCAACAATCGTGGGAGACTTTAATCTTCACATTTATTGGAAAAATCAAACTAGTAAAGGTAGTCTGAAGAGTAAGTTCAAACAATGCATTTGAGATAGTTTCCTGGAACAAACATCATGAAATCAAGAAAGGATAAGGCTATTTTAGATCTTGTATTGTGTAATGAGGTAGGATTAATTAGTAATCTCATAGCAATATTCCATCAAATGATCCGAAACGCAGAGTGATCACAATATAAGATGATTTTGCGTTAAGGTTGGGCGTGACATACTTAAATCTGAAACAAGAGTCTTAAACTTAATTAAACACAATTACATTGGTATGAGGGGCAAATTGGATAAAATTGATTGAGAATATAGATTTAAGAGATGAGGGGAGGCATAGTGGTATTGTCACTGGATTAGTATTCCAGAGGCTCAGGGTAATGCTCTGGGGACCCCGGTTCAAATATTTTCTTTAATTCATTCATGGGATGTGGGCTTCGCTGGCTGGGCCAGCATTTATTGTTCATCCCTAGTTGCCCTTGAGAAGCTGGTGGTCACCTGCCTTCTTGAATGGCTGCAGTCCATGTGGTGTAGGTACACCCACAGTGCTGTTAGGAAGGGAGTTCCAGGATTTTGACGCAGCGACAGTGAAGGAACGGCGATATATTTCCAAGTCAGGATGGTGAGTTACTTGGAGGGGAACTTCCAGGTGGTGGTATTCCCATTTATCTGCTGCCCTTGTCCTTCTAGATGGTAGTGCTTGTGGGTTTGAAAGGTGCAGCCTAAGGAGCCTTGGTGAATTCCTGAAGCGCATCTTGTAGATGGTACACACTGCCACTACTGTAGGTCGATGGTGGAGGGAGTGAATGTTTGTGGACATGGTGCCAATCAAGTGGGCTGCTTTGTCCTGGACAGTGTCCAGCTTCTTCAGAGTTGTAGAAGCTGCACTCATCCAGGCAAGTGGGGAGTATTCCATCACGCTCCTGACTTGTGCCTTGTAGATGGTGGACAGGCTTTGGGGAGTCAGGAGGTGAGTTACCCGTCGCATGATTCCTAACCTCTGACCTGCTCTTGTAGCCACAGTATTTATATGGCTAGTCCAATTCAGTTTCTGGTCAATGGTAACCCCCAGGATGTTGATAATGAGGGATGCAGCGATGGTAATGCCATTGAATGTCAAGGGGCAATGGTTGAATTTACTTTTGTTGGAAATGGTCATTGCCTGAAACTGCCACTTGTCTTCCCAAGCCTGGATATTGTCCAGGTCTTGCTGCATTTGGACATGGCCTGCTTCAATATCTGAGGAGTCGCGAATGGTGCTGAACATTGTGCAATCATCAGCGAACATAACCCACTTCTGACCTTATGATGGAAGGAAGGTCATTGATGAAGCAGCTGAAGATGGTTGGGCCTAGGACACTACCCTGAGGAACTCCTGCAGTGATGTCCTGGAGCTGAGACGACTGACCTCCAACAACCGCAACCATCTTCCTTTGTGCTAGGTAAGACTCCAACCAGTGGAGAGTTTTCCCCGATTCCCGTTGACTCCAGTTTTGCTCGGGCTCCTTGGTGCCACACTCTGTCAAATGCTGCCTTGATCTCAAGGGCAGTCACTCTCACCTCACCTCGGGAGTTCAGCTCTTTTGTCCATGTTTGAACCAAGGCTGTAAAGAGGTCAGGAGCTGAGTGGCCCTGGCGGAACCCAAACTGGGCATCAGCGAGCAGGGTATTGCTAAGCAAGTGCCACTTGATAGCACTGTTAATGACCCCTTCCATTACTTTACTGATGATCGAGAGTAGACTGATGGGGCGGTAATTGGCTTTTTGTGTACAGGATATACCTGGGCAATTTTCCACATAGCCGGGGAGATGCCAGTGTTGTAACTGTACTGGAAGAGCTTGGCTAGGGGCACGGCAAGTTCTAGAGCCCAATAATAACAAGAAAGGAAAATTACTAGAGAAACTAATGGGACTAAAAGCTGACAACTCTCCTGGCCCTGATGGCCTATATCCTAAATAGTGGCAAGAGGTATTAATATAATGATCCTGAAGATGGAAGAGGCATATCTTTTGAAACGAACTCCATATATATTTAACTGATCTAGAATTGCTTTTACCCCTTAACTTAAAATAAACTCCATGCTTTAATTTGGCACTGATGGTGTTAAATTGCTACAATTCTATCATTAATTATTTGACTATAAAGAAGACGGTATAATATTTTTTAAAACTTTAACAGTTACTATCAGAGAACCAGGTCTATTATCACACCAATCATACGATTTTATCAATAGGCAGGCTGAGCAGACATTCACCACAATTTGGTCCCATTTTCCAGTGAGCACGTGGTACAACAACAGGTATAAGCCTGTCATCGTGTGCAGAAAAGGCACAAAGTTGGTATAAGCTGAATTTGTGTTTTGCTTCCCTAATTATTTAGTAATGGAACATAATTGTTAGCTATTGAAAAATTCATACTTGCAGAAGTGACTTAACTTACTGCTTCTAGGGCCCCAGTTAATTCCACCAGGCCTTAGTAACATTGACGTCTTCTCAATTTGTTAGCTTTAAGTCCCATGTGAAATCACTTTGGGTATTTTCAATTCTATTGTTGGTAGGTGCAAGACAAAACACACAACTATCCATAATTGGGCACTCATTTGACCATGTTACCGAGCAGTCCAACAAGCAATAGATCATGGTAAATTACTGATGTCCCTGGGGCTTGAGTAGTTTACTCAGAAGATTTCCTCTGTGCACTATAAGTAGCAACATGGGAAATGTATTAATAAGCATGTGTTTATGGTTTCACTACATGTAGTGCGAACAAGGAAATGTTCCCCCTGGATTAGCAGAGTAAAGCAAGGCCTGCTCTACATCTGGCTCATTCTGGTGAACCCTTGTTGCAGGGAAAAGCAAATAAAAATCCTTTTGTCAGCACTGATCTCCAATGCCTTTAGAACCATGGGTCACGAGGATTGCAGAAGCACAATTCATTTTAAAAAAGATTAAATGTTGGCATTGGAAAAATATGTTTTGCTGGAAAGGTAAGTGTAAGCTAATTAACAGCAAAAAGCATTTTCCACTAACATAAAAGTGCTGTGTTCTCCTAAAAATTAATTCTGTAGCAATTTAATAGAAATTGTTCAACATAAAGCAGCTATACACTATTGGCAAAATCCACAGAGCGCAATAAAAACATTCAGACTTAAACACAGGGTATAACATTGAGCACCACGCCAGTAGCGCTGGACCCACTACCTACCTGCCTTTGCCACAATTGTGCCAGTGGTGGGGGAGACATCAGGTGGCCCACTCACCTTTCGGCTATTTGAGGCTCTTAAGTGGCCAATTAATAGGATTTTATCCACAGTGGGGGAGGCTGGCAACTAGTGAAACCTGGCGGACTGGTGACTGGGCAAAGTAGTGGAAGGGCTCCTCTTCTGGCCCCTGTGCCCAGAGGTCACCTCAAGGTAGTCCATCTCGGATTTCCCCCGACAGCAACCACCCCATCCGTCCTGTCCATCCTGGCTCCCAAGGCATGGCCTGTCAGCCTGGCCCCAGAGACACCCTGGACTTACCTTGAAATCAGGGTTCAATCGCAGCACGTTTCCCTCTGGGACTCACTGCAGTCCTAGCAGTGGCCAACACTCCCAGTGGCGCTGCTGGCCATTTGACTGGCAGCTCTCAGAGGTGGGACCTTCTCCTTGATGGAGGGAAGGGTCTCGCCTCAAGCCAATTAATATTGCCATGGTTGTTAAATGGCTGCAGGGCAAGCCTACCAAGCAAGGGCGGGCTTACCCTGACTTTTATGCCGGGGGGCATGGACCCCAATGTAAAATTCAACCCAATGTCTTGCAAAGAGGGGCAGAATGTCAGTGATTGTGTAGCACTGTGTTTGGGTGATGTGCATGCTATAGCAAAATTGCTAGAGGCGTGTGAAGGCAGTGAGAGATGGGTGTGAGGCTTGCATCATTGAAAGGCATGTGAAAGTGAGGTGGAGTATCTGGATGTTTCACTCAAGTCCTGAGTGGCAAGGAGTGTTTCTGAGTGGGTATTGGGAATGTGGTGCACTGAGTAGCATGAGAGTGGTAGGATATGTAGCGGATGTCATGTGAAGATGCGTTCATTGACCTTGATCATCCGTGAGGGCATTAGTCTTCTTGGGGCACTGTTGCCAGGTCCTCATGATCAGACTCAGAGTTGGCCCCCTGACCACCTGCTCCCACTCCCTTCTGAAAGTGGTCCTTGAGGGCCTTCTACCTGCCCTCCACATCACCACCAACCCCCACCCCACCACCACCACCACCCAACCGAACCATTCTACTTCTCCTACTGCCCACTTCCCACATTTATATCTTCAGTGCTGCATCAGTCACCCTGGTATGCCATTTTCAATTTTCAAATTCTGACAATACTATTCAATGCAGCTTCCCTTTTAAGAGGGACAGCCTACCTTTTAAGAAGAGCAGGCTGACTGCCCCATTTGGTTTCTGCATAATGCTACTCGACTCCCCACTGAGCACAGAGACAACTGGCAGCACAAAAAAGACATCAACAAGGTGGTAAGCAATCAGTCCTAATCTACTATCAGGTAAATATGATGGGAGCAGAAAATATGCCTGCTGCCCAACTTTAATGGAACTGGTGAGGTCAGATCATGAATCACGACGTCCACCACTACCCCACCCCCATCCCCACACCTCTTGAGTCCAAAACCGGAGCAGCCAAATTCTTAGCCCTACAAGTTTTAAAGATTTGTGAAAAATTGAAGGCATTTGAACATGAAGATGCCAAATTAAATCCTGTAGAAATAACTAGCTTTTAAATTATTCATGGTAACAGTGTAGGTAGCTGTCCCAAATGCCCAACAATTAGACACATTCCCTTTTGACGTTCAATGAGTCTATTATTCTTGTCTAATTTATTCTCAAATGTGCATCCAAGGACCTTAAAGGAGAATTAAGCTCTAATAATGAAGTCATTAGTTTTATTGCTTTAGTCAGTCTTTTCTCCTTTTTATTAACATGAATATTTCTCATCCATTTCTTATGCTTGTGGTCATAATGTTTTGTGGTGACTTAATTATGCCACAAGGATTTCCACAGCATCTTGATTTCTGCCAACCTGCGCTACAGGATACATGTACAGAATTTTCTTTGATGTAACATCTCTCTACACTCTAAATAAATATAATACACATGGCAGAAAATATGGTATCATATTTCGAAAGATCTAAGAGGGCTGCATGTGAAATATGATTTGTTCAGTTCAGATAGGAAAAAGGCAAACAACAAAAATTTAATGGTGCAAAATGACTAGAAGGGTTCAGAAAGAGAATGTAAAAGCAAAGGGTGACTGCAACCCAGTGACAATCATGTAATAAGCTTCAGAGTGGGAATCAAAACCACATGTTAAACCTCGTTTCACATTGTCTTCAGCTTCCTTCAGCATGTGCATTTTCTTTGAATTTTTTGATTGAAAATTCAAGGGTGCCAGCAGCTCATGGGTAATTTGCCTAAATGGCCATCCTTCAGGTCCACGTCAGCAGGCAAGTTGACCACAAGTGATTTCACTTCAAGAGCTGATGCTGCTTTGCCCGACCTCAACATCATGCACATTTTCCAGCATGCATCACTGCATATCAGTCAAGTATAGAAACACTGGCTTCTCTTCCACATGGGCTGCAAGAGAAGGGCCAATGGTACTGAGCAAATTCTACTGTCCTATAACCACCTTGGCTGAAATATCGGGTGTAAAGTTCTGTTTTTTTTGGCACGAGGAGTCGGGGGGGTCGCAATTTGTGACTTGCTTGCGCCTGTTTCCATTCATGCAGGCAACATGCAAACTTTGTGCTGCCTCCTCATTGTGGGGTTTCAGCATGAAGCCCAGCAGATCCCATGCTGCTGCCTGGCAACTCATTCAACAGGGAGACTAACTGTGTGCAAGGCTAGCACATGTTTCAACTAGCCACGCATTCTTAAAGGCAGTCTGGTCCACTTAAAGCTGCACTAAATAACAGGTAGCTGCTGCTGAAATCCATTGCTGCAATTCTAAAGGGAGAAAAGGAAATGCCAGGGCAGAGAGAGGTTCCAAGGTTTACCAATTACAGCATTTGAGGCAAAAACAAAAATAGCTGGAAAAACTCAGCAGGTCTGACAGCATCTGTGGATAGGAAGACAGAGTTAACGTTTCAAGTCCGTATGACTCTTCATCAGAACATACTTTCATCCTTGTACAAGATTCCATCTCAGGTTATAGGAGGTGGCACTGTTCAATGGCCACCTCTTTGTTGAACTCGAGATGATTCAGCTGCCTCCCGAGGTCAGGTGAAGGTAGCCATGCTTTAAATAATGTTAGCTAGCAGTGTTGGGAGGGGGTCCTTGTGCTATTTACCACTTGTTCAGCTGGATGTGATCAGCACATTAGAAATGCATGAAGTTCCTGAAACTGTCGATCAGCCACAACGACTGCTTGGCATCATGATAGCACCGCTCCTGATGCTTCCATTGCATACATGGCAAACCTGAGCTAGCACTCTTCCCGCCATGGGGCACTACGCAGAAAGTTGCCACAAACAAAGGTGGTGCATTTTCTTCATTCAGACTTTCAAAGAGCCTGAACAAGCAGTGCTATGGAGCTCAGTTTTGAGCCCATAGTTTGTGTCATAACGAGAGCTATATTACAAACTGAATCAACCTTCCAATGCCAGGAACACTAAAGCGTAAACAAGGAAACAAGCATTCCGTTTTCCTACAGAGTAGAAAGGTTTAAAGTGATAGTTAAAGACTGTATTTCCTATTCATTTCCTGTTACTTGTGAAGCTACAGATGGATCTACTAAAATTGAAAAATCCAAATCTATGCATTGCTAGGAACTGTTTCATATTTACAGAGCTTGAATTCACATTTTATGGCAGAGTGTTCTCCCTTTATATAGAGGAGATTGAAAAGGTGATGGTGGATTACAAGGCAGTAATCCAGTTAAGGATTCAGGGACATTCAGAAATTGCAAGAGTGAAACTTGAGAGATTGCACTTCAGCCTAACCTGGTATTGTAGTCTTTGTTATGTTATAAATATGGAGCCTTTTTTTCAATCCAAGCTGCTTGAGTCACAAGAAACTTACCATCCTCCACATTATACATTTATCTTTGTCAAAATTAGTGCATTTCCTTGTTTAGTGGCCTATCCTATAAGTGAACAATATATATTTTTTTTATCCGTTCATGGGATGTGGGCTCCGCTGGCTAAGCCAGCATTTATTACCCATCCCTAACTGTCCTTGTTCAGAGAGCATTTAAGAGTCAACCACATTGCTGTGGGTATGGAGTCACATGTAGGCCAGATCAAGTAAGGATGGCAGATTTCCTTCCCTAAAGGATGTGAGTGAACCAGATGGGTTTTTCTGAAAATCGGCAATGGTTTTGTGGTCATCACCAGATTTTTATTGAATTCAAATTTCACTGCTGTGGTGGGATTAGAACCCAGGTCCCCAGAGCATTACCCTGGGTCTCTAGAATACTAGTTTAGATGTTTTCTGTGGAACTCAAAGAAAGAATGTTGCTTTATACATCTAAATGCTAATGCACTAGTTTTTTATTTTGCAAGAAACAGAGGAACAGAATGGAAGCAAAAATATATTGGTATATATTCATATAAAAATGTGAACAATGAGCCAGGCCTATGTTCCATTCATTTTCTTTCCTACACTATAACCATAATTCCCAAAACTCTCAGATGCAGCTTATTTTACTGAAGGTTTCATAGTCAGAAACTATTACAAAAAATTGAAAACTACAAGGAACACAGGACCTAGTGCAATTAGCGTTCAACTTAGATATCTGTGGTAACGTGTATTCAGTCAACAATGTCGTGTCAGGTAATTATACATTAGAATGCACCTAATTATATTCTTTGTGCAGCAGAGGAGGTAGAAATGAAAGAATGTGTGGAATCACAAACCAAAAACTATTTTTTTTTTAACTGCTGATTTTAAACGCAGATTTAAATAAGTGGTTCCATTCAGACCACAACTCTAATTATCCGCTCTACTAATCCTGGTGCACCTATTTTACACAAGAAGGAACTCCCTGGAAATCTAAGAATTTTGGATGAAATGTTAAACCATGGCTCCACCTGTCCCCTCAGGTGAACATAAAGGCTCACTTTGGAGCAGGCAAGTTTCCCCACAGTCTCCTGAACAATATTTATCCCTCAAGCAACATCATTAAGAAAACAGATTAACTGGTCATTATCTAATTATTCTCTGCAAATTGGCTACCATGTTTCGTACATTACTACAGTGACTACATTTCAAAAGTACTTATCTGGCTGTGAAACTCTTTGTGAGGTCCGGAGATCATGAAAAGCACTGTATGAATGCAACTTCTTCCTTTCATTCTTTACGTCCTACTTGCCAAATATGGGTAACAGTAAATAGTAGTCTAAAGATATATAAATATATACTATTTATATGTAGCTTTATGACTGGTAGAATTAACTCAGTTTTTTTTTCACCTTACCAATCTTGCTGCTGCTGCACTGATACAGTTCATGTCCATTCACTTATACCTGTGGATGTTTTTTGAGTTAACAGTTGCTACAGCATTGAGAAAAGCACATTACCACATGGTAGATTTATTGCCTGCATGATCAGGTTATATGGCAGGATAGTTGAGCTAATATATCCCATTACATCTAAGGCAATCATTGCAAATGAAAACCAAATCCAAACTGCTAAAATAGTACAATAATAAATAAAGTATCAACATCCCAGTTTGTATTATATATATATATATATATATATATATAAAATGTGTATATATATTAGAATACAGGTTCCTCTTCAGTGCACCTGGGAAATTGATTTTTGCAGTGAATGTGAATAAGGAGCTTTACCTGAAGGTTCTGAAGAGTCATACAGACTCAAAACGTTAACTCTGTTTCTCATTCCACTGATGCTGCCAGACCTGCTGAGTTTTTCCAGCATTTTCTGTTTTTATTTCAGATATCCAGCTTTCGCAGTACTTTGCTTTTCAATAAGGTGCTTTATCATTGAACATGGCTGGGCCAATGCCTGTACTAGGTCCAGTATTCCTATTAAAATGATGAGGTGGAAGGGGTATTCCATCAAACAATCCATGCCAAAATATTTGACTTGTACAGTATCTTTCCAATTTAAAGAAACCCTCAATTTCTACCCAGTTTTAAAGAAGAGTCATATTGGACTCAAAACGTTAACTCGGTTTCTCTCTCCACAGATGCTGCCGGACTTTTCTGTTTTTATTTCAGATTCCAGCATCCACAGCATTTGGCTTTTACTCAATTTCCACCCCTTTGTAATACAGATTTGTCATCTTTTAAAATACGTTCAAGCAGATTCTAAGTAATGGAGTCCTTCCTCCTTTACTATACCATAAGGCTTCATCTTATCTACAACTCACAACACAATGGAGCAATCTCCAAAGTGAAGTTTTGAACTACTGCTTTCTAATGCACCACCAGTAATCATTGATCATCAGAATTATGTTTTTTTAAAGCTTAATATGTCAATGACACTATGTAATAACACTGATTTTTCCAGAACAATTCGACAGTCTACCTCTAAGTCATACTGATAGCACACTTCTGAAGCTGCCTACTTTGAACCATTATCGCAGTGCACAAACTTGTTAATGTAATTGAATCAAGACATTTTTAAAGCATTTAATTTCAGCGGCACTCATAAAAGCCGACCCCTTTTAACGTCTGGAGTTGTTTTATCTGTAATTCTTCCACTTCTCTCTTTGTTCTGCCATTTGAAGAAATCGTCCCTGAAAATGCATAAAAACATCTGTTGCACTTTGCCCTTTCATTTAGCTGCCATTCACAGGTGCTTTAAATGAACACTGCAGCCTTTGTCTCAAATAACATTGAGCTCAATAGTGGGAAAATGCTGGATGGGTCAAAATTTGCAGCATGATTTCTTTACTCTCAAGGCTAATGGCACAAGGCAAAAGGGAAGCTACTGCCATCCTGAAATGGAGCATGTAAAAGAGTTGGTGGTTGTTATATAGCAAGCACTAAACATGACTATGATCATCGGTTTTTATACAAAGACTGCAACTTATATTTACGCAACATTAAGCTTATTTAGAGTAATCAAATGTTACGCTAAATGCAAATTTAGAACATAACAATGCCCTATTGCATTTCTTTCATTACTCTAATTATTGCCTATGATTCTCTAGAAGCTTGTTAGTAATGCAATAGCCACTAAAGGGCTCAGCCATATAGAAATTCCTACTGTGCTGATCACAGTCGAGGTGGCATGTCAAGGCTCTACTCCTGACCTCAGTGCTTTTTACATTGGGGACAGCAGCAATCAGCCTGGATTCCCCTTCCTTATTCTCATCCAATGACTTCAGCTGGATTGTGCAAGTGTATGGTTGTCACGTGAGCAAAAAGTTGGCTCAGCTGTGATGCCCTTCATAGTCAAACAGCCTGCTGAAATGGACAGTCCAGACTCTCTGTTAAACAAGGTACCATAGAACCATAATCACTGCAAGAGGTAGCAGAAAACAATAACAAAGAAATAAAAAACTTGAGGCAATGAAAATAAATTATTTCCTTCTGAGGTTATTTAGCATCTCAGAAAACAATTTGCAACACAATGGCAATCTATAAACTTGAGTCTTGAACTAATGATTCTAATGCACCACCAGCAATCACTGATCATCAGTATTATTAATCAGAATTATACTTTTTAAGCTTGATATATCAAGGACATTATGTAAGAAGAATGTGAATTTTCCAGAACCCTCTGCCCATGTGAAGAACAATTCAAAAGTCTAAGTCAAATTAACCACACACTCCTGAAGCTGCCCAGTTTGAACCATTATCTCAGTACAATATGTATTAATGTGAGATAAGGTACTAAGAAGGCAACAAACAGTTCAGATGACACCAAATCACAAGAGTGAACAAGAGGCCTACAATCATGTGAAATCTCGAATGGGAAGCATAGTCCAGTTTGAGGGCTGAGCCTCAGTATCATAAGGCAGTCAAGCAGCGATTGGAAAGCAAGCACCATACTGCAGCCCATCATCTGTAGGCTGACAGAATGTAGGGCAGCTTATCCGGCCTCTGGGCCTAGGAAAGGTAGATCTGGGTGGGATGTTCTTTAGGAGTCTGGACAGAACCTCTGCTCCTGTCAGCCCCAGAAAAACAAACACTTACTTTCTAGATTCCTCTTCAGCTTGACCAACATGCCAAACCTGTGTGTCACATGCTCCACCTAATTAAGGCCCATATGACAAATATGCGAATTAGGAGCAGGACAAGGCCATTAAGCCCGTTGAGCCTGCTCCACCAATAAATAAGATAATGGCTGATCTGACTGTGGCCTTAACTCCACTTTGCTTCCTACTCCTTATACCCTTCGATTCTCTTGTCAATCAAGAAAATATCAAATTCAGCCTTAAAAGTATTCAGTGACCCTGCCTCCACCACTGTCCTGGGGAAGAGAGTTCTACAGACTAACGGCCCTCTGAGAGAAAATAAAATCACCTCATCTCTGCCTTAAATGGGAGACTTCTTATTTTTGAACACTGTCCCCTAATTCTAGTCTCTTCCACAAGGGGAAAGAACCTCTCAGCGTTCACTTTGTCAAGGTCCCTCAGGATCTTATGGGCAGAATTTTTGGGTTGGCGAGCAGGGGCGCGGCCCGCTCACCGACACATAAAATGATGTGTGGTGACGTCAGGCGTGCGTCCCAATGTCACCGCTCGTCATTTAGATTGTCAGTTCGGCAGGCGCACAGCCGAGTACTGTCAAAGGCCTATTAAGGCCATTAAGACAGTAATTAAAGTTGTTTAGAATGCTGCCCATCCAACCTTAAGGTTAGCGGGCAGGCGAAGAGCCCAAGCGGCCTTCACATTTTTCATGAAACCTCACCCACGGGCAGGATGAAGGATTTATTAATTAAATTAAAAAATTTGAAAAAATTAATGGGCATGTCCAGTTCATGTGACAGTTTCACATGAGGGGACATGTCCTTAAAATTTTTTTTTCCCTTTATTAAATTTTTCAGAGTTTAAACTAATCTCCCTGACGCACGGGTGCATGTGCGAAAGAGCACAGGCCCTGACTCAGAGAATCTCCCCCCCTCCCCGCCCACATAGGGAGCGCACAGGGCTTCCAGGTGTGTGTCATGCTGGATGGGTCTTAATTGGCCCGCCCATGTAAAATGGCGGCGCGCACCCGATCTGGGGTGCCAATCAGGTTCACGCTCGCTCCCACCCGCCCCCGCACAACCCCTCCGACGGGGGGAAAATTCAGCCCTATATGTTTCAATAAGATCACTTCTCATTATTCTAAACTGCAATGGATGCAATCCCAGCCTGTCTAACTTTTCCTCATAGGATAACCCCCACATTCCAGGAATCAGTCAAGTGAACCTTCTCTGCAATTATGTCCTTACTTAAATAGGGAGACAAAAATTGTATACAGTACTCTAGATGTGATCTCACCAATACCCTGTACAACTGCAGCAAAACATCCATACTTTTATATTCAATTCCCCTCGCAATACACAACAACATTCCATTTGCCTTCCTAATCACTTGCAGTACCTGCATACTAACTTTTTGTGATTCAGGTACCAGGGTACACATATCCCCCTGTGCCTCAGAGTTCTGCAATCTTTACCCATTTAAATAATATACTGCTTTTTAGACAAGTCCACATTTTGCTCCATTTGCCAAATTTTTTCTCACTCACTCAATCTATGTCCCTTTATAGATTCCTTAGGTCCTCTTCACAGCTTACTTTCCTACCTATCAGCAAATTTAGCAATCATACATTCAATCCCGTCATCCAAGTCATTAATATAGTTTGTAACTAGTTGAGGCCCCAGCACTGATGCCTGTGGCACTTCACTTGTTTCATCTTGCTAATTCAAAAATGACCTATTTATGCCTACTCTGTTTCCTGTTAGCTAACCAATCCTCTATCCATGCTAATATGTTAACCCTACACCATGAGCTCGTTCTTTGTGTAGTAACCTTTGATGTGACACTTTGTCAAATGCCTTCTGGAAATCTAAGCACACCATGTCCACAAGTCCCCCTCAAAGACCTCCAATAAATTAGTCAAACATGATTTTCCTTTCATGCTGAAAACCATGCATGAGTGCATTGAGATTTTCAAAGTGCCCTGCTATAACCTCCTTAATAACAGATTCCAGCATTTTCCCTATGACAAGTGTTAAGCTAACTGGCCTGTAATTCCCTGCTTTCTGTCTCCCTCCTAACTTGAATATAGGAGTTACATTCACTATTTTCCAATCTGATGGGATCTTTCCAGAATCTAAGGAATTTTAGAAAATAAATATAATTACATCTACTATCACAGCCGCTACTTCTTTTAAGACCCTAGGATGAAGTCTATCAGGACCTGGGGATTTGTCAGCTTTTAGTTCTAATAATTTTCTCTGTATTCTTTCCCAGGTGATTATAATTGTTTAAGGTTCCTCCTCTTTCATCTCTTGATGCACACTTATTACTGGGATGTTATTTGTATCCTCTACAGTGCTCAATTCTTACGCCATATCCTTATTTTCCATTATTAAATCCCCAGACTCACTTCATTTGGATCAACATTCACTTTACTTACTCTTTTCCTTTTTAAATATCTATAGAAACTCTTGTTATCTGTTTTTATATTTCGAGCTAGCTTTCTCTCCTACTCTAATCTCTCCCTCTTTTTTTTTTAGTGATTCTTTTCTGTTTTTTATATTCTGTCCAATCTTCTAACTCACCATAGTCTTTGTGGAATTGTACGTTTCTTCTTTCAGTTTGATAATACCTTTAACTTCCTTCATTAGCCACGGATGGTGCATCCTTCTCCTAGAGTCTTTCTTTCTCACTGGAATGTATCTTTGTTGAGTGTTATGAAATATCTTCCTAAATGTCCACCACTGCATATCTATTGTCTTAGTCCTTAACCTAATTTCTCAGTTTACTTTAGCCAGCTCTGTCTTCATACCCTCATTATTGCCCTTATTTAAGTTCAAAACACTAGTCTTAGACCCACCCTTCTCTCCCTCGAACTGGATTCATTCATGTTATGATCACTGCTACCTAAGGGCGCCTTTACTATGAGGTCATTAATTTATCCTTTCTCATTGGACATAACCAAATTTAAAACAGCCTGTTCTCTTTTTGGCTGTGTACATGTCAGAAAACTCCAATTTGCACATTTAAAGGTCTTGCCTTCTGACTCAGGTGGGCGCTGCCTAGGTAAGCCCTTAGGAATATCACAATGATCACCCTATTAGCATTTTCAGGTGTTGCTGCCTTGTTTCCATTGGACAGAGGCCTCAAGATCCCTGCAATAGGTTGAGTAGTGATCATTTGTTGCAGGCTATGCTAGTGTGTTGGTTATACTACTGGTCTAGTAATCTGGAGATCTGGACTAATATTTCAGGAAACACGAGTTCCAATCTCAAAATGGCAGTTTGAGAATTTGAATGCAATTAAAAAGAAATCTGAAAATAAAAAGCTAGCATCAGTGAAAGTGACCTTGGATTGTCAGATTGTCATAAAAACCCAGCTACTTCACTAATAGCCAATAAGGGAGGAAACTAGAGCCGAACTGGCCCCTGTTCTGTCTCCAGCCCCAGTGACTCCTAACTGCTTTCTGCAATTGCTGAACAAGTGACTCCATGAAAGATGAAAAAGGGTTTGAATTTATCTTCACCCCATTCATGACCTTAGAATGTCCCAAAGTGCTTTACAGTCAACTAATTACTTTTTGAAGTGTAGTATTGTTGTAATATACGAAACCACTAGAAAGCAGCCTACCACCACCTTCTCAAGCCAACTAGGAGTGGGCAATAAATGCTGCCCTGGCCAGCAATGCCTACATCCTGAGAATGAACAAAATAAAAGTAAGATGAAAATCATGCTGGGCAGTCAGAGAACAGGATCAGATTTCCTCAGCGCATGAATTTTCGTATTTGAATGAATGACTCTCAATTTATTTTAATCATAAACAATATTTTCCTTTGATGTCACAAGTTTGCTAGTGGCGTCTGAGAAGATGAAAGTCACAGCTGTAGGTTCCAAGGTATAACAGCTGTTCATGACATATGACATGCAGAATAATTACTTCACATAACTTCAGCTAAGATAATACCATGTGCTTCCGCAGATCACAATGGAATGACAAATGTAGTATAGGCTTTTTTTTACACATAATGAAGCCCCAAGTAAAACCTCAAAGATATGTTTTAGTCATCACGCATTGAAGTTTTGCTTTGTTGGTAGGATAAATAGCCTCAATAATGGTTGAGAAAAAAAAAGTATAGTTCTGTCCTCCCTTCAACTAACCATGATCAGCACCCCTTTCTATTCGTATTATGATCCCCTACACTGTTCCAACCAAGCTGAGTGCAAGTTTCAGAAAAGGGAGTTCCATCTTTCCCATGGGTAATTTGCAGTCCTCCGGTCTGCACACTGACATTAGCAACTTTAGACTCTCCCATTTTTTGCAAAATCTGCAGGGTTTGGGGCTGTACAATAAGAACATAAGAAACAGGAGCAGGAGTATGCCATATGACCCCTGGAGCCTGCTTCGCAGTTCAATATATTCAGTACAGACAGTGGGATCTTTGGAATTGGGGGCACAAAGACAGGTCGATATTTTGGATTTGGCTCCTTTGTCAGAATTCAGTTTTCCTGAACATCAACCTTCTCAGTTGCTGGCAGGCTTACACTGCGTGCTTATTTTTTATTTCAGATTTCCAGCATTTGTGGTTTCTTCCTTTTAATTTCTCCCATTTCCTACCTTTTTTTGCAGATCTCTATTTAAGCACCATTACCCATTTAACCTTTTAGGGATCACTTCTAAGTTATAGACCTTCTGACAGGTTCAGATAGCAGGAACTTGGATCTAGGTGTTGATTTATGCACCTAAAATTCCTGGTATGTGCTCCCCAATTCCTGGTATGTGCTCCCCAATTCCTGGCACGTGCTCCCCAACATTGCTCAGCTATGATGATACTTGCATAGAATTCACCAACTTTCACCTCTTACCAAATTTGAAACAAATCATTTTCAGTGGCCATTCAAGTCATTTACTCTCATCTTGTCTCATGTGTCATGCCCAGTACAGGCATGGAGATATCACAAACTTTAAAGCTACATTTTCAAAAGTGGGCAACAAGAACTGTTTAAGATTACAGTAGCATATCATGTGACTTGGCAGTATCCAGCTCCAGACAGTCCTGAAATTCAAGCAAATACCCAATTAAAATATGAGCAACCACAGCCACTTGTGAAATTCACACACCCCTTTGTTCAGGATAGACAATCAACAGAAAGGACCATCGACAATAGATACATCAAAACTCAATGGATGCGAGATGAATAGGAAATGGATCTCATCAACCCTTCATTGTATTGTGAAGGCCCCACATCCAAACACCAAGATCTTGGGCGTCTGAAAATCTCAGGGCGTGAAAAGCCAAAACACAGGATGTTTATCGGTCTATCAAATCACCTTATTTGGAAAAGGACAATGGACATTTAATGGGTCACATGAGTAAAGTAGCCATGTTTGTTACCTGCTTTTAAAACATAACAGCAAAAGCTGTTCTAAGACAGATACTATTAGAAACACCAACTACACCATTGAAACAGCTGCAAGGCAACTATGCAGCCAAGGTAATATACAGCTATACCTTGAAAGTAGGGGAGGGACACTCCCATGACTCTGTTCCAACTTCAAGTTCACCTGAGAGCTGATCTCCTGGCAATTCAACTACAAGAAGCCTTGCAGTTTACTAAAAATCCTCTGCTTTTACAAGATCTCCACTCCAGCTAAATCACCAATTTATCTAAGAAACTAGAGGCCTGCTTTGAAAGAGGCTGAAATAATTCCAGATTGCAATCGTATTGTTTTTTCCTTCATCGCTGTCTAATCTTTGTGAGTGAGATAGTGTGTTAGAGATATTGCATTTAAACCTCCGGGGCAAGTGTGTGATAATAAATAATCTTCTTTATTTCTAAACTCACAAAAGCTTGCTCCTGGAAACATTTAAATTTGGACAAACCACTCTGAGATTAGGAAAACACACTAACCTCACACATTAAAACACTTTGATCACGGACATTAGAACCAATAAATTCTGTCCATAGCACCTGAATCAGAAGCCCTGGTTCTTCACTTCTAACAACCACCACATGCCCCCAACCTTTGTTCACAAGGGAGCTTTAACTTATCTTCCAATTTCCATTTCTCTCCATTCACCCACACTCCCACCCCCGCACACTTCCAGCAAGGATTACTGAATAGCAAAAAGTATTTTGTTGCTGGCTGACTCAGATTTATGAGATTAAAAGATTCCTTTTGATGTTTGATGATACTCCAATAAATGATTTATTTGACAAGTTTATTTATAGTTTCTCCAACTAGAAGAATCTGATTGAAATGGGGAGAAACAGTAAAGCCAATATCCTTACGTGTTATTTAAAAACAGGAGTAGAAAATTCAGCCCCTCCAGCCTTTTTGCACCATTCCACCCAATCATGACCTGTTTTTTATTTTTTATTTAATTTATTCACGAGATGTGGGTGCTGCTAGCAAGGCAACAAATCAAGTTAACTCAACAGATACTTGGGATCAGGGGGTTATCTCACGAGGATTGGTTGCAAAGGCTGGGCCTGTATCCATTGGAGTTTGGAAGATTGAGAGGTGATCTTATTAAAACATACAAGTTCCTGAGTGGATTTGACAGGGTGGATACTGAAAGGATGTTTCCTCTTGTGGAGAGACTAGTACTAGGGGACACAATTTAAAAATAAGGAGTCTTCCATTGAAGACGGAGATAAGAAGAAATTTTTTCTCTCGGAGAGTCGTGGAACTCCCTTCCCCAGAGAGCGGTGGAGGTAGGGTCAATGAATATTTTTAAGGCAGAGGTAGATCGATTCTTGACTAACAAGGGGGTCAAAGGTTATCGGTGATAGGCGGAATGTGGAGTTGAGGCCACAATCAGATCAGCCATGATCTTATTGAATGGCGGGGCAGGCTCGAGAGGTCGAATGGCCAATTGCTGCTCCTAATTTGTATGTTCGTAAGGCCAGCACTTATTGTGCATCCCTAATAGCCATTGAGAAGGTTTTTGAATACAAATGAATAGGTTGTTGGGCTATTTCAGAGACACTTAAGAGTCAATCAGATTGCTCTGGGTCAGGATTCACACCGAGGCTAGACTGGGTGAGGAAAGCAGATTTCTTTCCCTAAAGGACATTAGTGAGCCAAGTGAGTTTTTACACCAATCCAGTAGTTTTATGGTCACCATTATGGTCATAGCTTTTTATTCCAGGTTTATTTAAATAACCGGATTTTGAATTCTCCCGCTGCTGTGGTGAGATTTGAACTCATGGCTGAGGTGTACAACTCCATTTAAATGCCTTTTTTCCCATATCTCTTGATATTCTTACGCAACAAATTTGAAAATATCAATTGACCCAGCATCCATAGCATTTGTGTGATGGAGTTCCACATTTCCATGACTCTTGTATGAAAAAGTGTTTGCTCATTTGACTCCTAAGTGGATTAGCTCTAATTTTAAGATTATGTCTTCTTGCTCTGGATTCTCTGATCAGAAGAAATAGTTTTTTTGTATTTACCCTATCATATGCCTTTATCATTTTAAACACCTCAATTTGATTACCTTCTAAACTCAAGAGAATACAAGCCATGTTTATGCAAGCTGCCTTCAAAATTTAAGTCCTGGTGTCATTTTGATCAATCTGCGTTGTACCCCTTCCAAGGCCAATATATCTTTCCTCCAGTTCAATGCCTAAAGCTGTGCTTCAGATGGAGTCTGAGATAAAAGCCAACATTCCAATAACCTTTTTGATTGCTTTTTGTACCTTTGTGCTAGTGTTTACTGATTTGTGTACATGGTCACCCAAATCCATTTTGTTCTCCACAGTTCCTAGTCTCTCACCATTAAAAAAGTTTCTGATTTGATACTCTAAGTGGATCCACTTACATTTCTCCACAGGCAACTCCATCGGCCATAGTTCTCTCGCTTATTCTCTTTATGACCCTTTCTAACAGGCTTATCCAACAATATGGCCCATGGGTCACAATCTGGCCCGCCAAGCCTCTGTCTCTGGCCCACAGACTCACTGTTCAAAATATGGGTAAATTCAATGAAACATTTGCAAGGAGCTGCTACTCCAATCATAGGCCATTTCTCTCCTGCATTTGCTGCTGATAGCCTCTCCAGTGAGCCTATTAGCAGCAAATTCGGGAGAGAAACAATCTCTGATTGGAGCAGCAGCCAGCTTCTATTTAGTTTTTACAACAGGCGCTCTCTCCACCTTTAGCTGCGCTCTCTCTTATCCTCCCACACAGATGCCGGCCTCCTAAAGGAACACAGCGGAAATTACGGAGGGGCGGGCCAGGAAGGCCAAGAGGAACAGCAGTCATAGCAACAGCGGCCACCAGGCCCCCGCCCAAAGAGTGGAGTGAGGAAGCTCCTCTTAACACCATTACAACTCACCCAAATTCCTCCTTGGTGGTGAAATCTCCAGGTGTGTGAGAGTCTGTATGAGTGAGTGAGTGGGTGCATGAGGGAGTGGGTGGGTGAGTCTGTGTGAGTAGTGAGTGAATATGAGTGGATGGGTGAGTCTGTGTAAATGGGTGGTGAATCTGTGTGTGAGTATGTGAGAGCAAGAACCCTGAGATTGGTGAGCGAGCCGGACACACACACCCTTCCCCTCCTCCTCCCTCCCCAAAACCTATCCACAAAGCAGGCCAGGAGAGGAGGAAAGCCAGGCTGAAAGGCAAGCCCACTTTCGTATGAATTCTGCCGAGGCCAGCAATGATTGTATGCCACCAGAGGTGAACACGAGGTCAATGTTAGCTAAACCCAACTCCTCAGCTCGGCCCCCGTACCCATCCCTTCCCTGGTGACAAGGATATGAGACTTAGTCTTTCTCTTTAGCTCTGCTTCTTAAACAAAAAGGTTTTATTGGTTAACTCTGCTGTTTGGCACTTTTTAATGGTCAGTTTTATTTGTTACTCTTTTTAAAAAATTATCAATTTATTACTTTGACATTGAAAATATATTGTAAATAAAACCAATGTTGTGTCAAAATTTGCTCATCAGCTCCTTGAGTGAGAAAAAAATTGAAAATATTGGACAACCCTATTTTGTAACTTCTCCTCCCACTTTATATACCTCCAAACTAAGTGTCATCTGCAAACTTTGATATGCAACACTCTATTACTTCAGCTAAGTTATTAACACACAATGGCAAAAGCTGATCTTCAGTACTGATCTCTGGAGAACACCACTTGGCACATTTAACCAATCAGAAAACAAACTCTGTAACCTTACTCTACATCTGCTATCTCCCAACCAATTACCAACCATATCATGGGGTTACCTTCAATTCCACATGCTCTCATTTTTGTTAATAATCTCTTGAAGAATCTAGAAGCGTTTGGGCAGAATCATCCATGCCCGCTGGCTTCGGCGTGTTCAGTGGTATGAGTGGACAATATGGTGAGAAGGCCAAAAATTGGTCTCATGACTTGGCGGACTGCACTTTGAGGTGAACTCGGAGGTGGGTACACAGTGACATTGCAAAGCGCTTGCCCGGATCGCCTGTTGGATTTCAAGGCTGAGGTGCGTTAGGGGCGGAGCGAGCAAGGGCTGCCCTGCGGCTAAGACAAATTGGGTGGCAGGGCAAGGGCAGCCCTGTGGTTGAAGGTAGCACACAGGCACGTGCAGGGTGGAGGGGGTGGTGGATGAGGGAAGTGGCCATGCATTGGAGAAACCTTGAATAAAGTGACCATTCCTCTGAAGATGAGACAGTTCAGGCACACATCGATATGACTGGAGTCGGGCCTCTAGCTTATCTGCCCTCTCAAGCAACGCAGAGGCATTTATGTGCCACCAAGTGCTCCAGAGCTTTTCACCCCTAGGGCACAGACTGCGAAATAATGAGCATTTTAGTGGATTGCAGAACAGTTGGATGACTGGGCACGTTGTACAATGTCCATGATAAAGCTAGCCATGGAGCAGTCACTGGTGGAGGTGCTCACAGCCCCTTGCAAACTCAGCATCCAAGTTTGGACCAATTCCCCCCCATGGTTCAAGCTAGCAGCGCAGCCTTGTAACACGGGTTAGGAGAATGCCTGCGCCTGAGCTGAGAGCACAGCATCCTCATAGCTGCTAGATTTGTGGAGGATGGTGACGACATGCAGTGAGGAGACACCATTGATCCTCACATTGCATCTATGAACGATTGACTCCAGTCTGGCCAAGGGCAGCTTGCTTGTGCTGTGATCAGGGTCATATCATAGAGACACAGCCATGAAACTTTAAAAGCATCTGATCCTTTGTGTGCCTTCAGCACCTGACCCCTACAGGAGCACAGCATCACTGGTCACAGATGCTGAAGAGATCGAGGATTGCCCAACCTTAAAGGTGCTGAGAGCACACAGAGAGAATGATGGTGCCCAGGCTGTGCAACTACATCTTCTTAACTTTCCTAACCCTGCTGCTACATCTTGGTGCTCCCCAGACATCCACAGCAGAGGTGGAGGCAGCCTGCTGACTGTGACGCCCTGTCTATGATGACTTTGGCAGACGTCCTCTGGAGAGCCGAGACCGGAAGGGCCCCAGCCTACTTTTGGGGTCCTTCCGTGTGGCCGTGGCACCATCCTCAGCCTGTGGAGCTGGAAGTGCTGGGGTCACAGGAAGAGGGTCTCGGATGGGCCGGACATTCCCGGAGTCAGCTGGATGGATGGCACCGGGGGTGGGGGCGGGGGGGTACACCTGCTGATCCTCCTCCCTATGGGTGCCCAAGGGCCCCTGGCTAGCTCCTTGGGGAAAGGGTATAGCTGGAGTGAGATCAAGCTGCCCCATAGCCTTCTCACATACACACTGTTGGAGACCAATTATGGTGTTGTCAATGGAGTTGAGCCCGCGCAGCAGTGCAGGAGCGACGTCCTGGAACAAGGTCTCCTTGGCAGCCGCCATCCTACCATTGTTGACCTCAGTGCGTTGGCCAGCGCTATCACTTCAGCCTGAAAGTGGACAGACCCCTCCATCGTGCATCGAAATCTGAGGAGTGCAGCGGACACCCCTTCCTGATGTTCCTGAGCTTGCCTTTATAGCTCCAGCAACTGTGACATGACCGAGTCCAGAGGCTCATCATCTGACTCGGACTCAGCAAATTTCTGGCCTCCAGCAGTCCTCCAAGTGCCGGACACCTGGGAAGTCTCTGCCGCCGTCTACTGTGGATCAGACAGTGCAATGTGCTCACCAGATGGTGATTCCGAGACTACTCTAAAGCTAGGTTCCACCAAGGTGAGTGTCTTTGTGCTGGTGGAGGGCGTGGTTGAGCGCTGTGACGGGGCTTCAAGGAAGGTGCCTTCAGAATACTCTTCAGAGGTTTCGTTGGGGCTTGATTGGAGGCCCTGGGTAGTGGACTCCCTCGGCTGTTTCCCAGATGTGCCTGCGCAAGCCGGGAGTGGTAATTAGTGCATGCCAGTGGCCTGTGAAACAGGACATATCATTCACAGCATGGTTGTTTGATGGATGTTGCACTGCTGGATCCTCACTTGGTAGGGCACCATCGACCTCACTGTCAGCACAGGACCAGTCCAGATCCTCGCCAGCTAGCTGGATGGCTCTGTTTTCAAAGTTCATGAGGATCTTGATTTCAAGCATTCCTCCACCAGTCTCCCTCTTGTTGTATCCTAACTTCTCCTGCATGAATAGAGATGGAGAGAGTGTAAGCAGGATGCCTGTCAGGCCAGATGATAAGTATGCCTGGCATGCGTGGGTGGTGAGTGGTCCCATGGATGGGATGAGGACAATGAATGTGTGTGTGAGAGAGTGAATGGTGGTGTCCCTTGAACCGGCAGTGAGTGAGATCCCTGTGAATGTGTGCTGGGTTTGTGGGTGTGTGAGTTGAGAGTGATGAGGAGAGTGACTTACCCTGGTGGAACGGAGGAGATCATTCATCCTCTTGCGGCACTGGGTGGCTGTCATCTTTTGAAGGGCTTTGGCACTAACCACTTCTGCCACCGCCCCCAAGCTGGATTATTGAGGTTGCTGCCCATCCTGCAGCCAGAGCAGTGGTAGAGGACACCAAAACGAGCCTCCACTGTGTCCAAAAGGCACTCGAGGGACACGTCACTGAACCTGGGGGCTGCAGTCTTTTTGCCTTCAGGGCCATGTCTTCTTTGCAGCAGTCATTGTCTGGAAGCACTGTGATGTGTGCATATGGCTGGACTTTAAATATGGCGCCCAGTATGCTGAAGCAGCAAGGTGATGGCGTGGTGGGCAAATGAGAGCCCACCCTCCATGGAAACGGTATGTTTCCTGGGAACGCATAATTAATGCAGCAGGTTTGGGATGATACAGCATGAAAAGCTGCCATTGCGGCTGGCGGGTGAAATGACACCCGCTACTGTACTTGGTGCAAATCTGGAAATATTTGGCCCTCTATATAAAAAAAGTCGATAGACACTCTTATGTATCATCCTAGTGAACGCCTCAAAAAATTCAATTAGATTAGTCGGACATGATTCTCCCTTCACAGATTTATGTTGTCTCTCTTTGATCAGTTGTCCAAGTGCTCAGTCACTTGGTCTCTGATGATTGATATCAGTAATTTCTCCACAACTAATGTTCAACTGACAGGTCTATGGTGATCTGGATTTTCCTTCATTCACTTTTTAAATAATGGAGTAACACTAGCTACTTTCCAATCTGAAGGCATAATTCCAGAACTTTGATTATGAAAAATTTTGGCTAATGCATCTACAATTTCCTCACCTAGTTATTTTAATAGCCCAGGGTGCATCATGTGTTAATTGGTTAATTCACCAGCTGAACAACTTCAACAAATATCACCACCAATGACAGATTTGTAACCACCAGTACTTCACCTTATTATGCAGCTTAAAATGTTCTGTTGGACACAACCCAAGTTCACCAAAACAGAATTTACAATTGTAAAACTGATCTCCCCCCCCGGCAATTCAAGTGGAGATAGCTTGATAATTTCACCTATCACGCATCACACTTTGGATGAAATACTAATGGCAATGCTGTGCCATAGCAGATTTAAACTGAGATACGTAAGTGTGGGAGCACGGAGTTTGACAAGGTCTGAGTGTGACCATGTACGAGTGCTAACTTGAGAATTTGGTGCAGGTGGGAATTCGGTACAGAGGAGGAAGGTGATGCTGATTTTTATATTCTTATCAGCCTCCAGAAGCTGGTGAATATTTAGGGACTTAATTATGCGAGCTGATAAGTAATTATTTGTTGGGTTTTTAAGATTTTATCCCTCTAAACACGAGCAGCACTTTAAAGTGGTACTGGGGAGATATAAGTATTGCATCAAATTTACACCCTAACTAGTTAAACTATGTTGTATAACCACAGACAACAATTGAGTAATATTTCTAAACTTGAAACCTACTTGACACAATAAAGATGACAAGGCAGGTGATGTGCTGCTGCTGTAGCATGTGAGTGCTGATGGGCACCAATGTGCTCCACTGTAACCACATCTGCACTAAATGTTTGCAGCTCAAGGAACTTTGGCTCCAAGTTGAAGAGCTGGAATCTGAGCTTTGGACACTACAATCCATCAGGGAAGGGAAAATTGACAAGGGCACTTTGTTCCAAAAGGCAGTCTCATCCCTTAGGCTAGATTTGGTCTATGATCAGGGAAGAGGATGTGACTATCAGTGAGGTATGAGGATCCAGAAGGTAGCAATGGAGGAGCCTCAGTCCTTGCAATTGTCCAACAGATTCAAGGTTCTTTTAGCTTGTCTAGATGAGAGCAGGGGCTGCAGGAAGGATGAGCAAACTGACTATAGCACCTTGGTGCAGGAGGCCATTCAAGTGGGAGGAGTAAAAAGGAATGTAGTTGTAATAGGGGACAGTATAGTTAGGAGATCAATTCTGTTCCCTGCAGCCAAGAGCATGACGCCCAAAGGATGCGTTACCTGCCTGGTGCCAGCGTTAAAGACATCTCCTCAATGCTGGAAAAGAATTTGGAGTGGGAGAGGAAGGATCCAGCTGTTGTGGTAAACGTGAGTACTAACAACATAGACAGGACTAAGAACGAGGTACTGCTGAGGGAGTATGAGCAGCCAGGGTCTAAATTAAAAAGCAGAACTATAAAGGTAATAGTTTTTGGATTACTACCTGAGCCAAGAGCAAAGTGGCATAAGATAAATAAGATTAGGGGGTTAAATGCATGGCTCAAAGATTGGTGTGGGAGAAATGGGTTTCGATTCATGGGACACTGGCACCAGCGCAGGGGAAAGAGACAGCCAAACTGTTGGGATGGCCTTCAGCTGAAATACATTGGGGCCAGTGTCCTGGTGAGTTGAACAACAAAGGGTGTACAGGGGGCTTTAAAATAAATGGTTGGGGGAGGTGGGCGGGGGGGGGGGGCAGAGTTCATATGAAAGAAGGTTTGGAAAGTTAAAGAGAAAGGAAAATGCAAAACTGCAGGGTAGCAATGTAAAATTGACAATAGGGCAAACTTAAAGGCTTTGTATCTGAATACGTGTAAAAAGAGTAACAAATAAAACTGACCATTAAAAAGTGCCAAACAGCAGAGTTAACCAATAAAACTAATGAGTTAACAGCGCAAATAGAAATGAAATAGGTACGATTTGGTGGCGATTACTGAGATGTGGTTACAGGGAGAACAGGTTTGGGAGTTGAACATCCAAGGGTACTCAGTGTTTCGGAAGGATAGGCAGGAAAGAAAAGGAGGTGTAGCTTTGTT
The DNA here is from genome assembly GCF_964194155.1 of Cetorhinus maximus. Lineage (NCBI taxonomy): Eukaryota > Metazoa > Chordata > Chondrichthyes > Lamniformes > Cetorhinidae > Cetorhinus > Cetorhinus maximus. The sequence continues at coordinate 89,337,174 of NC_135879.1, read as the reverse complement.
AGTAAAGGAAGAGATCAGTGCTATAGTTAGGAATGACATAGGTACTGGAGAGCAAGACATAGAGTCAGTCTGGGTAGAAATAAGAAATAGCAAGGGAATGAAGTCCCTGGTAGGAGTAATCTATAGGTCCCCAAACAGTAGTTCAGCAGTAGGGCACAGTATAAACCAGGAAATACTAGGAGTATGTAAGAAAGGCACGGCAATAATCATGGTGATTTTAATATACTAGATTAATCAAATTGGCAAGGGTAGCCTCGAGGGAAAATTCATAGAGCGTATTAGAGATTGTTTCTTGGAGCAATATGTTGTGGAGCCAACCAGGGAGCAGGCTATTCTGGATTTGGTTTTGTGTCATGAGATGGGATTAATTAATGATCTCATAGTAAAGGATCCTCTAGGGAAGAGTGATCATAGCATGATAGAATTTCACATTCAGTTTGAGAGCAAGAAACTTGAGTCCCATGCTAGTGTTCTGCAGTTAAACAAAGATAATTACATAGGCATGAGGGCAGATCTGGCACTAGTGGACTGGGCAGGAAGATTACAAGGTAGGACAGTTGATGAACAGTGGCAGTTATTTAAGGAGATATTCAATTCCTCCTATGTAAAATATATTCCAAAGAGGAAGAAAGATAGTAAGTGGGGGGAAAAACATCCATGGCTAAGCAAGGAAGTTAAAGATAACATAAAGGCAAAAACTAAGGAATATCAAATTGCAAAGGTCAGTGGCAGGCTGGAAGATTGGGAAACATTTAAAGATCAACAAAGGGTTACTAAAAAAATAATAAAAATAGCAAAGGTAAATTATGAAAGAAAACTAGTGCAAAATGTAAAAACTGATAGCATTTATATACAAGTATATAAAAGGAAAGAGAGTAGCTAAAGTGAATGTTGGTCCCTTTGAGGATGAGACTGAGGAGTTAATAGTGGGGAACGCAGAAATGACAGACGCTTAATCAATATTTTGCCTCAGTTTTCAAGGTGGAGGACACTAGTACCACCCCAATAGCAACAGGTAGTGCAGAGGGTATAGAGAATGAGGAACTTAGAACAATCACCATCACTAGAGAAAAAGTACTGAGCAAACTATTAGGATTAAAGGGTGACAAGTCCCCAGGACCTGATGGCCTATATCCCAGGGTCTTAAAGGAAATGGCAGCGGAGATAGTGGATTCATTAGCTATAATATTCCAAAATTCCCTGGATTCTGGAAAGGTTCCAGTGGATTGGAAAAAAAGCTAATATAACACCCTTATTCAAAAAGGTGGGGGGGAGGTAGAAAGTAGGAAACTATAGACCAGTTAGTTTAATGTCTGTTGTTGGGAAATTATTGGAATCCATTATTAAGGAAGTAGTAATGGGGCATTTGGAAAGTCAAAATGCAATCCATCAGAATCAGCATGGTTTTATGAAGAGTAAATCGTGTTTTACTAATTTGCTAGAGTTCTTTGAAGATGTGACAAGCAAAGTGGATAATCGGGATCCTGTAGATGTAGTATATTTGGACTTCCAGAAGGCTTTTGATATGGTGCCGCGCAAAAGATTAATACACAAATTAAGATCACACAGAGTTAGGGGCAATATATTAGCTTGGATAGAGGATTGGTTAACCAACAGAAAGCAGAGAGTCAGGATAAATGGGTCTTTTTCTGGATGGCAAGTTGTAACTAGTGGGGTGCCAAAGGGTTTGGTCCTTGGGCCCCAACTATTTACAATCTATATTAATGACTTGGATTCAGGGATAGAAGGTACAATAGCTAAATTTGCGGATGACACCAAAATAGGTGGGAAAGTAAGTTGCAATGAAGAAATAAGAAATTTACAAATGGATATGGACAGGTTAGGTGAATGGGCCAAAATTTGGCAGATGGAGTTTAACGTGGATAAGTGTGAGGTTATCCATTTTGGTCGGAAGAATAAAAAGGCGACTTATTTAAATGGAGAGAAACTTCAGAATGCTTCAATGCAGAGGGATCTGGGTGTCCTCGTGCATGAATCGCTGAAAGCTAGTCTGCAGGTATAGCAGGTAATAAGGAAGGCAAATGGAATTTTGGCATTTATTGCTAAAGGAATAGAGTATAAAAATAGGGAAGTGTTGTTGCAACTGTATAAGGCATTGGTGAAACCGCACCTGGAGTATTGTGCACACTTTTGGTCCCATTACTTGAGGAAGGATGTAGTTGCATTGGAGGCAGTTCAGGGGAGGTTCACTAGATGGATTCCAGAGGTGTGGGGCTTGTCTTATGAGGAGAGATTGAGCAGGTTAGGCCTATACTCGCTAGAGTTTAGAAGGAGATCTAATTGAGGCATATAAGATGCTAAAGGTGATAGACAAGGTAGGTGTTGATGTTTCCCCTTGTGGGGCATTCTAGAACGAAGGCCATAGTTTTAGGCTAAGGGGTGGTAGATTTAAATCAGAGATTAGGAGGAATTACTTTCTCAAAGGGTCATGAATCTGTGGAATTCACTACCTCACAGTGCAGTGGATGCCGGGACGCTGAATAAATTTAAGGAGGAGATAGGCAGATTTTTAATTAGTAACGGGTTGAAAGGTTATGGGGAGAGGGTGGGAAATTGGAGTTGAGGCTGAAATGAGATCAGCCATGATCGTATTGAATGGTGGGGCAGACTTGAGGGGCTGAATTGCCTACTCCTGCTCCTAGTTCTTATGTTCTTATGTTCAATGTGGGTAATGATAACCAGTGTTGACTGGAAGTGACAGAGCGTATAAACATAACAGCGCAACAGCCAATAAGGTCAGAGTAGGAAAAAATAGTAAAAAGACAGAATTAAAGGCTCTTTATCTGAAATCTCAGAGCATTCATAACATGATGGATGAATCGACAGCACAAATAGAAATAAATGAGCATGTTATGAGACCCATTCCAGAAACATGATTGCTATGAGACCCATTACAGAGACATGGTTGTAAAGTGTCCACAGCTGGGAGCTGAATGTTCAAGGGTATTTGACATTTCAGAAGAACAGGTAGAAAGGAAAAGGAGGTGAGGCACCTCTGTTAATAAAGGTTGAGATCAGTACAACAGTGACGAATGATCTTAGTTCAGAGGTCAAAATGAAGAATTAGTTTGGGTGGAGATAGGAAATAACAAAAGGACAGAAGACTAGTTTATAGGCCCTGTTACAGTAGCTACACTGTAGGACAGAGTATAAATCAAGAAATAATGGGGTCAATTAAGAAAAGATACTGAAATAATCATGGGAGATTTTAAGCTTCATATAGATTGGACAAATCAAATTGGCAGAAGTAGCCTGGAGGATGAGTTCATAGCGTGCAATCAGGACAGTTCTTGGAGCAATATGTTCTAGAACCAACCAGGCATCAGATAATTTTGCACCTGATAATGTGTATTGAGACAGGATTGATTAACAACCACATAGTAAAGGATCCTCCAGGGAAGAGTGATAACATGATAGAATTCCACATTCAGTTTGAGGGTGAGAAATTTGGGTCTGAAACTATTGTCTTAAAATTAAAGAAAGGTAATTAAAAGGATATGAAGAAAGAATTGGCTAAAGTGAAATGGGAAAATAGGTGAAAAGGTAAGAAGACAGTAGAGAGGCAGTGGCAAACATTTAAGGAGATATTTCATAATTCTCAACAATGATATGTTGCATTGAGATAAAGATGCTATGAAAAGGATGCACCTCTATGGCTAACTAAGGAAGTTAAGGATGGTGTCAAATTGAAAGAAAAGATTTACAATGCTGCAAAAATTCATGGTAGCCCAGAAGATTGGGGAAATTTTAGAAATCAGCAAAAGGTAGCTTTAAAAAAAGGGAGAAATTAGGGCATGGTAGAAAACTAGCAAGAAATATAGGGCAGAATTTTACCCCCATCGGGGGGGATGTTGATGGGCTGGCGCATGCGGGTGCGCTTCTGATCGGCACACCCGATCGAAGGCGCAGCGCCATTTTACGTCGGCGGGCCAATTAAGGCCCGCCCAGCGTGACGTCCGTAAGGAAGTGCTATGCGCTCCCTGTGTGGGCGGGGGGAATCCCTAAAATCAAGAGTGCACTCTTTCACACATGCACACGAAAGAGCGCACTCATCTCCCTGAGGCTAAGTGCTGCCTCAGGGAGATGGCCTCTACTTTTAACAATATTAAAAATAGAAAAAAAAAAAATTCCCTTACATGTCCCCTCATGTGACATTGTCACATGAGTTGGGACATGTTCATAACTTCCATAACAACTTTATTAAAATTTTAAAAACCCGACATGAAACCTCATCCCGCCAGTGGATGAGGTTTCATGTTTTTTCTAGTTGCCGCCGGGGCTCCTGGCCTGCCCGCCAACCTTAAGGTTAGACGGGCAGGTCCTTTAATTGCTTAATTGATCTTGTCAACGACCTTAATTGGCCATTGACAGGTCAGCGGGCGTGCAGCTGATTTTGCTGTGCTCCCACCTTCTTGAAAATTTAAGTGAGGCGCGGTGACGTCAGGAGTTCTGCCCGGCGTCATCCCGCGTCATTTTATGCGTCGGTGAGCGGGGACAGGGCCTGCTCACTGACGGTAAGATCCTGCCCATAAATCAGACAGTAAAATCTTCTACAAGTACATAAAAAGGAAGACAGTAGCTAACTCAAGCATTGGCCCATTAGTGGATGGGACTGGGTAATTAGCAGTGGGAAACAAGGGAATGACAGACTTTGAACAAGTGTTATGTGTCTGTCTTCACAAAAGGAAACACAAATAGCATCCCAAGAATAGAAGAAAGGCAGAGGACAAAATAAGGGAGGGAGGAACTTAAAACAATCATGATCACTAAAGGAAAAGTACCAGGAAAACTAACGGGACTAAAGGCTGACAAGTCCCCTGGATCTGATGGCCTACATCCTAAGGTCTTAAAGAAAGTGGCTGCAGAGATAGGGGATGCATTGGTTGTATTCTCCCAAAATTCCCGAGATTTTGAAAAGGCCTCTATGGATTTGAAAACTACAAATGTAACACCACTATTCAAGAAAGGAGGGAGACGGAACCCAGGAAACTATAGGCCAAAAGCTAAATACTGCGGATGCTGGAAATCTGAAACAAAAAGAAAATGCTAGAAAAACTCAGCAGGTCTGATAGCATCTGTGAAGAGTGAAACAGAGTTGATGTTTCGAGTCTGTACAGCTCTTCTTCAGAGTCAAGAGCACTATAAGCCAATTAGTCTAACATCTTACATTAGGAAAATGCTAGAATCCATTATTAAGGAGGTGGAAGCAGGAAACTTTGAAAATCACAATACAATCAGGCAGAGTCAACATAGTTTTGTAAAAGGGAAATCATGTTTGACAAATTTATTTGAGTTCTTTGTGGATGTAACAAACGGGGTAGATAAAAGGGAACCAGTAGATTTAGGGTATTTGGATTTCCAAAAGGCATTCCATAAGGTGCCACAAGATAAGAACTCATGATGTTGGGCTGATATATTAGCATGGATAAGAGGATTGGCTAACTAACAAGAAACAGAGTATCACGATAAATGGGTCATTTTCAGATTGGCAAATTGTAACTACTGGAGTGCCACAGGGATCAGAGCTGGGGCCTCAACTGTTTACGAAAATATTAATAACTTGGATGAAAGGACAGACCGTTTTGTGGCCAAATTTGCTGATGATACCAAAATAAATAAGAAAGCTTGTTGTGAGGAGGATACAAAGAGTCTGCAAAGAGTAAAGTGAGGTCAATAGATAGTTAAATAGGTTAAGCGAGTGGGCAAAAAATTGGCAGATGGAGTATAATGTGAGAAAATGCAAAGTTGTCCACTTTGGCAGGAAGGATAGAAAAATAGAACATTATTTAAATAGAGAGAGACTGAAAAAAGCTACAGTACAAAGGGATCTGGGTGTCCTTGTACATGAATCACAAAAAGTTAGCATGCAGGTACAGCAAGTAATTAGGAAGGCAAATGGAATTTTGGTCTTCATTGCAAGAGGGATAAAGTATAAACCTCTTGTGAAGTCTTGCGAGAACTTTACAGGGCATTGTTGCGACCAGACCAGGGGTACAGTGTACAGTTTTTGTCTCCTTACTTGTATTGGAAGCAGTTCAGAGAAGGTTCGCTAAGCTGATTCCTGGGATGAAGGGGTTGTCTTATGAGGAAGGACTGAGCAGGTTGGGCCTAGACTCAGTGGAGTTTAGAAGAATGAGATGTGATCTTATTGAAACACATAAGATTCTGAGGGGGGCTTGATAGGGTAGATGCCAAGAGGATGTTTCCTCTCATGGAACAATGTAGAACTTAGGGGGTACAGTTTAAAAATAAGAGGTCTCCAATTTCAGACAAAGATGAGGAGGAACTTCTTCTCTCAGAGGGTCATCTCTCTTTGGGATTCTCTTCCACAAGAGCCTTGGAGGCTGGGTCACTGAATATATTCAAGGCTTAATTGAACAGATTTTTGATTGGCAAGGCAGTATGGGGGCCAGGCAGCAAAGAGACATTCATGCCACAATCAGATCAGCCATGATCCCATTGAATGGAGGAGCAGGTCAATGGCAGAATGGCCTTCTCCTACTCCTATTTCTTATAATCTTATGATCAAATACTCCACAGGACAAAATTATTTCTATGCTGTGGTAGAAGAGGGTAGTGGGGAACTGTAGTTTGGAGGGTAGCAGCTCAGTGCTGAGTGATGGAGATAGGATTAGTAAATATTAGCACTTTTGCTTGATTATCTCAGTTATCAGGGAGCATCTATCCAGAATCTTTCTCCAAAAGATTAAATAAGCAGAATGAGGTCCATTATAGACCAAAATGTTCATGGTCTTTGAATTGATGAGGCTCAATAAGCTGGCTGGCTTTAAAAGAAAATTGTTGTAATTGCTGATGATGTTGAGCTTTATTTCAACACTGATGATTTTGCAGTTGCAAAATACTTCAAATCAGTTTAATATTGTACTGTTAACACTGCAATATTAGATGAAATGACACTTCAAAAAATGAAAAATTTAACTTTTGCTGCCCAGTCAATATTTAAAAAGAAAAAAACATATCCTCCTCAAAATATGGTCTGCTCAGTGAGTCACGGCAAAGATGACAATGCTGAGTTTTATATTGATATGAGGTGAGAGATTTTCTACTAAATTTATTTGAACACAAAATGACCAAAAAGAATTTATATCACAGCAGTTACACAGGTAGTAACAGTGATTAATGACTGAAGCTGCAAAGAAAGCAGGTTCTGTGAAGAATCAAAGCAAGTTGGGTTAAAACAGTACTTGAGGTAAATCTTAATCTTCACCCCATGGGCAGTAATCAGGTGGAGTTGATCACCTGTTCACTGTAGAATCCATCCAAATTTCATTCCATTGAGTTCATGACATTGTCCATTCTGACGGATTACTACAGCAAAAACGGCAATTTTCAAATGGGTTGGATGAAGGCTGCTGCCTCTAACAGAAACTGATAAACAGTATGGGAGGACTGAGGGAGTGCTGCATTATTCAAGTTGCTGTCTTTCAGATGAGATGTTAAACCAAGGCTCCACCTGCCCTCTCAGGTGGACATAGAAGATGGCACTATTTGAAGAAGAGCAGTAGAGTTCTCCACTGTGCACTTGCCAATGTTTATTCCTCAACAACCATCACTAAAAAATAACAGATTATTTGGTCATTATTACACAGCGGTTTGTGGTACCTTGCTGTGTACAAATTGGCTTCCACATTTCCTATATTCCAACAGTGACTTTACTTCAAAAAGTACTTCATTGGCTGTGAAGTTCTTTGGGATGATCCTAGCTGGAAGTATAAGTCCACTTTAACGTACAAAGTATTTGTACTTACTTCAGATATAGTAATATGCAAGCAGTCAGACAGGGGGAGAAATCTTGAACCTATTCAGTCCTCACTAAAGTGAAGCTTCAGGAAATGTTATACTTTTCAGCAGATACTAGAGCCTGAGGCTTGTCTGTCCAGTTGCCAAGCATTCTTTCTGTGCCTATTACTGTGAAATTCGCATGTGTAAATATAAACCCTTGGAAAATTCTCATAAATTCGTTGCAATAGTTTACATAAAAAAGCACGGCCAATACGAATGCATCACTTCAGCTTTACAGTTATTCAAGATATGTAATACATTGAAAAGGTTACATGTTAAATGAGTTTAGATGTACATTACAACCATACATCTGATGACGAACATATCTCCATAATTAATACCACAGTGACATATATAGTTTTACCAAGAATACCAACCCCTACAGCTTGTAACTCCAAGTTCAGATGAGATTTATTTTTATGTCATGATTTTCAACAGCTGTCAGACATTGATTGAAAAATATAAATAAATTCATTTTAGTATAGTTGATGGAGGTTTAAAACTCCACAAATGCTACAAAAATATTCAGCAGTTTTTTGTTATAAGTAGTTTTCCTGTGCAGTGATGGACCTTTTGTAAAATAAGCATTTGGTTTGCTTTAAAAAAAAATCGGAAATTCAATCCCTCAAGCCTGTTCTGCCATTCAATTAGATCATTGCTGATCTGTATCTTAACTCCATTCAACGGCTATGGCCCCATATCCTTTTATATCCTCGGCTAGCAAAAAATATCAATCTCAGATTTAACATTAATTGAACTAGCATCTATTGCTTTCTTTGGGAGAGTCCCATACTTCTACCACCCGTTTCACTAACTTCTCTCCTGAATGGCTTGGCTCAGATTATAAGGTTATGTCCCTTTGGACTCAACTCCTCCACCAGTGAATAAAATCTCTCAATTTGCCTGATCAATTCCTTTCAAAATCCTAAAAAAATCTCAATCAATCACCGTTTAAACTTCTATATTTGAAGGAATGGAAGCCTAGTTTATATAATCTCTTCTGATAACTAACCCTTGGTTTGTTTTCTGTGCATTGCATGCACTCAACAGCCTAAGCACTATTCATTTCTGAGCAAATGCCATTGGTATGAGAAATATAAATGGCATTAGATTGGAAATGTTTTCACAGCAATTCCATTTAACTCTTTATTATATATTTTTTTTACTGCAAAACTTAAAGTAACATAACATTTTCAGTTTTTGTTTTGCTTTATTATAAGTCATGCCCAAGGGATGAAAATGTTGAATAGCTTTGGCCTGGCCACAGCCTAGCCCAGTACGTTTGCAGTAGTGTTTTAGAATAAGTTTTCTTATTGATTATATGAAGCACATTGCAGCTGCTATCACTTGGGATTACAAAATAACTGGAAGGTGAAAATACCCTGCAACACCAGGGAGATTGTTTGTTGATCTTTATGTACATGATAATAAATATCAATGGAACACAGAGGTCTCCACTGGAAGGAACTATTCAAACTACCTCATTCATAGAACTGGTAAACGGTGAGCAGTGACATTTAAGGGAACTACACAAACTGGTTGACCATGAAAGTCAATTCCAAAAAACCTGTGCAATTTTCAAGGGAAACAATTAGAATGCAAAAATGGCTGAAATTAAGTGAATTATTTGGCAGCACACAACAACCATGGAAGTATCTCTGAATTTAACATTACCATCAGACCAGTACTTTGTGCATTTCTAAAGTGTGCTGCATGTGTCTGCAGTGAAATTAATTAAAGTTTTAGCATACAAGTGCAAAGATTTTGTACTGAATTAGGGAATCGTGAGTTGATTCAGGAGCCCAATTATCCCTCTGGACTTTAATCAGCTGTTCATAATCTTAGCACACAACCTTTGTCTTCACTTAATAGATCCATAGATGAAACACCAGTGTAAGGTCTAACAACAACTGGTTGTGCTGTTGGAACATCTGTTAAATGGGTCAAGTTGGTGCATGCACCATGTCTTCACACTGAATTCTCATCAATTTTAGTATCCAGTACCTCTCTGATCAAAGTACAAAACAACACAAAGACAAGACAAAAGTTACCTGTGAAAGGATCTGCGTGCACACCTTAGAAAGCAGTCTAAAAACATAAACACCCATTTGTATTTTGCTCATGGCAATTTTCACCAACACATGTCAAAGACAAAAGTCAACTAAATTTCTGGCCAGATGGTGAACGGAAAATAAAACATTAGAACTAAGTGATGTTCTAAGAATGCAAATAGTTTAAAATGATGTATTCCAGTGGCACTACTTAGGAAATGTCATTGCTCAATATGATCCTATTTCCCTTCACTTGCACCAGCATTAAGGGCATGTGCGTTGGAGGATGATACTAACTTTAATTCAATACTTGATGGGTACAGATTTTATTGATAAAAATACAAAATTATTCTGTCAATATTTATGTTATTACAGACATTCTGATCATCTGTAACAGAGAACAATTGATTAATTATGTTCCAAACTGGATTCAAATAGTGTTCTTCAAAATTGATCAGTCCCTTTTCTGTGTTTCAGTTTCTCTCTGCTCTGTTCTTCCTGTACATTTCCTTGCGTATGCCTAAGTATGTGCACATAGGAAAAACAGAGTGAAGTAATAAAACCATTTTCATTGTTTTTATCTTCTTTCTTGTGTACACACAGAAAACCCAACCCTACTGTTTACCCACCTGATGTGCTGGAAACATATGACCCCCCATGCGGCTGAGACAGTGAACAAGCAACTTGCTCCCAAGTCCGCACTGAGGTCACTTTCAGCCACTCGCTAGGAAGCATATGATACTGGATGAAAAACAGGGCTCCCTCCCAAACAGGTTCAATTATACAAATGGAATTGCTCCATAACACAGGAGCACATGGTTCACAGCTTATGGTAGAGAGCTGGTGTCATTACCCCACTTAATAAAATCTTTTATTTAAACAGAAATGACATGTATAAAATTTGGATACAGTGAGTATGCGTATTGCACTTCATACTCTTTAGTGATAGGTTTGCCCACCCATCTCAACACTCCATTTCCAAGGATGCTGATTCTTGTTGAGGTACAAAGTCCAAGTGTCTATTCAACATATCAACAGATGGCATCAAGATGCCATTTTACAGTGGGAAGCATCACAATTGGGCCTGATACTGTTCTCCCCAAAAATGCATACTGCCTGGCAGTGGTCAGTCACTGTGACAGTGATCAAGGGTAAGAGCTTGGTTTATTTTTCTTAACCCTAGCTACTAAAGTCAATTGTACAACCCCCACATCCACCCTGACCAAGGTTAGTAAAACTCAACACAGACTAATCTATATGGTGCATCAAAGAACCAAGTTAGCACTGTTTGCCTTTATGGAAAGCCTCTGAGCCCAAATTCAATAAAACTCCATAGCAATCAATTCTGGAAACAAAACATAAATTTAGCAGTCACACTGTTGGAAAATCCCAGTGCTCTGAAGATCAAGACTGTGTTCTCCCTGAAAAAGTTCTGTTTGTAACTTGGAGGGTTAGGAGCTCACAGGCTGTTATAAAATAAGTTGTGTAAAGGACCTGTAAAGTGAATGGTTTAGTACTAATTTTCTACAACTGGAATGAGATTAATTATTTACATTGCACTATTTATCTGAATAAATTGTCTCCACTACTAGAAATCAAGTACTGCAACATTGCATTATTTACCGTGTGTACCCAAACATGAGAATGTTCCTTTGTCAGCAAATCCTAAACTGATGTTTTCTACCAATTCAGTGGCTGCTAAGCTGTTTTGTCCTGATTACTGATTATGTAGAAGAGCATTCTGGCAGAATCATTGATAAAGGTGTTCTTCCCATCTTAGTCCAGTGAAGTTTGTCAGCCCTCATCCGGGTCACTGACCTACCATCTTGAAAACATTCCTGGATGATGAGTTAAAGTTTTCAGATGCTGATTTTGGATTAATTATAAAATGTCAACATTTACCATTTTTTTAAATAGATGAGTAAATAGTCCACAGCAGGTCTCATTTTCCTCCCTATGTTTGGTGCTGTACTGAAAGATGACACACGCTGCTCCAATATTTAACTGTTATACAAACCTAATCGCTGAACTAAATAAATTAAACTAAATATTTGTACTAATTAAAAGTGCAGATCAATCTTTATTCCCTGCAGGGGTGGTGAAGTCGTTCTCTCGCAGTTTTAGCTTAAGACCAGATCTTCAATTGGTTTGCAGTAACACAAACCCAAGAATGTGAATATGCACCGCATTATCCAGCAGGAATAATGAGCAGGGATAACTAATTAGGGGAAAGTCAACTTCGATGGGATGAGAATGCATCTGAGTGGAGTGAGTTGGAATCAAATGTTGGCAGAAAAGACAGCGGCTGAACAATGGGCCAGCTTCAAAGAAAAATTATTGCAGGTAATGTCAAGGTATATTCCCTTGAAGGGGAAAGGTAGGACAAATAAATCTAGAGCGCCCTGAATGACAAGAGAGATAGAGGTGAAGATGAAAAGGAAGAAATGTGTGCACGACAGATATCAGGTAGAAAATACAATGGAAAATCATGCTGAATATAAAATGACCGGAAGAGAAGTGAAAAAACTAATAAAAGCAAGGAGAGAGCATGAAAAAGAGACTAACAGCTAACAAAAAGGGGAATCTCAAGGTCTTCTATAAGAATATAAAATAATAAAAGGGTGGTAAAAGAAAGAGCGGGGCCAATTAGGGATATAAAACGGGGCTTGCACGTGGAGGCAGGAGAAATAACAGAGGTATTAAACAAGTACTTCGTATCTGTCTTTACAAAGGAGGAAGATGCTATTCAATTGAGAAGGAGGAGGTATTAGAAAGGCTATCTTTACTTAAAATTGATAAGGTACCAGGAACCGATGAGATGCATGCATTGGTACTGAAGGAAGTGAGAGTGGAAATTGTAGAGGCACTAGTGATAATCTTGCAGTCTTCCTTAGACACAGACAGGGCTGCTGCCAGAGGACTGGAGAATTATGAATGTTACACCCTTGTTCAAAAAGGGGTGCAAGGATAAAGCCAGCAACTACAGACCAGTCAGTCTGACTTCAGTGGTAGGGAAACCTCTGGAAACTATAATTCGGGACAAAATCAATAGTTACTTAGACAAGCGCAGGATAATTAAGGAAAGCCAGCATGGATTCAATAAGGGAAAATCATGTTTAACTAACTTGCTGGAGTTTTTTGAAGAGGTAACAGAGAAGGTTGATAAGGGAAATGCAGTTGACGCAGTGTGCATGGATTTTCAAAAGGCATTTGATGCAGTGCCACACAACAGACTTGTGAGCAAAATTCTAGGTCATGGAATAAAAGGGAAAGTAGGCACTTGGATAAGAAATTGGTTGAGTGACAGGAAACAAAAAGTAGTAATAAGTGGTTGTTCTTCAGATTGGAGGAAGGTTTGTAGTGGAGTTCCTCAGGGGTCACTGTTGGGACCCTTGCACTTCCTGATATATATTAATGAATAGGGCATGATTTCAAAATTTGCAAGTGATACGAAGATTGGAAATGTTGTCAACTGTGATGAGGATAGTCTTGAATTTCAAAAGAACATAGACATGTTGGTGGTTTGGGCAGACAAGTGGCAGATGAAATTCAATGCAGAGAAGTGTGAAGTGATTCATTTTGGCAGGAAGAATATGGAGAGACAGTATAAAATAAAGGGAGAAACACTAAAAGAGGTGCAGGAACAGGGGGTTCTCGGTGTATATGTACATGCGTCAACACGGCATGTTGAGAGAGCATTTGATAAAGCATATTGTATCAAAGGCGCATTGAGTACAAGAGTACGGAGGTCATCTTAAACTTGTATAAGTTACTAGTTAGGCCTCATCTGGCGTACTGCGTCCAGTTCTAGGCGCCATACATGAGGAAGGATATGAAAACATTGGACAGAGTACAGGGGAGATTCACAAGAATGATTCCAAGGATAAAGAACTGCAGCTAGGAGGATAGATTGGAGAGGCTGGGACCATTTTCCTTGGAGAAAAGAAAGCTGAGAGAAGACTTGATAGCGATATTCAAGATTCTGAGGGGTATGGACAGGGTAAATAGTGAGAAACTGTTCCTACTCAAGAGAGCATCAAGAACTAGGAGGCACAGATTCAAAATAATTGGCAAAAGGAGTAAAAGTGATACGAGGAAAAGTTTTTTCAATTAGAGGGTGGTTGGAATCTGGAACGAACTTCATGAGAGGGTGGTGGAGGCAGGTTTGATCAAAATATCCAAAAGGAATTATATTGCTATCTGAAAATAAAGAATGTGCAAGGTTACGGGAATAAGACAGGGGAGTGGGACTAGGTAGAATGCTCTTTCAGAGAACCAGTGCAGGCTTGATGGGCCGAATGGCCTCCTTCTACACTCAAAAGATTCTGTGATCAAAATTTACATAAATCTAAATAAATGGCACTCTCTATGTTGCACCTGGAGTGTGTCATACTTTCCTGACACCAAAGTCCCATGCTGCACTATTCGACCAAAGCATATGTAACACTGAAGAGGATAGTTCCAATTACCCATTACTAATTATATCTTTAATATACACTGTTATGTGACTTCCGCATCTAACAGTAAAACATTTAAGAGGCATTCTGATAGTCTTTTATATTGCTTTGCTTAGTTTGAAGAGGAACTTGTCACAAAAACATATATTTAGCTTACAAATGGTGACATTATTTTAAAATGTATTGTGTATCAAGATTCAATAACTTAACTTTATAAGAACTATTGTTCCTTTTGTCATATTTGAAGGCAATCCACTTGTGCTTTTCATTCCTGTTTAACTTCTGTAATCTTAATATTTGCATAGTTAATTTTTATGTTTTCCAATATTTGGAAAATAAAATTGATAATACCTTTTGCATTTTTCTCTAAATAATATACTTTTAGTCATAGATCTCAAATAATAATTAAATATGCTTCATGATTGACTATCAAATACATAATAGCACCCAAACAGAGGAAAAATATATTGCCACACACCCCCTTCCCTCTGTTCAGTATTCTATCCTGTGTCACACTTACCAGCATATCAACTGGGATTGGCTAATTCAGCATAAACTGGAAGTGAATCTGGGACAATAGTGACAGGTGCACTTGTTTTGTACACTTATACAATATTGTTTAGAGCAGTATTGTCAATTGTGCAGTGATTGTAGGTAACTGGAGTTCCTAGCACAGTCAAGTAACTTGTGCCATATAAGATTTACAACAGTGGAAAATGGGATAGAGCTTCCATATGTTAAACCATTGTACCAACTCAAGTGTTCCTTTTTACAAGTGGGTTTTAAAGGTTAAATTATTCTAAACAAATTCAAATACACCTAACAAAGGAATGGCACATTTCTGTACAAAATCTACCTGTCGACATTAGTCGTTTGGTAGTACAGAACCTGAATATTGCTGAAAAGAGAGAGACATTTTGTCGAAGCTTTTCATCTTGCATTCATCAGGACAATTTGCAAGAATACAATGTAAGGGAAAACAACAAATTTAAACTGCATGAAAAGAGAATGCCGATTGGTTGGCAAGTGGACTTTGATTGGCAGAGGCGTGGCCATGGAAAATGCACCAGTTGATGGTGACTGACAGTTAACTGCCAAACATTGTTTGAAATTTAAACCTGGCAGCTTGACTCTGATTGGTCAAGGCATTGCCCTGAGGAATGATCCAGCGAATGGCTATCATTTATTTTGTTTAGCTGAAACAGGTGCAATGTGCGTACATGTTCTTTCTGTCTGCAAAGAACTGGGCCGTGCGTATTAATATGTGTAGTTTCCAGTACACGAAAATGCACCACACTGTGAGCCCACTGACAATCTTAAATTGGTTGTCAGCATAATTCTTATCATACTGAGGATTATTTAGCAAACATTGTCCAATCGAGGAATCACATCTAATGTTGGACACTGTGTTTTGAGTTTAGTAAGCACGGGCTGGTTGGGTACAGTCTGTACCTTGCCCATTGCGAACAATGGAAGGGACATGCTGTTTGATACGATCTGCAATTCTTTGGAACATATGGCCTTACACACCAAGCATCACACTGGCACTGAAATTCATATACCACATTACTCATTTGTGTGATAGACAGAATGTCTTTTTGACTTGACAGCAGCATCCTGTTTGCCACTCCTATTGCTACTGTATAGTAGCAGTGTAAAACAGCTAGCATCACCTCAAAGTTTTGAGATACCTTGCTCTTCCAGGGTAATCAGAGGTAGGCTGGGCACTTCTCAGGGCCGAAAGTGATGGCCTTAGGCTCGTTCATGAGTTTTCGTGAGATACAGCAGGAAATGATCTGATCAGGGTAGACATTATCCTGCAGAATATCTTTGATGCGCCCTATTTTAGCATCAAACTTGCATGGTCGGCAAATGGCTCAGGCCCTATTTACAAGGTTGTCAATAAGGCCAATCTTACAGTGTGTGGAACTATAAGAATCCCAACGCATACACTGACCAGTGAAGGTAGAGTTGCGGTAGAGCATGGTATGTCCCAAAGACTGGCAGATCATGTCAAACAGCATGTCCCTAAAATTGTTTGCAAAGGTACATACTGTACCCAACCAGTCGTTTTCCCTTACATTGTATTCTTATCCTGATGAGTGCAAAATGAAAAGCTTTGACAAAATGTATTTTTTCAGCAATACTGTTGACATTAGTGAACTGTGCACTTAAATCCAGGATTATCTCTCAAGGTGGCAAGATCTATTTTCCAATATCAAGGAATGCAGCACTAGTATTGTAACTAAGATATTAAGCTGAATTTGCCTGCTAGTGACGAAACATATTTGCCATACATGTTAGCCCATGTAAAATAGCACAGTAACACCCACAAAAATTGCATCTTCAGAAAAGAACAATAAACCTTATCAGTTGCCTTGCAAAATAATAACATCATGGTTTTGGGTTGAATTTCACAACATTGATCTGTCAATATGTAAATACATGGATGTAGAAACCAACGGCCAAGAGAAACCAAAAAACATGTTACTTAAAAATCATTACAATAGTTCAGGCTGTCCAAGAAAGTACACGTACTAATTCATTCATGATGGAAATACCCTATGCAGTGTAATATGATTTGAAAAGTTGGCATTTCTTTTAGGATCCAGTCCAATCCATTTTTACTTGAACAGTGCAGGAGGGCATGCCAGGAGTAGCGCCAGGTATACCTAAAAATGAGGTGTCAACCTGGTGAAGCTATAACACAGGACTACTTGCGTGCCAAACAGCATAAGCAGCAAGTGATAGGCAGAGCTAAGCAATCCCACAACCAACGGATCAGAACCAAACTCTGCAGTACTGCCGCATCCAGTCGTGAATGATGATGGAGAATTAAACAACTCACTCGGCGAGAAGGCTTCACAAGTATCCCCATCCTCAATGAAGGAGGAGCCCAGCACATCAGGGCAAAAGATAAGGCTGAAGCATTTGCAACGATCTTCAGCCAGAACTGCCGAATGGATGATCCATTTCGGCCTCCTCCAGAAGTTCCCAGCATCGCAGATGCCAGCCTAATCCAATTTGATTTACTCCACGTGATATCATGAAATGGCTGAAGGCACTGGATGTCGCAAAGGCTATGGGCCCTGACAATATTCCAGAACTTGCGGTGCGCCTAGCCAAGCTGTTCTGGTACACCTACAACACAGGCATCCCTCTGGCCATGTGGAAAATTGCCCAGGTATGTGCTGTACACAAAAGGCAACCCAGCAATCCAACCCAGCCAAATACCATCCCTTCAGTCTACTCTCTATCATCAGTAAAGTAATGAGACGGGTCATCAACGTTGCTATCATCAGGTCTTGCTGCATTTGGACATGGACTGCTTCAGCATCTGAGGAGTCATGAATGGGGATGAACATTGTGCAATCAGCGAACATAACCACTTCTGACCTTATGATGGAAGGAAAGTCATTGCTGAAGCAGCTGAAGATGGTTGGGCCTAGGACACTATCCTGAGCAACTCCTGCAATGATGTTGTGGAGCTGAGATAACTGATCTCCAGCAACCACAACATCTTCCTTTGTGCTCGGACTAGGTATGATTCCGGCCAATGGAGAGTTTTCCCCCAGATTCCCATTGACTCCAGTTTTGCTAGGGCTCCTTGCTGCCACACACAGTCAAATGAGGCCTCGATGTCAAGGGCAGTCACTCTCGCCTCACTTTGGGAGTTCAGCTCTTTTGTTCATGTTTAAACCAAGGCTGTAACGAGGCCAGGAGCTGAGTGGCCCTGATGGAACCCAAGCTGTGCCTCAGTGAGCAGGTTATTAATAAGCAAGTGCTTCTTGATAGCCCTGGTAATGACCCCCTCCATTACTTTATTGATGATCAAGAGTGGACTGATGGGGCAGTAATTGGCCGGGTTGGATTCATCCCACTTTTTGTGTACAGGACATACCTGGGCAATTTTCCACATAGACGGGTAGATGCCAATGTTGTAGTTGTACTGGAACAGCTTGGCTAGGGGTACGGCAAGTTCTGGAGCACAAGTCTTCATTATTATTGCCAGAATATTGTCAGAGCCCATAGCCTTTGCAATATCCAGTGCCTTCAGCCATTTCTTGATATCAAGTGGAATGAATCGAATTGGTTGAAGACTGGCATCTATGATGCTGGGGACCTCCAGAGGAAGCTAAGATGGATCATCCACTCGGCACTTCTGGCTGAAGATTGTAGCAAATGCTTCAGCCTTATCTTTTGCACTGATGTTCTGGGCTCCCCCATCACTGAGGATGGGGATATTTGTGGAGCCTCCTCCTCCAGTAAGTTGTTTAATTGTCCACCACCATTCACAACTGGATGAGGCAGGACTGCAGAGTCTAGATCTGATTCTATGGTTATGGAATCGCTTAGCTCTGTTTATCACTTGCTGCTCATGTTGTTTGGCATGCAAGAAATCCTGTGTTGTAGCTTCACCAGGTTGACACCTCATTTTTAGGTATGCCTGGTGCTGCTCCTTGAATGCCCTCCTGCACTCTTAATTGAACTAGGGTTGATCCCCTGGCTTGATGATAATTGTAGAGTGGGGGATATGCCGGGCCATGAGATTACAGATTGTGTTCGTGTACAATTCTGCTGATGCTGCTGATGGCCCACAGCGCCTCATGGATGCCCAGTTGATGGATGCATTCAGATGGATGCATGGATGCATCCATGAATTGACACCAAGGAACAGGCAATCCTTCTCCTTAGTATTAACAGTATTAAGTGATCTCAAATGAGAGGTGGTGGCATAGTGACAGTGTCACTGGAATAGAATTCCAGAGACCCAGAGTAATGCTTTGAGGACCTGGGTTCAAATCCCACCATCTGATGATGTCCACAGAATCATTGGCAATTGTTGTAAAAACCCATCTGGTTCACTAATGTCCTTGAGGGAAGGAAATCTGCTGTCCTTAGCTGGTCTGGCCTACATATGATTCCAGGCCCACAGCAATGTGGTTGACTCTTAAATGCCCTCTGTACAAGGGCAATTAGGGATGCACAATAAATGCTGGCCTAGCCAGCAATGCCCATATCCCATGACTGAATTTAAAAAAATTAGTTACTGTACATCTAAATGCAAAGCAGTTCCAATTATGTCATAATTACACAAACTCCATACCAGGTTGTCTCTAAGATGAATGCAAAATACTGCGGATACTGGAAATCTGAAATAAAAACAAAAAATGCTGGAAAAACTCAGCAGGTCTGGCAGCGTCTGTGGGCTGCTAAATTTTCCCAGCATTTTTTGTTTTTATTCCAGGTTCTCTCTCCTGGGTAAGATTTTGATGGAATAGCATTGAGGCAGAAATTCTGCCCGCCACAAGGATGTGCCTCTGACTCTGGACGATTTTCTGGCATCGGTCCATCTGAACCAGTAACTGCCCAGAAGGCTCACATGGGAAACAGAAAAATCCCTGCAGGAAGCCTCGGGTGCCTTTGCTGATTTTTGCCTCTGAGATCCTGAAACCAATCGCTATTTATGTGCAAGTCACCTTCCATTCTTTAATGTTATGTTTCCCAGGCTACAGTGAAGCCTAACAGAACAAATAATCGTTGGTTCTTTACATTTGGGGCTGGGTCGTGTGATGCACAACATGCAGTAAAGTGTTATGGCTTTCATTTGGGCCAACTTCAAAAATGAAAGTTATTGCGTCTTTGTGCTGGCTTCATGAACATCTTGTTATAGTGATTGCAAAGAAAGCAAAACGTGAATTTAATAGCACCTTTTCGACCTCAGGACATTCCGATGAAACTTTCAAAGTGTTACAAGTTATACTGTAGGAAATGAGGAAACCAATTTCACACATCAACATCCCAGGGTAGGATTTTGTCTGTGGACTTTGGGTCCTTGATGTCAGGGTCAAATGTGGGTCAGAAACCCAGGTTGTGTGGGGAACAGAAACCAGGCAGTGATTTTCCTCAATTTGATCAATTAGTGGCCGGAGGGCATGCTTGTCGTCCAATTTAGGATGGCAGGGTGGCTCTCAAAGTTGGAGTGCCAATATTAGGCCCTCTAGCACTGGAGAAGCAGCAGACTGCCTTTTCAGGTAAGTAAGGCAGGGGATGACCCAGGATGGAGGCGCCATCTCTTCACCTTTTTAAACTTTTAAATAAAAAACAAACTCAGCAGCCACCAATGTGGAGGGGGCAGGGTGGCCTGCAGCTGCAGCTAAAGCCAAGCAAACAGGGAGGGCCTCAAAGCCTCACTGCAGCACTGGCCCATGTCAATGTGCCAAGGGGAGGCCACCTCCAAGCAGCTGGCCTAGTCCCCAGTGCCTCTGGAGGTCTGAGGTGGGCTGGAAATTTCTAGTCAGCCTCTGGCAATAGACCTTAAAAGACCTTTAAGCAGCTTAATAGGCTACTGCAACTTGCAGGTAGATAAAGTTGTCAACCCCATCCTGCCTCCAGGAAAACAGCCGGGGGAGAGATGGTGCCAGCAAACAAGCACACCAGACGGAAACTTGAATTATGACACCGGCCCGCTTTTATGTTTACCCCAATCAAGGGCTAAAAATCATGCCACCAGAGACACCAATGTGATAATGGCCAGAAAACGTTTTAGTGATATTCCATGAGGGATGATTGTGATCAGGATACCAGAGGGAACAATCCTGCTCTTCTTCAAAATAGTGTCACATGACCTTCTGTATCCACCTGGGAGGTCAGACAGGGCCTCAGGTTAACATCTCATTTGAAAGGTGGCACTTTCAAGACCATAGCACATCTTCAGCATTGTACTGTCGAGTGTTAGTCTAAATTTTTTTTTACTCAAGCCTCTGACGTGGGACTTGAATCCACAACCTTCTAACTCTACGGCAAGAGTGCAACAGTTGACCTGGCTGACACTCAAACTGAACATGCTGGTAGTGTATCTTAGAATAAGGACAGTGGTGTGCTGAACAAGCTCACTACATTTACAAAGTTGACAGTACAGCTCAGGATAACAGTTTCTTCTGCATCTCCTTTAGTTATGTTGACATCACAGGCTAATAACCATATTCCGCCAACATTTATATGTGTAGCGATAGCTAAACCAAGCATGACCTGCCGAAATACTAATCCTGATAATAAAAACTTTTAAATGGAAATAATCTAGAGATAGGTCTTGAAGATTTCAAGTGATTGGGCTGTGACTATTTCCTTTGGCAGCTTGTTCTCCATTGTACGGTTGCCCTTGGGAAGAAAGATTGCTGATGCACTGTCTTGAGAACAAGTGGTCTTTGTAGTTTGTGTGGATGACTACCTTGTGTTTTGTCATTGCCAGAGGGAACCAGGTACCCAGTCTATTCTTTATCAAGCAGATCAGATCTCAATACCAAATACCAGTAGTAGGCTAGAAAACCTCCTGGGCATGGTAGCATAGTGGTTATGTTACTGGTCTAGGAATACAGATAACATGTATGCAAATTTCACCATGGCAGTTTAATAATTTGAATTCAGTTTACAAAACTGAAAACTGTCAGGTTGTCTTAAAAATCCATTAGCCCACTGATGCCCTTTCGGGCGTTTTCCAAAATGGCACCCGCCCTCATTTCCAAAGGTCCTAGTTTCGCAGGCAGGGGAAGGTGGTGGGATGTGATGCATACATGTGTACCCGAACTCAGCAGGGCCATTTGAACTCAGGGGTGAGTTCAAACAGACCCAGTTTTTGCTGGAGCAGAGTCAGTTTCCCATAGTGTGTAACTTACAATTTTTAAGAGTAGACATGAATGTTCAGAAAAGGTGGATAGAATCTGTGGAACAGTCAACCTGTCAAGTTGGTTAAATCCCCTGCCTTTTAAATTTTGGGAAAAAACAGCCTGCAATGTCTCAGAGTTGAAAACATATTGGTGCTTGCAGTTTCAATACCTGTTTGTTGACATAGCCTGAAGGGCCATCAATATAGTATTATTACTGCCCGACTGCTTCCACAACCTATCATTATTACATTGGGGGGCTGTAAGTTCACAGTTTGACAGCTCCAAGAGGTTTCTAAGGGATTGGCTGACTTTGATGTGAGGCTATGAATACAAATGTTTGTTTTTATAATAGATTAAGTACTTGAGGGGATTTAAATGTATTGAATAGGCTTTTATCAATAATTTTTCTTTTCATAATATAGTAAACCTGTAATAGTTACTTAGAGCTTTGTTTTATTTAATCTCAGCATGGCTACTGAGGTCTGTCCATGGTGGATCCTGGATGAGTTGGCATGGAGGGTGTAAGGGCAAAGGATGGTGGGTGGGGCACATGGGTCAACATGAATTGGCACTAAGTTGGCACATGGGGCCATGGGGATGAGTGGGGGGGCAAAAGTTGACATAGACATAGAAACGTAGAAAATAGGAGCAGGAGTAGGCCATTCGGCCCTTCGAGCCTGCTCCACCATTCATCATGATCATGGCTGATCATCCAACTCAATAGCCTGCTCCCGCTTTCTCCCCATATCCTTCGATCCCTTTCACCCCAAGAGCTATATCTAACTCCTTCTTGAAAACATACAATGTTTTGGCCTCAACTACTTTTTGTGGTACTGAATTCTACAGGCTCACCATTCTCTGGGTGAAGAAATTTCTCCTCATCTCAGTCCTAAATGGTCTACCCCGTATCCTCAGACCCCTGGTTTTGGACTCCCCCACCATTAGGAACATCCTTCCTGCATCTACCCTGTCTAGTCCTGTTAGAATTTTATAGGTTTCTACGAGATCCCCCTTCATTCTTCTGAATTCCAGCGAATATAATCCTAACCAACTCAATCTCTCCTCATATGTCAGTCCCGCCATCCCAGGAATCAATCTGGTATCATGAAAGATATGAGGGGCTAGGGGTGGGTCGAGGAGCATAGATTGGTGCTGAGAGTATGAGGGTTTGAGTAGAGAGGGATATAGGTTGGCCTCGAGTGTATGAGGGGTCATGGGATTGGGCAGAGGGCATAGGCTGACATGGAGGGTCTGAGAGGCCATGGAGGTGGGTGGAGGGTCATGGGTTGACATGGAGGGTATAAGGGGCCATTGGGGCTGGGTGGGGCATGGACTGACATGGGTGGGCGGGTGACAGGGTCTGAGCAGTGAGCACAAGAGGGCCTAATATTTAACCACCCAACTGGGTTGAAGTCCCAAAGCACTGAAGTGGGCCTTTTAACTGCCCCGCCTCAACACCCAGCTGCCTCCGAACTGTTTCTGGGGGCAGTGGGTCCAATTCCAGCACACACAACCCCCCTCTCCCCGGAACAAATATCCCATTACTCGGGGCACTTTCTCCAGAAACGGGTGTGGCGAGCCAGAAAATTTCCCAACTCTGCACACCCGCCTCGAAAGTGAAAATCTCGGTCCTTAGATAGTCTGGCCTACATGTGTTACCATGATGGTTGACTCTCAACTGCCCTTATATTGGCTTAGCATGCCACTCAGTTGTATCAGCCTGCTTCACATCAAGAAGGTGGCCCATCACCATCTTCTTAGGACAACATGGGGTGGTCAATAATTGCTGGCCACATCCCAAGAACAATATATTTTTTAAAGTGAGTCTCCGTTGCAATCAGCTGAATATTTATATTTGCTGCAGCTGTCAACTACAGAAGAACTGTATATCAACAGTCTATAGAGCAGACCAGTCAAGCACCTAAAATGTATCAACATGATGACATAATTAGCCATCCAGCTGCATAATACATGTTTCTGCACTGCAGGTCTGGGCACATTCAGCCAGTACAAACAGCCCATTTTACCTTTCAAATTTGAGAGTGGTACCAGGAATATTTTAGATTAAAGCACTGGTAGCTGCTACAACTAAGGTACTGAGCAATCTTCAATTCTTTCCTCATCTCTGGGTAAGCTAGGTTTGCCAGTGATTCAATTATTACAATGCCTGATGCACTGCATTATGCAGGTTTAAGATTGAGCCACTACAGGCTATTAAAATCAATTTCAAAATGACAATTTTTCTTTCACCATTAAACTCTGTCTTTGACATTGTATGATTAGCTGGTGGAGTTGAAATCTGTTGGGATTCCTTGTTCCTTCCCATACTGTATGCCAACATGATTAATCTTACCAATAACCTTGAGCGGATCGACTTTTTCCTGCCCTATTATCTGTGCACGTTGTCATTCTTTGTATTCCCACAAAGCATACAAAGCATTTTTTGAGAGTTTTATTTGATGTTCCTCCTGCTGTGAGGTTTTTTTTAAATTAAGGTATTTATTTTCTGCCAAGTCATAAAATAGCAATAAGTTTTATACTTACTTAAACTACTGATACTTTACCATAATGTCAAGCTTTCAAGCATGAACCTAAACAACTAGTAGGCTATTCAAATACAGTAATTGTTTTTCAGGAGCTGGTTAAATTTGCTTTGTGGGACTTTCAGAAACACTCGTAATAGGTTTGTAGAGTGAAAAGCAGTGCACAGAAGGCTGCGACGGAACCTGTCACTAATATGTCACTTGTCCCCTCACTTCTTAACAAAATGAAGTTACTTTTCATCAGATTCAAAGCTTAACCATAATGTCTGAAACCAAACAATTTAGTTTATGTCTGGATTACACAATGGATCCCTTCGAGGTTGATAGATGCATTCATTGGATCCTTGTTGCCACTGCAGTCTCTAAATCACAAATTACCTCCTGTCCCTGTGAGGACATAGTCCCTGAACCCAATCCTGCCTCACCCACTTCCCAACAGAGGTCACTCGATGGTTTTCTTCTTGCTAACCCAAAACTTTTGAGATCAATTCTCCTGAGATTAGTTAACACAGTATATTCCAAAGACTGAACCCTGGACCTCCTGATCTTATACAAGGAGGACCGGGGTGTTTTCTTCATTTTAACTTATTGTCTCTGCAAAATAATTCTTATGTGGCAAATGTCTTTGTAATATTATAACATTCCCATATTATAATTCAAGCCTTTGGTTTTATTTTAAATACTAACCCAAAGAAATTGACATGCAAACAATAATTTTAAATATGTAAGCATTGACAGCACAGGAGCAGGCCATTTGGCCTAACTGATCAATGCTGGTGGTATACTCTGCATGAGTCTCCTTTCACTACTCCAACCATGCCCTTCTATCTCCTTCTCCCTCATATATACATCAACCCTTCCTTTAAATGTTTGAATGTTATCTGCTTCAAAGTATTCCTGTGGCAATGAGTTCTACATTCTCACCATCCCCTGTGTAAAAGATCTGCCTGAATTATTTTCTCAATTACCATGCAAACTGTAGCTGAAACAGCATTGTTGTCTTCCAAGGTAATTTACCAATTGATGGTGATACTTTATGTATAGTACTACTGTACTCTGAGGTTACACGTGACAGGAAAATACAGTATTTTGCTGTGCAAAGGTTGGCTTCCTAGCTAATTAGCAATGCCATTTTTCAAGTGGAAGGTGACTGTAAAGATGGTATTAGAATTGAACACACTGTACAAATAAATACTTCAGTAGAAGCCAATATACTGTAATTATTTTGATCATTTTGGCATGCAAAGGATAAGGTGGCAACTAACGCTTTTCTTTCATTTGCAGCTCTGTAATGCCTGTGAAATTCCCTCAGGTCATTGGGTCTATTGCACTGAGCTTACTCCAACACTACATTTTACCAAAACAAAGTAAATCACACAAAGGTATGACAAGGCTCATAACCGTTGGACACAAGAGAATATTTAGAATGCTGAGCATTGAAGTACCAATGCATGATAAAAGAATGATCCAATGTTGGTTTGTGCCCTTGCACTATATCACTGGAATTTTATTCTTCACTACTTCGGTAGAAGAGAAAACCTGGGGCAGTGATTTCCCCAACACTTTTCCAGCACAGCGCGGCTTCAAGTTAAGAGTGCGATAGAGAGTGTGCCCACATGCTCTCTTGACTGCAGTTGCAAAGTGACACAGTGGGCCAGAAAATACAAAGGAAGTTGAGGAGCCCTGATTTTCAAAGACAGGAGTATGAAGCTTGATTTATCATCTAGGTATCAGTACCAAACAGTTGCTGAAGTCACTGTAAGCACACAATTTTTAACACAGATGTCAGGAATATTAAATCACAAGCGGCTGGGCATGAAAATCTACTTCTTCAATGAGTTTGAAACTAGCAGTAATGTAATGAACTTGATGTACCTTACTTAGTTGATATCTTAAGGTTTCTTACTTGATACAGATAACTTTATCACAGAGTTCTTTTAGAAGCTACATGCTTGAAGCAGGTCCACGATTAGAAAGCTCCACCCCTAAGATTATCTGCGCTTCAGGCTCATTCGTCAGTACAATCACGTGACCCCTAAAGGCAGTAGGAAAGGTTAAATCTACAATCACTAAAAGTAGGTAATCCACCAACACATGGTATGGAACAAAAAGTACACATGATTATTATGCTCATGTTTCCTGAGCTCATCATATTGTACATGTTGAAAGCTAATCAGTCACAGTACAGGTAGCTTAACTACAGCCAGCTCATTTTGGGTCTTAATAATAACAGAATGAAGAACAAACCAAAGATCAATAAATGGGGAACACAAGCAAATTACTGGGGATACTGGAAACCTGAAATTATAATAGAAGATGCTCAGCAATGCAGGCAGCACCTTTAGTGAGAGAAACAAAGCTAACATTTCACGTTGATGATCTTTCATCAGAACTGTCATTAACATGAAATGTTAACTCTGTTTCCCTCTTCACAGATGCTGACTAGTCAAGTATTATGAGCATTTTTTGATTTTATATCAATAAATTGGATTTTGAAGTTATGGAAGGGGAGTGGAATGCAGCTCTAGAGGCAAAAGTATGGACTGATGAAGCAAAGAAGGGGGAAGGGCATTTTGCCAAATCCTAGTACAGTATTAAGTTTGCCTCTTATTAATTCTCTCAAAACAGTAAATGATATCTGAGAACTGCAGTACTGGAAATATTTTAGGCATTCAAGAATTTGTTTTGAGAGCATGTTGTGTGGGGGAAAAGCTTGCAGACTTAATGGAGATAGATCTGAATCACTCAACACGTACACCATGACTGCTACTATTAAGCTGGATGAGATGCTGACAGGTGCTGTAAAAATTAAAAATGGGGGAAAATGTAACTTTAAAACACTGACTGAATCACCGTTTTGAATATTTTGTTTTTTTGCAATTTTCTCTCCTCTCTTGAAGGCAGTGACTCATGTTGGGCTGAGTTACAGTTCCACAGATGTCAACCAAACCACCCTTCAAACCCTCCCCCGAGAAGCTATTCTACGCTTGTAAGCCAAGGTAGTGGCTTTCAACTCAAAACCCATCACAGTCAAGTATCTTTCAAAGCTGATTGTCAGTATTACCTATGCATCTGAAACTGCTGCATACACAAGCACAAAACTTTAAAAGTTTGCAGTCAAAAATACAGGAATAAATTGGGATTTTCTCGTGGGCATTCCCATGTGAAGTGATAAATACTAATTCTTCTGCCACACTATCTCGGAGCAACGCACTGACATAGCCACCTTTTCAAAAAAAATCTAATAGGTCCACAAAGTAGATGATCCAGAATTAGTAACTGTATATGGGGATTCATATAGCATCAACATCTGACAATGACTTGTCAACACCTACATCCCCAACAGTACAGATGAGCACCTCTGTTCTTGGCCAGCAGTGGAGTGGGACCTTGGGTGCTTGGACCATAGGTGGTCTTGACTGTGCTAAAGGAACCTCACACATCATGATTGTTGGCTAACTGTTGCATCTCCTGCGCTTTCTCCACTCACCATCTGTGCTTTAGGTCACAGGTTTTTTTTGCTGGACCTCAGCTTTCAGCCCTTTGTAGAGCTGCTTTCTGGCTCTCGAGTTGGGTTGCTGTTTCAGGTTCAGAAATGCTTTGTGCTTGCAGCTTATCAGCTCCTGGATATCCTGGTCATTCTCATCGAACCAGTCTTGGTATTTCCTGGTTGAGTGACCAAGCGTTTCTTAGCAGGTGCTGATTATGGAGGCCTTGAGGACAGACCAGGCACTGTGGACACTCTGTGTCTTTGGATCTCCGGGAGTCACCAGGTTGGCAGTGAGGCGTTGGCTGAATAAGGCTCTCCTATCCGGGTCCTTGAGTGTTGATTTTCCTGTGGTGTTGTTTCTGTTGCTGTGTTGCTTTGGGGCTGCATTGATGTTGATGACAGAATGAATTAGGCGGTGGTCCGTCCAGCAGTCATCGGCTCCTTTCATGGCGCGGGTGATATGCACATTCCTGCGGTCCCTCGCTCGGACAATGACATAGTCAAGCAGGTGCCGGTGCTTGGAGCGAGGGTGTTGCCATGAGGCCTTGTACTTGTCTCTCTAACGGAACAAGGTGTTGGTTATGACAAGGCCACGTCCTAGGCATTTTGTCAGCAGCAGGCCAAGAACGGGGAGGTGCTCATCAAGGACAGAGAGGCAGTCGGCGCCCACTGGAAGGAGCACTTCAAAGATTTTCTTAACAGAGACTCTGTCTTCAACGCAAGTGTCCTTGAATTCATCCCGCAGCATGCTACCCGCCACCATCTCAGCACAACCCCAACCCAACACGAGGTAGAAAAGACCATTCAACAGCTAAAGAGCAACAAGGCTTCAGGAGTAGATGCAGTCCCCGCCAAAGCACTAAAGCATGGTGGAGAAGCACTCCTGGTGCGAATACATGGCCTTGTCTCCCTTATCTGAAGGAAGAGAGCATGCCAGGAGATCTCAGAGATGCCATAATTGTGACCATCTTCAAGAAAGGTGACAAGTCCAGCTGCGATAACTATAGAAGAATCTCTCTGCTGTTGGCCACAGGGAAGGTCATTGCAAGAATCCTCCTCAATTGCTATCTCCTTGTGGCTGAAGAGCTCCTCCCAGAGTCGCAATGTGGATTTCATCCACTAAGGGGCACAGCAGTCATGATCTTCACTGCACGGCAACTGAAAGAGAAATACAGGGGACAATACCAATCCTTGTACATGGCCTTCTTTGACCTCAGAAAAGCCTTCGACACTGTCAACCGCGAAAGATTATGGGGCATCCTCCTTTGTTTCCGCTGCCCCCAAATGTTTGTCACCATCCTCCGCCTGCTCCACAATGACGTGCAAGCCGTGATCCTGATCAACGGATCCACCACAGGCCCAATCCACATTCGGACCAGGGTCAAGCAAGGTTGTGTCATCACACCAACACTCTTCTCGATCTTCCTTGCCGCAATGCTCCATTTCAGCAAGCTCCCCGCTGGAGTGGAGCCAAACTACAGAACAAACGGGAACCTGTTCAACCTCCACCACCTGCAGGCCAGATCCAAGGTCATCCCATCCTCTGTCATTGAACTACAATATGCAGACAATGCTTGCGTCTGTGCATACTTGGAGGCTGAGCTCCAAGCCATCGTCAACGCCTTCACCGAGGCGTATGAAAGGCATGGGCCTTACACGAAACATCGGTAAGACAAAGGTCCTCTACCAACTTGCCCCCTCCACACTGCACTGCCCACCCCCTGGTTATCAAAATCCACATCGAGGCCTTGGGGAAAGTGGATCACATTCCATACTTGGAAGCCTACTGTCAACAAGGGCAGACATGGGCGATGATGTTCAACACCACCTTCAGTGTGCCAGCACAGGCTTCAGCTGCCTCAGGAAGAGTGTTTGAAAACCAGGACCGCCACCAAGCTCATGGTCTACAGAGCAGTGGTGATACCCACCCTCCTAAATGGTTCAGAGGCATGGATTATGTACAGCAGCCACCTCAAAACTCTGGAGACCAGTGCTGCTTCCATAAGATCCTGCAAATCTATTGGCAGGATAGGCACACCAACATCAGTGTTCTCACTCAGGCCAACATCAAAGCATTGACCACGCTCGATCAGCTCCGCTGGGCAGCCCACAGCATGCGCATGCCGGACACGAGACTCCCGAAACAAGCGCACTACTCGGAGCTTCAACACAGCAAGCAAGCCCCAGGAGGGCAGAAGAAATGTTTCAAGGACACCCTCAAAGCCTCTTTGAAAAAGTGCAACATCCCCACTGACATCTGGGAATATCTGGCCCAAGACCGCCCGAAGTGGAGGGAAAGCATCTGGAAGGAGCTGAACACCAAGTCTCATCGCCAAGGGCTAGCTGAAACCAAGCACTGGCAGCGAAAGGAGTGCCTGGCAACCCAGACACATCGCTCATCCTTTCCCCATATCACCGTCTGGTCCACCTGTGACAGAGACTGTAGGTCGCACATTAGACTCCTCAGTCACCTGAGAACTCATTTTTAATGTGGAAGCAAGTCATCCTCGACCCTGAAGACCTGCCTAAGAAGAAGAAGATGATATCTGGCTTTTTTTGGCAAATAAAATTTGTTTAACTAAACTGGACAATAAGCAAGATCAAGAAAGCTAAAAAAAATTTAAAAAGCAAGTGCGAGTGATACACAACAGGTCAAACACCAGCCAAAGGGGAAAAAGTAGATAAAAGCAAAATACTGAGGATGCTGGAAATCTGAAATAAAAACAGAAAATGCTGGAAAGACTCAGCAGGTCTGGCAGCGTTTGTGGAGAGAAACAGCGTTAACATTTTGAGTCTGTATGACTCTTCAGGGTTAAAGGGAAGTAGAAATGTGATGGATTTTATACTGTTTAAGAGCAGGTGGAGCAAAATAGAAGGTCAGGGATAGGTGAGAGCTCAGGAGAGACTGACAAAAGATGTCATGGGCACAAGACAAAGGGAGTATTAATGATAGTATTAAAGACTAAAGAAGTTGCTAAAAGTGGCATGAAGGTAAGATGTGTGTTAAATGTGTTAAAATGTGTTAAAAAATATTTTGGGAGAAAATATTTTGGCTGACACAACGACAACAACAACTTAAATTTATATAGTGCCTTTAACATAATGAAATGTCTCAGGGCAATTCACAGGGGCATTAAAGAACAAGGTATGACACTGAACCACATACATCAGATGACAAAATGCTTGGTTATAGAGGTAGGTTTTAAGGAGTGTCTTAAAGAAGAAAGCAAAATAGAGTGGCGGAGAAATGTAGGGCGGGTGTATTCCAGAACGTGGGGCCTAGGCAACTGAAGACGAGACCACCAATGGGTGTGTGATTAAAATCAGGAATGCACAGGAGGTCAGAATCAGAGGAATGCAGATATCTTGGAAGATTGTGGGACCAGAGGAGATTACAAAGATGGGGAGGGGTGAGGCCATGGAGAGATTTGAAAACAAGGATGAGAATTTTAAAGTCAAAACATTGCTTGACCAGGAGCTAATATAAGTCAGTGGGTTGTCAGCAAAGCAGCCAACAATTTAATAGCATGATTGCAGCTGACAACTCCTCTTGCGCAAATCGTTATGGCCATTAAAACTACACCCTTTCTCTTGAAAATTTCCAGTGGTTACAGAGTTGTTTTGTTATACTAAATTAATATTTAAATAATTTATAATCAATAATTTTGTTTAAGCTTGTTGCATATAAAATGTGGTGGAAGAAGTACAACCAGAACAAAGGCTGCGGTACAGACTTTAAAAATATTTATGTGCAAATCAGATAAATTGGCAGCACACACAAATCTTGCTGCCATTATAATTCCACCCCTTAATCACATCAAACCTATGGTTTATCAGCTCTTAGTTCATGCGCAAACCTAAATCTAAATAACCTACAAATTATCTAAATGATATCTGTTTGCACCTTCCTGTCCTTATCAGGCACCAGCATTCAAGATAACAGGCTGCCTCCACATGAAACATAAATAAAAATATATCTAGAAACATGCAAAAGGTGTTCTTGGAAAATACTCTCATATGACTTCAAGAGAAAAAAATTAACCATCGAGAAAGAGGATATAGGGTGGCATGGGGAACAATCTGTGACATGTTGAGCTTTAGCCAAGACTACAGAACGGAGAAGGCTTCTCAAGGCCCTCTGGTAAAGTGAGAATAATCTGCAGCTTTAGTCTCTTTTTCCCTCATCAATATAAGCTTCAGTTTTTCATATCTAATTCTGGCAGAGGGCAAGGGCTATACCTTGCACGTGGGTCCTGCGTTCCATTATTAAAATAAAGGGGCTCTTTCCACATGCACATCATGTTCGGAATAGTTAGCTGTCAGTAATAGTAAATGCCAATTTTCTGAAACGACGCAGTGTTTGTCACAAAGTAAAGATTTGCACAATAGGCAGTTACGAGAGCAGACTGGGAATTTGCATGTTTTATAATACATTTATGAACTTTAGACAGCTAAAATCCAAGTAGATATGCACATGATGTATTTTGGAGAGTAGGCGAAGGTGGTTAGAAGGTGATGAAGATTTAACATAATAAAAGCAATGATTTGATTAGAAACATTATTTTCTGGCTTGCTTTCCTTAGCAGTCAATCAATGCTGAAGAAACAATGTATTGTAGCTTCTGATGGGAATGTGTTCTCACTGCTTCTCCTTTTATCTTGTATTTCACAATTTGCCTTTTCTTTTCCCCATAATACTGTTTTAAATTATTTATTTATTCCTCCTGTGTTCCCTCTTTATCATGTCACAGTTGTGGGAAAGTAAGCTCGGGAGCATCTGAATTCCAAAAGTTCCAGTAACAATAATGTGGTAATAAAATTCATAATTTATGCATAATTTACAAAATAACACACTCCCCCAGTTTTCAATCTTAAACTTTGAAGGCTGTTGCACTAACATTCACTCTACAAGGTAAACTGTTTTGGTCTATTCCAAAGCTATCCTGATAGGTCGCCCATCCTCCACCCTCTGTAAACTCTACTGTATATCTCTATCCTCCATCACGCCTGCTTGTCCATTGCTATCCTCATTGATCGGCATTAGCTCCTGCTCCCCAACAACTCAATTTTAAAATCCTGACCCACCTACTTAGAGCAGAATCTTCCGGTCGGAGTGCGAGGGCAGGCCCGACATGCCGACGCGTAAAATGACGCGCGGTGATGTCGGGCGTGCATCCTAACATCATTGCGCGCCATAGCGATATTTCGTTCAGCAGGTCCGTGCCAGAGTCAGCTGCGCGTCCGCCGAAATGTAAACAGCCTATTAAGGTCATTAAGAAATTAATGAAAGTACTTGAGCACGCTGCCCGTCCAAACTTAAGGTTGGCGGGCAGGCAAAAAGCCCAAGTGGCCTTCGCGTTTTTCAGGAAACCTCATCCACGGGCGGATGAAGTTTCCTGAACCTTTTATTAAATAAAGAAATAAATTTTCATAAATATAAAAACATGTCCCATCTCACGTGACAGTCACATGAGGGAACATGTTTAAATAAATTTTTAGTCTTTTCTTTCCATATTTTAGTATCCATTCAATCTCCCTGAGGCAGCTCCACGCCCGCCCCCAACTCTCCCTCCACCCGCCCACCATAGGAAAAATCCTGGCCTTAAATTATTCCTTTGCATCATCCCTTCCAACCTCCATAAGCTTTCTGCAGCCCTACAACCCTGTTCCTGGTGTAGGCCTAACGTTCTGCAATTCCCTTCCTAAAATCTTCCACCTATCCCTCTCCTCCTTTAAGATCCTCCATAAACTTCACTTTTTGACCAAGCTTTTGGTCATCATTCCTGATTACTCCCTTTCTAGGTTAGCATCCATTTTTTTTTGGACTACATCTCTGTGAACCGCTTTGGAATGTTTTTCTAAGTGAAAGGTACTATATAAATGCAAGTTGTTTTACTGGAGCCAAACCAGTGGAGTGTTAATCCGGTGTCAAGACCTGATGTGACTCTGAGCAAAGCAGAGTGAGATTATTCTCTCTAGAAAGTTGCACTCTTCCGTCAGGCCTGACTCTGGGTTAAGTCGTAACACCAAAAGCTGAATTTGTTTATATGTGCTGGCTTGTGTGCAAGGCCCCACCAGTGGCACAGGTCCTTGTAAAATTACCCTTATAAATGTGCTGTCAGAGCAAAAGAAAATCACATTGCACCCTAAGAAAGTA
Source organism: Cetorhinus maximus (assembly GCF_964194155.1). Lineage (NCBI taxonomy): Eukaryota > Metazoa > Chordata > Chondrichthyes > Lamniformes > Cetorhinidae > Cetorhinus > Cetorhinus maximus. Next base: position 89,302,986 of record NC_135879.1, on the reverse strand, counting down.
CAGTGGGTGTACTGGGATCAGATATGTGGGTTCAAGATTGTATCTGTGCATGAATTACTATATTATCCATGGAAAGGGATGCAGTGGTCTTTAATGATAACAATGCTAAAGCGTCAACTAACACTTTTCTAAAATCCATCAGGTAAAGGAACATCTCAGAATATTCTACAAGGGGCAGGAGGAGGTGGACACCTCAGAAGTTAAAAGGCCAGAGATTGACTGAAAGTGCAGACTAAGACATGTTTTTAGGAGCCTTTTGCTGGAAGGAAGAAATATAATAAAATGAAGTTATTTTGGGAAAGTTCCAAGTGCAAAATTACATGTGGAGCAGAGGAAGCAAGGAATGAGTGGTAACACAGAATACTATTCAAATCTTCCTATTTTATATCTAATATAAATGGAGACCTTTTGTCCAAGGAGATATCTACATAACCCACCTCCTTGCAAGTTCTTAATCCTGAGAGAGGAAACTGATAGTTATATATTCTTCTTCGCCAGAAATAAGGTGTCATTCCAAATGCAGTAGACCTTTTGTATTTGAGAGCAACAGAGAAAGTGTCCTATGATTGAGGAAGGATTAGAGAAAGTGAACCAGAAGCATGTGTCAAGTATCAGATATTGTGTATGTAATAGCACAGTTATATTGGCAGTAATTTTCTAACTTGTCACTGTTGGTGGACATCGTTATCCACGAACAACACATTTCAGAAATTCAAGCATACACTTCTCTCAATTTTCCAACCAAGTTATGTACTCCTCCAGGCAAGGATCTCCATCAGAAGCACAAAATCAGAAAATGACCCACATGACGTGTAGCAGAACCAATATCAGTTCAGTATTAATGCTGTCTATGACCCAGCCACATCTCCTGCAAATAGGATGCTGCACAATTTATCTGGTGCAAAATCTATATACTCCAATGAATTGCCTTTATGTTGCTAATGGTAGGGCCAGTTGCCTACAGGTAACTGAGGCCATAGCATAGAGCTCTGGACTTGACTATAGAACAAAGTCAATATAAGTCAGTACTAATTCTATGACCAGGTACTAATAACAACAGCTTTTAGTTATATAGTACCTTTAACTTAGAGAAGGCACTTCACAGAAGCATTACCAAGCCACTTCAGCTAAATCGTATCTTTGACATCATTAGAGGAAAGGGTAAGCTCTGGTGGAAACCATTGAACTCTGTATTAGAAATAATCATCAAACTGTATTGGAAAAAAAAGGAATCATTTTAAAATTCGCAATCCTAGCATGAAGCTTTGCCTGTATGTTGGGAATTTGGGTGTGGAGGTCAGGGGATCTGACAGGATTGTTTGCCCATTAAAAGTAATTGATGGAAGGGAATTATTTTTTTTAAAATGACTACAGGGTCTATTGCCCCAAGATCCTGATATGTATTCTCAGTAGATGAAGTTCCGCACTGAGGGTAAATTTGTAAAATTATCCCTAATGCACTCCAAACATGATGAACGAGGTTAGATGGCTTATTAAAAAAAACCTCCAACTGAGTCTGCTTCAGTTACCTTTGAATACAACTACCACCTTAAAATGTGTGTGTAAAAAAAGAAAAATCCCATAGCATGCTACACTACCAGTTCATATTTCTTAACAACAGGTCACAGAATGAAGCTTCAGTATCAAAGTAAGTTATCATAATTTTTTTATGTCTTTAATTCTCTTAGTGACAGAGAATATGTACACCTTTTTTAAAAGCCTCTCCCAACTCATGTCCAATATCTGCAGTGAATCACACTCTCCACTTTGAGGAGTTGCTAGGTCAGAGGATTCACTTGGACTTGACCTTATATCTCTGGTGTTCAGTCCTAAGCAATGGAGGAATGCCTTTGCAAACCTAAGCAATGCAGGAATGCCTTTGTTGTCATCTATATAGGTTACAATATTCTTTTCAGTTAGAACCGTCTTTTGGCTGAGATCTTAAACCAAGTCTGCTTGTTCAGGTGGATGTGAAAGATCCCAAGACACTATGTCAGAGAAGAGCAAGGGAGTCATCCCATGTATCCTGGCCAATATTTATCCCTCAATCAACGTCGTAAAATCAGATTATCATTGCTGTTTGTGGGAGTTTGCTCTGAGCAAATTGGCTGCCCTGTTTCCTACATTATAACAGTGACTACACTTCAAAAAGTACTTCATTGGCTGTAAAACACTTTCAGATCTCTGGTGGTCATGAAAAGTGCTATATAAATAAAAGTCTTTCTCTTTTTTTTAGAAACTATGCTACAGTGTTAAGCTGTTTTTGGAAGCGAGCACCAGTGTGCTGTTGGTTACAATATTTAGTAAGGAGTCCTGCTGCATGTGTTGTAAATCTGATTCATCCCTTTTTTTATATGACACCATGAACCTTCATATACTCAATACAAAATGGCTTTTTGATGATTACCAGTCCCTTGTCTTCGCTGACTGCCACCAGTCCCTTCTCAATCCTAGAAAGGAGCAAATTGCTCACTGACAGAGTAATCCATTTGATTTGTGCTGTAGCTACAAAATGCTTGATAACAATGAGCTTGCTGAAAATGGATGGGATACATCACAGTTCAGACAGTGACTAACCCATGTTCAAAATACCCTATTCACTAAACTACAGTCTAATGTAAAATGACACGACTTTAATTCATATCTTAAGCCGTTCACACTGATGCGTGCCAGCTTGTAGCACTGTGCCCGATGTAAATGGTAACCAAAGATAGTTAAGCTGTAACTAACACCTAGTTAAGAAGGAAAAAATTATTTCAGTGACATAATTGGAAACAATTATCAACTCATTATAGTGTATTTTACTCACAGTGAAATAGATGCTCCATAAATGAAAGATCTTCTTGGTATAAATTAGGTTTTATATTCTAGAACAGGTCCCATGAGGAAACCTATTTTTAATAGGAGAGTATTCAACATTGTTCAGTTTAATTACAGTGCTTTATCCAGGGATTAACTTTTACATCCACATTTTTAAAATTGTAACCTCCCATTTTTTTATTATTGTCAAACTCTTTTAAGTACCCCACTATGCCTAGCTTCATTCTCTAAGCCTCTGTGGTCTCTGTCAATGCCACTTTCTAAGTGGACGCCAGGTGAAAACATCCTGTTTATATGAATGACAAAACATAGTGAAAATCTTTCCCCAGGAAACATGTGAGACAATCCTATGCAAACTTCCTGCTCTTGTTTTTGGGGAATAACTCACAGCCATTCTGCCTTGATTCTGGTTCAAAAACTGACAATACACAGGGAATAATATTGACTTTGGGGTGATAACAATTCAAAAGCCCGTTATACAATTCTCCCCAGAAAATTAAAATCAGGAGGGATTTACACTATCATCATGGGAAATTGTAGATATAAACCCATATCCTGTCATTCAAATACAACACTGTACTGGCCACTTTGCCTATGCATCACTTTAAACTTATATTGCAGATTTCCTTTTTAAAAAATTATGATTTACCTAGGCTAGCTAGAGGAGAAGGCAATTTTAAGTGTGTAAAAACAGCTTCAAAATTAATCACAAGTAACGTTCACTTTGCAAGATGACAGCAAAACTATGAAAGCATCTATTATTAGCCTATAGGAGGCACTATTCAAATAGGGCAAGACAGGTAGAGCTGAATTTTCTTCTGCCATCCTGTCCAGAATCATGCAAAATAGTGGCAGAAATGGGGCATCATCAACAATACTGGAGTTTCAGTGGCAGCATTAGTCAGACTACAGGACATCTTAAACTCTGAAAGGGAAGGCATTATGGGAAAGACTCAGCTGCCACTGACAGCAACTTATATCCCTCTATGCCACGTGGCATACACACCAGCAGAAGATGACAGAGGCTGGGGAAGGGTGGGGTGAATGAGAGAATGGTTTGAGAGAAAGGGTTGAGAGGTGGTGAGAAGAGAGAAAGAAGGTAAAAGTGTTTTTAATGATGCTATTCTTGTATTTTCCAAAAAAGTTATATTTTGAAACCATTTGATCGCCTCCATATGCACTTTTTGACAGTTAGGAAAAATCAATGCTAATAGTTCTAATTTCAGAAACTTATGTAACAAAGGGAGAGATAATGAAAAAGACAACGACAAAGGTAACAAAAACTTTATGAGACAAATAGAAAAAAAAGTGGACCAGCGTGTTTTCCTGATTCTAATGAATTTCTTTCAAGTTGAATTTTGAAGGCCAAGCCTTTTTAAGGGAAGCAGATAGGAAAAGGTAGAGGAGGAGAAAAGGTAAAGGGGGTAAAAAGAGAGATGAGTGAGAGAACTGAGAGAGGTGATGAGGTTGAATGATTAAGAGGAGATGTAAGAGTTTGAGATAAGGAGGTGTTGAAATAGGAGGGTTGAGACAGAGGGTTTGAGATAACCAGAAGGTTAAGAGAGGGGGCAGAGAGATGGAGAATTTGAGAGAGGGATTGGGAGGAAGTTAGAACTCCAGAATGGTAAATTTACATAGGTAATTTTCTATATAAATGTTTATATATTATGAATTTATAATTAATGTATAAAAATAACAACTATATATGGCCCTCAAATAAACTCCACCCATCCCAATCCCCAATGAGAATGGAGTGACTGAACATGGGGGTCAGTGATTGTTAAAATACTTGCAACAATCTACTAATAACCTGATCTTCACTGGCCTTCACCACATGTCATTTTAGCAGATGTTTTCTGGTCAGTCAGTGAGCTCCTCACACCGGGTAGGTTAGGAATTCTGATTTTTAGATTCTGGAGTTACCAGTTCAGCTCAACACATTTTGTAAGACTTTTTTGATGTTTGTGTGCAGATAAAATGCTGCAAATGAAGTAGTGCCAAGAACTAGATTGTGGAGGAGTGTTCTGTGTATATATTGAATAGGAATTGCCTGGAGCCTGGAGGTTTTTTTTAAACCAGTCTTTGTTTATCATCATGAATGCACAAAACTGATAAGGAAAAAATGAAAACAGTGCAGGGCTCACAATCTCACTACAACTACACAACTCACAGTCACAGAATAATGAAAAGCCACAACCTAAACTGTAATCACAAATTAATCAGTTTAAAAGATCTTTGGCACGATATCTGCAGCAGTACAGGAGCTTACATTTTTGTACAAACAAAGATGGATTTCAAACACCTAGAAATAATGGTAACAGCCTAAAACTCAGACATACAGAGACAAAATGCTCTCATATTCTCCTTTCCCAATTATACATTTCCTAAATTATAACAGTGACTACACTTCAAAAGTATTTCATAGTCTGTAAAGAGCTTTGAGAGGTCCTGAGATTGTGAAAGGCAATTCTAGATGTCTGAAGGTACAGTGGCCAATGGTGGGGTTAAGGAAGTGGTGGGAGCACACGAGAGCAGAGTGAGTTGCGAAAATAGAGGGTTCTTGGAGAGTTGCAGGGCTAGAGGTGGTTGTAGGGAAAAGATGAGGCAGAGCCATGGAAAGACTTGAACACAAGGATGAGAGTTTTAAATCTGAGGGATTGGGGAACTGCGAGCCAATGAAGGACAGCAAGATAGCCAGTTCTGTTGAAGAGTCATACGGACTCGAAACGTTAACTGTGTTCCTCTCCGCAAATGCTGTCAGACCTGCTGAGTTTTTCCATGTATTTTTATTTTTGTTTTTGCTTTGGATTTCCAACATCTGCAGTTTTTTGCTTTTATTATAGATAGCTAGAGGGGATGGGCAAGCAGGGCGTGATGCAGGACAGAATACAAACAGCAGAATTTTGAATGAGCTGCAATTTACAGCATGTGGTTAAACCAGTCAGAAGAATCTGGAGGTGTCAAGGAATTGGCTGAAGGTTTAAGAAGCAGATAAGCTGAAGTGAGCAATGTTACAGAGGCAGTCTTGGTGATGCAAAGCATACAGGGCCAGAGACTCAGCTACTTTTTGTTTTTATCTTAAAGTTTGAATGGGTCACTGAGATTGCAAACAGCTGGTTCAGTATGAGACTGTAGCCAGGAGTAGCGATAAAATTTGTGGGAAGGGTATGCAGTTTTGGGCTGGGACCAAAGACAAGGGTTTTGATCTAACTAATTTTACCTGAAGAAAATTATGGTTCATTCAACACTGGATATCAGACAAGCAGTCTGACAAAATAAATATGGCAGGGTCATGAGAGGTGTTGAAGGAGCTGAACCAGGTATCATTGGCATACATGCGGAAGCTGATCCCACGCCTATGATTATATTATTAAGGAGCAGCATGTAAATGAGGAGGAGGGGGCCAAGGTTAGATATTTTGGAGGTAATGGTGTGAGACCATTAAGAAAGGTCATTCCTAGAATTGCACTGGATACAAGAAGAGGTAAGAATGGAAACAAGCAAGGGTAGTTCCACTGAATGGGACAACAAAGGAAAGAAGGCGGTAGGGGATGGTGTGGTCAGCTAGGACAAAGGCCACAGACAGATTGTGGAGGATGTCACTTGTGACTTTGGTTAGGACCATTTCAATGCACATTTCAGTAAAGCAGGTGAGTTTTCAGCAAGGTTAACCTTATGGTTTCCTATTAGTATTCTTCCCCCACTGGTATGTCAGCAACCAGTGCCAATTGTTTGTGAAAGGTCTGCTGACTTTTGCTGTTGACTGTCTTTATCTGATGCTGTATCCTCTACCTTTGTACTCTACACTGATGTGAATGGACATATGACAGATTATACAGGCACAGGCATCTACTTCTTACTTAATACCTGCACATTCTGTACATTTTTGATTATACATGATTGTGTTCTTCTTTGAGAGATCAGTATCAACCTTCAGCAGCAGAAAATCTATTTATAATCTATGTGCAATTTATAACAGGTATCTTAACCCCCAAAAACAGGGGTTTAGGGTCATGTCAGAGGTCAAATTGTAAAAAGTCTGAAATAGGAATTCAACAACAACAGCAAGTATGTATATAGAACACTGAAATATCCCAAACTAATTTAAAGGAGCATTCTCAAACAAAATTTGACATTAATCTGCAAAAGGAGATGTTAGGGAAGATTGATCAAAAACTTGGTCAAAGAGCTAGGTTTTAATGAGACTTAAAGGAGGAAAGAGAGATAGGCAGGCAGAGAAGGAATTCCAGAGCTTAGAGCCTTAACAGGTAAAGGCAGGGTGAGCAATCACAAGTGCTCAAGAGGCCAGAGTTAGAGCAGTGCAGATATATAGGAGGGATGTGGAGCTGAAGATGATCACAGAGATATAGAGGGATTTGAAAATAAGGATGAGAATTCCGGCACTTAACCAGGAGCCAATGTCGATCATTGGGCACAGGAGCAATGTATCAACAGGACTTGATGCAAGTTAGAACATAGGCAGTAGAGTTTGGATGATGTCAAGTTTATATGGGGTAGCACGTGGTAGGCTGTTGGAATGCATAGGAGTGCGTTGGAATAATATAGTCTCGAGGTAACAAAGGCATAGATGAGGGTTTCAGCAGAAGGTGAGCTGAGGCAGGGGACAGTAAGCAATGTTGCAGAATTGCAAACAAGTGGTCCTAGTGATGACATGGATATGTGGTCGGAAGTTCATCCTGCTGTCAAATATGACATGTTGCGAACAGCCTGGTTCATCCTCAGTTAGTCACCAAGGGGAAGGATGCTGTTAGTAGCTAGGGAATAGAGTTGGTTGTGGAGACCAAAGACAATGGCTTCAGTTTTCCAAATATCCAAATCGGAGGAAATTTCTGCTCATCCAATACTGGATGTCAGACAAACAGTCTAACAATTTAGAGACATTGGAGAAGTCGAGAGAGGTGGTGGCGAGGTTGAGCCAGGTGTCATCAGCATACGTGTGAAAACTGACTTAGTGTTTCAGATAATGCATCAGGTAGATAGGAAATAGGAGGGAGGCAACGGTAGATCCTTGTGGGATACAAGAGTTAACAGTGCAGGAGTGGGAAGAGAAGGGATTGCAGGAGGTTCACTGGCTACGATTAGATAGATATGAATTAACCCAGACAAATTCAGTCCCCTCGTGTCAAAGGCTGCAGACAGATCAAGAAGGACAAGGAGAGATAGTTGAATTTTGTCACAGTCATGTAGGGTGTCATTTGATAAATCACCCACTTCAAAATGCCTCAAAATCACCCTGCTCCTGCTGTCACACTCGTCTGTCTTGCGCCATCCTCATACATCCACTGTAGCTTGTCTCCAACAACTCTGTGATGTCTGTCATCCAACTATGCCTAGGTCGACCCCTCTTTCTGTTGCCCACCACTTTGCCCTCTAGAAGAGATCTCTGTAGCTCCTCGGCTGTGATTAAATGGACAAAATACTGACGTTTTGTTCCCTGGATGTCACTTTTTAAGAGCTCATTTTGCTCTTGCAATTTCAAGCATTTCTTTATTTGTCTTATGACCTATATATGGAATTTTAAGCATATGTCTTAGCATCCACATTTCAAAGGCCTCTGTTTTCATTCTCACCAACTTCCTGTTTTAACAGAGACAGGATAAGGGGTGGGTGACCAATTTGTTCATGTAATGCATTTCCAGCAGCACTATGCAAACTTACATTGTTTCCCTGGGGCAAGCAGTGACCTGCACAGCCTGTGTGGCTTTCTCCATTGATACAATTAAAAAAACATTGCTCAGGTAGAGGTCCACAGTGCAGCCTGCCCCAGGAATTAACATAGTCTGAGTGAAGTCACCAGAAACAGGGCTACACTAATAAATTTCTCCCCCCACTGTTACTCCTAAATTCTTTCTGTTTCTTCCTCTATTTTTCTTTTCTTTGATTTTTTTTCCTTTACATCCCGTTAAACCCGATGTGACTTGAAGTCTTCTATTTCTCTGCGCGTTGTTTTAATCTGTGATATTATTATTTTGTTCCTACGTGCATGTTCCTCTTCATTTAAATCTGCCAGCTTCCTGACAATTTTGCCTGCCTTCGATGACAGCTACTCTGGAGAGGGGGGGAATGTTCTTTCATTATATTTCCTCCTGCGCCTGTTCTCTATAGATGAAAGAAAAATCTTCATCAGCATTGGTACTTCACAGAGCTGCTATGTAGTAGGCCTCTTGCGCTGACTACTGCTTGAAAGATTTTCCAAAAACTGGTCATTTTTTTAATCCAAGGGGAGTGTTACAGTTTTCTATTGGTTCAGTGCATGTTTCAAACCAGTGTTTTAGCACATTATAATTGTCTATTAAAATTATGTTTTCCATGTTATATATGTTTGTATTTCAATGAATTTATTGTTTTTGTTATTTACACTGGGACTGTATCATCGTTCCTTCACTCTCATCGGGTCAAAATCTGGAACTCCCTTCCTAGCAGCACTGTGGGTGTGCCTGCACCAGATGGGTCTGCAGCAGTTCAAGAAGGCAGCTCACCACCACCTTCTCAAGGGCAATCAGGGATGGGCAACAAATGCTGGCCTAGCATTGTTTCAAAAAAAACTCCACAAGCATGACCCTCAGTTACCAGTTGCCTGTCATTTTAATTTTCTGCCCCATTCCCACTATGACTTATCTGTCCTCGGCCTCCTACACTGTTCCAACAAAGTTCAATGTAAATTCGAGGAACAGCACCTCATCTTTTGATTAGGCACTTTACAGCCTTCTGGACTCAACATTAAGTTAAACAATTTCAGTTCATAATTGCTCCTCCCACTTTTTCAGACAGCAGCTGTTGGCAATGATTCTGCTATTCCTATTTACACCTTCTCTAGAACCATCTTTTGTTTCCTTACTGACCTCATTACCATCTCCTTTTGCCTTGCATCATAATCCTTTTCGTTATGTAATCTCTCTTGCCTTCCACCCTATGACAGATTTCCCCTTTTGTTCTTACCTGATCTCTCTCCTTCCCTGCCTCTGCACTTGCTTAAAAAAAAGTTATGTCTCTAATTTTTTCCAATTCTGGCAAAGGTCATCAAATTGTAATGTTAACTCTCTTTCCCTCCCTACAAATTGCGTCTGACCTGCTAAGTATTTCCAGCATTTTCTAATTTTATTAAGGAGAGATTAGGGACAGGTGACTAAAAACTTGGTCAAAGAAGCAGGTTTTAAGAAGCATTTTAAAGGAGGATAGAAGCAGAGAGATTTCAGGGAGGAAATTTCAGAGGTTAGTGGCTAAACAGCAGAAGGCATGGTGTTACTGATGGAGCGAATAAAACTGCAGATGTGCAAGAGGCCAAAATTGCAGGAGTATAGGGAACTCGGAGGGATGTAGGGCTGGAAGACGTTACAGAGATAAATAGCAATGCCTATGAGCTTCTTTAAGATGCTTGTAGTAACTAGATGTATTGTCCCTCCCTCCTGTCAATCACTTATCATGTGGTGCAATTACAGGGGCTTCGACCAATAAGCTTATTGTGTGGGTAAACCGGTGGACGGGGCTTCTAATGGCGAGATCGCATCTAGCATGCAAGCACCTCAACATGTCTCCTAAATAAAGTTTAGCCTTTCTTCACCAAACCTACTGCTCCATCAAGTTAATACAGTATTATAGATCAGATTCGTGGAAACCTGCATCTTTTGGTACAAAGGAAATGTTTAGTGTTGGATGATGTTGGTGGTGTTGTGGTCTATGCCCAATTTTTGCTGCAAGACGAGTATTATGTGTCATTTAAGGCAACAATGCACTCAGTTGTTACACCTATATTGATTATCCTCGAACTAGTTAGCACTTAAAAGCATTCATAAAATGAAACTTTTGGGAAATCACTGCTATAGGTTAAGATAATTTATGATGAGTTTAAACTGTGTTGTATAATTGCAGTAATTGCTCCAGAATGAGATGCTTGCTACAAGTACTCTTAGTGTTCTTGTCACCATTATAAACACACAACGATCCTTGTACTGAGTCTTGCTGTGATTCCAGGTTTATCGCAGAGTATACATACCTTCAGATCACTTTGAAGGGTTCAATTTCTTATGAATGTGAAACACATTGCCAGTGCCCAGTTCTGGAATGAAACCATATTTCGTACATGTTTTATTGGGAGATTGCTCCTGTTAGCCTCTGCTAATTGGCCTGCCTTTCTCTAGCAGCAGAAAGTGTTGTAAGTGAAACATGCAAATTATTTATTTATTTTTGTATACACCAAAGTAAATTCCCAGCGTTTTCTTTGCCTGATCCAGCACGAACTCCCATTATTTCTAAATATTTCTAAAAGTCATGTCACAGCTGCAAGCGAGATGAGTGCAGTTACTGTTTAACAGTCTCAGACAAATAATGGGCTATGGGACATTTTCTGTAGCTGAAAAGGTTTTTAAAATGCTGCCTAGTGGCTCAACACAAATAGAAGTGGTATTAGACTGGGATTACAGCCAGATAGCAATATGAATTCAGGCCATTGACAAAACAGAAACAACCCCCAGAGTTGAGTGGCATCATAGGAGAGGATTTACAAGAACAAGCTTAGACATTTGATTTCTTCTCAAACAAAGAAGCGATTTAAGTCCCATGAGTTGCAATGTGCTTTTTCTCAACAAAACCCGTTTCTTGAAAAGGTCTCAACAGATGAATCAAATATGTGTGCAGTAAATAGAACTGGGCTGAAATCCATTGGTTTTTGTGGGATCTGACATGAATTGACATTATTGCAGAAGCTGTGCTGATAAAACAACAACAACTTGCATTTATATAGCACCTTTCACAAAATAAAATGTCCCAAGGAGCTTAAAAGATTGTTTATGTGCAACAGTAGTAACAGTGAACTCTGCTCCCAAGGATAATTGCATCAACGCTTTTATTGCAGCTGCACTTTGTCACGATAAAGTAACAAGGTGAAACAGCGCAATTCTTCAGACAGCAAAGGGTATTGAGGCAGATTCATGTCAAGAAGCCACAACTAAATTCAGATGGCTATGGAACCAATGGTGACAGTCTATCATATTTAGTTTTAAACAGGGAATAGTATTTGAGTTTGTACCACTTGTGGCATTGGCATCATTGGTATAGTTGCCTTGGTGCATAATATAAAAGAAAATAAGCAAAACCAGTGGTAAATTCATTGACTCACTTTTGAATTGTGAGGCTGTTTTAACACCACTAGCAACTGTAAATTTAAGTGCATCTATTCAGGGTCAGTTTTCTTCAGCCAGGGTTCAACAACTGTTCCCACCAAAGGTGGCTGTGCGATGCATTCCTGGTTATTTTATTACTCCCTTTTCGCAACATTCTTGTGCCACCCAACATCTCAACTTGCCAGTAGGTTTTAAAAATGTCAAAGTATTTTCTCTGCGCATCTGCACTCATGTATATTGGAATGTTCCATGTACAATAACATAAAACTTATTGTATTTTAGGTATTTTTTAAAAAGTTTAATCAGTGGCAGAGTTGTCTTCTGTGGACTTGACTGCTACTTGATAATGGATATGCTAGCCAGAACAAAAGCTTCCTTCTCTATTTCTCCTTGATGATCACATGTGAAATTGTATCAGCATTTGAATGTATCCTTCCAAACCCATCATGCATAAAGTAGTTTTCTGGAGGGGAAGCGGTGGTGTGGGGAGGGCTCACTAAATTGGATTGATTTAAGGATTGGTTAAGATTCCCAGCCAAGCCAGAGGAAATGAAAACCCTCAATGGGTGTTGGATCCATGGACAGGGTGACATCTGGCCAAAGGTAGGAAGGCTTTTCACTTTTTGCTATGGATACATAAATAATCAATGTTTTGGCAACAGTTAGCATCTGTAAAGGAATCATGTTGCTAACAATTCATGGCTTGATTTGTGTTGTGTATCTGTGTAGGGTCCAGGAGCACAGAAGACTAGCATGGGCTGATGTCTCTGAATTTGAGAGGTGGGCTTTTCTTAATTAGGGATGGGGACAGTTCCCCCACTGTGCTGAATAAAGCATCTTAACTTCAAACTCAAGTGCAACCCTTGCTGGTATGATTTTTTTAAAATTTCTATTTTCTGAACAATGAGTCCTATGGCCTTGGTAGTGCATTTTGAGCTATTAGTAATGATCATCCCACACATACTAGAAACTAGGGTTGAGACTGCCAAAACGCATTTCACTTGCGATCTTTATCAAGGAAAAATCACTTTCATCTCAACAAATTGGGCTCTGTTGAAATCCAAGTAGCTAATCTAAAAGTACAACCGACCATGCTATTCAGCTTTCCTTCTCCACAGCTAATTGAGGTTTTAATGTGTATTTCCCTATACCAGCTGTAAATCACTGGATGTGGTAACCACATGTGTTTTATGAGTAAATTAAGTTGGGGGAAGGGACTGGTCCATATATGCATTACAGTTCCCGTGCGTTATGTAGTTGTTGCATCCTACATGCTATAAATAATTTTTTTTCTGATATGCCATTTATTTTAAATATTGGTTTTTATTTTAAATCCACTGAGTATTAAAAAGGGTGCACTTAAAGGAGTAAAATTCTAAAATCTGTTTACCTATCTTAAAACGATCTAACTAGTAACAAATAAATGCAGCGTTTACTGTGCTTTAAAAATTAATACTAGATTTCCCATGACAAAGTTTATGAATAGTCTGGTCCTTGAAGGTAGGTTCTATTATTCACTGTGGTGCCACTTCTCATTAAACATGACTGCTGCTTGCTTTTAAAATAAGTTACTGAAGCAATATATCAAATTAAGTGATATATTGCAAGAAAAATCAACTACATGAAATTGCCTTTTTAAAATTTTTTAAGCCTATTATTTTGGTAGTCAGCTGTAAATAGCATTTCTGAAAAAATGTATTAACTAAAATTCACTTTTTTGAGGTAGAAGTTCATTACCAGGTATATAAAATACATCCCAATGTAACATCCATCTCCTAATCCAACCAGAGATATCTAAAAAGAAATACCAGTAATTATAGTGCCTTTCCTTCTATTTTCCTTCATACTTTGGGATTCAAAAAACAGAAACTTTGAATCTTGCCCTAAAGCTATTCACCCCATAATAAAAACAAAAACATACAATGTATAGCTACAGTATTTACAAATTAAACAAAGCAAGACTTCATAATAGTAAATTTTATTTTGTAAGACATTCAAAGCCAGGTTTCACATTCCAAGTAAATGAAGTATGCATTTATTAACCTTTTTGGGAGATTAATTTCCTCGGAGCTTCTTCTTTGCTGCCATAACTTTGGCAGAAACTATGTCTATGGGCATAATTCAAGGAAATTCATACCCTTGGCAGATTTCATTCCGGCTGTTAAGTCAGCAATCCCCAAATACCAAGTTCAAAAACGATACTTCCAACTGCACTTTGTCTGAACAAGATGAAGCAACCTGCCTGCCTGAGAACAGGATTGATAACGCTAACACACAACTCTTCTTGCTGATTGGTACATATTGTTTTACTTCTAAGATGAGCAGACATATTCATATCGATTCTTAAACAACACCTGGAAGAACAGTATAAAAGCAATTTTTGTCTTTGCAGTTAACTGCTATGGATAGGGTGATTGTTTTGGGCAAAGCTATACATGAAAAGCCACATCTATAATAATAGGAGGAAGGCAGTGACAAACACCTTGAACCTGGAACTAGACTGTATCATTAGCAAGGGTTTAATTTTGTTTTGCGAGTAACTGTTGAAGTTATCATTTGGTTCAACATCAATACAGAGTTGGACGCCTGCTGATATTATGTTCAGGTGAACTATAATAAGATGGAGTTTTTTTTAGCCTGTGTTAGTACAGGTATTGTGAGCATAATTATGGTACAAAGTTCATTCATTTGTGAAAAGATAGGCTGAAAATTTTTTTTGACCATCTGGAAACTCAATTTAATCCCTACCTCCCTGCACCCACTCTCCTCATGCCCATGGCAAAGATAATGGCACAAAAACCTGAGGTCAGAGATAGTTGAAAGCTGATTTGCGCTTTGAGAGAGCAGCAATTTGGAGAAGAAGCTGTTTCTACCAGAATTTTGCTTGATATGCCCTGTTTTAAATGGTGCGTGACTCCTTTTGGATCTGAAACACTCATCTTTTGTACCCTTGGAGTTCTGCTAGTGGATTAGCTTTGGATCGCTCCACATTCTGAAAGATGGACTGGGGTGGCCAACAACAAACTGCTCTTCGTGTGCAATGAATTGCCTCTGTCATGGAAATGACCCCATTCCTGATTTTTGGAATGGCATCTCCAAACTTGGTCGCCGGAGGGTGGGATTTCTGGTCCCTTGCCCTTGCACCAATAGAGTAGGTGTCCCTGGCCAGATTTCAGGACCAAATTGCTTTCTTAGCATATATAGGTCAGATTTGATTTAAGTTAAGATCTATACGTTCAGAATCTTTAGAAAGAATGACTTAGTCAAAGAATTATTTAATGGGGATACAGTTTACTGTTGTCAGTTGTAATCTTTTTAATCATCAAATTTCAGGAATGATGGGCTAAATCTTACCTATGTCAGGCGGGCTGGGTGGGAGCGGGCGGGGATGGGTGCAGAGCCGATCGCCACCCGCGATTGGCTGCTCACCGCTATTTTACGTGGGCAGACCAATTAAGGCCCGCCCAGCATAACACGTGGCCGGTAGCACTCAATGCTACCTGTGTGGGCGGGGGGAGGAGGGAGAGTCGGGACCTGCGCTCTTTCACGCATGTGCACGAAAGAGCGCAGCAATCTCCCTGAGGCAGCTCTGTGCCTCAGGGAGATTAAGTTGATAGTAATACTTTTTAATAAAGGGGGAAAAAATTATTTAAACATGTCCCATCATGTGACAGTGTCACGAGCTGGGACATATTTGTGAATTT
The DNA here is from genome assembly GCF_964194155.1 of Cetorhinus maximus. Classification (NCBI taxonomy): domain Eukaryota; kingdom Metazoa; phylum Chordata; class Chondrichthyes; order Lamniformes; family Cetorhinidae; genus Cetorhinus; species Cetorhinus maximus. The sequence continues at coordinate 89,287,322 of NC_135879.1, read as the reverse complement.
TGTAAAAATTTAATTAATTAATTTATAAGACCTTCAGGAAACCTCATCCTTCGCCGTGGATGAGATTTCCTGAAAAACGCGAAGGCCGCTTGTGCTCTTCACCTACCCGCCAACCTTAGGTTAGACGGGCAGCGTTGCTAACAGCTTTAATTGTTTTTTTAATAGCCTTAATAGGCCATTGACAGTTTGGTGGATGCGCTACCGCCTCTGTTGCGCACCTGCCGACCGAAATATCGAAATGACGCACGATGACATCGGGACGCACGCCCGACGTCATCGCGCATCATTTTGCGTGTCGGCGTATCGGGCCCGATTCATCCTCTGTGGCCCGTGCAGATGCATCAAGATCCTCTTCCTCCAGTGAGTCCCCACTTGGCAGTGCATGGATCTGTGTCATGTCACCAGGAATACTTTTGCTGATTGATACCAGCCATGCTAAATGATCACTTGGAATCACCTTCCCTGAAGGTAACTGTGTTAATTGTTGCAAGGAAGGTAGTCTCTGCTTCTTTCAGATGTCAACAAAACATAATGGTAATGTTGCAAATGCTGCAAAATCAGCATTTAATCAAGAGGTGATGGATATTCTTTGCGTGAAGAAAGCATTTTCTGAAGTACAAAAACTAGTAGCTTGCCACCCAGTAATGTATTTATATAAATGCTAACATTTTCACAGGATCTAGAGTCAGGACTACACACATGCTAAGCACATCTAGCCACAAATGCGTAGTCTACTGTAACATCTCAAGATTTTTTACCCATTTGCGCTGAAAGAAATTTTGGTCTAATTTATATTATAATGTTGCTTATGAAGATGAATTCAATTTTCAAAGGGTTAACTCTAAAAGACACATGATTAGGACTATTAACTGGAATACTAAATGAAGTAGTGATTAGAATTGTGTATTCATAGGATCACAAGATAGTCACGGATGAGGAAGGATACTTGGTGCATCTTAGTTCTTCCATCCAAATAGAACCTCAAATGCTCCCATTTCAACATCTAATTGCTCTCAAAAGATTCCAAGGCTTTGATCTCCATTACTCTTCCTTAACATCCATTCCATACATTGATTCCCTGATCCTAAAATTATCTTACTGTAGTTTGAATCCATATCCGTTTTTCTGTATCGCTGTTCAACTTAAACATCTTTCCTCAATCTTCTCTCTGCTGCCTTTCCCTTGTGCCTTGCAACGAGAAGTGGACACAGTGTTTAATATGCGGTCTGACCAGAGAACAAAACAGCTTGGCTGTGACTTCCAATGGTTTATATTCTTATTGTTTAGCCAATGTAGTTGACTACTGCTCCACATTAGGTGGGCATGTTAGGGATGATTCCTCCCGGGGGGAAGGCGGACGTGGAGAATTGCAAAATGGGTATTAGTGCATCAGCAGCAAAATGGGCTACCCATAAAAGTAATAATTTTACTTTGAATGGGGGAATGCTGGATCATGTGGTAAACAGGACAATTTAGCAGCTTCAGATTCACAAGATATTATAAGCACCATCTCAAGTATATAAGACACATTTAAAGGACGCTAATAAGATTCTGGGCTTTATGGCATTTGTTGCAATTCATGCATTTTACAATATAACCTAGTTTTAGGAATTAAAGCTTTAACTGTAGAAAATGAGGGTCTGGTTGAGAAACTAGTAAATGCAGCCCTGCAATTAAAATAAGCTTGGAGGTTCTTACACTTAAAAGTTTGGGACCATGTTGAATTAAAGTTTAACAGCTAGAAAGGTACGATCATAAAACAGCAGGTGAGCCTACTTACATAAAGAACTGGAGACATGGGCAGAATTTTCCCGTCAGCGATTTGGGGGCGGGGCACACTCGCCGACATGAAAATGACGTGGGATGACGCCGGAAGGAACCCTCGACGTCATCCCAGTCCATTTAAATATTGAAGAAGGCGGACGGACAACAAAATCAGCTATCCGCCCGCCGACTTGTCAATGGCCAATTAAGGCCATTGACAGGATAATTAAGCAAATTAAAGGCCCTGCCCGTCCAACCATAAGGTTGGCGGGCAGGCCAGGAGCCCCAGCGGGCTTCTGATAATACATGAAACCTCATCCACTGGTGGTCTGTTTTTAAAAACTTCAATAAAGTTTATGTGCTTCTTATTAACATGTCCCATTTCATGTGACATTGTCACATTAGGGGGACATGTTAATAATTTTAATATTTTTCTATTTTTAAAGATTTTTATACTGTCAGTAATCTCCCTGAGACAGCATGTGCGAAAGAGCGCACTTTGACAGATGGGGAATCCCTCCCCCACCGCTGCACAGGAAGCGCATAGCGCTTCTTGTCGGGCAGGCCGCTGGGTGGGCCTTAATTGGCCCGCCCACTCAAAATGGCGGCAGGCCCCATTTCGGCGGTGGAGTTCAGCTGCCCACCCGCCACCGAGCCAGTGGGGCCCACATGCCCATCAAGGTAAAAATTCTGGCCATAACGTCTGCAATCCTTGTGCTAAGGGCAGTCCAGAGAGATGTTTTTGCTTTGCAAGTTAGAGCTAAATTAGTTTAAAAGCGTTCAGTAAACCCTGAAGGGTTATAAAATCAAGTTCTTTAATCAGATCAAATAATGAATTTTAAATGAGTGATGTACTTAACCTTAGGATCAGTTCGAGGACATCGCAGAGCATGTTACATTGTCATGGAGATGGGTGAAGCTTAGGGAGGTTCTCTGATTTCAATTTATCTAAGTGTTGTTGAGTTAGTTGCAGCTTGGACCTGAGGTGTGTAGTTTGCAACTCACTGAGAAAAGATAGCCAAAGTAAATGACAGTTAGTAGGCCTGCACTCTAAGCAGAGAAAAACCTAACTTCATTATTTGCCCCATGGAATGTGAGTTAGGCTTAATCTCAGTTTGGATTTCATGAGGGAAAAGAAGTTGGAAGGTTGCCTAGTTTGAAGCTAGTGCAAAAATCCACAGTGGCCCTCACAGAGATTTGTGGCACCCAGCAGAATTGCTTGGGAGTATTGAGAAGGCAACCAGAACGAGGGACCAAAGCATCCACAGTCAAGAGGTCACTGTCTCTGAGAATAGATGGAACTGAGGAGAATTGAAATAGTTTCCAGAGGACTGTCTCATTCTTTTAGATGGTCCAGACAGAATTAAATAGATTTATGTGTCATATAAAAAAAAGTCAGGAAGTAAAAAGTGAAACTGAGTGCTTAACATAGATAGTTGTAACTTATAGTGTTAAGACTGCTTGTCTTGTTTAATTCTTTTACTTACAATAACATTTGCTTTTGTTTAAAAATATAAAGTCTTATGGCGTAGTTCTATTGGTTAAAATGAGGTGTTGGATTTCTTTAAATTCTAACGGTCCCTAACCAGATCATAACATGGTAGAGCGGGGGGGGGGAGTATTCTGGGCCTTGAGGTTACAAATTGTGCTGAGTACAATTCTGCTGCTGCTGATGGCCCACAGCGTTTCATGGGTGCTCAGTTTTGAGTTGCTAGATCTGTTTGAAATCTATCCCATTTAGCATGGTGATAGTACCACACAACACGCTGGAGGATATCCTCAATGTGAAGGCGGGACTTCATCTCCACAAGCACTGTGCAGTGGTCATTCCTCCCAATAGTTCAACCAAGACATGTGCATCTGCAACAGGTAGATTGGTGAGGACAAGGTCAAGTTGGTTTTTCCTCCTTGTTTGTTTCCTCACCACTTGCCGAAGACCCAGTCTAGCAGCTATGTCCTTTAGGATTCAGCCAGCTCGGTCAGTAGTGGTACTAAAGAGCCACTCTTAGTGATAGACATTATAGTCCCCCACTCAGAGTACATTCTGAGCCCCTGCCACTCTCAGTGCTTCTTCCACTGGATATTCAACATAGAGGAGTACTGATTCGTCAGATGAGGGGGCGGTAGGTTGTAACCAGCAGGAGGTTTCCTTGTCCATGTTTGACCTAATGCCATGAGACTTCATGGAGTCCAGCGTCAATTTTGAGGACTCCCAGTGCAACTCCCTCCTGATGATATACTGTGCCGCCACCTCTGGTGGGACAGGACAAAATCAGGGATGGTGATGGCAATGCCTGAGGCATTGTCTGTAAGATATGATTGGGTGAGTATGGCTATGTCAGGCTGTTGTTTGACTTGTCTGTGAGACAGCTCTCTCAATTTTGGCACAAGCCACTACATGTTAGTAAAGGGGGACTTTGCATGTTCGACAAGGCCGAGTGTGCCACTATCATTTCCGCTGCCTAGGTCGATGCTACGTGGTCTGTCTGGCTTCAATCCTTTTTGACTTTGATACAACTGAGTGCCTTGCTAGGTCATTTCAGAGAGCATTTAAGCACAATTGCTGTGGATCTGGAATCACATGTAGGCTAAGATTTCCTTCCCTAATGAGCATTAGTGAACCTGATGGGTTTTTACAACAATTAACACCATTTCTGGGAATAACTTTAATTCCAGATTAAATTAAACCAGCAGCCATGGTGAGATTTGAACCCAGGCCCTCAGATCTTTAGTCTGGATTACTAGTACAGTGATATTACCACTATGCTACAGCCTCCCCCTTCCAACTATAAAGACTGGCTTTCACATTTATAGCATGAATGAAATACTTCTATTAAAACTACAAGACTATTGGTTTTAATACAGAACTTGCATTAACATGCTGAGTGCTGAAATATCTCCCATGACAGCATTATAATTCTCATGAGACAACACAAAGTAAGTGCCAGAAGTAACAGTATAGTTCATGTGCAAATGAGAACATAATACTGACGGTTAACTAAATCCTGTGGATTAGAGAGGTATCTGCATAAATCTGTATAAACAAAAATCTGCAACAGAGAACCTTGCAAGATTCTTGTACATATCTGGGAATAAACATCATCAGGGACATATTTTATTAACACATTTAAGTCCTAAGTCTTGAATTAAGACAATCTGCAGCATTCATGAGAATCTAGTTTTTTTAAACTTATTCATTCATGGAATGTAGGCATCACTAGCAAGGCTATCTATTGCCCTTTCCTAATTGCCCTTGAGATGGTGGTGGTGAACCACATCCTTGAACTGTTACAGCTCCTTGTATTGAAGATACTCCCACTGTGCTGTTAGGTACAGAGTTCCAGGATTTTGTCCTAGCGGCATTGAAGGAATGGCAATTAACATCCAAGTAGAAATGGTGAACGACTTGTTGTGGAAATTGGAGGTGCATGTCTTCCAATACGCCTGCTGCCTTTGTCCTTCTTTATATAGTTCCAAGTCAGGTGGCAGCGGTCCCAAGTTTGGGAAGTGCCGTTGAAGAAGCTTTGGCAAATTGCTGCATTGCATCTTCTAGATGGTAGACACTGCAGTCACATTTTTTTTTATTCTTTCGTGGGACATAAGCGTCGCTGGCTAGGCCAGCATTTTTATTGCCCATCCCTAACTGCCCTTAAGAAGGTGGTGGTGAGCTGACTCCTTGAACCGTTGCAGTCCATGTGGTGTAGGTACACCCACAGCGCTGTTAGGGAGAGAGCTCCAGGATTTTGACTCAGCAACAGTTAAGGAATGGCGATATAGTTCCAAGTCATGTGCGGCTTTGAGGAGAACTTGCAGGTGGTGGCACGTCTGCATTCCGATGCATCTGCTGCCCTTGTCCTTCTAGGCAGTAGAGGACACAGGTTTGGAAAATGCTGTCGAAGGAGTCTTGGTGAGTTATTGCATAGCATCTTGTAGGATGGTACACGCTGCTGCCACTGTGTGTCAGTGGTGGAGGGAGTGGATGTTGGAGATGGCAGATGGGGTGCCAATAAATTGGGCTGCTTTGTCCTGGTGGATGGTGTTGAACGTCTTGAGTGTTGTTGGAGCTGCACTCATCCAGGCAATTGGAGAGTATTCCATCACACTCCTGACTTGTGCCTTATAGCTGGTGGACAGGCTTTGGGGAGTCAGGAGGTGCGTTAAATTCAGCTCTTTTGTCCATGTTTTGACCAAGACTGTAATGAGCTCAGGAGCCAAATGGGTTGGCAGAACCCAAACTGAACACCCATGTGCAGATTATTGATAAGTGCCACTTAACTATATATTCAATTAATTATCGGATGTAAATGAAATGTCATTCAAACTCTTGGCTCTGAAGAAGGAAAATTCTCACTGTGTTAAAAGGACATTGGTTTTATCAAAGGTCTTCGCAATGCTTTGTTCATTTATGTGAGATGAGAGAGTATCAGAGAAGCTATAAATGTAAACGAATTGCCACATTTATCAGCTGACCAACAAACTCTATATTTGTTTTGTCTTTGGAAATAATCTAATTAACGATTAAAATATTTAATCTTCATGGATCTTAATTTTGAAAACAAAATTACAAAATGTGTTTCAAACTACAAAGAAAACTTGTCTTAACTGATTTCATATTCTAAAGGTAAAATCATGCAGAATTGAATGGCTTTTAGTCCAAACGATTAATCATTATTAGTTAAGCAGCCAGAACACAAAAATCTGATCTTGTGATCTAGCTTTGCAACTTAAGCATATCAACTTTAAAAAGAAAAGCAGCTCAAACTGCTGAGTCACACACCTTGTGAAAAGCAAGCACCAACTGAAAACAGCTCACTGAATGAATCTATCAAGTCTGCAAATATACCGCAGGTGAAATAAATTCAGGATATTCCTTCCTGGTAAAAGGGAGGCAATAAATACAAGGAAATGTAGTCAAATCAAGCTCTTTGCAATCTGCTATGTTCAGAGCTAATATTTTCCCTACCATCTGATTCAAGGTCAAGGTCAACAGCTATAAAATAGTCCATGTTGACAACTATAAATTTGATCCATCTTTCTAAAGGACACTAATGGTCTTATGCAAGACATTGTCAGGTGATCAGTGATTACTTACTGATTGATAAAACATGGCGTACTATATCTTAAACTGTGAATCATTCTGTAAATTCTTTCACATCAGATGGCGTGGACAACTGCTGAAGCTGTCTGTAACCAATAGTTCCTGACTCCCTATTCAAGGCCAGTTGTGGACATGCATGAAGTGCTCTGGAGAAATTAATTATCATGGGAAAAGTTAGGTTAAGTAAAAATGTGTCATGAAGCATAAAATTTTATTATAAATGAAGAATGTATCTGTAGTAAACTACTTTCTAACATTTAATTTTAAGCACAATGTTTATAAAGAAAATATTCATTTTTTTTTTTCCCATCTTGTGTTTTGATTTTCTTCACTGTTGAATCCTGCCCCACATTCTGCTCTAGCTGCAACAGTAAAAATACTGAGTTGTAAGCTTTTCCAATGTTTCTGTCATGGATATGCTGTAATTAACTGAAAGAAGGTGAGCTTCTAATCGAGGGATGAATGTGTGAAAAAGTAGTTAAGCAAATCTTAGCAATCCTTCTGATAAAAAAGCACATTTTTTAACTGGTACAACAGAGAAAAATTCAACAAACACTTTAGGCCTATATTTTATAAGTCTCAATCGTTTCTACTAAGGGCATAGGATGCTATAGCTTCAAATGTACCCAGTTTTGTCTCCACAACTACTCAGGATGAGAACATTTTCTGGGTTTTTGACACTTATTCTAGCCTGCTTGGTCTCCAGGTTGTGCCTAACTCATACTGCATAGCTGAGATGGAGAACTCAATCTGTAGAGAATTGTAATATTAAATCCATACCTTAGATGTCAGCCTTGGTTCAGTGATGGAACTCAGTCAGAAAGGTGTGGGCTCATAGTCCCACTCCAGAAACTTGACTCCATAATCTAGGCTAACCCCTCACTACAGTCGAAAGGGATGCTGCAATGTTAGCTGCCACCTTTCAGATGAGAAGTTAAACCAAAGTTAAGTCTGCCCTCTCAGGTGGACGTAAAGGATCCCATGGCACTGTTTGAGGAGGAGCAGGGGAGTTTTCCTGCTTTCTTGGCCAATATTTATCCCTCAGCCAGCACCACTAAAAAAACAGATAATCTGGTCAATGTATCATTTTTCTTTCCAAATGCTCAATGCACAGTAATCTCAGGTTATTAGATTTTGTCATGATGCTAATATTAATTTCTTTAAAACCTTTGTGCTAAACTAGTACCTCACAATACATACTACCTTTCATTGGTTCCAAGTGGAGAATAGTTACCCATACTAACTTCCGAACTCAGGTAGTAATATGATTCAAGGCTGCTACAGAGAGAAGGTGAAATGTGAATTGTGCCTTTTGGAGAGTGTGCTGGAAATACAGTACACTGCCAGCAGGAAACTTGAGATCTTATTCACAGTGCTTAAAGGCCTTCATCTCCTATCTGTCTCAGTCACAAATCACTCTCAGGTCATTAACCTTTTCCATGGCAGTAAAACTCTTGCTTCCACTGGAATTCAAACATTTAACTGTACAGCACTGTGACAAAGATGTTATCACTAGGCAAACAACCAAGTTATCCTGAGTAGTTGCATTACATTCCTTTGATTTTTTTAAATATAAAAAAGTGAAGACCAAGATATACACGTACTAGACATAAATGTTTGTTCCTGATATCTATTAATGTCTACATTAAATTTTCTTTTCATTGTAAGTACATTCTACAACATTCCTTCTGTCACAAGTAATCACAAAAGAAAGGCTGAATGGCAATAATTTACCAACAAACAAGCCTGAGAGAACTCATACAATTTTTCAGTCGATTGTGACCTGTAAAATAATTTTTGATTCTTATCATCTATTGCCTTAATCAACCTTAAATGAAGTTGGCAGGGATTGGTGTGGTCTGGCAACAGGTTGTGTGGATACATAGGGCTGGATTTTACCAGCCCACTGGATACAGGTGATGTGGCGGAAGTGCTTGTAAAATAGTGGTGGAAGGTGCAGGGAGGAGAGTTCAATGTCTTTCCGCTACCATGGCATATTACAAGGGACTGGAACCTCAGTGGCTCAGCAGCCCAGCAGACAGGGAAGTGTGTCAATTAATTACCCAACTGAAGAACCGCCTCCAGCCCCAGCCAGTATTTTACAGGTATCAGGAAGGGCCAACGCCATGTGGGGAGACCGCCAGGAAAGGCCTCCCAGTGGGTTCCTGGCTGCGGGGTGGGGGGGGGCTTCATTTAGGGCCAGTCCATGGCCCACTGAGGGGCCAACCCCACATCAATGGCCACCCACACTGCTAGGATGCCGCCACTGGAAGAAGAACTCCCTGATCGCCGAGGCCTGCCTGTCTGCCTTTGGCAAAGCTAAAGAAAGAACTTACTTGGGCTGCGAGGGCACCTCAGTATGTAGGCACCATCTTTTCAAGCATCCTCAGCAATGCTCACCTCAAATGGTGGCACTGCCAAGGCTGTAGTGTTGCCAGCCCTCTGATTGGGTCAGCAGGTCTAGGAGGCGGGCCATTGTCCTCAATTGGACAGGGATCCTGGCAGGGGGCACTGGTTAAATTCCATCCAGGATCCCGCCTGCCCACGCTGGCTCAGGTACCACTTTCATCCCAGCAGCAGGACTACTCACCTTTTCATAAAATTCAGGCCCATTTTTCCCTCTACTTAATTGTATTAGGTTTCTCAGCACTTAACACAGCTGTTAGCCAGAAAACCAACTGTTCCTCTCACAGTTGATAGTAATGAAGTAAAATATTCAAATAGCTGAGATTTATTTATTTGTAAGCATTCTGCTCTGCATGGCTGGGGCAGGACTATACTGGGCTAACAGCCCAAGGATGTGACCTTTTGAAAGTGACAGAAGCTGGATCTTCTTCACATGTTTTTCATCTCTCTCCAGCAATGACAAGGAAATGTGGAAATCAATAGCAGGTCAATAGTGCTGTTTAAGTGCTAAAGACAAAGTGAAAATAAATTATACCTTGAGATCACCAACTTCTACAGCCAGCATTCAGTGAAAATCAGGTTACACCTAATGGTGGCAGGCACAACTCCCATGGGAAAACCACGCTGGGGGCTTGTTTTATCTTTTGCAACTAAGAAGGAGGATGTAAGCAAGGGAGAGGGAAACAGGGTGAGACAGCTTTAGAAACCTGTTGTGGTCAAGGTGACAGAGTTGTTCAGGTGATGGTTTAGGGTAAATAATGATGGGTATAGGGCTATAGAGCAAGGAAAGTCAACAGAAAGGTAGCTGAGTAACCAAACTGAAAAATTGCTCAAACTCAAATTGAGGACAAAGCAGCAAGAAAAATGCAGAGAGCTGTTGCAAAAAAACTGTGTGGCCTATGTAGCAACAAAAGTATGGCTGTAATATTTTGATTTCTGGAAAGCAGTCAGTAAAGCATCACTTTGAAGGCTATTGCATAAAAATAAACCCTATGGGAATAATACACAGAATTACATATAAAAGTAGATCCAAACAGCCCAACTTGTGTTTATCCTCCACACAAGCAATAGTCCTGGTCCCACCTGCCTGCCTTGTTTTATCAGCCTAAATTGCCCTTTTCATCAACCATCTAATTATTATATATTTAAAAGTTGACAAAGTCTCTGCTTCAATCATTAACCCTGCTAATGTATTCTACAGTTTCATAACCCTGTGTGAGTCACATTTCTCCTGCTCTCTGTTCCAAATCTCTTTCAATTGATCTGTTATCTATGTCCTTTTGTTCTATACTTCTCAACGATGAGATAAAGTCTGGTGTAAATTTTCATCTTCACCATATGGGTGACAAACTGGCAGAGGGGCTCACTGGCCCATTAGTCAACCAAACCAATTTTCATTCCATTGATTTCAGGTGGGTTCTATAATGGATAAATTAGATAATCTGCCTGATCACTGCTCATGCAGTTAAGACAAAACTTTTCCTATCTACTTTGTCCCATTCTTTCGTAATTTTAAACACCTTTATCAAATCACCTATAATCACTATTGGTCTTAAAAAAGTCCTAGGGCAGGATTTTCGGGTTGGCGAGCGGGTGTGGGGCCCGCTCATTGACGCGTAAAATGACACACGGTGGCATCGGGCGTGCGTCCCGATGTCCCCGCATGTCATTTAGATTGTCAGTTCAGCGGGCGCGCAGCCAATGTGGCTGCGCGCCCATCTAACTGTCAAAGGCCTATTAAGGCCATTAAGAAGGTAATTAAAGTTGTTAAGCATGCTGCCCGTCTAACCTTAAGGTTGGCAGGCAGGCGAAGAGCCCAGGCAGCCTTTGCATTTTTCATGAAACCTCACAGGCGAATGAGGTTTCGTGAAGGGTTTATTAATTAAATTGAAAAATTTTTTTACAAAATTTTCTCTTTTATTAAATTTTTCACAACTTAAACTAATCTCCGAGGCACCTCCGTGCCTCAGGGAGATTTCTGCGCTCTTTTACGCGCATGCGCGAAACAGCGCAGGCCCTGACTCAGGGAATCCCGCCCGCACAGGGAGCACTCAGCGCTTCCAGGTATGCGTAACGCTGGACAGGTCTTAACTGGCCCGCCCACATAAAATGGCAGCGCACACACGATCGGGGGCGCCGATCGGGTTCACGCCCGCTCCCGCCTGCCCCCACACAACCCCCCCGATGGGGAGAAAATTCAGCCCCTAATGTTATAAATCTTTCTTTGTGCTGTGTTTCCTAAGAAGCATATCAGTAACAAATTTAGATTGTATAGCTACTACCATCAAGTACAAAATAAATGGCACTGTACTTAGGCACGATAAAGATTGTGGCAAATTCATATTTACAATGCTGTCCATTTTTGATCCCTGCACATGATGAAGAAAATTGAAGTGCAGAGGAAAGTAAGTAGAATGATATTTAGCCAAAAGATCTCAGCATTATGCAGCTACGCTCTCTGAGTTAGGGCCATTTTGTTTAGGAACATGAAGACTTAGTGGAGGTGTGATTAAGGGTTTTAACATGATGAAGCAATTGGACTTGGTTAGTTTGGATAGGGATGGTACAATTTGAAGGCATACAAACAAAATATGTAAGCAAAAAAAAAAGTTTGGTTAAATGTTAGGAACTATTTCTATAAGAACTGCCTTTATCTGGAGCAGACTGTCTCAACATGCAGTGAAAATGGATTCACTTCAATCCTTCAAAATGAGTTACGAGTGGCAATAATCCCCTGGGGATTTACTCGATTGCCCTACTAAGTCTGACAGGAACTTCACAGATTTTTTTCCTGAATTGGGTGTAGGGTTTTTTTCCCTCTGCCAGGAGATCACATAATGAAGGGGATAAATCTGAATGGATGTACTATGTAAGGATGAAGTGGGCTTGGTGATCCTAATTGTCTTTTCCCAATCTACTTTTCATATGGCTAAAAAGCTTTAAATACTTCTAATTTATTAATGTATGTGTTATCTTACAGCTTCTAGTGGAAAGCAGATGAGTTCTTCAATCACCTGGAAGGACCTGTCCAAAGGTTCGTAGTTCATTACTAAAGCAATCTATATTCCACTCTTCTGATCTTGTGCAACGATAAAAACAGCAATGCTTGTTAGACATTAAAATTAAATAAATATGAAGTTCACTGCCTCTTTGTGATGGAGTTCAGGTTGGTGTGATTTCCACCACTTCCCAAAGCTTCCAAAACCCTAACCCAATTCCCACCATCAGGGGCAATTATGATTATGATGCATGGAAGAGTTCCCTTTATCAAATTGGGCAAATGGGATAATTGCGAGAGGGAAGAACTATGAGGATGGCATCATGGCTCCCCCTGAAAGCCTTAGCTAAGACCAAGGCATTCAATAGACAAGTGCTGGGCCTGAACTGGAGAGCCCTATCCTTCCAATGAGGGATCCTGGAACTTTTACAACTGCTTCCTTGGGCCTACTGTCACCTTCCACACAGTGGTCCCAGCAAGTGTTGAGCAGATGGTAGAAAAGATTTCAGTCTTCTTGTCTCTCATGTCTCATCCTCCTCAGCCCCATAAATTGCAGTGCAAGTGGGGGAACAGCAACTCGTGGTAGTCCATGAAAGACAGGGTGAAAAAGCCTGGCCAAAGCACAGGGTGGTGATTGGCTATACCACTTTAATTTGTCAATCTCCACTTCAATCCACCCAGTGTAACCATTAAGATTTGCTCACTGGTGCTCAGTTTTGGTTCCGCCAGGGCCACTCAGCTCCTGACCTCATTACAGCTTTGGTTCAAACATGGACAAAAGAGCTGAACTCCCAAAGTGAGGTGAGAGTGACTGCCCTTGACATCAAGGCATCAAGGCAGCATTTGACTGAGTGTGGCATCAAGGAGCCCTAGCAAAACTGGAGTCAATGAGAATCAGGGGGGAAACTCTCCACTGATTGGAGTCATACCTAGGACAAAGGAACATGGTTGTGGTTGTTGGAAGTCAATCATCTCAGCTCCAGGACATCACTGCAGGAGTTCCTCAGGGTAGTGTCCTCGGCCCAACCATCTTCAGCTGCTTCATCAATGACCCTCCTTCCAACATAAGGTCAGAAGTGGGGATGTTCACTGATGATTGCACAATGTTCAGTACCATTCGTGACTCCTCAGATACTGAAGCAATCCATGTCCAAATGCAGCAAGATCTGGACAATATCGAGGCTTGGGCTGACAAGTGGCAAGTAACATTCGCGCCACAAAAGTGCCAAGCAATGACCATCTCCAACAAGAGAGAATATAACCATCTCCCCATGAGATTCAATGGGCATTACCTTCGCTGATCCCCCACTATCAACATCCTAGGGGCTATCATTGACCAGAAACTGAACTGGACTAGCCATATAACTACAGTGGCTACAAGAGCTGGTCAAAGGCTAGGAATCCCGTGGTGAGTAACTCCTGATGCCCAAAGCCTGTCCACCATCTACAAGGCACAAGTCAGGAGTATGATGGAGTACTCTCCTCTTGCCTGGATGAGTGCAGCTCCCACAACACTCAAGAAGCTCAACACCATTCAGGACAAAGCAGCCCACTTGATTGGCACCACATCCACAAACATTCACTCCCTCCACCACCGACGCAAAGTAGCAGCAGTGTGTACCATCTACAAGATGCACTGCAGGAATTCACCAAGTTTCCTTAGACAGCACCTTCCAAACCCACGACCACTACCGTCCAGAAGGACAAGGACAGCAGATAAATGGGAACACCACCACCTTGAAGTTCCCCTCCAAGTCACCCACCATCCTGACTTGGAAATATATCGCCGTTCCTTCACTGTCGCTGGGTCAAAATCCTGGAACTCCCTTCCTAATAGCACTGTGGGTGTACCTACACCATGTGAACTGCAGCAGTTCAAGGAGGCATCTCACCACCACCTTCTCAAGGGCAACCAGGCATGGGCAATAAATGCTGGCCTAGCCAGCGAAGCCCACATCCCATGAATGAATTTTTAAAAAATTAAATTTTGGCATATAAAGGGCAGATTTACACCATCATTCAAGACCAACTAAGGGAAGTGATTTTGTGTGAATGGGCAGAAAACAGGCAAATGATACACATATAATAATGATCTTTTAACATTTCTTAGCAAGTCACTTAAAACAGCTCTAGATTAAGTGAAATAATTACCAACACAAAGACCATTTTACCAGTATATACTTATGAACTGCATTCTCTCTGCACTACAGATGTAATTACAGAATCTTTTCCATGCGGGAAGATGACTGTTAAATGGAATATAGAGGTGACAAGCATGGTGATATGTCAGGGAGAATGTGAATTCCCTGCCCAGTACTGTGAAGACATAACAGGAGGTACAAAAGACATTGTTACATCTTTAAAATAGCTGAAAGGAAAGGCAAGAATATAGATGTGAAGTAGTAGCACAGGTTAAAGGAAGGAAAGCCATGCTTCTTAAAATATGTATGGAAAATGTTGTCTTCACAAGAAGCAGTTTGGGCACTGCCAGTAAAAGTATCAGGGGTATGCAAATAACATGACTTGATGCCAAAGAATACATACTGCAAAATTCATATGCAAGTCCAAGGCAGAGTGAAAAAAGTGGTGGGCCCAGTAATTGTTGTCTACTCTCCTAGTGAGTTCCATATTTAAGCAAGATTATTGTTTATTGATTTGATTTACAATCACGGAACAGCTATTTGATTTGTCTGTTTTTTTTAGAGAAAACCGCAAGTGTTCTGGTATGTTAATTTTGGACACCAGAGAGTAGATATTAGTATGAGCAATAATGAAGAATGACTCCTTAACTCATTCATATGACATTCCTCTGTCTTTACGTTAACCCATTTAAGATAAAAAGGAAATGTGCCACTATTTGCACAAATTCATTTTTTCATTAAGATTAGTGAATGGAAAAAAATACAGCCTAAGTAAACGGAAAAAATATAGCCTAATATATTTTCTTATTGATCTACCACGTCTCCTTTCCACTCTGAGATAGAAGTTCTATTCCAGGAAGCAGCTAGTCTTTTATCATAACTTCATCCCTTGCGATCAATTTAACAGCTGTGGAGTTTGGCAGAAATGTCTCAATGCAGGAATGCTATACAGAAATAGCTGCCATGCCAATCTTTGTAATATAATTGCTCAAACATAAATAAAATATATTGCTTTTGTTGTAGCAAAAGTGTAAATATATGCTGTTTACTTTTGTAGCTTTCGAGAACAATCCAAAATTTGAATAATGTTATTCATTGATTTTTACTCCCAATTTTTCCATCACATTTCTAATGATGGGAATCCCTTGCCCCCAGATATTACCCACCAACTGAGAGTAAACAAACAATCATCCTTCATCTTGCAGGACACAACCATTCACTTCTGCACATCACCTTTAAATTGGGAGGACAGTGGAAGGGGAGGGATTTGCTCCTCATTGTGCCTGCTTTCCATTGACTTCAATGGAAAAAAAAATTAGGCATGATGTATAACAGGCAGCCAATCCAACACCCCCCGTTTCACGCCACTGTTGAAGGTAAAAATTTCACCCATTATCTTCTGGCTGCAAGAGCAGGACCACATATTGCTACATGATTGAGAGCAAAGACTGGGCTTGTTTATGCAAGTTACCCTTCCACATGGTGAATGGCATAATCCAAGCTTTAAATTTTCAACAACTACCATCAATAATGCCTTTCTGTTGGCCACAGTTGCTATGCTTGTGGGTGGATAAGCAGAGTATGCACAGAAAGTTTCTCACCCCCAAGGGAAGGCAGTGAGCTGGGTACTGCTTAGAAAAGAATGTCTGCTATAAGGAATTCAATTATGATTTTTTTAAAATTATAGACTTACAAACAAAAAATTTTAGTGCAGTAATTACAAATGCCAATTTAATTAAAGATGTAGTCTCCCACAGATGTCTTTCATTAGTTGATGCCAATACAACTGATACATAATCTCAACATTAGAAAGGAAGAGCAAAGCAGGTGAAGCATGATAGAATACTGGCATTCCGCTTCTGGAACCTGGGGCTGGATTTTTGTGTCGGAATGGGAAAATGCAAGTTTGTGGCTTCCGAAACGCAAGCCCACCACTAAACTCATTTTATGCCATGTTTATGTATCTTGGAGGCCGGGTGGGTTCCAGGTTATAGTTTGCAAGTCACAATTGGGTACAGGAAGAGGGCAGGGATGGAGGGGGTTCTTCCTGTCATCTACTCAATAAAAGGGCAATTAAAGGCATCAATGTCAAAGATCTGCTGGAGACAGCTCTGAGATGCTGCTGGAAGTGAACGGTGACACTTGCACTGTAAGTATTGTTGAGTTAGATGTTGCCTTGTGTCAGCTGACCCATTGATTGCATACCCTTAATGAAACCAACAGCTATCGTGTTCACGACTCTAAGCCAATGTTGCCACTTTATCTTATCTTTTGAGTACCCTGCTGCACCAGTCTTTTGCTCACCCCTGAAAGTCACTGACCTTTAAAAAAATATCATACAGCAGCTCATACACCACTGCAACTTGCCACAGCAGCACAGTTCACTTTCTGCATCCCACACTCAATGGCAGACCTTCTCACACCTAGAGGATACAGCATACAGAGAACTCCCAGGCTTACCTCCAGAAACAATTTAAAGCAGGCCACAAATGCTCCTGGAACCCCTAGGGCCCTTACTGCAATTGTGACCTAGGATATAGCTTGCCACCTTGTCACTTGTAACGCAACGTTTAGGCCACCAAGCCTGTTCTATGCAAACACTTCCCGCCCATGCCATGCACAGAGCAGCACATTCCCACCACTAGCATCACATCCCATGAAGTTCATGACCAGGAAAGCCATGACAACCACAAGTGCTGGCTCATGTGCTGCAGCGCAGTGAAATATAGCCTCAGGAGTTTCCTTTGGGACTGAGTATTTGGACATGCAGCAGCAGATAAGTAACCAAATGGCTGACTTCCCTGAGGCGTTGCGAGCTCATGTATTCCGAATGGAGGAGTCCATGGTGGTCAGGACCTCAGTCAGGTCTCAGGCTGAGAGGTGCACGATAAGCAGCCATGAGAGGGTGACCAACCTCATAATGAGCCCCATGTGACAGTACGTACAGTGCATGAGGCAAGAGACCTCCTGGGCA
This sequence comes from Cetorhinus maximus, assembly GCF_964194155.1. Taxonomy (NCBI): domain Eukaryota; kingdom Metazoa; phylum Chordata; class Chondrichthyes; order Lamniformes; family Cetorhinidae; genus Cetorhinus; species Cetorhinus maximus. The sequence continues at coordinate 89,269,941 of NC_135879.1, read as the reverse complement.
GTGGCACTAGCTCCGTAGCAGTTGTGGGAGAGGAACTAAAGTCCCTGAAAAGGTCTATTTCACAGGTGGCAGTTCAGTGACTAGAGGGGATGGCAGCTCCACCCCACATTATATCCCATCCAGCCATGAGGACACCACCTCAATGATCAGAACAGAAGGTTGAGGGAATGCATTTTGAGGGAACCTCACCGTTCTCTGATTCCTCGGCTCTTCAGCCAGAAGCACCATCTGCTAGTCGGATGCAAGCAAGGGGCGGCTACCCTATAGAGATGTAGGTAGTGCAGATGCAAGGAGTACCCCAACAGATCCCTGCATGACAAGGCCGCCCGCTAAGATCCTCACAGCCACACAGCCAGAGAAGTGAGCAGCCTGCATCCACCTTCTCCAAGGCAACAACAAAGCAATACGTAAGAGTGTCTAAGAGCAGGGGGAACCCCATCGATCAGAGCACTAGCTGGGTAACTGTGGTGTTTAGATAACTGTAGTTGTGTAGAGTAACATATGAGACATATATATAATGAAACAGAAATCACTGTGTGAAAATGTTTAACTTTACAAAATGATGCATGACCTATGCAGTCAATGTCTTTGTTTTCTCACCCTCCAACTGAGCACAGCATCCAGTTGGCCTTCATAAATACGTCTACATGGTCACATGCATTATGGTTCCAATGCCCTTCCTTTGGTGTCTGCAACACCCTCCCCTGGTTTCCAAATCAGCCTGCACACTCATGGAAGATTCCCATCATGTGAAGCCCCGTTGTATCATTAGATCTTTGGCCACAATGGTGTTCTGCATGGACTTCTCATCCCCTCGATAGCAACGTCATCTGCCTTGTCTCCAGGGTCCCACCTCTGGGCCTTCCTCCTCACTATCCTCCACCTCCTGCTGCTGCTCATCATCCGAGGAGAGGCTCCCTTCAATGCCCTCCTCCGGAACCAGTAGCAAACCCTTTCTCTGTGCCAAGTTAGGGAGCATGCAAGTGCTACAATAATTCTGGGAAGCCTGTAAGGTGCAAACGGTTGAGCCCCCTCTGAGCAGCTGAAGCACCTAAACCTCACCTTGAGTGGCCCAATGGCCTGTTCAATTCATGTCCCTGTGCAAAGGTAGCTCATGTTATACTTTCTGTTTGTGGTTGGTGCAGGGGTGTGAGCAGCCAGCTTCTCAAGGAATACCCTTATCCTGAGTTTCCATCCATTCAGCTGGGGCTTGATCGGAACATTTGTGGCAGCCCAGATTCCCTAAAGATGAACTTGTCATGGTATCTGCCAGGGCAACAGGTGCACGCATGCAGGAACCTCCTGCAGTGGTCACAGAGGAGTTGGACATTTAAAGGGTGCTGCCCCTGTGGTTAATGTACCAGTCAGCAATTTGGGTGGGAGCCTTTATTGCCTTATGCGTGCAGTTGACCACATCTTGCACCTGGGAAAAGTCAGCAAACCGAGGCCAAACCTGTCACACTCTGTATCCGAGATGCAGCATCTATCTCGAAAGAGATAAACTGGCCCACCCTGGCGAAAAGAGCACTGGTGACTTGGGTGTATGCACCTGTGTGCTGCTGACTGTGATATGTCACACAGGTCGGCCATGGAGCCTTGAAACGACCCGCTTGCAGAAAAACTCAGGGGCACCGTGACCTTCAACACCACTGGGTGTGTATGCTTCTGACAATCCCATGGATGCAGGTCTTTTCACAGAGGAACACAAAGCTTAGCCACCGCTTGTCAGGATAGAGACAGCTTCCTCCAGCATTGTCTCTCAGTCATGTTCAAGTAAGTGACCTCGTTCTTGTAAACCCATTCCAGTGGACACTGCCTCACTCTTCGATGCCACCTTCTTGCGAGCACTCAGCATTTTGGTTCCTCTTGCCCTTGGACCCATGCACGTGGCACACAAAACACTTCAGGCTGCTGCTGCATCTGTGTTTCTGTGTATTGGAGGTAGCGTGGTGCTGCAGCTGTGACAAAAGGAAGATTTCTAAAGGGTGTTGAACTGTTCAAAGCTCTGAGGCTACAATGGATATCTGTCAGCGGGTCTGCAGCTGTGCAGGTGTGGTCTTTAAAAACTTCTCTGTGCATTCCCCCCCCTCCGTGGCAGAGAATCCCTTGGCTGGCAGGCAAGCAGTAGAGGTTGAAGAAAGCACTGCAACAAAGTTGTTCCACACTCTTCTCGACCTGGCAGATGTGGTCACAACTCGATTGGGGACATTTTTTTTTTAAGGAAAACGAAAATAACGTGCATTAGGAAAAATTAATTTGCTGCACCTTTTACAATGGCAGCTCCGATGTCAGTGGACATGTGAAGGGTTGCAACTAAAGGCCTTCCCAACCTGCATAAAGGTCACACAAAAACAAAGCGGGGTTGGGAAGGGAGGAGAAATTTGTTGTGCAGGCAAAAACTTAGTGATTTCAGATTTCCTAACCCCATTCCCACCTCCTTCGGGAGACGAAAATCCGGCCCCTGGATTCAAATCCAGCCAACCTGTTAAGGTGAAAACCCACTTTCTCCAACTGCTGAAAGACTTCTACTATATGAGCTTTAGCAATTTCAACCTAATTCCTGGTCAGCATGAGAGCACAAAAGTGCCTTAATTTGGCTCTAATTGCTAACTATTTGGGTAGGCAATAAGAATGGTTAGTGTACAAAGTTGAAATGTTGTATTAGTGAGATATGAGTTATGGGATAAGGCACAATACTGGACAATGCACCAACAATTTCACTCTATGTTATCCAGGAGTTGGAAATGTTAAATGATAACAAGTGGGATTTAGATTCTGAGTTCATGCTGCCACTTATGGGCTGAAAATTGTGGACCTCACGCTCACAATTCCCTGATATCATTGCCATTGTGCCAGCTTCCTATCGGCAAAACAGACATGGAAAATTAGCCCTCGGATGTAAAAAGAGAAACATGTCCCCTTTTCCAATACTATCAGTATATAATGCTGAATATAATGCCGACATAAATGACTCCCAAAATATTTTCATCCAAACACTCTCCTCTACCCCTTTCAGTTCTCAAAATTACTTTGCTTCCTGTTTTAGACAAGTGGGAACAGGAATTTGTCCCTGAGCCTTTCTGCCTTGACACTCAGTGCCACTTAGCAGCTGTCTAACACGAGTTAAGCTGTTCTGGCCTTAGGAATTCTTTCATCTGACATAATGTACTCTTCTACTGTGAACTCTTCCAGGAGTCTGGCTGAGAATTTGCCAAAATACTCGATGACAGTAGTGAGCCCCATTCACAGCAGGTATGATTCAAACTTGATCTCTTGGTTGGCAAGCTTTTCATTTTGTTGCTTCTATCCCAGAAAAAGGTGTAATCAGACTATAATGCAAAGGTTATAGGCCTTGACTGCATTCAGTAGTAAAGACTTGTACTCCAGAACTTGCCACACCCCTAGCCAAGCTGTTCCAGTACAACTACAACACTGGCATCTACCCAGCAATGTAGAGAATTGCCCAGGTATGTCCTGTACACAAAAAGCAGGACAAATCCAACCCAGACAATTACTGTCTCATCAGTCCACTCTCGATCATTAGCATAATGATGGAAGGTGTCATTGACAGTGCTATCAAGCGGCACTTACTCAGCAGTAATCTGCTCACTGATGCTCAGTTTGGGTTGCGCCAGGGCCACTCAGCACCTGGCCTCATTACTGCCTTGGTCTAAACATAGACAAAAGAGTTGAACTCAAGATGTGATTTGAGCGACAACCCTTGACATCAAGGCAGCTCCTGACCAAAATATAGCATCAAGGAACTTTAGCGAGAATGAAGTCAATGGGAATAAGGGGGGGAAATGCTACAGTGGTTAAAGTCATACCTAGCACAAAGAAAGATGGTTGTGGTTGTTGGAGGTCAATAGCTCAGTCCCAGGACATCACTGCAGGAGTTACTCAGGGTAGTGTCCTCGGCTCAATCATCTTCAGCTGCTTTATCAATGACCTTCCTTCCATCAGAAGGTCAGAAGTGGGGATATTCGCTGATGATTGCACAATGTTCAGCACCATTCACAACTCTTCAGTTACTGAAGCGGTCCATGTCCATATGCAGCAAGACCTGGACAATATCCAGGCTTGGGCTGATAAGTTGCAAGTAACATTCATGCCACACAAGTGCCAGGCAATGACCATCTCCAACAAGGAGGAATCTAACCATCTCCCTTTGACATTCAATGGCATTACCATCGCTGAAACTCCACTATCAACATCCTGGGGGTTACCATTGACCAGAAACTGAACTGGACTAGCCATATAAATATTGTGGCTATAAGAACAGGTCAGAGGCTAGGAGTTGTGCGACGGGTAACTCATCACCTGACTCCCCAGACCCTGTCCACCATCTATTAGGCACAGGCCAGGAGTGTGATGAGATACTCTCCACTTGCCTGGATGAGCACAGCTCTAACTACACTCAAGAAGCTGATCCAATCTAAAGTGAATGATTTTGGTTTTGTGACAAATAGAGCAGATGGCACTGTTAACACGGTAGAGATCTAGGCAAGGAAATTTCTTTTGAACTTGTACAACTCATAATTTTTTTGTCGTAAGGAAATCTATTTCTGAAGATAAGCACATAAAATAATGAGTTGCAGTAAATCACTTATTACTGGAACAGTTTATTAATGATATACTCAAGTATGTTAAGATCTCTGATGGCTCAAAAATGCGCCACCGTGCTTTTTTCACTGCCAGCTTATCAAGAGGATAAGTGTAAAGTGAAGCATTTAAATTGCTAATGGCATGCAACAGACATATTGATGGTTCTAACAAAGCAGACATAATATATTATATACACAGAAAATGCTGAAATTACTTAGCAGGTAAAGCAACATTTGCGGAGAGTGCAACAGAATGTTGTATAAAGGGTTAACATGTGGGAAAGCTGACGTATGATGTAGATGATGATGTATCACTGACATCAGTCAGTCTTGTGTTAGACAATCTCTGGAGAGATTGGGTTCATGCCTAGGAACAGCGTGCCTACTCTGTTAACCTGTTTAGATGTAGTACTAAGAGAGCAGAATTTTCTGCCTGTCAGGCGGGCGGGCCCGACCCAATCTCCGGCAGGCGGGGAGCTAATCCCCGCCAGAGAAGTGGGCCCTGCTGCCATTTTATGTGGGTGAGCCAATTAAGGCCCGCCCAGGTGACGTCCGGCGGGAAGCGCTATGCGCTTCCTGTCCGGGTGGGGGGGGGGGGGATTCCCCTAAAGCGAGAGTGCGCTCTTTCACGCATGCGTATGAAAGAGCGCACATCTCTCTGAAGGCTAAGTGCTGCCTCAGGGAGATCGCTGACACTTTTAAAAATATGAAAAATAGAAAAAACAAAATTCCCTAACATGTCCCTCTCATGTGACATATGAGATGGGATATGTTCATAATTTACATAATAAGTTTATTAAACTTTTTAAAACCCTATATGAAACCTCATCCCGCCAGTGGATGAGGTTTCATGTTTTTTCTATTGCCAGCCGGGGTTCCTGGCCTGCCCACCAACCTTATTGGCCACTGACAAGTTGGCGGGGCGGACAGCTGACTTTGCTGCAGGCCCGCCTTCCTGAAAATTTAAATGGGGCGGGATGACATCGGGGGTTCCGCCCGACATCATCCCGCGTCATTTTACACGTCAGCGAGCGGGACCCACCCCCTGCTTGCCGACGGCAAAATTCTGCCCTCTGTCTAAGAGCCAAGTCCGACACCTGGACTCCAAGACAGAAGGATCCATCTTGGAACATGGTGGCAGCCGTGGAGACCTCGATGTAAAAAATACAATCGGTGTTGCCGAAGGAACCACAGAACGAAGAAACCTTTGAGATCAGCTTGTAGAAAAATTTTGGCTGTAGAAGGGGGCACACTGGAGAGAGGTAGCAGTGACTGTACCTGGTGAGCGGTCCCTGAACTTGCCCCACCCTTTGACCACCTCAAGGGCCCGCAGAGAGCCAGCAGTGGAAGTTATGGAAATGTCATTTTCCCCAGTACCAAGCAGCATCAGGTCTTCATGAAAAGGAGCCAAAGCTTCAAGTTAGTTCCTTTCTTTACGCCACAGGACCAGTAGCAGACAACATGCTCCTAAGGTAGGGTGTACAGGAGTCCACTGCAGACTTTGACTCCATTCTTAAATCCTTTGATACGCTTCTTAGTCTACCACAAAACCTCCTTATAAATCAAACAGTTCAATGAGAAATGTGGCCTCAACTCTGAGCACCAAATTGGGTTATAGTTCAAGGTGAGTCCGGGGCTTCACATGACTCCATGGATTAGATAGGCCCACAGGCAGCAGCTCCACCCACCAGAAAGCCGGCCAAACCAAGCAAAACTCCACTCCGGCAGCCATTTTGAGATATTTGCATTGTGGTGCGAAAAACCCATCATGGACGCCATGACTGCCCAGCAGGGTTGTGGAATACTTCCAGTGTGACAAAACAAGACATTTAAAGCATTTCTGCAAATCCAGTCATTTTAATTGAAGCCGAAGACCAGAAATTATTTATGAAACACATTCTCTCCAAGAAATGGAAAGTCAAAAAACAGACAAAATAACAGAGTTCCCAGGGCAAGCAGATAGTCTTAACCTAGACTACAGGTCAGCTACAGTCCAAGGCATCGATGCTACTTTAAAATTGATACTGGAGCAGCTGTTAACATATTAACAGATGACCTTGACGGGATTCAGCCAATGATCTTTTATCCATCAGACATCAAGTTACAAAGTCCAGGTGGCACAGGACTTCCAATCAAAGGTAGGATTATTGCTCCTCTTAGCTATGTGAGGCAACAGATCGTTGATTCTTTCTAACATCCTCACAATCACCATACGTCCTTATTGAGTGGCGATGTTGGCATACCTCTAGGAATCCAAGAAAAAACAAACGATCCTCATCATTTGAACGACTCACTGCCTTTCATGCAACAATCTCCAACCTTTTATTTAGAAGCAGTGGTAATTCAGCCTTCAGAAGCTGAGAAAGTTTATACACTCAGCAGTAAGTTCCTTTAGACCCAGGGCAGACATGGGAGTTATGAATCTCTCAGTTCTTCATGAAGTAAGGCCAGAGGTGGCAGATACAGAAGGCACTGCAGCAGATGGTGACCATCCCCATGAAGACCTGCTGGACATGAAGTGGCTCTTACTAGAGAGTGATGAAGAAGAATCCCTTGCAGTACTGAGTGATCTCTTGCCAAGTGGGCGGGGGCAGGCGCGGAGCAGATCGCCGCCCGCGATCAGCTCTGTGCCGCTATTTTACACGGGAGGGCTAATTAAGGCCTGCCCAGCATAATATGCAGATGGTAGCACTCAGCGCTACCTGTGCAGGCAGAGAGAGGAGGGAGAGTCGGGGCCAGCGCTCTTTCGCGCATGCAGACGAAAAGGCGCAGCAAACTCCCTGAAGCATGGCGCTGCTTCAGGAAGATTGAATCGACATTAAAATTATTAAATAAAAGGTTTAAAAAATTTTTTTAACATGTCCCCTCATGTGACTGTGTCACATGAGATGGGACATGTTTTTATATTTCAAGAAAAATTTTTTATAAACGCTTTAGGAAACCTCATCCCGCTCGTGAGTGAGGTTTCCTAAAAAACCCGAAGGCCGCTTGGCCTTTTCGCCTGCCCGCCAACCTGAAGGTTGGACGGGCAGCATTACTAATTACATGAATTACTTTCTTAATGGCCTTAATAGGCCATTTACATTTTGGCAGGCACACAGCCAACTCCGGCTGCGCGCCCACCAAAGGAAATATCGTGGGACTGCGCGATAACATCAGGACGCACACCCGACATCATCGCGCATCATTTTACGTCGGGCCCGCCCCCACACACCGACTGAAAAATTGCCCTTGGAGGTCGAGGTCTGAGGAAATTATTTGTCTTTCCCATTGGTGGATGCACCTTAGACGTCTCTGTTGTCTTTATAGAAGAATCAGCTGTGCTTTTAGAGGCTGAGCAGCATTCAGATCTTAGTTCCACTGACTCTAGCAATGTATTGTCTACTTTATCTCCTGTTGTTCACAAGGAATCTTCCAAAGAGAGTGCCTTGCCTGAGTGCAAGTCAAAGTCCATAAGGATCACACTGCTGAAGAGTTGCTGCCTTCCCCAGGTGAAAGTCTTCTGTCCCAGCTGAAAGTCTTCTTCTCTTCAGATATGGGAGTCAGCACAGAGCCTGCGGTAGAATCTTAGCACTTCTGATGCTGCAGAATCCTGTATAGCAATCTTGTCCCCAAGTTGATTGTCTACAAGAAATTCATCTCATTACAGAAGATGAGGCTGTCTTGCCTCCATATTCTAAGCAATTCTTACCATTGCCCAGTGTGGAGCAACCTCACATAGAGAAGTGTGCCTCTGTTACCACTGCCTACAGAAAGTAGAAGGTCCTCCAGGAATATCATTGAGAAATCATCTCTTCTTCTTTACCTGAAAATCTTGCAGGAAATTAGTTGTTTTTTCCTTCGTCGTCTAAGTTTATTGAAATCTCAGATCTTCACTGCCTTTTCAGTCCAACTTTTCCTCCCTACCTAACAACACTCTAGGTGTACCAACACCACATGGACTGCAGCAGTTCAAGAAAGCAGCTCACCTTCTCAAGGGCAATTAGGGATGGGCAATAAATGTTGGCCCAGCCAGTGATGTCCATAACCCATGAATGAATTTATTTATTTTTTAAATTTGATACAGCAATGGATGATGCAACTGACAATCTTCCCTGGAGTTGAATATCATTCCTCTTCTGAAGCTTCTTCCCAGAGCCCTTTTGAGGGAGCAGCAAGTTCCTCAAAGTGTCCTGAGTTCTTCTCTTCTAGCCCCAGAGGGTCCAAAGGTCGATTCTCTTCAGTCTTCTCTTGTGGATCAATCTTTTGTTGAAAAGTTTTTGTTGTCCGTGCAGTTCAGCCATCCTGCAAACTACACTCTGCTTCTGAGCTATGCTGACAGCAATGACGCTGAAGTGTCGTCCTCTTCTGCACATGATGATGCCCCACCAGATGCAAAAGAAAGCTCTCATGTCTCAAAGACGTCTTACCTAAAGGCTGAGAATACTGAGGGAGATTGATTCCCCAAGGACCGTGACTTGGGGAGGGGAGAGTAGAAGTTCAAGTTGGGTAGAATCTGTAGTTGTAAAAAAGGGGAGTTACAGAAATGTAATGTAAATGGTTAAAGACAGAGTTTCATGTTGTTCAAAAGTAGGATAGTATACTTGGGGGGAGGTATAATATCGAGGGTTAATAGATGGGATAGGCTAGGGCTCCTTGATGTCACACTCCATTAAATGTTACCTTGATGTCAAGGGCAGTCACTCTATCACAGCTCTTGAATTCAGCTCTCTTGTCCATGTTTAGATCCAAGGCTGTAATGAAGTCTGGAGTTGAGGGGCTCTGGTGGAACCTAAACTGAGCATTCATGAGCAAGTTATTGTTGAGCAAGTGCCATTTAGTAGCACTGTCAACAAGAACTTCCATCACTTTGCTGATAATTGAGAGGACACTGATGGGGTCACAATTGACCAGTTTGGATTTGTTTTTTGTGGACAGGACATTTCTGGGCAATTTTTGAAGTAGATGCCAGTGTTGTAGCTGCTGGAACAGCTTGGCTAGGAGCACAGCTAGTTCTGGAGCCCAAGTCTTCAGTACTATTACCGAAATGTTGTTAGACCTTAGTCGTTGCTATATATTGAAATGTTATTAACCATGCATTAGTCAAATTTCACTTTTAAGCTGGGTACATTATCATGGGTGCAGAAATTATCCAACCAAAATTGAGTAATGGATCTGCTCTGTGTTCTGTAATCATCAGATGTATTTTTTCCCTCAGTCTTGAGGAAATATTGTCAACTTTTTACAAATTTTATTAAAACTACTATTAGTTGATCCAATTGATTGCTTCAGAGCTCCGATGTCTCTTTATCCTTTGTATACTGGTGTCTATTATGTGATTAGAAACCTATGTTTTAGACTTAACTTATCACTGGCAAAATTTCCAGCCAAGATCAAGACACCTCTCGGTTAAGTAATTGTGGAAACCTAGGTGCTGTGAAACTTCTATCAGCCTGACATGTTTCTGACTCTGATAATTGTCTTGATCACCAGGAGACCCTCTAGTAGCCAATATAGGAACAGTCAAACAAAGATTGCCATTAATTTTGTTTGGCCAAATTACCAGGATCAAATCAGGGCAAGATGTCAAATGTTTACTGTTATCTACCACTCATATTATCAAATGCTTTCATCGCTGATGCATACCTTTGATCATTCTGTAACTCCTTCTTGATCACACCCCCCCGCCACCCCGCCAAATGTTACAACCTTCCTTTAGGCCTATGAATACATTCAGTACACTTTTACTGCTTCTTACCATGATATAGCACCACAACAACAATTTACATTTACATAGTACCTTTAATGTAGTGAAAACTTAACAAGGCACTTCACAGGAGTATTATCAAACAGAATTTGACACCAAGTCACGTCAGGAAATATTAGGAAAAATACTGACAAACTTGGTCAAAGAAGAGTGGCATTTCTCTCTCCCCACACCCCCACCCCCCCCCCGCCCACCATCTTAAACCAGCTTATATTTCACCCCTCTCCTAACTTTACTCAGTTCTGCTGAAGGGTCATGAGGACTCGAAACGTCAACTCTTTTCTTCTCCGCCGATGCTGCCAGACCTGCTGAGTTTTTCCAGGTAATTCTGTTTTTGTTTTGGTCAAAGAACTAGGTTTTTAAGGAGTGTTTTAAAAGAGGAGAGAGAGGGGGAGAGGTTTAGAGCCTAGACTGAAAGCATAGCTGCCAATGGTTGAGCAATTAAATAGGGGATGGGAAGGAGGCCAGACTTAGACTAAAACTATAAACAGCAGGAAAAGCCATTTTCTCAGACTGTCTGAAAATTTCTTGCAATCAATGATTACAATTTCAGGTATGAACACAATTAAATTGTGCTTTGTTGCTCTACGCTCTGGTATTCTATGAAAGCAGGCTAGGAGTTACACTCAAGTCAAAACAATTCCACATCCCATGCAAAGGGTTAGGTTTTAACATTTGTCACTACCTCTTTGTTGCCTTTGATGTGCAATCACTGCGTAGACTCTATCTGGGTTAATTCCACCTTCCCAAAGCAGAGTGGCTCCCCTTGCCTTCATTTTTCTCTTGATTACCAGTTTCACAAGGTACAACTTGGTACCAGATTATTTACTAATTGTACCTTTGATGTGTCAAAAAGAGATAGCCGCTTAAAAATAGATTTTGCAGGCAAATATTTGTTGTATTGCAGTTGAAAAGGCTTTGATCTGAAGTGCCAAATATGTTGAGAACATTATAATAAAACATTCACCACCTGAAATTAGCTGATCTTTTAAACTGGTATTCATCTTAACAGTTTGGCACCATATAATCAGAAAAATACTCCTGTATGTGCAGGCTGACATATTATAAAGCACCAAATAAGAGAGACCAGAGCCTCTGTTAAAATGTGACTTGGTTTATAAATTGTTTCAGATGTTAGCACGTCAGTGTTACGGAGAAAGTGAATAGTAAACTTCTTTTTAATTTAATTAGAAATAAGTCTTATGATATTTACTTCGTTTTTCATACAGCATCAAATGTAGTCAGTTTTTTTTTGCCATGAAATGAATGACTTTTCAGGGCAAGTACTACTAAAGTTATTCAGGGCAAAAAAAACACTGGGCAGAATTTTCAGGTCGGTGAGCAGGGGTAGGGCTCGCCCGCCGACATGTAACATTTTGTCCCAACGTCACCGCGCGTCATTTAGATTTTCAGTTCGGCAGGCACGCAGCCCACCGAACTGTCAAAGACCTATTAAGGCCACTTAAAAACTAATTAAACCAATAAACTGAGCTGCCCATCCAACCTTAAGGTTGGTGGGCAGGCGAAGAACCCAGGCGGCCTTCGCATCTTTCATGGAACCTCATCCACGGGCGGGATGAGATTTCATCAAGTGTTTATAAATTGAATAAAAAAAATGTTAAAAATTCATTGACATGTCCCAGCTCATGTGACACTGTCAAATGAAGGGACATGTCTTAAAATTTTTTCTTTACTTTATTTAGCTTTTTAAAACTTAAACTAATCTCTGAGGGACCTCTGTGCCTCAGGGAGATTTCTGTGCTCTTTCGCATGCATGTGCGAAACAGCGCAGGCCCCAACTCAGGGAATTCTCCTCCCCCCCCCGCCCCACCCGCACAGGGAGCGCTCAGCGCTTCCAGGCATGCGTCACGCTGGGTGGGCCTTAATTGGGCCACCCTTGTAAAATGGCGGCACAGACCCAATTGGGGGCGCCGATCGGGTTCGCACCCACCCCCGCCTGCCCCTGCACAACCCCCCCAGTGGGGGGAAAATTCTCCCCACTGAGACAAGCAAAACAGATGGAAAGTCTCTTGGACTCTCACAGAGTCAGAACATTCATCCTGCATACAAAGTCCTGAGCTATTATTTGGAATGTAACCAAATGTCCACATTTCATACTTGAGCATCAGTAACAGGTAATTAGTACTTGAAAAATAATACATGCAGAAAGTACTCTGGAGAAACTGCAAATTCCTCTATGCAGAGTATCAGCACCAGCAATGATGAAAGATCCTGGGTTTGTCTTTGAAATGTGGTGCTCTTAACCAGCTTTCTGGCTATTTGAAATTGTATCTTTTCCACCAGTCCACCAGCCTGTACAATTGCCTCATTAATGTTTTCAATTACATTAAATTAGGTTATAGAACTACAGCAGTCAAGTCAAAAAATCAAACAGGCAACAGCAGAGTGGAACATAAATTCTGCATTCAATGTTTATTTGGATGTTGATTTAACATCAAAGCCATTTGCAAAAACACCATGAAATATTCAGTTCCGAATCATGCTGTTAATTTTGGATCCATATTCTCAGTTTTAAAGAAACATGTCACGGAGAAGAAAGGAAAACACAATTAACACTATATAAGAGACATTTTTTAATGATGAAGAGTATTTACTTAGGGTCTGCATGTGTTATTGTGTCATCTGCAGTGCATCAAGTCCACGTTCAGACATACTAATAGTTAGGAAACTCAGCTTTGCCTTGCAAAATAAACACTTAATGCTGTTCAGTACGTTCCTAGCACACGTTGTGAAATTCATTAATTTATAAGAGAAAGAATACCAATAATGGTTAAATATTTAAAGCTGTTAATTTTGAATCTGTATTCTGTCATTGGGGATGTTTAGCTTGGTTAATGTCCAGTTTAAGGAAATACTCAGCATGATGCAGCTAAGGAATTATCTTTGACCTTTCTTACCCTCACTGTAACTCTCAGCAGAAATCTTGCTCCTCATGTTTCTGGGCTCCACTGACAACCTATCAGCTGTTGATATTTCTGATATTTATGTGTTACAATTTTGTTTTAAAAAATTTCTCCCTTCCATCTCTGAAGGGGTTAACTCCCTGATGGGCTATGGTTAGCTGGCAGAATCTCACCTCAAGTAATCATCATTTGTCTACGAACCTAAACTATAAGGGTTGGAAACCAGCTAGTCTCAACTGTGTCCAAGAAAGCAAGAGTAAATCCTAGACAGTTTCCTCCAACCTAACATAATGTGCACCCAACTGAGATTGAGCCCATATCCTTCTGGTCAGAATAATTTATTTATACCACAAAACATCAGTGGCTAGTGGCAGATGATGAAAAGTTAGTGAATAACCCCTGAATTAAACTTAAAATAGTGAGTAATATTTCCAGATGATATATTTTTGACACACCAACTCTTATATAAAATCACTGAGACTCCCCACATAGCGGCAGTTATTTCAACCTTCCCCACCTGATATGAGAGGATCATCTGCCTATTTTATAATCTGTCCAACTAAAATCAATGACAAGTAAATTGGGTCAGGTTTAAAAGGGTGGCCAGTTGAACCCTGTGGCCAGGATTTTCCAGTCGTCAGACGGGCTTGGCAGAAGCGGGCGGGGGTGGTCGCGGAACCGACTGCCGCCCGCGATCGGCTCCACACCGCGAATTCACACGGGTGGACCAATTAAGGTCCGCCCTGCGTGGATCGTGAGCGGTAGCGCTGAGTGCAACCTGTGCGGGTGGGGGGAGGAGGGAGAGTTGGGTCTAATACCCTTTCACACGTGCGCGCGGCAGAGCGCTTCAATCACCCTGAGGCATGGAGCTGCCTCAGGGAGATTGAAGCGTTTTTTAAGAAAATATATAAGGACAGTGGGCAGAATTTTGCCCTAGGTTGGCGGGCGGGCCCCACTGGCACAGCGGCCGGCGGGCAGCCGAACTCCACCACGGAAACGGGCCCCGCCCCCATTTTAAGTGGACTGGCCAATTAAGGCCCGCCCAGTGGCCTGCCCGACAGAAAGCTATGCGCTTACTGTGCGGGGGGGGGGGGGGGGGGGGGGGGGGGGCGGATTCCCCATCTGTCAAAGTGCGCTCTTCCACGCATGCGCGCAAAAGAGCGCACTGCTCCCTGAGACTAAGTGCTGCCTCAGGGAGATCAGTGAAAGTGTTACAAACTTAAAAAAATCGAAAAACAAAAAAATTAACATGTCCCCCTCATGTGACAATGTCACACGAGATGGGACTTGTTAATAAATATCACATAAAATTTATTAAACATTGTTAAAGCGGACATGAAACCTCATCCCGCCAATGGATGAGGTTTTATGTTTTTTCTATTGCCCGCTGGGGCTCCTGGCCTGCCCGCCAACCTTAAGGCTGGACGGGCAGGGCCTATAACTACTTTAATTATCCTGTCAATGGCCTTAATTGGCCATTGACAGGTCGGCGGGCGGACAGCTGATTTCGCTGTCGGCCCGCCTTCCTCAATATTTAAATGGACTGGGATGACGTCGGGGGTTCCTCCTGAAGTCATCTGGCATTATTTTCTCGTCGGTGAGCGGGCCCCGCCCCCAAATCGCCGACGGGAAAATTCAGGCCAGTAAAAATTTAATGAAACATGTCCCCTCATGTGACTGTGTCAAACGAGATGGCACATGTTTTTATTTTCAAAGTAAAGTTTTTATTTAATCAGTATTAGCTTAAGGAAACCTCATCCCGCTTTTCACCTGCCTGCCAACTGTTAGGTTGGATGGGCAGCGTAAAATTCAACATAATTACTTAGTTAATGGCCTTAATAGGCCTTTCAATTATCCGGCATGCGCCCGGTGAATGAAATATCACGCGAGTTCGCAATGGCGTCAGGACGTATGCCCAACATTGCACATCATTTTACGTTCCAGCGTGTTGGAATATAAAGTTCTGCCCCATTAGTATTCCACTGGATGGATTAGGTTTAATTAACCCCAGTGAATTTCTAATCCCAACGTGGCCTTAAAGAGAGGGCAAATGGATGTTGGAAGGGAACAGGTAAGGAATGATAAGAAAGCATCTTCCCACATGGATGGAAGAAAGAAATCAAAGATTTAACTTACTCCAAACTGCCACTACACAATTTCCAGATCCCAGTTATGGACCGCCCACAGCTAAAACTTCTGAGCCAATCACCTGCTACTTCCTCTCAGAGCCACGGGCAGGATATTAATTTCGGGGAGCAGGGAGCGGGGCCCACTCGCTGACGCATAAAATGACGTGGGATGAGGTCGTCACCCCGACTCATTTCAATTTTCAGGTCGGCAGGGGCACAGCCGAATCAGCTGTGCGCCCGCCAACCTGTCAACGACCAAGTGAGGCCATTTAAAAACTAACTGAAGTACTTAAAGGATCTGCCCGTCCAACCTTAAGGTTGGCGGGCAGGCCGGGAGCCCTGGCAGGCTTCAGAAAAAGCATAAAACC
Source organism: Cetorhinus maximus (assembly GCF_964194155.1). Classification (NCBI taxonomy): domain Eukaryota; kingdom Metazoa; phylum Chordata; class Chondrichthyes; order Lamniformes; family Cetorhinidae; genus Cetorhinus; species Cetorhinus maximus. Next base: position 89,254,170 of record NC_135879.1, on the reverse strand, counting down.
TCATCCACGGGCGGCGTGAGGTTTCATGTAGGTTTTTTAAAATTTAATATAAGTTTAATTAAAAGTGATGGACATGTCCCAACTCATGTGACAGTGTCAGATGAGGGGACATGTCAGGGAAATTTTATTTTTCTATATTTCATATTTTTGAATTTGGTGCTGATCTCCCTGAGGCAGCACTTAGCCTCAGGGAGACAAGTGCGCTCTTTCTCTCGGCTTAGGGAATACCCCCACCCCCCGCCGCCTGCACAGGGAGCACATAAGCGCTTCCTGGTGGATGTCACGATGGGCGGGCCTTAATTGGACCACCCACATAAAATGGCGGCCGATTGGAGGTGCGCCCGCACGTGCCCGCTCCTGAACTTCCCTCCCAACAGGGGGAAAATTCTTCCCAATCAAAACTTCATTAACAGTGAAAAGAACATCTTAACATGAGGGGACTAAACATTAAAGGGATCCAGGAAGAAATGAAAAAAGGTAAACTAAATTATACAAACAAAAACATACAGCCTGATAGTATGTTAATGCTAGTTCAACATGGAATTAGAATATTATATAGCACAGAAGGAGCCGATTTGACCCATTGCTCCTGTGCTGGCCCTTTGGTAGAACTGTTCACATAATCCCACTCATCTGTTCATTCCCCACAGCCCTATATATTTATTCCCTTCTTGTATTGATCCAATTTTCCTTTGTATGCTATGATTGAATCTGCTTCTACCATTCTTTAAGGCATTGCATTCCAAATCATCATAACTCACTGTGTAAAAATTATTTCCTCACGTCATTTTTTTTTGCAATCACCTTAAATCTGTGCCCTCGGGTTACCAAGCCTACTACCACGAGAAACAGTTTCTCCTTATTTACTCTGTCAAAACCAATAATGATTTTGAACACCTTTATCAAATCTCCTCTTTTCCTCTCTATTCTAAGGAGAACATCCCCAGCTTTTCCAGTCTCTTCACATAACTAAAGTCTCTCATCCCCAGTACAATTCTAATAAATTTCTTCTGTGAACACAAGAACATAAGAAATATGCGCAGGAGTAAACTGTACAACCTCTGGAGCCCATTCAATACGATATTGGCTGATCTTTAGCCTCGAATTCATTTTCCTGCACGCTCTCCATATCCTTCAATCCCCCAAGAGACCAAAAATCTATCTATCTCAGTTCTGAATATACTCACTGATGGAGCATCCACAACCCTCTGGGATTCCAAAGATTAACAACCCTTGTAGTGAAGTCCTTCATCCTGGGACTGTGCCCCCACCCCCACCCTCTCCCCCTGTATTCTAGCTTCCCCAGCTCGGGGAAGCAACAAATCCCTTCAGAGTCTTGTATGTTTCAATGAGATACCTCTCATTCTTCTCAACTCCAAAGAGCATAGGCTCAATTTACTCAGCCTCTCATCATAGGTCAACCCTCTCATCCCAGGATCCAATTTAGTGAATCTCCACAGTACCATCTCTAATGCAAGTGCGCTTTTCCTTAAATAAAGAGACCAAAACTGCGCAAAGTACTTCAGGAATAAAAACAGAAAATGGAGGAAATACTCAGCAGGTCAGGAAGCATCTATGGAGAAAGAAACAGAGGTGAAGTTTCAGGTCTTGATGAAGATGGTTGGGCCTAGGACACTATCCAAGGAACTCTTGCTGTCGAAATGAGTGGCCTCAACAACCACAGCCATTTTCTTTTGTATTAGGCATGATTCAAACCAGTGGAGAGTTTTCCCCCTGATTCCCATCTGCCATGTGTCTGCCCATTTTATGTCTATGTCCTTCTGAAGTCTGTTACTGTCCTCATTATTTACTACATTTCCAAGTTCATATCACCTGCAAACTTTGAAATTATGCTCTGTCTAACAAGTCCATGTCATTAAAGAGCAGGGGCCCTAACACTTACAACTGGGGAATACTACTTTATGGGGAGAATTTCCCCCCGTCAGGGGGGGTTGTGCGGGGGCGGGCGTGAACCCGATGGGCACCCCCAATCGGGTCCGCGCCACCATTTTATGTGGGTGGGCCAATTAAGGCCCGCCCAGCGTGAAGCATGCCCAGAAGCGCTGAGTGCTCCCTGTGCGGGCAGGGAGGATGTCCCTGAGTTGGGGCCTGGGCTCTTTGTCTGCCCGCCAACCTTAAGGAAGGTTTTTTTATATCTGCTCTGAAACCTCCCCTTTTTTGAACAGTGGTTTAACATTTGCAATCCTCCAGTCCTCTGGCAGCACCTCCATATTTAAGGAGGTGTGGAAGATTGCAGATAGTGTCTTTTCAATTGCCACCCAAACTTCCCTCAGTAACCAACTATGCATTTCATTTGAGCTGGGTTACTTCACTACTTTGAGGACTGCCAATCTTTTAAATACTTCCTCTTTATGTATTTTTATCCTATCCAACACTGTACTGCCTCATCCTTTACTGCTATATTTGCGGCATCCTTGTCTCTAATGAAACCAGATGCAAAGTACTCATTTGGTACTTCAGCCAATGCCTTTCCCTCCACAAGAAGATTCGCTTTTTGGTCCATAATCGGTCTACCCTTCCTTTGGCTACCCTTTTACTATTTATGTGTTTATAGGAGACATTTGTGTTCCCTTTTATGTTGGCTGCTAATCTATTCTCATTCTCTCTCCTTGTACTTCTTAATCCTTTTTTTTTATATCTGCTCTGAATTGCCATACAACTTAAATGGCTGATGTATGTAACAACGAGAGATCTGGGGTTTTTCTGGCTTTGCTGCACTGTAGGGCTTTTCTGCCGACTAAAATATGCAGTGAAAAGCTGCAAAGCTCAAAACTCCACTGTACAGGATTGATTTTATGCTCAACAACTGTCAAAGTCAATGTTAAGCAGTACCTAGTTCACTTTGCTGCCTTTAGGTTATGACTTCAACGGCCAAGGCAGAATTAATTTTCTTGACTTTAATCTTCAGATCTATCACTTTTCCTTTGCTTCAAAAGTCCACTGACTTATAGTAGATCACATAATAACCAAGAAAAGCCGGCAGATACAATACTTTGAGAATTGGAGACAGATCGAGAAAAGGACGTTAGTGATTCCCTTAGGGGTTGCTTTGGCTTAGAAACTCAACACATGTACTTTAGCCAACATAAAGCAGTACCATTAGGTCACAGTGGTGCTATGATTATATGGCATATTGTCAGTGACTCTTACAAACATTACACTCTGTAGATTCAACCTTTGTATTTGCTTATTGCAAAAATGATTTTCAACAACTAAAACTGTTTAATACAGGGCAGAATTTTCTGCCTGCCGGGCGGGTGGGCCCGACCCAATCTCCGGCAGGCGGGGAGCCGATCCCCACCGGAGAAGCGGGCCCCGCCGCCATTTTAAGTAGGCGGGCCAATTAAGGCCTGCCCAGTGTGATGCCCGGCAGGAAGCACTATGCACTTCCTGTGCGGGCGGCGGGGGGATTCCCCAAATGCGAGAGTGCGCTCTTTCGAAAGAGCGCACATCTCCCTGAGGCTAAGTGCTGCCTCAGGGAGATCGCTGACAGCCTTGTAAATTTAAAAATAGAAAATAAAAAAATTCTTAACATGTCTCCCTCATGTGACAATGTCACATGAGATGGGGCATGTTAATAACTTTTACTGAAACTTTAATAAACTTTTTTAAACCCTACATGATACCTCAACCCGCCAGTGGATGAGGTTTCATGTTTTTTCTATTCCCTGCCGGGGCTCCTGGCCTGCCCGCCAACCTTAAGGTTGGACGGGCAGGTCCTTTAATTGTTTTAATTATCAATTGAGGCCATTGACAGGTCAGTGGGCGGACAGCTGATTTTACTGTGCCCCCACCTTCCTGAAAATTTAAATGGGGCGGGGTGACATCAGGGATTCCCCCCGACATCATCCCGCGTCAGCGAGTGGGCCCCGCCCCCTTCTCGCCGACAGAAAAATTCAGCCACTGTGTCAAATATAAGACTTTCTACTAACAGTTACTGTGTTTATTCTCAACGGAAGGGTTCATCCTATTTAATTGACATGTCATCACATTTTCTATATTACCATCTACCTAATGGGCTGAATCTTAGGCTCAGCAAGCGGGGGTGGGGCCTGCTTGCTGAGGCGTAAAATGACATGGGGTGTCGATGAGCGTGTGTCCCGACATGACTGTGCGTCATTTAGATTTTCAGTTCAGTGGGCACACAGCCGAGCCGGCTGCACGCCCGTGAACTGTCAAAGGCCTGCCAGGGCCATTAATTAACTAATTAAGCCTATTGGGAAAGCTGCCTGTCTAACCTTAAGGTTGGCGGGCAGGCGAAGAGCCCAGGCGCCCTTCGCATTTTTTATGGAACCTCATCTACAGGCGGGATGAGGTTTCATGAAGGGTTTATAAATTAAATAAATTTATTCATTAATGTTCATTGACATGTCCCAGCTGATGTGACACTGTCACGTGAAGCGACATGTCTTAAATTTTTTATTTCTTTATTAAAATTTTTAAAACTTAAAGCTCTGTGCCTCAGGGAGATTTCTGCACTCTTTCGCGCGCATGTGCAAATGAGCGCACTCCCAACTCAGGGACCTCCCCCACCGCCTACACAGGGAGTGCACAGCGCTTCCAGGTGCGTGTCAATCTCCCTGAGGCAGCACTTAGCCTCATGGAGATGAGTGCGCTCTTTCACGCACACTCTTGGCTCAGGGAATTCCCCTCCCCACCCGCCTACACAGAGCGCGCATAGTGCTTCCTTATGGACATCACACTGGGTGGGCCTTAATTGGCCTGCCCACGTAAAATGGCGGCACGGACACAATAGGGGGCGCCAATCGGTTCCGCACCCGCCCCCACACAACCCCCCCGACAAGGGAAAATTCTACCCAATGGGCAGAATTCCCCCTCCCCCCCCACCAATCGGGGTGGGGGGGGGAGGGGGGGGTTCAGGAGCGGGCGCACCTCCAATCGGTGCCCCCAATTTTACATGGACGGGCCAATTAAGGCCCACCCAGTGTGATGTCCATAAGGAAGCACTATGCGCGCTCTGTGTAGGCGGGTGGGGAGGGGAATTCCCTGAGCCAAGAGTGCGCGTGGAAGAGCGCACTCATCTCCATGAGGCTAAGTGCTGCCTCAGGGAGATTGGCTCCACAATAAAAAACCTTAAAAACAGAAAAAAAAAATTTCCCTGACATGTTCCCTCATGTGACACTGTCACATGAGTTGGGACTTGTCCATCACTTTTAAATACACTTTTATTAAGTTTTTAAAAACCCACATGAAAACCCGCCTGTGGATGAGGTTTCATGCTGTTTCCAATGCCCTCCGGGGCAGGTCCACTAATTACTTTAATTACTTTGTCAACGGCCTCAATAGGCCATTGACAGGTCGGCGGGCGCACGGCTGATTCTGCTGAGCCCCCACTGACTTGAAAATTGAAATGAGGCAGGGTGACGTCGGGAGTTCCGCCTGACGTCATCCTGCGTCATTTTACACATCGGTGAGTGGACCCCGCCCCCCGCTCGCCAACTGGGAAATCTTGTCCAATGTTTTCAAACCTGACTTCAGATATTTCATGGGCAGAATTTTCAGGTCGGCGGGCGCGATCAGTGGGTCCGGGATTGGCCGGAGGAAGGTCAATTAACGGCCATCCAGTGAGAAGTGCATGCTGAAATGCCTAGTGCTGCTGGGGTGGGGGCGGGAGGAGGGTGGGCACGGGCGAGCACGGAATGAAAACTCCCTGAAGGCAGAGAGCTGACTCAGGGAGCTCAAGACTTCAAAAGTATTAAATAAAGGTTTTAAAATCAGAACAAAAATGTCCAAGCATCACAACGTCACCTGAACATGTACATTATAAAAATTCTGTCCATAGATTTTTTTAAATTAATAACGGAAACCTCGTGCTGCCCTTGGATGTGGTTTCATGAAAAATGCAAAAGCTGCCTGGCCAATTTGCCGATCTGCCACCCTTGGGGTTGGACAGAACACGAAAAATTGGGGACAATAACAACTTTAATAGGTTTAATTGTCCTCTTAATTGTCGGCAGGCATGCTTCTGACTTTTGTGCGACCGAAATATTGCACGAGGGCGGGATGACCTCGGGACGCTCGCCCAACGTCATCACCCGCTATTTTATGCTCGTGCGGGTCGGGGGTGCGCCTGCACGCTGATCTGAAAATTCTGCCCCATTATGTTTTTCAAAGATTAACATCAGAAAAGACAGAAGCCATAAAATAATTTTAAAGTTGTGTACACCTTGAGAAATACTACTTGAAATGGAATAGAATGATTATATTCCAAATAAGCTTGTTCAGCTAAAAGATCCCACTGATTGTAGCATGCAATTTAACTGTATGAATGCTTAACATGTACATATGAAATCATTTTGTCCATTATTTTAAAAGAGGTGTCCAACTGTTAACTCCTCTGCTAAAAATGGTGCAAACATAATGTCATGCAAACTTATCATACATTCAAAATTGAATTATGTGGCATAAACTTTAGGTAATGATCCTTTTGCTTATGGTCTTTGGCATATCTTATTTAGTACTTCCCTATTATTTATGAAATATAATATAGCAAATTATTGATGGCCAGTTAGACCAGATTCAATAGACATCCTGGGCCAGTTACAGCATCAAACAGATTAGTAATTTTACTGCAAAGAAATTGCCTATGATAGGACTGGTCCTCCGATGCAACAAGACTACCAGTAGTTTTCCACTTTGTTCATCAGTATTCCTGTTCATGGATGGAACACAACGAAGAATCATATGACAGAAGGGCCCATTCAGCCTGTCATGCCTGTGTTGGCTTTTGAGACAGCTATTCAATTTAATCCCATATCCCAGTTTTATCCCAATAATCCTGAAAATTGATTCTCTTCAAATACATGCCCAATTGCTTTTAGAAAGTTCCTATGGAGTCTTATTCACCACCTTTTCAGATAGTACATTCTGCATTGTATCAAACCTCTGAGTGACAAAAAACACTCCACATTTCCTCTTTAGTTCTTTTGCCTGATATTTTAAATCAAAGTCATTTGGTTACTGACCCACTTGTCAGAGTTTCTCCCTACTTGTCCTCTCATAATTTTGTATGCCCCTATTAGCTCTTCCCTTAACTTGCAAGGCTCTAAGGAGAAAGATCCCAGCTTCTCCAATCTCACCAGAAGTTTCTCATCCCTGGTATCATTTGGTAAACCTCCTCTGCATTCTCTCAAAGGCCCTGACATCCTGGCTAAAGTGCGGTTCCCAGAATTGTGCACAATGCTCCAGCTGAGGCCTAACTACTGATTTGTAATGGCTTACCAAACTTCCTTGTTTTTGTATTCAATGCCACTATTTACAAAGCCAAGTATCCCATGTACTTTTGTAACTGCCTTATCAAATTGCCTTTCCACCTTCAAGGAGGTTGAATCTTCCTCTGGGCTCGCAAAAACCCCACCTGCGCATTTTCAGGTCTCGGAAAATGCACACCCGACCCGTGTGTAACTTCATATGCCATTTTTGTCTTTTCGCACCAGGGTCAGGTTTGCAGTGCAGCTTGTAAACCGTGCTGGAGTGTGTGAAGTGTGTGGGTGTAGAGACGGGTCGGTCAGAAGGCCCGCATTGATTCTCCAACATGGTATCCAGCTCCCAATAGTGTTTAAAGGCCCCTAAACCTCACCATTCACCTCCCTTAACCAGCCCATGCCATCTCTATGCCTTTATGTGTCCTCCATAGCCACTCAACCAGTAATGCAACATATAAAGTCCTTAGGTTCCATCAATATTTTACATTCCTTGGGAAAAATATATAGACATCTCACACCTAATAAAAGCCTCCATTTCATTGATACTTTGAAAAAATGCATTCAGCCATGTGAAAAAACTTGTAATACTTGTAATACTACTAGCTTATGTCAACAAACCAGAAACCACATCAAAGGGTCAATATGTTTTCCCAACTTCTGGAAACTGCCATTCATTCTCAGATGAATGGAACATTTACTATGCTAAAACCCATTAGCACTTGGAACTCAGCTAAGCATTAATTATGGCCACAGCCATCCAAGCACCAGACTATTCTCTGGGAATGAAAGAGCAGAAGGTGCTCATTTCAATTTTCAAGTGGAGTGCCTGTCAATCAATTTAAGGGAGCTGGTGGTTAGATTTTTTCAAGTGTAGATTTTATTCAAGTGTAAAAAGGTTTTTTTTATATATATCAGCATTTAAAACAAAGTAGAAAAGATGACAGTATAGGCTAACAGGACATTTTGTAACATTTTTCATTGCATTGTGATATTTTCTCCATTGGGAAAGCACTGTAATGCATGTAAACAAATGCACAAGACTGGCCAGTGTAAGGGTCAACTTACCTTTAAAGGACAGATCCCCATGATGAATCACTGCATTAAAAACATAACTACATCACAATATAGGACCCAATAGTAACACTTGACAATGTGAAAACACTTTGCACTTATCTTTCAGAACGTTACAGACTCCTCAGCAGGCTTTCCATTTTCTTCACGAGCTCTCAAATCTGATGTGCTTTAATGGACTTCCAAAACCCCACACCAACAATGAAAATGATGCGCAGGAGGAAACCTAATTTTTATTCCCCATTTAAAATGGGGGCAGGTATGCATTTTGCACATTAGGCATTCCCGATCTGCAAAAAAAGGCCAAAGGAAAATGGCACAGGGTCGAAAATGCAGAGGAAAATCGGATCCTCGTGCACCTCAAATTGTGCCTCAGCACCCAAACCAAAATTTGGCCCCAGGTCTCTCTTGCCATTGCAATAATGTCATTTAGATGACACTGCCTCTCCATGTAGTTTCTCTCAAGGTACATCACTTCATACTTACATGCAACAATTTGCATCTTCCATTTGTCTGCTCATTTCACCAGTCTATCTTCTCCTGAAATTTACTACTATCCTGCTCACTATTTACTATGTTACAAAGTTTTGTATTAATCTCAAACTTTGAAACTGTACCTCCTAGATCCAAGTCCAGGTTATTTATACATAACAAGAAAAGTAATGATCCTAATACTGATTCTTGAGGGACCCCACTGCACACTTCTCTCCTGTTAGAAAAGAAATCTCTGCATCACTACTCTCCGTTTCCTATCCCTTAGCCAACTAGCTACCCAAATTACCACCACCCCTTTAATACCATGTGCTTCTTTATTCTGAATAAGCCTATGATGTGGTATGTTTCTTATGTTCTTAAATGCCTTTTGAAGTTCTGGACAAACAACCTCTAATGCACCATCAATCCTTTCTGTTACTTCATCAGAGAACTCAATCAGGTTAGTCAGAGACGACTTAGGCCAGGATTTTCCCCTCGGCGATTTGGGGCCGGGGCCCACTCACCAAGGGGAAAATGACGCGGGAGGAACCCCCGACATCATCCCGGTCCATTTAAATCTTCAGGAAGGAAGGCGGACAGCAAAATCAGCTGTCCACCCGCCGACCTGTCAATGGCCAATTAAGGCCACTGACAGGCTAATTAACCTTGTTAAAGACCCTGCCCGTCCAAGCTTAAGGCTGGCGGGCAGGCCAGGATCCCCTGCGGGCTCCAGATTATTCATGAAACTTCATCCACTGGCAGGATGAAGTTTCATGTCCGTTTTTTAAAAATTTAATAAACTTTTTTTTATTATTAACATGTCCCATCTCATGTGACATTGTCATATGAGGGGGACATGTTAATAATTTTAATATTTCTCTATTTTTTGACTTTTCTTACCTGTCAGTAAACTCCCTGAGACAGCACTTTGCCTCAAGGAGCAGTGCGCTCTTTCGCACGCATGCGCAAAATAGCACACTTTGACAGCTGGGGAATCCCTCCACCCCCCCGGACAGGAATCGCACAGCGCTTCCTGACAGGAAGGCCACTGGGCGGGCCTTAATTGGCCCGCCCACTCAAAATGGCGGCCGGCCCCGTTTCGGCAGCAGAGTTCGGCTGCCCGCCTGCCGCCGAGCCGGTGGGGCCTGCCCGCCATCCGAGGGCAAAATTCCGCCCTTAGTTTTAACAAATCCGCACTGGCTGTTTCTTAATTAACCCATACTTCTCCAAATGAGAGTTAATTTTCTCCTTGGCAATAGGCTTAAAAAGATTAAAAGATGCTTCTGATGTTGTCAACATGAGTGGCAAGCCTGAGGATTAAGAGTTTTAGAAAACAGCAATGGATGACCAAAAAATTGATAAAAGAGGGAGAAAGTAAATTAAGGGTAAACTAGCAAGAAATGTAAAAACAAATTATAAGAGTTTCTACAAGTTATGTAAAAAAGAAGAGCAGCAAAAGTCCCTTACGGGCTGAGACAGGATAACTTATATAGGGGAAAAAGGAAATGTCAGAGACAAATCCACTGGGCCTGATGGCCTGCATCCTAGAGTCCTAAAGAAATTGGTGCAGAGATTGTGGATGCATTAGTTATGATCTTCCAAAATTCCTTCTATTCTGGAAAAATCACAGTGGATTGCTAGACAGCAAAAGTAGTACTGCTATTCATGAAAGGAAGGTGAGAGAAAACAGGGAACGACAGGCCAGTTAGCCTGACATCAATCATCAGCAAAATGCTGGAATCCATTATTAAGGCACTGATGACAGGGTACTTAGAAAATCGAAGTATGATTAGACAGAGTCAATATGGTTTTATGGAAGGAAAATCTTGTTTGATAAATCTATTAAGACCTTTTTGGAGGATTTAACTAGCTGGGTAGATAAAGGAGAATTCCATTGCAGGTAATATATTAACGTGCACAGAGAACTGGTGAAAGTGCAGTTGAGGTTGAAGATTATTCATGTTCTTACTGAATGGTGGAGCAGGCTTGAGAGGCCATATGGTCTACCCATGCTGCTATTTCTTATATTCTTCTATGGGCAGAATTTTGCCCTTGATGGGCGTGCGGGCCCCACCGGCTCGGCGGCAGGCGGGCAGCCGACCCACACCGCCGAAACAGGGCCCACCACCATTTTCAGTGGGTGGGCCAATTAAGGCCCGCCCAGCGGCCTGCCTGACAGGAAGCGCTATGCGCTTCCTGTGCGGGGGTTAAGGAATTCATAACTGTCAAAGTGCGCTATTTCATGCATGACTGCTCCTTGAGGCAAAGTGCTGTCTCAGGGAGTTTACTGACAGGTAAGAAAAGTCAAAAAATAGAGAAATATTAAAATTATTAACATGTCCCCCTCATATGACAATGTCACATGAAATGGGACATGTTAATAAGAAACACAAGTCTATTAAATTTTTACAAAACGGACATGAAACTTCATCCCGCCAGTGGATGAAGTTTCATGAATAATCTGGAGCCAGCTGGGGCTCCTGGTCTGCCCGCCAGCCTTAAGCTTGGACGGGCAGGGTCTTTAACAAGGTTAATTAGCCTGTCAATGGCCTTAATTGGCCATTGACAGGTCAGCGGGCGGACAGCTGATTTCGCTGTCCGCCCGCCTTCCTAAAGATTTAAATGGACCGGGATGATGTCGGGGGTTCCTCCCGACGTCATCCCGCGTCATGTTCCCCTCGGCAAGTGGGCCCCACCCCCAAATCGCCGAGGGGAAAATCCTGGCCTATAAATCTTCTCTGTACCCTCTCCATTGCCCCTTATATCCTTTCTATAATGGGCAACCAAAACTGAAAACAGTACTCCAAGTGTGGTCTAACCAAGATCCGATACAAGTTTAGCATAACTTCTCTGCTTTTCAATTCTATACTTCTTGGGAGAAAACACCCTAGTGCTTGGTTTGTTACTAATGGCCTTATATGTCATAACCTGGACCCCTTTTTCATCCCTATTAGGCCTGCTATTTCTTTAACTGCTCTTATTTTTTGTATATTTGTAGAAGATTTTTGGATTCCCCTTTGTGATACCTGCTAATCATTTCTCATCCGCTCTTGGCCTTACATACAATTTTTCAATTTCTCTGCACAGTATGTATTCTGTCTGTTTTTGACTATTTTCTGTATTTCACATGGATCATAGCCCTCCTTTTCCACATAAGTCCAATACCTAAAGGCTTACTTTGCTGGGAGGGGAAGAGTCCAAAATAATTCAATTAAGAAAGATTAGCTGACCTCATTAGTAAATTGGAATGTTGCAAAATCAAAGTTCTGCACTGAAGGAAGTTCTATTGTTTATATGGCTTCAACTGAAGCATTGTATTACATTATATACTGTACTGTAATCTTTCAAATCAATGAAGTTATGAACACTTCCATAATCCCAGGTCTTCAGCAATAGTTTCCATCTTGTTGGTCATTCACAAAAGGGTGAAGAGCATTCATCCTATTAGATACACTTTATGTTGGACACCTGAATATTAGTCTTTCTCTAATTCTGACTGATGTCACCAGCATAAAAGAAATTCTGCCTTTGACATGATTGAAAATTTGCTGCTTGGCTAATACAAAATCTGTGTAGACTGACCAAGCAATTTTTTCACTTGTTTAAGAATTGCATTGGTGCAGCACATCTAATGAAGTTCGACGATATCAATCTTAAAGACTAGTCTGAACCAGCAGTGTTTACTTCAAGCTAACTCCTTAGAGCATTATACAAAGCTTCAGATGCATAATTTAAAGTGAAAAGGTCCTTAATTAGTATGAAAACAGTGGTGGCTGGAGGAGAACTTCATCTTAAATAAAATTAAAACCTCTTCTGCTTTCCAAATGTTTACACAATGCAGGCTAATTTCAAATCAACTTTACAGCGACAGTTAGTGGTTCATTTCATTTCACACTTCACAGCAGTGACAACCTGAACACAATTTGTAATCTCATGGAAAGTAAAGCAGCAGTGTACCATGCATTACAAAAATACAGTATGATATAATTGAAAGTGTAACAGATTAATTTTTACTTTGCATGTAAGATGTGCTCGTGTTTTTCATTGCTAACCCAGACTATATTATTGAACATTTATTTGTTTTAACGGGATTACTTTTTGAATGATATATAGTCCTCTTCACCCTTTTGACCTTACAGATTTTTGTAATGGAAAACTAGCATGTCCTGATGGCAGCAATGTGTTTAGCACTGGTATGTCAAAAGGCCCATGCAGAGTAAATATTGATTATGTCTGGCAGAAATATTATATGATTGTTACACACATACATAATAAAATGAAACTCTATGATAACAAAAGGTAAAGTTTTGACCTACCGCAAAAAGTGACCCCTGGTGGATGCATGCACCTGGAGAAAGAAAACAGGAAGCCAGCTCAGTGATAAAGGATTATTTTAATTCTTACAACTGATAAAAGAATTCAATTCTAATTTTACCCCAGCAATACATATGCAATCAATTTTTGTCATCTTTCATTGTTTCCTCTATTACACTGAAATATCAAATGGTAAGAGAGAAGAGACTGAAGAGCACCTACTTCCTAAATGGCTCACTGAATGAATGCACTGGACTATATAAACAAATTCAATCCCTGCCCTGTGCTGAGTTATCTAATCTCAGGCAGATTTCTCCTCATACTACAATTAGCCTCAAAAACCCATTGATAGGAAGGAGAGAGAAAAAATATTGGACTTCCTGTTCCTAATCACTATGCACTCCAAGGAATATGCAGATATGCATATCAGGCAAAACCAAGATTGTTCAGTTATAGTACTCTCACAACAACAGCTGCATTTAAATGGCTACATCCCAAGACACTACACAGGAGCATAATCAGATAGAAATAACACTGAGCCAATGAAGGCAGCATTAGGATGGTCACGGATTTTGCTGTCAGTGGGGAAGTGACGGAGCTTGCCACTGACCTCGAGGAAGATGCCCACAAAGAGCTAGCAATCTCTGATGTGGATTTCACATTTCCCAACATTAATTTCATTCCAGTGCCAGCTATGAGGAACCTGTGGCATCCAGTAACAGTGATGTCACCAAGTAGGCTGAAGAGTAATTGCCACTGAAGAATTCTTACAGACATCAAACCAGGGAGTAAAAAGCTCCTTCACCTTTTAATCATTTTACAGATAACAAAAGATTGGCATATGCACATGAGATTAAGCTCAAAACTAAAATACCGTGAAAAAAAACTTTTACAAATATATGGATGTTTTTGAATGGAGAAATGTAACATTCCACAACATATTAGCTTTTCAGGACCAGCTAGGCTGTTCAGTGATAATTATGACTTAATACACCATTAAAGACCCAGTTACACCTCATTCAGACAGATGTAACTTTTTCAAGGGATTTTATAGAGAATAACAGTATAAAAAGCGGAAGGTTACATAAATTCAGTGATTTGTAATTGATTTCTATCTGTGAGGACTTCAGCAGTGCACCCTTTGAAGGAATAGGGAATCACTGACAGAAACCTCTGGTTTTTCGTGCTTAATTATGCCTCTGCAGATGCCAGAAATTGCTGTCAGTTTCACAGGAGAATGACAGCAACCATTTTCATCATTAATATGACTGCAAAATTCAGGCCATCAGGACAGGTGACCAAACGCTTGGTCAAAGAGGTAGGTTTTAAGGCGTGCAAAAGAAATGAACAGATAATCTGTTCTTAATAAAAGCAAGACAATGTGGGTGCTGGAGACCTCAAACAAAAACAGAAAATGCTGAAAAAGCTCAGCAGGTCTGGCTGCATCTGTGCACAGGGAAACAGAGTTAACGTTTTGAGTCCAATATGACTCTTCTTCGGAATCTGTATTTAATACAGTAAACTTCCGCCGTTCATGGGGGTTCTATTCCCACGGTATCTCGCAAAGGGCAAAATCGCAACAGTGAACACAGCTTATAATGCAACTGATTTAGAGATGTTCCAGCCATACCCGAGTTTCACATTTTTACCCTAATGGAGTCAATAAAAACTATTTTTTTGATTAAATAAAAATAATTTTACTAAAGAAATTGCTTTTGTTTTCTTTTATTGACAAACAATGTAAAACTTTTCAATTACACAGTACCAGTACCCTGTAGTACAATTTACAAATCACAGTACAGTAGTACATTACTTTACAGTACAGGTACATTGAAGACAATTTTACTGAAGAAATTGTTTATCAACACAAGAAAACAGGAACAATTTAAAACTTATCAATTACAGAATAAATGCGTACCTGTAGTATAATTTACAAATCACAGTACAGGTATTGTACATCACAGTACAGGTATTGTACATCACAGTACAGGTATTGTACATCACAGTACAGGCACCATACTTGAGAGTGGATGTAGATGGAGTAGGTGATGTGGCTGATTGCAGGTGTTGATGTGGATGATTTGGATGAGAAGAACAATGTTATTTTTGACGGCTTCGCCTTTTGTTTTTCAATTTTGTAAAGTTCTCTGTCAGGAGTAACCGCTGTTTCAATCGCTGTATAAAAGGCGATGCTTCTTTCCATTCTTGTATCTGGTCTGTCGCCTGTTTTTTCAAATCTTCGGCTGACCTTATCTGCCATCATCTTGGTTGTGAACTGAGCCTTTTAGGCTCTTCTTCCTGCTCCCATTCCTGCTCCTGCTTGGGTTCATTTAATCTCATCAGTTCAACCAATTCTTCCATAGAGAGTTCCTCTTGATGAGATTGAAGCAGCTCATCCATTTCAGCTGTGGTGATGTCTTTAATTCCCTCCCCTCCAACTTGTCTTGCCTAGTCAACAATCCTGGCCACTTCAGTATCCACATTGGGGAACCCTGTGAAGTCATTCACAGTCTCAGGCCAAACTTTTTTCCAGCAGGTATTTATGGTTGAAGCTCTAACTGCATCCCATGAGTCCTTAATTATGCCTACTGCTTAGAGGATCTTGAATTCCTTCCAGCAATTATGGACTCTCGTTGAAGGGTCTGCTTCCAGAAGATGAAGGATGTGGCTGAAACTTCGTCGGGTGTCGTAAGCCTTGAATGAGGCAACGACCCCCCGGTCCATTGGTTGGATAAGCGAGGTCATATTTGGGGGTAAAAACAAAATGTCAACATCTGGATGGTCCTCAGAGAGAGAGTGTGGGTGCCCAGGGGCATTATCGAGGATTAATAGGACTTTGAAAGACAGGTTTTTTTCTCCTCAGATAAATACAGACCGCTGGCTGAAAGTAATTGGCAAACCAGTCTTCAAATACGACTGCTATAACCCAAGCATTGCTGTTAGCCTTCCAAAAGACTGGTAGATGAGATTTATTTTTCCCTTTGAAAGCTCGAGGGTTTTCTGACCTATAAACCAGAGTTGGTTTACATTTAAAGCCAGCCACATTGGCACATAGCAGAAGTGTCAGCCAGTCCTTTGCTGCTTTAAACCCAGGAGCTGTCTTTTCTTTTGAAATGTTGCTCCTACTTGGCATCTTCCACAACAGGCCAGTTTTGTTTGCATTGAAGGCTTGCTCTGCCTGGTAGCCTCTCTCCTCAATGTATTCCTGTAGGGGAGGTGGTGGCGTAGTGGTATTGTCACTGGACTAGTATTCCAGAGACCCAGGGTAATGCTCTGGGGACCTGGGTTTGAATCCCACCAAGACAGATAGTGAAACTTGAATCCAATAAGAAAAAAAATCTGGAATTAAAAGTCTAATGATGACAATCAAACCATTGTTGTACAAACCCATCTGGTTCACTAATGGTCTACATATAACTTCAGACCCACAGCAATGTGGGTGACTCTTAACTGCCCTCTGAACAAGGCCAATTAGGGATGGGCAATAGATGCTGGCCTAGCCAGTGATGCCTACATCCCATGAATAAATAAGGCATCTTGGGAAACTCTCCTGCAGCTGCATGGTCAGCTGAAATAGCAAACCCACTTCACGTTATGCAGCCCGAAACGCTTTTTAAAGTGATCAGTGCTGGCTGAGAATTCTTTGAAAATAGAAAATAGAATAGAAGGGATGCACGCCCAACATCATCGCTTGTCATTTACGCTCAGGCGTGTTGGCCACGCGCCTGCACACCGAGCATAATATTCTGCCCGTTGAGTAACTTTTCCATTTCCTCTAAGTGTAGATCTCTCCTGCTTAGAAAAGTTAACTTGGCAGAAACACCAACACTGGCCCTTATTTTATCTTCAGACTGCCTAATGTACCTGATTGTGGATTCATTCACAAAGTATTCCCTGGCCAACTTGGAAGTGCTTGCACCATTTTGCAGTCTATCTATGATTGTGACTTTTTGTTCAAATGTCATCACCTTCCTGGGATGTTTTCTGCTTGACTGTGACTCACTCATTTTTGGTAAAGTGCTGTCCTGTCTTGTAGCTGTACTGCAAAATACTGCACTACTATAGAACCCTGTAAATCACAGTAACCCACGTGCACATGGAGACTGCACATGCGCAGTGAAGGGTCTTTTGCAGTGGCACGCTTTCTTCGAGGACAAGAGGATTAACAGTGTTTCTAATGGAATTTTATAAGGTACAGAATATTCTTTGTTAATCTTTGTGCATGTGTACTGTTTAAATTGGGATTGTTACATTTGAAACCACAGATGAGCGAGGTTCCGGGTGTGGACTGCGATTTGATAGATTTGCGCGGCTAAACAAAATCGCGAAGGAGGGGGGTGCAAATGGAGGGAGGTTACTGTAATGGATTTTGAGGGATAAATTCTGTCCACGTCAATGGGAGAGCTCCCCTGGTCTTTTCAACTAGTGCCATGGAGTCTTTTGCACACACCTGACAGGGCCTCAAGAGACAGGGCCTCAATTTAACATCTCTTTTTAAAGACAGCAGCTTCAACAGCACAGCATTATCTAAGCACTGCAATGAAGCAAAATCCTAGATTTTGTGCTCAAGGTTCTGGAGAAGGGCTTCAACCCAGAACTTGCTGACTCAGAGCTTACAGTACCACCACTAACCTTTAACAGAAAAAACCATATTGTTCCTTGTCATTGATGCCCATCCTACTCAAACTACTTCATCATCTCATCTCCAGTCATCCAACATTTCATGCTGTACTTGACAATGACCCCAAAGGGTTACTTTTCATATGGTAAAGCCCCGCCCCCTGCTCACCAACCTCAATATCCTGGCCCAAGAGTAATGTATCTAAGTTTGCTGATGATACAAAATGAGCTAGGAATGCAAGCTGTGAAGAGATATAGGCAGGTTAAATGAGTGGGCAACAAGGTGGCAGAAGAAGTATACCATAGGAAAGTGTGAGGTTATTTACTTTGGTAATAAGAACAGAAAATAATATTTTTTCAAAGGAATGAAACCTGTAAATTTTGATGTTCAGAGGGGCTTTGGTGAACTCATACAAGGAATTTAGAAACTTAACGTGTAGGTACAGCAAGCAATTAGGAAAGAAAATTGCATGTTAGCCTTTGCTGCAAGGGGATCGAAGTACAAAAATCAAGAAGTTTTGCCACAATTGTACAAGGCTTCGGTGAAACCACACCTGGCGCACTGTGTGCAGTTTTGGTCTCCATATCTAAGGAAGGATATACTTTCCTTGGAGACAGTGCAGCAAAGGTTCACTATATTGCTTACTCAGATGAGAGAGGGTTGTCCTATGGTGAAACACTGAGTAAATTGTGCCTATACTTTCTGGAATTGGAAGAATAAGAGTTGATCTCATTGAAACATACAAGACTCTGAAGAGATCTGACAGGGTAGAAACTGAGAGGTTGTTTTCCCTGGCTGGGAAATCTAGAATCTAGAACCGGGGCACACAATCTCAGAATACAGGGCCGATATTTAGGACTGAGATGAGGAGAAATTTCTTCACTCAAAGGGTTGTGAATTTTTGGAATTAAGGTTGGATGGGCAGGTCATTTAATTACTTTAATCAGTTTTTAAACAGGCCTTAGACAGTTTGGCGGGCGCACAGCCGAGTCTGCTGCGCGCCCGCCGAACTGGAAATCTAAATGAAGCACGGTGACATCGGGACGCCTGCTCGACATCACCACACGTCATTTTACGCATTGGCAAGCGGGCCCTGCCCCACTCGCTGACCGGAGAATTCAGCCCCGTGAGTTTGATGATTCAGGAAAACCCATAAATGAGTGATATATCAACATTCATTGTATAAGCTTATGCATGAAGACCTATGATTTGGATAAGGCCTTCCCCAATGAAACTATACTTTGCATGAAACACCACCTTTAGAAGAGGAGGGCAGGCAGCTGTGACATAGGACTACATAAAATACACAGCACAGAAACAGGCCATTTCAGTCCAACTAGGCTGTGCTGGGGTTTATACTTCACACAAGTCTCCTCCCATTCCATTCATCTCATCTCAACCTTGCAACATATCTTTCTAATCCTTTTTCTCTCATGCATTCATCTAGTTCCGCTTTGAAAGTATTATACTACTTGTCTCAACCACTTCTGTGGTCGCAAGTTCCACACTCTAACCATTCTCTGAGTAATGAAATATCCCATTTCCCAAGTGGATTTATTGGTAACTTCTTGTTTTTATGAACCTGAGTTTTGGATTCTCCCACAAGCGGAAGCATTTTCATCACATGTATCCTATCGGACCTAGTCATAATTTTAAAGACGTCTATTAAGACTCCTCCAAATCTTTTCTTTCCTAGCCTCCTGCCCAGGGCGGCTGGAGGCTACTTCAGGGCTCAGAGCTGAATAAGGAAGAGCATCTTGGTACATTCACAGCCATCCCAAATTCCTCCTCAGAGGTAAAATGTCCAAACCTCACAGGCCCGAATGGGAAATGAGTGAGTCTGTGTGAGAAAGTGAGAGTCTAAGTCTGTCTGTGAGAGAGTGAGTCTGTGCGAGTGAGTGAGTGAGTAAGGTGAATGAGTGAGTGAGGTGAATGAAGTGAGGGAAAGTGTGAGAATCCTGAGATTAGGACTGAGCTGGACACACACACACACTTCCCCTCCTCCTCCTTCCTCCCCAAATACCTATCCACAAAGCAGGCCAGGAGAGGAGGAAAACCCAGGCTGAAAGGCAGCCTGTTTCTGACCCCCACTTTTCTATGAATTCCATCAAGATCAGCTCGGAGTGTGCACCACCCAACTCCTTAGCTCAGCCCTGGTCCCCACCCCTTCCCTGGTGACTAGGACTTAGGGCCCAGTCTGTCTCCCCCAGCTCTGCTTCTTAAACAAAAAGGCAAAAAAAGGTTTTATTAATTAGCTCTGCTGTTCAGCACTTTTTAATGGTCATTTTTATTAATTACTCTTTTTTTAAAAAAATATCAATTTATTGCTTTGATGTTGATTTTTAAAAAAAATCATGTTTAATGTTGTGTCAGACCTTATCTTCCTGAAATTTCTCATTGGCCCCTTGAGTGAGAAAAAATTGAAATATGGCAAAAAAAATATGGCACACAAAAAGGTGTGACAACCATACTATAGAAGAATCATTACCAACAGCTGCTGTCTGTAAAAAACTAGAGCAGTGATTATGATCTGAAATTGTTGGAATCAATGTTGAGTCTGGGAGGCTGTAAAATGCCTAATTGAAAGATTGCCTTTCCCTTGTCTCTTTATTCTGCTATTTTTCTGACTCCCCTGTCCTAGTTTAGCCCTTTTCCTTATCTTCTTAGCTATTCTGCTTTTTCTTTCTTTTCAGTGGAAATTGTTAGGTGACATGGCATGGTGTGGCAGGAAGGGAGATAGCAACAGCTGCCGGCTGCGTTTTGGGTGGGGCTGTGCTGATAATGCAGTCCTCAGCAGCTCCCTTGCCATCCCTCTGCATTGTATCCCCTACCTATTCACCTTCCTCGCGACTTTCTTACCAATCCCACACTCGCAGCAGTAAAATGCCTCTTCCTCTCTGAACAATCCACCAACCCCTCTATTCTCCTCTCCCCTTGCTCCACTGTCACTCACTTCACCCTTAATCCTCCATTCTCCCCACCCCACTCCCAATTTCTTCCCTCAAAAACAAATGCTGCATCTCATTTAACCTTCCTACATTTTCCTCAAAGAAGCATTATTTGGCTTCACAATTCTTGTTATTTTAATGGAGTTAAATTTAATTATGTTAATTAGAGAAACTGCCTGACTTTATTGTGTCTGCCTTTTTCTTTTTTCCCTTAGTCTCATAGGTTTTAGAAATTATAATCTTTATCTCACAGGAGTGAGCTATTAGCATTAACCTTTTCTAATTGACAGTTGGAGGTAATTGGCTGTCTTCAAAATTCAACAGATATTTACTTGAAACTACAAGTTGTATTATATTTAGGAAGACAGTTTTCCCCCATTGGGCCTCACCCTCACCCTCTCTTCATCTCTCACTTCTGAAGTTTCTAGAACATGAAACAAAGGTATAATAGGTGTGTTGTCAGAACATCTCACTTTTGTGTGCATGCACGTATACACACAGAGGCACACAGTTTTAAAACAAACAATTCATTAAAAAAGGCTAATGGAGTGTTGATTTTTATCTCAAAGGGATTTTAATTCAACAGTGAGGAAGTAAAGCTTTAGTTGTATAGACCCTTGGACAGACCCAAACTGGAGTATTGTATTCAGTTTTGGGTGCTGAATCTTGGGAAATATATTGTGGCCTTGGAAGGGACACAGTGCTAATTCACCAGAATGATATCGGAATGTAAAAAGTTTAATTATGAGGACAGTTTGCATAAATTTGGCTTGTATTCCCTGCAGTTTAGAAAGTTATGTGGTGATCTGGTGGAGGTATTTAAATAATTATGGGATTCAATAGGATAGATACAAAGGAACTATTTCCTCTGGTGGCAGAATCCAGAACAAGAGGGCATAATCCTAAAATTTGAGCTAGGTCATTTAGGATTTAATGCTGGAAACACTTTTGCACACAGTGGAAAAGTGGAACTTGCTCCCCCAAAAAAGTTATGATAAGGCTGATACAAATTTTCAAGACTGAAAGCAATAGATTTTTGTTAGGTAACTATATCAATAGATATGGAGCAATGGGGTGAAGAGACAGATCAGACATGATCTAACTGAATGGTGGAACAGGATCAAGGAGCCTATTCCAGTCCTATGGGGAGTATTTTCCCCATGTGGAAGTGGGCGTGGACCCGATCACCGCCCACGATCGGGTCCACACCGCCATTTTATGTGGATGGGCCAATTAAGGCCCGCCCAGTGTATTTCTCAACTCCCCAGGATAGCGGGAGTGGACGGGTAGCGGCGGGCGTACACAGGCTGCGGGGTCGCCTGTTTAAATGAAGGCCTGAAAGCCTTTGCAAGGCTGCTCACAATGGCCGGGGGAAGAGCACAGCAGAGGGGCAATGTGCATCACATTAGTCCGGAGGGTAGGCCATCGGGGCAGTAAGCTCCTCGCTTCTCCGACAAGTGCCCAGCTGCCGCCCTGGAGGAGGTGGCAACGTGGCGGGAGGTCCTGATTCCGAGGGACGGGAGGCGGAGGCCTCCCCACCCGACCAAACCTGCATGGGAGGAGGTGGCCGAGAGTGTCAGCTCCCATGATGTGGTGTGGCAGACATGGGTCCAGTGCTGCAAAAGCTTCAACGACTTCCTGCGCTCGGGAAGGGTGAGTATCATGTTGGCTGAGGTCACTTAATGCAGCCGTCACCCATTCTCCCCAGCCCCCACCCCCCCGCAACTTTTGAGTACAGTAACGGCATTGAATCCCTCATGGCATGTATCCCTCACTCGGTGGGCCAGCAAATATTGCCCATGCCTAGTTCACCCTGAGAGAGTTGAGCTAGGATGGGTTCTGCACCCGCAGCATGTGTGACACTGACACCAAGAGTATAGAATGGGGGTGAAAAGTCAAGTGTCTGCACATAGGCAGAGTGCTGGGAAGCATGTCAAAGTCAGGATGCTAACGTGCTGGCAGGGGAGTTTCCAGGTGGCGGGGCACCAATCCATCTGCTGGTCTTTGTGCTCCACGTGCTTGTGCCTCCTTGCGTAGCAAAGTTACACCTTGTGGTGTCAATTGTGAAGGAAGCAGCATTTGGGTAAGGGGGAGGGGTGCTCAGCCCTGGCTTCTTTGGGTGAGTGTGCGGCAGCTGCGAGGTAACAAAGAACTGGAGCCCTGCAATGTCCCACTCTGGCTGGGTTCCAGGGATGTGATGGGAATTCAGGCGCAGGCTGGATTAATCAATGCTCTTCTCTCCTTTTCAGGAGAAGACTGCGCACAATTCTGCCGAGCGGATGCGGACTGGTGGAGGCCAGGTCTACTTGGCAATCCTGACACCTTTTGAGCAGCAGGCCATGGATCTGGAGGAGCGCCATGCCCCCAGGTCCACCAGAGGCGGTGAGGCTGGGGTGCCACGCGGAGGTATGTTTGTCGAAAACTCAGGTCACCATGTGTGTCCCAAAAGCCATGGCACTGCTGAATGCTCAATGATTGAAGTTAGCAACATGGGTTGACCATTGATTATGGAAGGATGAGCGCATAATGATCCAGGGGGACAGGCGTGTAAATTGACATTGTCTGCACTGTAACCAATCAAATGTCCTTGTTCTTCCTTTCAGCATCACTGGAGCAGGGCCGGGAGGAGGAGGCAGAGGGGCCGCTTCTCATCCCTGAGGGCCCAGAGGAAATCCACTCACCAGCGTCACACCATTTCTGCCAGACAGGCACCAGCGCAGATAATAGCACCTCGGTAGGAATTAGATCTTTGGCCAGTGTCCCAGGGCACGGCGGTGAGGGCACTTCACACTCGCTTGAGGTGTGGACAGAGACAGAGTGCCTAGGTCACCGGCAGTCGGAGGACTGCTGGGGACCAGGTACATGCTCAGTCGATGGCTGATGATGTGCCTCTGGAGTCGTCCATGAGGCAGCGAATGCTGGAAGTGCAGCAGGGTGTGTGGGATGATCTGGCAGAGATACATGAGGCTATGCGTGGCATGGTGCCCGTGCTTG
Organism: Cetorhinus maximus; assembly: GCF_964194155.1. Lineage (NCBI taxonomy): Eukaryota > Metazoa > Chordata > Chondrichthyes > Lamniformes > Cetorhinidae > Cetorhinus > Cetorhinus maximus. The sequence goes on along the minus strand of NC_135879.1, from coordinate 89,230,501 downwards.
AGGAGTCCACGCGGAGCATCACCAATGCAATGAGCCTCATGGCCAAGCGTCATGCTTCCTTCATGGAGAGAGTGGCAACTCTCGTGGAGAGGCTCCTCCAGGAGAACAATCAGGTCCTCCTGGGGTTGTGCTCAGACCTGCAAGCCCTCACAGCGGCATTGACCTCAGTTGGTCATTGCCTGAGATGGTTTGGGCACCAAGTATCCCAGCTCAGTGCCCATACATCTACCGTGAGCAGGGAGGTCCGAAGTGACCTCACGTCGGCACAGCAGCTTCCTGTCGTCTCTGCAGGCTCCTCTTGGGGCGCTCCAGAGGAGGGCAGCAGCTACTCCGCCCCTCTGCCAGTGACCATGGCATCCGATGAGGCTGCAGCGATTGGGGAGAAGCCAGCTGTGGAAATAGCCACTCCCTCCCAGGCGGGGCCATCAAAGGCTCCAGGGGCCAGAGGACATCCGCCAAGGTCATTGAGGCCAACAGGACAGCACAGTGAGCAGGCTGTCTCTGATGCCGGTGCCAGCGAGGGGGTCAGCACTGAGACGTAGCACCTGTAAGCTTAAATTTAAGGCACCTTAGGCACACCACGGGTTTTTCACTGGTGCTTTTATGTTGGCCCATAGTAGTCTATTGAAGACATGGTGTGATGCCCAACACCTTTTTTTTTGGTTTATGATGTTACGTTTGTTCTCTCAACAAATTTTGATATGTTGCCATGCCTCAGGGTGATTCCTTACTTCTGCAAGTGGAAGGGACCCATGATGTTATGAGTGAGTTGTTCGATATTGGGCTTTATTGACAAGGGCCTTAGTTAATGTTACTATCCAGGCAGATTTAGCACTCAGGTATCGAGTATGGAGCCTGCAGCCCTGGCGTGTGTTGGAGGTCCATCTGTGGTGTTCTAGCTGAAGGTTCTTTGGATTAAAGTCCCCCGGGTGTCCCTGCCCCCCTGGAGTATGCCCGGGTCAGCGTTTACCCCCTCAGCATTCTCCTGTGCGTGCTCATCCTCAGACTCACTGCTGGACTCATCGTGTGTATCCGGAGCAACTGTGTCCACATCTTCCTCGTCCACTGCATCGCCCCTTTCCAGCGCCAGATTGTGGAGGGTGCAGCATGCAACCACTATCAGCAACACACGATCTGGGGGGTACTGGAGTGCGCCCCCTGAGCGGTCCAGGCATCGGAAGCGCATCTTGAGAAGACCGATGATTCTCTCCACCACAGCCCTTGTGCAGGCCTGGCTCCTATTGTAGCGCTGCTCAGCCTCTGCTCTTGGATGGCAGAGAGGCTTCTTGAGCCACCTGTAGGGGGGATAGCCCTTGTCACCCAGCAGCCATCCATCCAGCCGGGCTGGAGCACTGAAGAGCCTCAGCACCTACGAGTGTCTGAGGATGTAGGCGTCGTGGGAGCTGCCTGGCTACCTTGCAAAATCTGCAGCTTGTGATCACACATTATCTGCATGTTGAAGGAGTGGAAGTCCTTCCTGTTGACAAAGGCACCGGGGCTCACCTGCTGGCACCTTGATGGCCACATGTGTGCAGTCAATTGCACCCTGGATGCAGGGGAAGCCAGCAATGGCCGCAAAGCCTCTGCCTCGCTCTGTCTGGCTTGCCTGGTCCCAGCGGTAGTGGATGAAAGTTAATTCACGCCTGAACAGAGCGTCTGTCACCTGCTTGACACAATCACTGTGGACAGCTGATTGGGAGACTCCGCAGAGATAACCCACTGACCCCTGGAAAGAGCCTGAGGCATAGAAGTTGAGGGCAGCTGTGACCTTTAGAGCCACTGGCATGGGGTGCCCACACACACAGTTTGCGGAGATCTCAGGTCCTATCTTCTGACAAATGGAGGTGACTGTCTCCCTTTAGAGACAAAGCTTCCTTCGGCACTGCACCTCAGACATATTGAGGTAGCTGCTTCGCTGCCTGTATACCCTGGCAGCAGGATAGTGGCATCTTCTGTGGCCCCTTCCGCCTTGGACTTCCTGTTGGCCCTGTGCCCCTTGTGCCTGCACCCCTCCTCCCAAAGATGGCTCTCCTGGAGGCTGAATGTGGACTCCTGGACTCCTCCCCCTTCTGGCCCTCCCTTCCTCCTCAGAGGAGGTGCCTCCAATGGAGAGCACAACTCCCATTCCCTGGCTAAGGGAAGGCTTCCTGAAGACTGCAAGCCGCAAAAATTATCTTTACTGTAGAGTCCTGACCTGAAGGCTTTTACACCTGTCCAAGCAGCTGGTATAAGTTTTGAAGTATTCCTGCTCAAACAGGCAAGTATCAGTAATTTTCACACTTAAACACCTGAAAGATAACATTCGTGACCTCACTCATCCTTCTTATCCCATCCGTGGATGAGGTTTATACAAATGTCTCCTTCCCGCCTGACCGTTGCGCCCGTGCGACATCCTGAAGATTGCACGGGCCCCGAAAAATTGCAGCCAATTGCTGCCTCAAGGGCCTTAATTGTGTGATTAATTAATGGCAGGCGCGCATCGGAGAACATCGCGTGCCTGCCCACCTGAATATCGCGATGGGGTGTGGTGACGCCGGGACGCTCGCCCACCCCCGCACACCAATAGGAAAATTCTGGCCTCCGTTTTATTTTTATGCATACTAAATGTTAATTCTGTAAAGTATTTCAAATTTGTCCTCTAGCTTTCCTTCAAATTACTTTGAAAACATTTTGAACAGAAACACCTAAAAGCTAATGAAAAAATATTCCTTCATATAGCTGATTGAATGCTTCCTGTGAAATTAAATAAACTCAGGCTGCAGAATTCAAATTCAGCTCAAGAAAATAACTATGATATCACCAGAGTCACTTAATTCAAATAGAAGAACTTATCTTTGTATAATACAAAAGAAAGAAAATGTCGCCCTTCCCCATATTAATGGGTCATTCTACTTGATTTATGACAAGTTGATTACTAATTGATCATGTAGGATTTCTGATTTTAGTCTCAGCATAAACTCTTGCAACATTCTCTTTAAAAACCTGGTTCCGTGTGCAGCATTCTGTTTCACAGGCCCTCTGTCTGTCAACTTGTATTCACATTCTCTGCTTTAACTCCCTTATTCATTGCCAGGCCTTATTCAGAAACAGACCATGACAGGAAGAGACAGAAAGTATGGAGAGTACAAATCTACGAGTAAATCAACAGAAGGTTAGAGGTTCCAAAAATAATAAAAGGCAAAACTTAGGGCTCTGTATCTTAATGCATGTAGCATTCGAAACAAAATAGATGAACTGATAGTGCAAATAGAGATTAATAAGTATGATCCATTACAGAGACATGGCTGCAGGATGGCATACATTGGGACCTGAATACTGAAGGGTATGTGGCATTTAGCAAGGATAGGAAGTTAGGAAAAGGTGGAGGGGTGGCACTGTTAATTAAAGATAACATTAGCACAATAGAGAGGGGTGACCTAAGTTCAGGAAACCAGGATATAGAAGCGGTTTGGGTAGAAATGAGGAGTGATAAAGACAAGAAGTTATTTGTGGGAGTGATGTACAGGCCCCCCTAGCAATAATCACATGGTAGGACAGGGTATCAAAGAAGAAATAGTGGGAGCTTGTCAGAAAGATACAGCGATTATCATGGGGTATTTTCATCCATATAGACTGGAAAAATCAGATGGGCAAAGATAACATAGATGACGAATTTATAGAATGTTTTTGGGATAATTTCTTAGATCGGCACATTCTGGAGCCAACCAGGGAGCAGGCTATACTAGACCTGGTATTGTGCAACAAGAAAGGATTAATTAATGACCTCATAGTGAAGGCGCCCCTCGGTAACAGTGGTCATAATATGACTGAATTTTACAATTTGAATTTGAGGGAGAGTAGAATTGGTCCAAGACTAGTATTTTAAACTTGAATAAGGGCAAGTATGAGGTTATGAAAGCAGAGCTAGTGAAAGGAAACTAGCAATTTAGATTAAGGGATCAGTCAATAGAGATGGAGTGGCAAACATTTAAGGGGATATTTCAGAATACACAGAATAGATACATTCCAATGAGAAAGAAAAATTCCAAGGGGAAGACCCACCATCAATGGCTAACTAAAAAAGTTAAAGGTAGTATCAAACTTAAAGAAAAAGCATATAATTGCTCAAAAATGGGCAGAAGATTGGACAGAATACAAAAAAAAGCAAAGAATGTCTAAAAGATTAATAAGGAGGGGAAAAATTGGAGTATGAGAGAAAGTTAGCTAGAAATATAAACACTGGCAGTAAGAGTATAGGTAATTTTTAAAAAGTTAACAAAAAGTGAGCGTTGGTCCTATAGAAAGTGAGTCTGGGGAATTAATAATGGACAGTAAGGAGGTGGAAGATGAATTGAACAGGTATTTTCCATTAGCCTTCAATATAGACGATACAAGTAACATCCCAGAAATAGCTGTAAATCAGGAATTGCAAAGGAGGGAGGAATTCAGGAAAATTACAATCACCAGGGAAGCAGTACTGAGAAATTTTTTGGAGCTGCAGGCTGAAAAATCCCCAGGTCCTGATGAACTTCATCCTACACTCTTGAAAGAAGTGACTAGTGAGATACTAGATGTGTTTGTTTTAATTTTCCAAAATTCACTAGACTCGGGAAACGTTCCATTAAATTGGCAAATAGCAAATATAACTCCTTTATTCAAAAAGGGAGAGAGACAGAAAGCAGGAAACTATAGACACTTAGCTTAACATCTGTCATTGGGAAAATGTTAGAAGCTATTATCAAAGATGTTATCGCAGGACACCGAGATAAACTCAAGGTAATCAGGCAGTCAACATGGTTTTGTGAAAGAAAAATCATGTTTAACCAATTTATCGGCATTCTTTGAAGGAGTCACATGTGTTGTAGATAAAGGGGAACTGGTGGTTGTACTGTACTTAGATTTCCAGAAGGCATTTGATAAGGCACCGCATCAGAGGTTATTGCGGCAAATAAAAGGTCAGAGTGAAGGGAGTAACATATTGGCATGGATATAAGTTTGGCTAGCTAACAGGAAACAGAGAGTAGGCATAAATGGGCCATTTTCTAGTTGACAGGATGTGATGAGCGGTGTGCCACAAGGGTCTGTGCTGGAGCCTCAACTCTTTACAATTTATATAAATAATTTGGTTGAAGGGACCATTGGCATGGTTGCTAAATTTGTTGATGACACAAATATAGGTAGGAAAGTTAATTGTGAAGGAGGCTACAAAAGGATATAAATAGGTTAGGTGGGTGGGCAAAGATCTGGCAAATGGAGTACAGTATAATGTGGGAAAATGTAAGTGTGTCCATTTTGGCAGGATGAATGAAAAAAAAAGCATATTATCTAAATGGTGAGAGGTTGCAGAGCTCTGAGATGAAGAGGGATCTGGGTATCCTAGTACAAGAATTGCAAAAGTTTAGTATGCAGGTGCAGCAAGTAATTAGCAAAGCTAATAGAAAGTTATTGTTTATTACAAGACAAACTGAATACAATAGGTATATGATACAATAGGGAGAGTACAACAGGAAGGTTAGGCTTCAGTTATACAGGGCATTGGTGAGGCCAAATCTGGAGTACTGTGTACAGTATTGGTCTCCTTATTTAAGGAAAGATGTAAATGCATTGGAAGCAGTTCACTAGGTTATTCACTAGGTTAATACCTGGAATGCATGGTTTGACTCATGAGGAAAGGCTGGACAGGCTAGGCTTGTATCCACTGGAGTTTAGAAGAGTGAGAGGCAAGTTGATTGAAACATATAAGATCCTGAGGGGACTTGACAAGGTGGATGTGTTTCCTCTTATGGGTGAGCCTAGAACTGGGGCCACTGTTTAAAAATAAGGGGTCACCCATTTAAGATAGAGATGAGGAGAATTTTTTTCTCTGGAGAGTCGTGAGACTTTGGAATTCTCTTCCTCAAAAGGTGGTTGAGGCAAGGTCTTTGAATATCTTTAAGGCAGAGGTAGATAGGCTCTTGAAAAGTAAGAGGGTGAAAGGTTATTGGGGGTAGGCAGGAATGTGGAGTTGCTGTTATAATCAGATCAGCCATAACCTTACTAAATGGCGGAGCAGGCTTGATGGGCCAGGCGGCCTATTCCTGCTCCTACTTCATATGTTCATATGCTCGTAGCCATAAATGGGATCAAGGACTTTCCAATATAAAGGGCACTAGGTATTTTTCAGCTTCTGATGTAATCTAATGAATTGTTCACTATTTACAGTCTATTAAGGAACAACCAATTTAGCTCATCACAATCTTAAGTACCTACTGTGCCAGTATTTTTTAAACTGGTCTGAAGGCACTATGCTTTTATCCAAAAAAAAGTCATAAGTAACTTTTTACCCTGAATTATTTCTGTAGAAAAATGGTCCAAGATCCTAAAACAGGAGGACTGTGTGTATGTGTGCACGTGCGCGCGTGTGTATGTACATGTGCATATGCATGTTAGAATTGGGCTCAAGTGTGATGGCTGTCATGGTAGAAAAAAACTCCTATCTCAATTATCTATGGCCATATGAGTAACATATTGGAGGACTGTGGCACTCTCTCTCTCAAGGGAAGATGGAAGGTAATTGCAAACTTAAAAAGGCAATTCCATTTGTTTTTTTTCAGTCATCAATATCTGACTCTGTCTCAGAATCACTGCAGTTGTTTTCAGTCTGTCTCTGTTAATTCCCAGAGGACCAAAGAAAATGTCACAAAATGATATGGGAAAGCAAAATGCTGTGCTTAGACTTCAGTGCTGAGTCTCCTGTTGAAGTAAAATGAAATTTTATTTTTATAAGTCTTGTACCAATGCACAATCCTCATTTACTATTACTGGATAGAAGGTCATTGAAAATACTTATAAATTTTCTCTGCAGTTTGTTTATACCTAACACAGTAACTACTTCCACTCCCGTGTATTCAAAATAAACTACCAAATAAATGAAACTGGAATATAACAGACTTAGCGTGTGTATTTGTTGGGAAGGGATGGGGGGATAGGTCAAAACAATCTTTGAAATATTGTTTTCGTAACAATCTATCAAGAGCTGAATAAACACATCCGGATTAATTTTCAAACAAAGTAGGTAGACAATTAAGATGACACAGAAGTGCCCCACCACCACCATTCATGGAAGTTTCCAGTTAACCATTAAAACATTTTCCTCCTTTGAATGATCAAATGACTGACTGGTCAGCATTACATGTCATACAAGTTCTTCAAACTATAGATTATTTCTTTCAGCCTAAACATATGAATGAGCCCTGACGGTCCGGTTTACATGTATTTGTGGAACTGCAGGCAGTTGTCGTATGCACCACTGTCTCGCACACAAGCGTGGAACAGAGCACCTCTCTCAATAAACCGGCATAACTTACCGCGTAGGAGCGACGAGCAAAATGTGTTTATAAATATCTGCAGAACAGCTGCCCCTCTAAAAAACATTAAATCGATAAATAAAGGCTGTAATACGTGCTGCTTGGGGAGTAAAGTTCTCAGAGGTATGGTCAGATCAGCCCGTCTGAAACCAGGGACCCGGGTCATGCAAAGCGCGAGAAGTTATTTTTTAAGGTCACGTTTGTTTTCGGCGACATCGTAATATCGGTTTAGTGCCTTTCCCAAATGATTTCAAAGTAGTATCTCTCACGTTATCCATCCGCTAACCATTTTAACATAATCCGTGTAAAGAGGTCCTCGCTAAATTGTGGGTCCCACCAGTTAATGTCAGATTTTGCGAGGTGAAATAATAAGCATTCAGTGAAGTGCAAATCGGGTAGGTACTTGAATATTCCTAATTCCAGAGATATAATGTAAACCTATGTGTGTATATGTAAAGCCAGGAGAAATGTTGCCCTTTTAAATTGGGTTCAAAGGCAACGGCAGATTTATGAATGAGCAGCAACGACAAAACTACTCAGAAGTCCACAATTCGGTCACTTGGTCGGAGGAGAAAATAGCAGCCTAAATGCGAATCAAAAAGTAAACATAGATAGGAGGATCGGCGTTACTTCAGTGACAATGCTGGCTGTAATATCACACTGCAGTGCCTTTGAAACTTAGACGATCACAATGCTGTCTCTGATAAATGAATGGGAGTAATTTGTAGTAACTTTTGCTTCCGACCAGTAAACGCTGCTGGAACATTCGCGATTCATCAAAAGAAGGCGCAACAGAATTTCTTATAAATTGCAATTTCACCAAATTGTAACAACTCGTGAAAAACTAGGTTACAGTATTTGCCCGTCTTTACAGAATCAATAAGATTCTCAATGTACCGTCCTCGTTCCGGTCGCAGTTTAGGGAAACTCTCTGAAGTGCTTTTCATTTTTATTCTCGGTGTCGCTCGTCATTGTTAGGCAGGTTACCAAAATTAACATTATACCAAAGAATTGAATACTTCATTAAACCTAAATGCGCGGCAAGAATATATATATAATCTGTTGTAAAACTGACGATTTGATCCAAAATTTGTTGGAAAGGAAAACACTGTAAAGTACAACACTCAATAAATGTTACATGTACCAACCTTCACTCTGCTGCGGCAAGGTTACAAAGCTGATCAACACAGCAGCAACAACCCAAAGGCTCAAGTCATTCATGATGGTGATTCGGGTTTGAATAAAACGTCTCTAGATTGTTATTTTCGTTTCAGTCGAAAGCCGGCAGACAGACACTTACAAAAGACATCTCACATCCCTTGGTGCGGCTTAAGTTAATGCATCGAGGGGCGTATAAATAAATCAATGACTTTTCTTTGAGAGCACTTGCAAATTGTGCCTGAGCCAAATGTTTTCATGTGTCTCCGGGTACTGCTTCCAGTTTCCAGCACGGTGGATCCTGTTGGGGGTGGACTGAACTGCAGTTAAGAATAGTGGTGAGTTTGGGGAGCAGGGAGAATCGGCGCTGATTTACTCGCTGAGCTGTCGGTGGCTCGAAGCGGTCTCTCCTGCAGCAGCACAGATCTACCTTTCTGCCCAGCTGCTCAGTGTGAACTTCACTTTGACATCATTGCGCCCCCACCCCCCGACCCCCAATTTTTTTTTTAAAAAAAGCTGCACGCAAAATACGTCTAGCGTTTCAGCGCCGAGCACTTCACCACCTTCTTCATCGGATCACAATCGCCCCTCAATTCATCCGAGCAGAAATTTCTCTGCGACGTATTTCTCAAGGGAACCTTATGAACTTAACTTTTTTTTTGAAGACAATAACATTAGAAATGGTATTTCCCTCAGCAGCAGCTGGTGCCTGGGTTATAACTGGCGGCAGTAGACTCTGCACGAGCTATGTTGGCGGAGGGGGTGAGGGGCGGGAGTTTTTTTTTGCCTTGAATGCAGCAAATCCGGTCCTCCAAAACCTCTTCTAGCTGGTGGAGAAGAGTGATCAGACCGAGCAAGATGAGGGAAAGGGGAACAATAAAGAAAATCCTCGGGCCTTCAGAAGAAGTTTTTTTTTGAGGGGTGGGGGGAGGGGGGTAAGAGAAGTGCTGGAGTTGTGACAAAACTCGCAGTTGCTGCTTGGTAACTGGGATACATTGGGCTGAGGCCGGGATTCCAGCGAGTCACGTGGATGTAACCCGATCCTCTTCCCCCTTCATTTACTCCCCGTCCTTCGGGGCAGCTCTCTCTCTTTCTGTCTCTGTCTGTCTCTTAAGACAGGAGCAAAAAAGTTTATCAAAAACCCAACTGTTCCAAACATCGCACTGAAGCAGCTGCAGTAATCCAGTGAAATGGAGTAAGTCTCCTCAGATAATTCACACAGTGATGTGAGAAATCTCCGTTTTTCGGATGCGCAAATATTTTATTCACCGCAAAGCACTTTTTTCCCGTAAAGATTCTCATGTACACAGCTTACTTTCTGAACTAAATTTACGGAAAGGAAGGCGACCGTGTACTCTGTCTTCAGTTTTTTTTTCCCCAAAAGATGCAGCGTTTTCCCCATTTGTGGGTATAAAAGAGCTTTAGTTTTAATTTATTGTATTTATATTTTTCTTACGACAACAGATGGCGCCCTGGTGTGTAACGTCTGTGATTCGCTTGTAGCCACAGTGTGGGAGAAATATTTTCGTTAAATTTAACACCAGTAAACGCTTTGCATTCATTTGCAAACACAAGCTTTCATTCCAGCACTTTGGCTACAAAAATTAGTCTCATTGCTGTTCCTATTTACTTTTTTTAAAACGCTGAAGGTGCAGTGGACACAACGTCATTCATGTGACTAATCTTCAGGTGTGATTCCAGACAGCAAGAGCCAGTCAGCACAAGGTTGAATTGTGAGGGCAACACAGCAAAGATATTGATTTTTGGGCCCCAATGTAGTTAAGCATTATCTAACATCTACTCATACATTTCAAACAAAGTATACTAGATAGCAATCAGAAGCTTGATTCTTTGGTCAATTTTCTCTGCCATAGTCCAGGTATTCTGCCATCAGGAGTTAGTAGCCCAGTTGAGATCAGCTTAGTTAACAGTGCCTAGGGGTCAAATCTGGGACTTTGTACCACAGTATGGAGTTCATTTATCCACTGAGGCTTTGCCGAGATGCAAAGTTGGGATTCTGTTGTAAAGTTCATAGTTTGATTCCTTAAATCATAAATCATCCCCACATCACAAACATAGAAACCTATTTCTTTAAAATAATTCTTTTAGGTGTTATTTCAGACTTCTATGATCTGCAGTATTTTATTTTTTTCCTTTAGCTTTACATTTTTAGTCAACTTTGCAAATAGTAAGGTGTGGAATTATATATCTATAGTCGTTTGGCAATACAAAACTAACATTTCTGAAAAAAGAATTTTGTCGAAGCTTTTCATAGTCATAGAGATCTATAGCACAGAAAAAGACCCTTTGGCCCATCGAGTCTGCACCGGTCAAACAAGTACCTAACTATTCTAATCCCATGTTCCAGCACTAGGCCCATAGCCTTGTATGCAATGGCATTGCAAGTGAACATCCAAATACTTCTTAAATGTTATGAGGGTTTCTGCCCTTACCACTCTTTCAGGCAGTGAGTTCCAGATTCCCACCATCCTCTGGGTGAAAAAATTCTTCCTCACATCCCCTCGAAACCTCCTGCCCCTTACCTTAAATCTATGCCCCCTGGTTATTGATCCCTCCACTAAGGGGAAAAGTTCCTTCCTGTCTACCCTATCTATGCCCCTCATAACTTTGTACACCTCAATCATATCCCCCCTCAATCTCCTCTGCTCCAGGGAAAATAACCTGCCTATCCAATCTCTCCTCATAAATAAAACTCTCCAGCCCAGGCAACATCCTGGTAAATCTCCTCTGCATCTCTCTAGTGCAATCACATCCTTCCTATAATGTGAATTCCAGAACTGCACGCAATACTCCAGCTGTGGCCTAACCAGCATTTTATACAGTTCCAGCATATCCTCCCTGCTCTTATATTCTCTGCCTCAGCTAAAAAAGGCAAGTGTCCCATATGCCTTCTTAATCACCTTATCTACCTGTCCCGCTACCGTAAGGGACCAGTGGACATATGCACACCAAGGTTCCCCTGATCCTCGGTACTTCCCAAGGTCCTACCATTCATCGTGTATTCCCGTGCCTTGTTTGTCCTGCCCAAGTGCATCACCTTACACTTAGCTGGATTAAATTCCATTTGCCACTGATCAGCCCACATGACCAGCCGGTCTATATCCTCCTGTAATCTAAGGCTATCCCTCTCACTATTTACCACACCACCAATTTTCATGTCATCCGCGAACTTACTGATCAGCCCTCCTATATTCAAGTCTAAATCGTTTACATATACCACAAACAGCAAAGGACCCAACACCGATCTCTGTGGAACCCCACTGGACACAGGCATCCAGTCACAAAATCACCCCTCGACCATCACCCTCTGCTTCCTGCCACTCAGCCAATTCTGGATCCAATTTGCCAAATTGCCTTGGATCCCATGGGCTCTTACCTTCATTATCAGTCTCCCATGCGGGACCTTATCAAAAGCCTTGCTGAAGTCCAAATAGACTACGTCAAATGCATGGTCCTCATCTACACATCTGGTTGCCTCTTCGAAAAATTCAATCAAATTGGTCAGACATGACTTCCCCTTAACAAAACCATGCTGACTGTCCTTGATTAATCCCTGCCTCTCCAAGTGTAGATTAATTCTGTCCCTCGGAGCTGCTTCCAATTTTTCTCCACCACTGAGGTTAGACTGACTGGTCTGTAGTTCCCTGGTTTATCCCTTCCTCCCTTCTTGAATAACGGTACCACATTGGCTGTCCTCCAGTCCTCTGGCACCTCTCATGTGGCCAGAGAGGTATGGAAAATTATTACCAGCGCCCCTTCTGTCTCCTCCCTTGCCTCACTCGACAGCCTGGGATACATTTCATCCAGGCCTGGAGATTTATATGCTTTTCAGCCTGCCAGACTACTTAGAACCTCCTCCCTTTCTATGCTAATTTCTTTAATTATATCACAGTCCTTCTGCCTGATTTCCATACCCACATTGACCCTCTCACTTGTGAACACCGACACAAAGTATTCATTTAGAACCCTACCTACGTCTTCCGGCTCCACACACAAATTACCACTATGGTCCTTAATGGGCCCTACTCCTTCCCTGGTTATCCTCTTACTCTTAACGTACTTGTAAAATAACCTTGTATTTTCCTTTATTTTACCTGCCAATGTTTTTTCATTCCCTCTTTTTGCTCTCCTAATTTCCTTTTTAAGTTCCGCCCTACACATTCTATACTCCTCTAGGGCTTCCGCTGTTTTGAGCCCTCAGTATCTGCCATAAGCATCCCCTTTTCTCTTTATCCAACCCTGTACATCCCTCGATATCCAGGGTTCCCTGGATTTGTTGATCCCACCCTTTATCTTTACTGGAATATGTTGGCCTATACTCTCCCTATTTCCTTTTTGAATGAGTCCCACTGCTCTGACGCAGATTTACCTATAAGTAGCTGCTCCCAGTCCACTCTGGCCAAATCATATCTGATCTTATTAAAAGTGGCCTTCCCCCAATTTAGAACTCTGATTTCTGGCCCTTCCTTGTCTTTTTCCATAACAACCTTGAATCTAACAGAGTTATGATCACTATCTGCAAAATGCTCCCCCACTGATGCCTCTACCACTTGGCAGCCTTCATTCCCTAAAATTAAGTCCAGGACCACCCCCTCTCTTGTAGGATCTTCTACGCACTGGCTTAAAAAGCTCTCCTGGATGCATTTTAAGAATTCTGCTCCCTCTAAACCTATGACTAACCCAGTTAATGTTGGGGAAGTTGAAATTCCCCCACTATTACTACCCAATTATTTTTACACTTCTCTGAAATTTGCCTACATATCTGCTCTCCAATTTCTCTCTTACTGTTTGGGGGCCTATAGTACACTCCCAGCAATGTGAGTGCTCCTTTTTTGTTTTTAAGTTCCTCCCATATGGCTTCATTTGAGGGGCCTTCCCAGGTGTCATCCCTCCTTACTGCTGTAATTGATTCCTTGATCAATATTGTGACACCCCTTCCTCTTTTACCTCATTCCCTGTCTCGTCTGAAGACCCTATATCTTGGAATTTTGAGCTGCCAATCCTACCCCTCTCTCAACCATGTCTCTGTGACAGCAATGACATCATACTTCCACGTGTTAATTTGTGACTTCAACTCATATGCCTTATTCATCAGACTCCTTGCATTAAAATAAATACCATTCAACCTTGCCAAATTCCCTTGTGCCTTAACTGGCCTATAATTTCTATGCCTTCCAGACTCACTTGCACTCTCTTCTAATTTTAGCTGTCCATCTTCCCCCTGCTGAACCTCTTCTCAGGATCCCTTCCCTTGCCAAGTTAGTTTAAACCCTCCCCAACAGCACTAGCAAACCTCCCCGCAAGGATGTTGGTTCCATTCCGGTTCAGGTGCAACCCGTCTGCCTTGTACAGGTCCCACCGCCCCCGAAGCGGTCCCAATATGCCAGAAGTCTAAAGCCCTCCCTCCAGCACCACCTCTCCAGCCACACATTCATCTGGACTAACATCCTATTTGTATACTCGCTAGCGTGTGGCACCGGAAGTAATCCAGAAATTACTACCTTTGAGGTCCTGTTTTTTAATCTGCTTCCTGGCTCCCTAAGTTCTACTTGCAGGACCTCCCTCTTTCTACCTATGTCGTTGGTACCAATATGCACCACGATCTCTGTTTGCCCTCCCCCTTTAGAATGCCCTGCAGCCGTTCAGTGACATCCTTGACCCTGGCACCAGGGAGGCAACATACCATCATGAAGTCAACTCTACGGCTGCAGAAGCGTCTAACTGTTTCCCTTACTATCGAGTCTCCTACCACTATTGCTCGTTGCATCTTTTTCCTCCCTCCCCCCTGTGCAGCTGAGCTACTCACGGTGCCATGAGCGTGGCTGCACTCCCCAGAGGAACCGTCACTCTCATCATTTTCCAACACAGAAAAACAGTTCTCGAGCGAGATGTACCCTGGGGATTTCCTGACTACCTGCCTGACACCTTTCTTCTAACTTATGGTCACCCATTCCCTTTCTGTTCGCACTTCCATAAGCTGTGGGGTGACCACATCTAAAAACATGCTATCCACGAAACTCTCAGCCTCGCGGATGCACCTCCAGCTGCTGCTCAAGCTCCGAAGCTCTGAGCTCAAATAGCTGCAGCTGGTGGCACTTACTGTACACTTGGTCGGTCAGAGCACAAAGACCATCTAGGACTTCCCACATGTCGCAGGTGGTACATAACACAGGACTGAGCTGCCCTGCCATGCCTCTAGTTGAAAAAAACCCTTAATTAAGTTAAATACAGTAAAAAAATTAAATTATTGATGTACTTTAAATAAAAAATAGAACTCTTACCTTTCCTTAGCTTAATCTATTTTAAACTGGAGAAAAAAACTGGAGAAAAACACTTACCCACTACTCACCAATCAGCTCTCACCTTTGTGCTGACATCACTTTTTGAAGCTTCCCCACACTCACGCTGGTTCTGATCTCTCCACCGCTCTCTCGCGCTGTCTTGTCAAGTCACACTTGTTATTTTCAACAAGAACTGGCTGCAGGACACTCTTCCCAGACTGCTTCACCATGATACTGACTGTAGGACACTCTTTGTCTTACACTCATCAGGACAATCGCAAGAATACCAATGTCAGGGGAAACAAAACTTTATATTGTATGAGAAGAGAGTGCTGATTGGTTGGCAAGTGGACATTGATTGGTAAAGGCATTGGCATGGAGAATGCATGAGTTAATGGTGAGTGACAGTTAACTGCCAAGCATTGTTTGAAATTTTAAACCAGGCAGCTTGCCTCTGATTGGTCAAAGCATTACCCTAAGGAATGAACCAGCGAATGGCTATCACTTATTTTGTCTAGCTGAAACAGGCGCAATGTGTGTATATGTTCTTTCTGTCTGCAAAGAACAGGGCCCTGTGTATTAATATATGTAGCTTCCAGTACACGCAAATGCACCACACTGCGAGCCAAACTGACAATCTTAAATTGGCTGTCAGCGTAATATTTAGTACACTGAAAATTATTTAGCAAATGTTGTCCACTTGAAGAATCACATCTAATGTTGGATACAGTGTTTTGAGTTTTGCAAGTGAGGACCGGTACCTTGCCCATTGCAAACAGTGGAAAGGACATGCTGTTTGATATGATCTGCAAGCCTTTGGGACATATGGCCTACATACCTAGCATCACACTGGCACTGAAATTCATATACCACATTATTCATTTGTGTTATAGGCAGAATATCTTTTTGGCTTGACAGCAGCATCCTGTTAGTGGCGAATACCACTTGTGTTGCTACTGCATCGTAGCAGCGTGAAATAGCTAGCTTCATCTGTTGCTCAAATTTTTGAGATACTTTGCCCTTCCAGGGCAATCTGAGGTAGATTGAGCACTTTTCAGGACCGAAAGTGACGGCCTTAGGCCCGTTCATGAGTTTGCGTGATATAGAGCACAAAATGATCTGAACAGGGTAGGCATGATCCCGCAGGATGTCTTTGATCTGCACATTATGCCTGTTTCAGCTAAACAAAATAAGTGCTTGCCATTCCCTGGTTCATTCCTCAGGGCAACGCTTTGACCAATCAGAGTCAAGCTGCCTGGTTTAAAATTTCAAACAATGCTTGGCAGTTAACTGGTAGTCCCCATTAACTGGTGCATTCTCTTTGCCAACGCCTCTACCAATCAGAGTCCACTTGCTAACCAATCAGCACTCTCTTCTCATACGGTATAAAGTTATTGCTTCTCCTGACATTGGTATTCTTGCAATTGTCTTGATGAGTACAAGATGAAAAGCTTTGACAAGATGTCTTTTTTCAGCAATACTCAAATTATATATCTTCTAATTTTGGCATCCAGTGTACATTTTGTTCACTCCCAGGTCAAATATAACAGAGTGTAGGGCAAACAAGTGACAAAGATGATAAGAATACTTACAGAAGAATGGGAAGTCTTCAAAAAGCTTGAGCCTATATGTCAATACGGCAGTCTCT
Source organism: Cetorhinus maximus (assembly GCF_964194155.1). Classification (NCBI taxonomy): domain Eukaryota; kingdom Metazoa; phylum Chordata; class Chondrichthyes; order Lamniformes; family Cetorhinidae; genus Cetorhinus; species Cetorhinus maximus. The sequence goes on along the minus strand of NC_135879.1, from coordinate 89,214,068 downwards.
TTTCAACCATTGTTTGTAGAAACTGACACAAATATTTATTTAATGTCTCTACCATACCTTTATCTGCCACAGCTAGACTCCTCCCAACCTTATTTTAATTAGTATTTTAGTTTTAACGTTCTTGTAAATTACTATTTAGTAACATTTTTACATATTCACATTTAGCCCTTCTAATCTCTTTCATGCCTCTGCCACACTTCTATAATCTCATGGTTTTCTTTCGAGCTTCTGTTGTATTTTTGTTATGTCTTCTATAAGTATCAGTTTAGTTTTAATGTGGTAGCATTTCCACAATAATTCTTATGATGCTCCAGCACAACTATAGTGGAAGAGTAGAAAAGGTGAAAAAGCCAGATAAACGGCATAAACAGCCATTTGACTAATTTTTCCGAGTTTATGATAAGGCCTAAATGATACCAGAGGACTACCGTGAAAATTTGATGTCAGGACAAAATCACAAACAATAAGGTCTTTCATCGTGCTGTGCTTGATAACATGAAGACCACCCTCCAGAAAATTCAACCTAAAATGGGTAGGCCATGTGTCCCTCATGAATGACTATAGAATCCCCAAGCAGTCCTACTATGGGGAACTGTCTCAGGGCAAGAAAGATCAAGGTGGTCAGTACAAGTGATACAAGGACACCCTTAAAAGAGAGCCTTACTAACTTGTGCATTGCAGACTACCTCTCTTGGGAAAACACTGCAGCCAACCAGCCCATGTGGAGGCAAGCACTGAAATTTGATTCAACATGTTTTGTGGACCATCTACTCCAAGCTCGCAACATCTGTAATGCCCAGCGGAAGACCAGAGATTGTGCAGCTGCAGAAGTTCCCCAAGCACCAGCAACAACATGAACTGACCATCCTGCGGACGTCTGCGCTGATCCTGCATCAGACTCTTCAGCCATGAGAAGACCCACAGAAGATGATTAAATCACATAAAGCTTGGGTATATTCAAACAAAAAGGAGTTTACCACTATAGTTTAAATAACCCAGTATTATTTCACTGCTGCTCTTGCATTTCTTTTTGTTCAATCCACTAATGTTCACTTTTATTCTCCAAGGTTATGCACACTGAGAATTGTACATTTTCCATATCATAGGGGAAAATTTTCAGTTGTGTGGTGTGAAATATTAAAATGTACAAAAAAACCCTGAGCCCACCCACTTCCAGTTTTAATGGAAGCAGAACAGGAGCGTTGGGGGGATTGGTGACCTACCCACTTGCAAGAGGGGAGTTGCCCATTGATTTCCCCTGCAATCACCTCCAATCACACTGTGTCCTCATATGCCCACCTGCCTTCCCCCACATCCCCAATGATGTCTAACCCAAGCAGCAGGAAACCGACGTGCTGCCTTTCCAGAATGTTCCCTGCCCAAGAGGGAAACAATCCTGCCAATCATGTTGGCTTCCAAGCACGGATCCTGTTTAAAAAAAAACAGATACATGCATCCCATGGAGTTAAAACTCTGTGCTGTATAGGGTCCAGACCAGGACTTTCTTACCACTCACCACACACCCCCACTCCTCCCACCCATCTCAAAATCTCACCCCACTAATTACTGGGGCCATATCCTTGAATCAGGGTGCCAACTAGCTCAGTTGGCCAGCTTGTGGCTCTAAATAATGCAAACAGCATGGATTCAATTCCTGTTCTGGCTGAGGTAGACTCGGGACCTGCTTCCTTGCCCTGCCCCTGAAAGTGGATGGCAGTGGCAAGCCACCACTGGCAAAAACTACAAAGAAAACAGCTCAGAATGAAACATCAGCAGACAAAGAACCAAGGACCTTCCTTCAGACAGAGCATAGAAGAATGAATGAATTCTTTAACTGCAACCATGCAGGTTCTGTCTTAATGAAACTATGTAGAATAGCCTTACATTTGGCACTGTGATACAATCATTTACTAGGACTGTCACCTCGCCTGCCTATTTTATTTCTCTGGAGGACAATTTTTAATCCCCCACAATGAGAGAGAGAGAGGCATTTGGGTAGGTTAAACATTAAAAAATTGACCCTAACCCACCTTGATCAATCACAGCTACCAGCTAGGAAATGAGGGAAAAAAATCAAATGAAGTTCTGCTATTTAATTTGGCAGGACATCTTGCATTCGCCATTCTTTAGTTTTTCCCAGCCAGCACAATCAGCATCCGCCCAACCCCACTTCACTACCTCCCTGCCTCTACTTAAATGTCGGGATCTACGTTTCTCTTGAAAATATTGTAACTAGGAATATTAAGTTCCCCATCCTGTTCAAACTTGAGCCTTGGCTCCATTAAACCTATTATATGATGCATTTGCATGGTTATTAATGGTTCTGACATTCCAATTTTGTTTTGAACACTTTGTACACTCACACACCTACCACTTAATTCTGATACCAACTTTTGGTAATCTTGGCAATCTTATCCTTTTTAATTGGTCCTTTTTGTGATCTGTTCTTCATTACGTCCCTGCTTTTATATCTTTTTATCTCGCCTGTATCCATTGATCCCTTAGGTTTGCTTACTGCTTCTTCCCTCCTGATATATTAGTTCAAAACTTTATCCATAGTGCTGGTTACTCTCCCAAGTATGGCATTAAAATGCTTCATTAAGGCTTTCTTATTCTGGTAAGAGCTAGCATTAACCTTGTTTGCTATTTCTTCGTGGCAGCCATGGGTGTTTACATTGATATTCCAATCAGTCTTGCGTTTGTACATCTGGACTTCTTCAATTCCTCAATGTGAAGGTGTATTTTAACACTCTTCAAAAAAATGACTGCAGTAACATTATATAAGCTGTTTTCTTCTTGCTATCATTTTGGAATTTTGCCAGTGTTGCAGTGTTGAGTTTGGGCAGCTCTAAATTGCCCTCTGCATTACTAGTGTATCAATAACAGCCATTATCTAACAATTTACAAGCTCACGGTGCCCAATTCTCACAAAATAGCACTGTCAGAGATTGTGTTGAGTGGAGGAGGATATTATGACATGACAGGAAAATGTCCAGTATGCACCATGGCTGAACCTTAACAGTCTATATGGGAGGTTAATATTTAGAATAATTTTAGTGCCAGCCACAGAAAAAAGTTGTGATCTTAATCTCATTAAAATGATTTTAGTTTGTTTAACCAGCTTTTGATGTCCCTCCATTCTCATAGATTTAAAACCAACCTTCAGAATTTTCTGACACCAGGGAGATCCACTATACTGCACAGTCACCAAGGACATGTGTGCATAGTAATATGAATAATTAGCCACACAACTTATAGGTCATCATTAGCCCAGTGCTGTATCAGTGAGTCTGATGACTGAAATCATTCATTTGTCATCTTGGCTGATAACAAGTGAACCATAATGCCTGCTGGAGACATGATTTGGTTTCCAATATAATTATTGTAATCACCAATACAAATCAATTAATATTAAAAAGTCTTGATTTATTAGAACATAACAGCAATATAAAATTCTGTAACAGAGTGGCCATGAATTCAGGACATTTTCAGTCAGTTGCCAATCCTGGATAACACCCAGGCTCCAAAAGTATTTTAATCTTTTCTTCAAATATAAACTGCAATCTAAATTATTTCATGTGCATGTAAAAACACTGAGATCAGTAAACCAATAAAGAATATTAATACAAGGACCCCTGATGGGTCTTAAATCGTCATCCCTTCTCTAGAGAACCATTTGGGAATTTATCATCTGTGTCTAGGAAAGTACTAATGCCTGAATTTGGCTGGTTTCAACCATCATACCAGTCCTAATAATATTAACTCCCCACCCCAAACAATTGGCTGCAGGGAGTGGGGTGCTATTAAATATTAAAATATATGGGGAACGCATTTGGAACAGACCATGCAGGTGCCCTAAACCTTTTTTAACTGCAGTGGATATATCAAGCTGCCTGAGTCTGCCTCTTCTGCATTCTGCCTCTTCATTAACATCCTCGAATGTAGCTGCCACAATGCAACTGGGAGTTAATTTAAAATTCACTGCTGCTGTGCAGGTTTTCAAAGGATTGGGAAACCCGGCAGTGAAATGGAGGTGGGGCAGCTGACTCCTCAAGCTAAGTATTTCCAGCACTTCTAGTGGATTCTAGAGGATCAGGAGTGCTCCCTCTTGGCTCTTCAGGAAGTCTATAGCCTCCCCTCCCAGTTGTGGCCTTTCTCTCTCTCCAACTCATGATCGCTGAACTCCAGCATCCCCACAAAGATGCAATGCCTGATCTTCCCACCTCCTAATTGTCAGGTACCATCCACAAGGCTGTGGATCTGTCCAGCTGCCAAACAGGAAATGGATTTTTAAAAATTATAATGAGCCACCATTAACTTCCGCAGCACCTCCACGTCCCGACTTAGCTGGGTTTTTGGCTGGTTTTGGCCACCCCTGCATTTCCCTCCATCACCACCCCGACCCATATGCAACACTCCCCACCTCCCTATAAATATCGGGGCCAGCATTTCTTTTCCAAATTCAACAAAGAAGAATTCCAATTGTAAAGTTATGAACTGACATTTATTCATTAATGCACTTATAATAATACAATTAGCAACATATTAATATCTGTAAGAGTACTCAATGTGCATGATATTATTGACAGAATTAATATTTCTGGTTAGAAAGTTCAAATGTATCACAGTAATTCAGCATCAGCTGGGCTCTATTTATTCCAGGTTGATATACTCCATTTCTAAGACTGACATAAAGTCAGTAACTTAAATTTATATTATTTATAGCTGACAAGTTAATAGTTTTGAATAGATAAATTCACCTGGTATATCAAAATCTAGTGAGTCCAACCTACTGCTGATAAGCTTCTAACTTTCATTAAGATTTCCACATTTTCTACAACTCCTCCTTTCTAGTCAGTATAGCACACTTCCCTTTGGGTTGCTCAGATTCATCTTCAGGATGTCAGGGTGATGATGTTTCATCTGTCGCCATCATAGCTCAACCACTTTCTATATATTTGTTCCCTTTTTCTAATCTTGTTTCTGTTCTCATTAACTTGTAAAGGGCAAATCTTTTTATTTCTGTTGGACTGTGGATTAAAATTACAATGGCTTCAGTTTGAAAGACATGTCTACTGGAACAATGCGAGGGATATGTACAATGATGCTGTCTTGGAACAGAGTATGCAATGAAAGACAGGATGGTGCCGAGGAGGAGTCCGGTCTAACGGTGAACTGCCTGACAACAACATTTTAATTGGCTTTTAACCAGGTGACCAGGGTTTGTGTGAGAGCACTACAGCAGAAAAAAGCTCCTAGCCTGAAAAGAGAAAATACCTAAGACCTCTTTCTCCTGTGTGTGTAAGATTCCAGCAATTTGACAATAATAGCTAGCTGGTTTTCTTTTTCCTCATATCTCTATAACCTGCTCTTTCTCTGAAAACCCTCTGTCAAGAGGAAAAGGGGAAAATCATCATTAGAGACATTAAAAAGCAAGTGCTCAGCCAGTGAACTAAAGACTGAAAGTACTGGGAAGACCACCTCGTCCCATCAACAAAGAACTGAAAGGAATTTGGAAGACAGCGATCAAAATCAATCCATTGAATGCTGTACTCCAAACTGTTTTATCCCGCCCTTAACATCCATGTTTTTGTGTGTCTTATGTGTCTTTTATGTGTGTATATAGGGACTTAAGAAGGGTTGGAGTTTAGGTTATAGAGTTAGAACTTAGCAGTTCATATTTCTTTCTTTTACCACTGGTTAAAGACAATTTGTTCAATAAACAGTTATTTACTTATTAAGTTTATAAACCTGGTGCTCGTATTTTGTTAACCTGAACTAACAATTAAGTGGCTTGATCAAACTTTTCACATTTGTCACGGCTAGGGAATAGTGGGGCCTGATATTGCAGCGCACTATCGCCAGTAAGTCATGACAAACTTAACTTACATACAAGTGATATATTGAATTATTTCCCTGTTTCTGTTGAGTGGAACTCTTTATCCTCCCTGAACTTCTGTGTGCCCTCTCAAACACCTCCTATTAGTCTTCTCTAGTTAACTTATTTCTGATGTTTTGTGTTAAAATGTGCTAATTTTACACAGTAAGAATCTTCCGTTTCAGCCAATCTATATGATGAAGTCGCATGCAGGTCTAGTTGTGGAAACTCTTTTCACTTTGTTTGTCTGTAAATCATGGCCCAAGACCATTTCCAACTGTTAAGGATTGCTCTTTTTGTTATTCTAGGCCCTTATCTTAACATAACCTTCATTTAACATGATCAAGCTTGGATGTGACTAGCTCCAACCACTAATGGAGACCAGCTAGAGCTATTACCTGTGAAAGATCCTTTTGTCCTCAGGTACTGCCGGTTCCTGACAAGTCCTCACGCAATTTTACATCTCTTACATGACTGACCATCCATACCTATAGGGCACACATTACAGCTGTAACCTACAATTGTAGGTCTTAACTCATATCTTCAAAGGGTTTCACACATAAAAGGACTGCAACATAGCCTAAAATGTATGATTTATGGTTACTTAATGACACCTGCGATGATCTGGGTTTTGGCATAGTCAATGGGAAGGAAATTCAGAAAGAATGTAAAGTGGGCAGCTGATCCACTCCTGCTAGTTTCCTGATGGATGAGTTAGGTTAAATTTATTGTTTCCATGTCATTCTGAGTTTGGTAAACTTTTTGAAGTTTATAGAGCACAAAATGTAAGTTACAGCAAGTGGATAATCAAGACTGTCTTTATTTCACATCCACATGCTGTTTTTCAAAAGGTGGCTTAAGCTGATGCCACAGTTTATCGCCACAAGAATGGATGAGTTGTGGTTAGTAGTAACTTAAAATTAATGAATTTTTAATTGCAACAGCATTCTGGCTCCAACGCACACTCTTTCAGGTTTAACAAATGTTATTGAACTTCTTTGAGTAAATAACTTACCAAAATCAGTCAGAGCTTTAATTATTGCAAGCGAGTGGGTAGTTATTGTGCAATTAATGTCTTTAGGAAACTACTATCAGGAGGTGGAGGCGGTGTTAAATTGAATTTAACTTAGCTTTAAAATTAACTCCAGTGCCAGTTGCCTGGGGCTCAGGAAACTGACCAATGAAATGGGTGAGATTGAGCCACAGTTCAGGTGGGTATTTAAACTTGTGCCCCTCCTGAATAAAAGCTCACTTGCTGCTGGTGACCCAGTTTTCTCTCTAGTAAATACTTGGCAGAGAGTTCTTGTGTAAATACAGCTTTTTTAAAACTTTGGAGGCTTTCAAACTGCTAAGATCAGGATGGGAGCAGCTTTGGATTTTTTTAACAACACATCAGAAGAGAAAGATCATCATTATCCATTGTAGCGATAATGAGTGGTGGGGTCAGCACATGCACAAGAGTGAGAGGCAGAAGAGAGTGGTGGATAGGAGAGTAGTGCATGAGAGGTGTTGTGGACACACGAGTTACTACCCATGTCACAGGGTTTTCAGAGGCCAACTTCCTTGACTTCTTAGAAAATCTGTATTTCTGCAGGCTGAGGAAGCCACATCGGGTGGTCACAGAGATCACCAGCTGCTACAAAAAGATGAAGTGCACATAGATGGCAATGCAAGAACCACCACAGCAACCAGGAGCTTTTTATAAATCACAAGGGGTATTTGTCCATTAATGCACAGCTGTTATGTAACCACAGGAAGTGGTTCGTGCTGCTGTGTGTTAGATTCAATGGATGATGTCATGAGGCTTTCATGTGGCGTAAGTTTAACATTCAGAGCTTTTCATTCCAGGAAACAAACTTAAGGGCTGCTTCATGCGAACTCAGGATACCCATTTCAAACATTGGTGGGATTCTTCACAAGTTTCATGAGCCATGAGGTGCAGGAACGCTACAATGAGAGCCACATGACAATAAGGTGTATACAGAATAAGCTATCAGAAGGTTGAAGATGTGCTTCAGATGCCTGTCTAGGTTTGGAGGCACTGTTCAGTACACACCAATGAAGGTGTCCAGAATATTAGAGATGTACTTCATCCTGTACAAAATTGCACAGCAGAGGGGATTGCAGATAGTGGAGGACAAATGCACTCATCACCCAGCTTCGGTTTAGGAGAGCATATAGGATGAGGAGAAGCCGAAGGAGATGAAAATGGCGCACCGATCACCAGACCAGCCACTTGCATTCCTGCCCAATATTGCAATGGTTTGCCTATCGTTAAATATAAGAAATGAAATTCTGCATTTCACTTCCATCCATTGCACATCTGCCTAATCGGTCCTGTCTTTATTAACATCGTTAAAGAAAGTGAAAGGGTGAGTTAGCCCTCAGTATGAATAATGGACAAGACATGCAGGTGGTGTTAATCAATAAATTTAATGTAGCATTATTAAGAAAGGAAAGTTAATGTAACATTGTGTTAAACAGTCACACCTTGCTGAATTACAACTTAATGAACTTAAGAATCCTACTGTTTCTATATAGTGTGTGGCTACAGCAGAGGTAAAGGCAGGCTATTCAGATCCATTCCTTGATTGTTGAGATGCTTTTGGCCTACACCTTGTGGGTTTCAGAGCCCCCGAGGGTCCCGTCAAAGGTGGTTTCATCAGCCGTGCAGACATAACCATCAGAAGGCAAGGCAAATCTCGGGTACCAGCTGGGAGGCGCGGGAGTTCCGGTGGAGGTTAGGGTGTGAAGTGAGAGTGCTGCTTTGAATGAAATCCCCACTTCCATGTTCCTTTTCATTATCCTCCATCTGGGCTAATACCACATTGTTTCTCTCCTTCAGACCAGCTTGGTGGAGATCAGTAACGCAGTGTAAGACTATGGATATGATATCTGACATCCTGTTTAACGCAACAGACTAAGAGGAGGATGCATCAGATTGAGGGTCATGGTTGGGGACTCATTTGAGAACTATGCTTGAAGCTCCATGGGGGTGGCCACTCTCTCCATGGCAGATATCCTTACTATTCCCTGCTCCATTAAACCACTAGCAATCAAGTTCAACTCCTCCATATTTCCCACTCTTGTGAAGAATGTGCACGGCATATCTACAAGTACATAGAATCATTATGACATAGAAGGGAGCCATTCAGCCCATCGAGTCCATGGCAGCGTTCTATAGAACAATCTAGTCAGTCCCATTCTATTCCCAAAGCTCTGCAAGTTTATTTTCCTCAGGTATCCATTCAATTTCCATTTTAAATCATTGATCGACTCCACTTCCATCACTCTTCTAGGAAGCGAGTTCCAAATCATTACTACTCACTGCATCTAAAAAAAACATTCTTCCTTACATTTCCCTGCCCCCCCATATCACTTGTCCAAAGCCTTAAACCTATGTCCCTAATTAATTAGTGGAAACAGCTTTTCTGTGTACATTGTCTAAACCTGTCATAATCTTCAAATCTCCCCTCAATCTCCCTTGCTCCAAGGAGAACAACCCCAACTTCTCCAACACAACCATGTGACTAAAACCCCCCATCCCTTGGCTAAGTTGCTGATGCATCTCTTGCATTCAACTTCTCAACATTAGCCATTGGGGTTCAGAATTTGTGTTCTGAATTATTTGGCTGTGGCAGATTTGAGATAAGCTATCAAGTCTTCACACTTGTTTTTCTTCTTGAGGCCTGGAAAAATCATCTTTGTCCCTGGGATACATTTCTTCGGATTCTCCAGGTAAATCCTGAGTGTGTCCTCATTTCAATTAATAGCTTTGTTTTTGTTTGTTTCAATGTTCATCTGAGCAGAGCTTGGAGCCAATGGAGATCCTCTACAGCTGGCCCTGCCACAGATATCTACACATGATCACTTGAGAGTTAGGAATCACCAGATGAAAACCTAACTAACTAAATAAATAGACCCATGAGCGCAAGATTTTGTACTGATGCACGGCTATACATCCTATGATGGTTCACCCTCAGAAGAAATTAGGTCCTCTGAAGAATTGTTCTCATGGATGTACTACAACATTTGCTGTGCATATGAGGGCCCTGGAAAATGAAAGAAAGTGATTTACTTATGTCCAAGTCACAATCTTGACTATCACTATAGTCAATCCCCTCATAACTTTATCTCACAGTGAGCAAGCTATCATGTGTGTCAAAGATATTTGTAATTCTGTCACCACCCAAGTGTGAATTCCCAGTCTCTCTTATCTCTGACTGAGATTGACTTAAATATGTCACTTATCTCCAGGGCCTCCTTCAGGCAGCTGTGAGCTGCATTCTTTGTGCAACCCACCTCCAGTCTCCCCTGCCTTACATTTTATGCTGCCTTACCAAAAGGGCAAATAACAAACAGACCCTTGAGTGAGTGAAGATGAGGCATTCGCCTGATGGATGTTGTGCATTTGGTGAGGGTGACCATGAAACAGATGCATTCCACTGCATAAGGATTGGGGTGAGTGGCAACTGTAGATGGATAAATGGGGAAGTGAGGAAGTGCATCGAAATTGCGGGTGGTTGCTGCTGAAAGTTGAGTGGATATGAGGAGTGATGTGATAGAGTACATTTGGAAAGACAGAATGAAAGGAGATGGGCTTAAACCATAGGATGTAGGCCAATCAGAAAGCACACTTACTTTTCCTAATTTGATTAGGTAATTGGACCACTTTCTACATTGCACTGGAGATATGGGAGCAATGATCCCACTGCTCATCTCCTCAGCTACCTCCAATCACGTGTTCTTGGTGAGAGCCTCCCAATACTGGGGAAAGTATGTCCCTTCTTCTCCTGACTGCACCCAACAGTAATTCCAGTGAAAACAGAATTACCTGAACTGTTGAAGGGTCATGAGGACTCGAAACGTCGACTCTTTTCTTCTCCACCGATGCTGCCAGACCTGCTGAGTTTTTCCAGGTAATTCTGTTTTTGTTTTGGATTTCCAGCATCCGCAGTAGTTTTTTGTTTTTATTTAAGTAATTCCAGTGATGTGTCATTGAAGCTGAGTAATGCCCTTGCTCTCTGTGCACCATCCTTCACCAACACCTCCAATTTCCATTTGTATTGCCCCTTTAAATACAGCCTAGATGACCCGATGTGGGTGCACATTGTGCCCGTTGCACAGCTTGGAGACACAAGCCCTGAAGCCAAGACTAATTGCTTCAAGTCAGTTGCCATTGCAGATTCTGATCTGCTGAATTGACTTTCAGGTTTTGCCCAAACCTAACAGGGCCCACAAGTCCCAGTCAGAATGGAGACGATTGGGTATTTTTTCCTGTCAATCACACTTAGAGCCCACATTGCTATAAGTAACTAGAATTAATGTTAATTAATTTGTATTCTGTAACCATCCTCTGCTCGCTGCTGGAAAAATAATCCTGCTGTGCTCAGGAGACTTGCTGTTGCTTATGAGTAAATTGAAACCCCAAGTCCTATCCCCTTTCAATCCATTAGCAGACATAGCAGTGCTAATATTCACTTGATGAGTTTAAAAAATCTCAGGCCCCAAATTTTCTAAGGGTTAGCTGTGTTCACCCAGCACGAAATAGCTGGGGGAGAAGTGGGGGTAGCGAATAATTGGGTGGAATATAGAAAGTCCGGTCTTTCACCCAGAAGAAATTAGTTTGGGATTTCCTGTACAAGGGGGGGTATGAATGATAGTGCCAAAGATGCCCTGATATTAAAAATGGCTGGTACCACCTATTGAATTTGCTATGGGTCCTGCCTCCTGCAAGTGCAATAATCTAGACACGGTCATGGTACTAGATTAATTGAGAGTTAACAGTGGTGCCCATTGAGGTGTTCGGGCCAGAACACCCAGACAGACAGAATGGAGAAAAAATTAAATAGGCCTCCAGGAAGGACATTGATTTCCCCCGGTTACTGAATTTTCAACATGAAACATTAGCCTTGGCCCAAGTTGACATTTTGCACCACCCCCTTCTAGTGGGTGTCCAATCTAAGTTCATACTTATGCAACGCCTGCTACTTATTTGAGTTACAAGATCCTATCCTGACCTCAGATACTTCCACAGAATCAGGATGGAGAGTACTAACAGAGCAAGTATCAAGGAATTTTGGACTATCAAATATGCCTTTCCTGAATAAGGCTTTTGAAATTTGACATGCAGTTTTCCCTCAAACAATTCTTGAAAAAACTGCTAAAATCTAAAAATAAAAACAGTACAGTTAATGAAACAGTACTGATGCATCCTATGGAAGTACATTGCCCTTCCCTTCAATGAAAGCATAAAAAACACAAGAAGGTGGTTCAATGAATCAACTTAAATCGTTTTAATGTCCGTTTTAAAAATTTTGTTCAAATACTTATTTTGAACCTAGAAATTTCGGATATTGAGAGAAAAATATCAGATCAAAAATTTTTCAGAAAGTAGTTTTGGGTGATTTGGGGAAAACCTGTCATTGGGGCCACAGTGTACAATGACTGGGCGATGTGTTTATTTTTGATAAATATACTTTATTCATAAAATATCTGAAAGAATATTACAAAACATTTCTAAATCGCCATCACAAAAAGTACAATCATTTTCAACTTTTACACATGGATCACGAGGTGCTTCAATACAATTAATGAATATTACAATCATTTCAATATGGTCATTACAGACAGTCAGACATGCAATGGTATTCGAGTTATCAACATACATCATGTTGCACTCTGAGGTGCTTCAATACAATTTGTATTCAATGCATACATTTATTGTGAGCCGTACAGCCCGAGGGGTCTCTACCTTTCCCAGCCCCTCGGTGCACTATGGCAGAAAGGTCTTAGACAGCAACATTTCCCCATTGGGCCTTTGCAGCGGCTGCCCCAAGCTTTATTGCATCCCTCAGCACATAGTCCTGGACATTGGAATGTGCCAGTCTGCAACACTCGGTCAGGCACAACTCTTTGCACTGGAAGACCAACAAGTTTCGGACAGACCAAAGAGCGTCTTTCACCGAGTTGATGATCCTCCAGCTGCAGTTGATGTTTGCCTTGGTGTGTGTCCCTGGGAACAGCCCGTAGAGCACAGAGTCCTGTGTCGCAGCACTGCTCGGGATGAACATCGACAAAAACCACTGCATCTCTCTCCAGACCTTCTTTGCAAAGACACATTCCACAAGGGGGTGAACAACAGTCTCTTCCCCACCACAGCCACCTTGAGGGCATCGTGCAGAGGGGATGAGACTCCTGACGTGTTGGAAGGATGTGACGGGGACGGCCTTTCTCACCACCAGCCAAGCTACACCTTGGTGCTTGTTAGACAGTTCTGGCAATGAGGCATTCTGCCAAGTGATTTTGACAGTCTGCTCGGGGAACAATCTGACAGGACCCACCATGTCCTTTTCCCACAGGGCCTCTAAGATGTTATGTGCCGACCACTGCCTGATGGACTTGTGGTCAAAGGTGTTTCTCTACATAAATTTTTCCAAGAGGGTCAGGTGGTACGGCACGGTCCAACTACTTGGAGTGTTCCGTGGCAGCGTGGCCAGACCCATCCTTCGCAACACCGGGGACAGGTAGAAACTCAGTGCGTAGTGACACTTGGTGTTTGCGTACTGAGGGTCTATGCACAGCTTGATGCAGCCGCAGACAAAGGTGGCCATCAGGATGAGGGTAATGTTGGGCACGTTTTTTTCCCCCCTTTATCTAGAGGCTTGTACATCGCGTCCCTGCGGACAGGATCCATTTTCGACCTCCAGATAAAGCAAAAGATGGCTAGGGTGATCGCCATCGTACAGGTGATGTGTTCTTTTTTTTTTTGTAAAAATATACTTTATTCATAAAATATCTTCAATCACATTCCAAACCATTTCAAAAACAACATTACAAGGGTACAATCCAGGTTAAACTTTTACAAAATGTATCACCAGGTGCATCAGTACAAACAATATTACAATCATTTACAGCCTTTCATTTTGATCTGTACAGCCCGAGGGGCTCTAAACAGTTCCCAGTCTCTCGGTGCGCTGTGGTAGAAAGGTCTTAGACAGCGACCCTTCCCCATTGCGCCTTTGCGGCAGCTGCCCCAAGCTTTAGTGCGTCCCTCAGCACGTAGTCCTGGACTTTGGATTGTGCCAGTCCGCAACAATCGGTCGGGGACAACTCTTTGTGCTGGAAGACCAACAAGTTTCGGGCAGACCAAAGCGCCTCTTTCACTGAGTTGATGATCCTCCAGCTGCAGTTGATGTTTGTCTCGGTGTGTGTCCCTGGGAACAGCCCGTAGAGCACAGAGTCCTGTGTCACAGAGCTGCTCGGGATGAACCTCGACAGCAACCACTGCATCTCTCTCCAGACTTTCTTTGCAAAGGCACAATCCACAAGGAGGTGAACAACGGTCTCTTCCCCACCGCAGCCACCTCGAGGGCAACGTGCAGAGGGGGTGAGCTTCCTGGCGTGTAGGAAGGATCTGACGGGGAGGGCCTTTCTCACCACCAGCCAAGCTACGTCTTGGTGCTTGTTGGAAAGTTCTGGCGATGAGGCATTCTGCCAAATGACTTTGACAGTCTGCTCGGGGAACCATCCCACAGGGTCCACCCTCTCCTTATCCCTCAGGGCCTCTAGGACGTTACGTGCTGACCACTGCCTGATGGACTTGTGGTCAAAGGTGTTTTTCTGCATAAATTTTTCCACCAGGGACAGGTGGTACGGCACGGTCCAACTACTTGGAGCGTTCCGCGGCAGCGTGGCCAGACCCATCCTTCGCAACACCGGGGACAGGTAGAACTTCAGCACGTAGTGACACTTGGTGTTTGCGTACTGAGGGTCTACGCACCGCTTGACGCAGCCACACACAAAGGTGGCCATCAGTATGAGGGCGATGTTGGGCACGTTTTTTCCCCCTTTATCTAGAGGCTTGTACATCGCGTCCCTGCGGACACGATCCATTTTCGACCTCCAGATAAAGCGGAAGATGGCTCGAGTGATCGCCATCGCGCAGGAGTCTGGAATGGGCCAGACCTGCGCCACGTACAGCAACAGCGAGAGTACCTCACACCTGATGACCAGGTTCTTACCCGCAATGGAGAGGGAGCGTCGCTCCCACATGCCCAGTTTCCTTTTCACCATAGCCACTCGCTCCTTCCAGTTTCTAACGCATGCCCCGGTCCCTCCGAACCATATCCCCAGCACCTTCAGGCCGTCAGCCCTGACAGTGAAGGGGACAAAGGATCGGTCAGCCCAGTTCCCAAAGAACATGGCCTCGCTCTTCCCACGATTTACCTTGGCTCCCGAGGCCAGTTCGAACTGGTCGCAGATGTGCATCAGTCTGCGCACCGACAGCGGATCCGAGCAGAAGACGGCGACGTCGTCCATGTACAGGGAGGCTTTTACCTGAGTGCCTCCACTGCCTGGGATCGTCACTCCTCTTATGCCCGGATCCTTCCTGATGGACTCGGCAAAGGGTTCTATGCAGCACACGAAAAGGACAGGCGAGAGAGGACAGCCCTGCCTGACTCCAGATTTAATCGGAAAGCTATCTGTTTCCCACCCATTGATTGAGACTGCGCTACTGATGTTAGTGTAGAGCAGTTGGATCCAATTTCGAATTCCCTCCCCAAAGCCCATTTTGGAGAGCACATCCCCCATGTAGGTGTGCGATATTCTGTCAAAGGCCTTCTCCTGATCCAAGCTGATGAGGCAGGTATCCACACCCCTGTCCTGTACATAGGCAATCGTATCCCTGAGCAGCGCCAGGCTGTCAGAGATCTTCCTGCCTGGCACAGAGCAGGTCTGGTCAGGGTGAATCACCAATTCCAGAGCGGATTTGACCCGATTGGCGATGACCTTGGACAGAATCTTATAGTCCATATTCAACAGTGAAATGGGTCGCCAATTTCTAATTTCCTCCCTTTCCCCTTTGTGCTTGTAGATGAGGGTGATGATGCCTTTCCTCATGGATTCTGACATACTACCGGCCAGGAGCATACTCTCGTACACCCCTAGCAGGTCTGGGCCGATCAAGTCCCACAGAGCCGAATACAACTCCGCCGGCAAGCCGTCGCTTCCGGGAGTTTTACTCTTCTCGAAGGACTCAAGGGCCTTAGTCAGTTCATCAGGAGTTAGCGGTTTGTCTAGGCTCTCCCGCGTACTGTGGTCTAAGACCTCCGTGATAGAGGACAGGAAGGACTGGGAGGCCGTGCTGTCCGTGGGCTTCACGTCATACAGTCCGGCATAAAAGGATTTGCTGATCCTCAGAATGTCGGACCGTGATGACTTTACTGAGCCGTCTTCTTCCTTCAGGCTGCTGATCACAGAGCGCTCTCTGTGTACCTTTTGGAAGAAGAAACGTGAGCACATCTCATCCTGCTCCACGGAGCGGACCCTGGAACGGAAGATGATCTTGGAGGCCTCCGAGGCAAAGTGCGAGGCTTGCTGGCCCTTCACCTCTTGGAGCTCCTCCTTGACATCGACCCCCATCGACTGCAGCCGGAGCAGATTCTGCATCTTTTTCTGGAGTCGGGACATTTTCCTCTGTTCCTTTCTAGCTTTCTGGGTGCCTTTGCGGATGAAAAACCTCTTGATGCTTCCCTTGATCACTTCCCACCAGTGTGTCAGGGACTCAAAGAGGGGTTTCACGGTTCTCCAACCTTTGTAATCCCTCTTGAGCTCCTCAATGTTCTCTGGGGTCAGCAGTTGCACATTTAGCTTCCATGCCCCCCTGCCCACCCTCAGGTCCTTCTCCAAGTGGCAGTCCGCCAGTAGGAGGCAGTGGTCAGAGAAGAACACCGGCTTGACCTCGGTGGATCTGACTGTGAATGCACGGGACACAAACAGGAAGTCTATCCTGGAACGAATGGACCCGTCTGGCCGCGACCAGGTGTATCTACGCTGCGCTCCGTCTGCAGGGTTGCTGAAGACGTCGTGCAGCTTGGCATCCTTAACTGTTTCCATCAGGGATCTGGACGTAGCGTCCAATCTGCTTCCGGCCCTGCCGGATCGTCCAGCCGCATCGATGATGCAGTTGAAGTCCCCGCCCAGAATGACCGGCCTGGAGGTCGCCAGCAGCAGTGGGAGCTGCTGAAAAACCTCCAGCCGCTCAGCCCCTTGTGCCGGGCCATACACGTTAATTAACCGGAGTGGGGCGTTCTTGTACATTACGTCTGCTACGAGGAGTCGCCCGCCCACCACCTCCTTGACCTCGGAGACGGTGAAGTTGCCTCCCCGCAGCAGAATACCCAGGCCGGAGGAACGAGAGTCGTTTCCGCCCGACCAGATCGATGGCCCGTGGGACCACCATCGTGACCATTGCCTGTAGGAGCTGAGGTGCGGTATCGCACACTCCTGCAGAAACAACAGGTCAGCTTTGACCTTGGCTAGGTAGTCCAAGGTCGCAACACATCGCGTAGTAGATTTAATGCTACGCACATTTATGGATGCAATCTTTAAACCCATTTTAAAGCATTTATTCTCCTACCAAACCCACTGTCTCTGAGAGTCCCAGACCTTTAGTCTGCTCCTTCATACCCGTAGTGAGCTCAAATTCCTTCACTTTGGATGGGCTGAGGTAGATCTCCTTGGCCGTGTTCTGCTCCAGTCGTACAGGTGATGTGTTCACGTAAATGCTTTGCACTATAAATTTGTAATGGGTAATGTTGGCTTCTGCTTGATTTGGTCACCTAGCATTGCTGAACACCTCTTTTTGTAATGGTGGGTGAAACGTCAGGTGGCAAACAATCAACCAACTCATGACAATGGCTGTCTGAAATCAGAAACTAATGGATATATTATTGAAATTTGCCTATTTGTATTTGTGTAAGCACTTTCCCTTGCCAACATAACTTCTGGAAGAAATTTGCAAATATCTTTTGTGGAGAAGTGATACGATTTTTAAATGTTGTTTTCCTGTCCCTTTCTGCACTCTAGCTTGCCCTGAACCACCTGAAACCAGGTGTAAAATTATATACTAAATCCAATGCACTGAAATTTGACAAAGATTCTACCAGTTTGTTGCTGCAACTCACTGAGAACTGGTAGAATCCCTGGAGAATTTCAGGGCTAAATGAATCAGTGATGATCGTGAATTGCCGATGCTTTAATGCCCTGTATAAATGATAATATTTTTTAAAAGAACAGTTGAGTTAATTCATCATGTGGGTGAAAATGGTTATTCTGTCTCTGTTTAGATAGTATAATTAATAAATGTTGCAACTTTAATATTTTTAGGCAAATATAGTTCTAAGTTTCCTTTGTAGCCACAACTGGGAGTTCTGTAAAATCTGTTTTTGCTTGGTCTATTATACCTGCTATTTGTAATAAAAATCATGAACAAAGAACAAAGAAAAGTACAGCACAGGAACAGGCCCTTCGGCCCTCCAAGTCTGCGCCGATCATATTGCCCGTAAACTAAAACATTTTGCACTTCCGGGGTCCGTATCCCTCTATTCCCATCCTATTCATGTATTTGTCAAGCTGCCTCTTAAACACTACTATCGTACCTGCTTCCACCACCTCCCCTGGCAGCGAATTCCAGACACTCACTACCCTCTGCGTAAAAAACTTGCCCCGCACATCTCCTCTATAGTTTTCTCCTCTCACCTGAAATATATGTCCCCTAGTAATTGACTCTTCCACCCTGGGAAAAAGCTTCTGACTATCCACTCTGTCCATGCCACTCATAATTTTGTAAACTTCTATCAAGTCGCCCCTCAATCTCCATCGCTCTAGTGAGAACAATCCGAGTTTCTCCAACCTCTCCTCATAGCTAATAACCTCCAGACCAGGCAGCATCCTGGTAAACCTCCTCTGCACCCTCTCCAACACCTCCATATCCTTCTGGTAATGTGGCGACCAGAATTGCACGCAATATTCCATGTGTGGCCTAACCAAGGTTCTATACAGCTGCAGCATGACATCCCAGCTCTTATACTCAATACCCCTGCCAATGAAGGCAAGCATGCCATATGCCTTCCTGACTACCTTATCCATCTGCATTGCCACCTTCAGTGACCTGTGGACCTGTACACCCAGATCCCTCTGCCCGTCGATGCACTTAAGGGTTCTGCCATTTACTGTATAATTCCTGCCTGTATTAGACCTTCCAAAATGCATTACCTCGCATTTGTCCAGATTAAACTCCATCTGCCATTTCTCCACCCAAGTCTCCAACCAATCTATATCCCATTGTATCATTTGACAATCCTCTTCACTATCTGCAAATCCTCCAACCTTAGTGTCGTCTGCAAACTTACTAATTAGCCCAGTTACATTTTCCTCCAAATCATTTATGTATACTACAAACAGCAAAGGTCCCAGCACTGATCCCTGCGGAACTCCACTAGTCATAGCTCTCCATTCAGAAAAGCACCCTTCCACTGCTACCCTCTGTCTTCTATGACCGAGCCAATTCTGTATCCATCTTGCCAGCTCACCCCTGATCCCGTGCGACTTTACCTTCTGTACCAGTCTGCCACGAGGGACCTTGTCAAAGGCCTTACTGAAATCCATGTATATAACACCCACTGCCCTTCCATCATCGATTATCTTTGTCACTTCCTCGAAAAACTCGATCAAGTTAGTGAAACACGACCTCCCCTTCACAAAACCATGCTGCCTCTCACTAATATACCCATTTGCTTCCAAATGGTAGTAAATCCTGTCATGAAGAATCTTCTCCAATAATTTCCCTACCACTGGCATAAGGCTCACCAGCCTGTAATTTCCTGGATTATCCCTGCTACCCTTCTTAAACAATGGAACAACATTGGCCATTCTCCAATCCTCTGGGACCTCACCCGTAGCCAGTGAGGATACAAAGATATCTGTCAAGGCCCCAGCAATCTCCTCCCTTGCCTCCCTCAGTACTCTGGGGTAGATCCCATCTGGCCCTGGGGACTTATCCACACCTTAATATTCTTCAAGACGCCTAACACCTCCTCTTTTTTGATCTCAACATGATCCAGGCTATCTACACACTCTTCCCTAGACAAATCGACCGCTAAGTCCTTCTCTTTGGTGAATGCTGATGAGAAGTATTCATTTAGTATCTCTCCCATTTCTTCTGGCTCCACACACAGATTCCCACCTTTGTCCCTGAGTGGGCCTACCCTTTCCCTGGCTACCCGCTTGCTTTTTACATATGTATAAAAGGCCTTGGGATTTTCCTTAATCCTGGTTGCCAGTGACTTTTCATGACCCCTTTTAGCCCTCCTGACTCCATGCTTAAGTTTCTTCCTACTTTCTTTATATTCTCCACAGGCTTCATCTGTTCCCAGCCTTCTAGCCCTTACGAATGCTTCCCTTTTCTTTTTGACTAATCTCACAATATCCTTTGTTATCCAAAGTTCCCGAAACTTGCCATGCTTATCCTTCATCCTAACAGGAACATGCCAGTCCTGAATTCTTATCAACTGACATTTGAAAGCCCCCCACATGTCAGTTGTTGATTTACCCTCAAACATCCGCCTCCAGTCTAGATTCCTCAGTTCCTGCCTAATATTGTTATAATTAGCCTTCCCCCAATTAAGCACCTTAACCCGAGGACTCCTTATCCACCAGTACCTTGAAACTTACTGAATTATGGTCACTTTTCCCAAAATGCTCCCCTACTGAAACTTCGACCACCTGGCCAGGTTCATTCCCTAATACCAGGTCCAGTATTGCCCCTTCCCTAGTTGGACTATCTACTTATTGTCTCAGGAAGCCCTCCTGGATACACCTTACAAATTCTGCACCATCCAAACTCCTAGCACTAAGTGATTCCCAGTCAATATAGGGAAAGTTAAAATCACCCACCACAACAACCCTATTGCTTTTACATCTTTCCAAAATCTGCCTACATAACTGTTCCTCAATCTCCCGCCGGCAATTGGGAGGCCTGCAGTAAACTCCCAACATTGTGACTGCACCCTTACTATTCCGGAGCTCTACCCATATTGCCTCGCTGCATGAGCCCTCCTGTCATACTGCTGTGATATTCCCCTTAACCAGCAGTGCAACTCCCCACCTCTTCTACATCCCTCTCTATCCTGCCTGAAACATCTAAATCCTGGAACATTTATCTGCCAATCCTGTCCATCCTTCAACCAAGTCTCTGTAATAGTAATAATATCATAGTCCCAAGTACTGATCCAAGCTCTTAGCTCATCTACCTTACCTGTTATACATCTTGCATTGAAACAAATGCATTTCAGACCCCCCAGTCCCACTGTGTTCAGCAATTTCTCCCTGCCTGCTCTTCCTCTTAGTCCTACTGGCCATATTCACTGGTTCCCAGTCATTTATTTCACCTGCTGACCTATTGATCTGGTTCCCAACCCCCTGCCATGCTAGTTTAAACCCTCCCGAGTGACACTAGCAAACCTCACAGCCAGGATATTGGTGCCCCTCCAGTTTAGATGCAACCCGTCCTTCTTGTACAGGTCCCACCTGCCCCGGAAGAGATCCCAATGATCCAGATATCGGAAACCCTCCCTCCTACACCATCAGTTCAGCCATGTGTTTAGCTGCACTATCTTCCTGTTTCTAGCCTCACTGGCATGTGGCACAGGGAGTAATTCTGAGATTACAACCCTAGAGGTCCTGTTTTTTAACTTTCTGCCTAACTCCCTGAACTTCCACTGCAGGACTTCGTCATTCTTCCTGCCTATGTCGTTAGTACCAATGTGTACCACGACCTCTGGCTGTTCTCCCTCCCCCTTCAGAATGTCCCGTACCCGATCAGAGACATCCTGGACCCTGGCACCAGGGAGGCAACATACCATCCTGGTGTCTCTTTCACGACCACAGAAGCGCCTATCTGAGCTTTGAAGTTTTGTATTGATGTATCTTTTTGAATTTGTTACCAATAGCACATAGGTAACTTCTCCTAATGTTTGGAAATGCTTGTAATTTTTTTAGTTTTCTTAAAATTGTGAGCACAACACCAAGACAACTTCCGCTCCCCACCCCACCTTAACCCAAGTTACTATCTACAATCAGGATAAATGACTGTACTCAACCTGAGGCACACAGACAAGGAAGATTCCAGTTTTCATAGTCTGTGATGAGTCAGCTGATCCTCTTTTTGTTTTTATTAGCTGATCTCAGGATGGCAGTAGGAGTTGGTGAATGTTGGCCTTGCTGCAACTTTAGCAGGGAAGGGGAAAAAAAATCAACCAAGACTGTTGCTTCCCTTCGATGCCTAGTGCTTATTGATGGAAAGTTTAGCTGAGGATAAGGTTGAACTGTAATGTCCCCTCCTCCTACATTACAACAGTGACCACATTTTGATAGTACTGCCCCAACCCCCCCACCCCGCCCCCCCAGGTGGCTGGCAGCTGTGAAAATGTATCCCATCAAGATGCAGCACTGTCAGGAATGGAAAGCATGAAATCTGAGAGGGGGGGGGGGGAATCTAAAGGTTGACAAATGTTAAAAGGGATGTCTGAACGCTGTACTAACCTGTGAAAAGAACTATAAGAGTTTACCTGTGGAGTTTTAAAATCTGTGACTAATGATGACTGCAGACCATTGTAAAGGTGCTAGAATTTATGGCCTTTATCAGTTAAGTCATACAATTGTTACCAGAGTAACCAAAAGCTTATTACCATGGAACAAAAGACTCCAGCTGGTGTGTTCCTGGCCCGAGGCATTTAGCAGCTGGAGGGAAAGAATTTAAGCAAATTTCCCTGCCTTCATATTTACCATCAGCTACTGGTGATATCCAGCAGTGCATTCTGAAGAAATGGCTATTGATGACTTGTGTACAGACCGTTTGTTGCATTCATTTCATTATATTATTCTTCAATAGATTGCTCTTTTAAGGTTTATATTTTTAATTGATGGAACATACTAAAAAATTTGCAAGTCAGCACATGACCAGAAACCTTCTGTCGAAGTTAGATTATAGGAACTAACATGGGATTGAAACCAGGTGTTACAGTGGCTCTTCTAGCACTGGGCCAGGAGCTGGCTTTCCAAACATCTGGATATGATTGCTTCAGTTAATTCCTAACTAAAGTATTTAAAATTTGAATAAATTAACACAATTGCTTAAAAACTAGAATTTTTGAGTACCTAATTATATCTGTTTTTTTGATTATGTAATTCTTCTATTAGCTGCTAGTGCTTTTACCGATGTTGACTCCAAATCCCGCAGCTTAACCTTCTATTTTAATACAGCTTGTCAGGACATGTTGTGTCAGACTAGAGAATGTTAATATAAATACAACCTAGGATTGAGTTAAAAATACCCTTTCAAGACTGAAGTGCACAAGTATGCTGAAATTATGGACTATTTTGTGTTACAATCCTGCTGCATTGCTGTTAGCCTTGCTTCTCATTTTCCTCCCCTTGGAAATGTGTCACCATCTAGAGGCGAAGGTAGAAGGATCAAACCTGCAGATATGTTCATGAATACCGTAGATGTTGGCATGTAAGCCGACTTTGAAGCCTCTAGAACTCCCTCCAAAAACGGGTCAACGTATATACCAATGTATATACCAAGTATAAAATGTGAACTGCCAGCGTGTGTGGGGGTGATCATTTCGAAATGTGGAAAAAGAAACATAACGCCAATAATTAATATTAAGTTAATCTGACACATTTTATTGAATATATGAATTGTACAAATATATCAGCAATCACATAGAAACTATCTTAAAACGCATCAAATTCATTGCCTTTGGCACCGGACACAAAGTGTTCATCTAATTCATTCTGCGTCATTTTGGCCATGGTATCATCGTAAGGATCCCACTCTGGGTCAGATGCGGTGCTTTCGGTTTCAGAATCATCCCTTCACAACAAATCATCTTCCTATCCATCTATTGAATTGGATATTCTGCATTTTATGAATGATCTGATGACAGTTTGTGCATGAAAGGCATTGCATGATTTGATGACAAAACATCAAGCGGGGCAGCTCACATATTTCCATTCATTGTGAAGGTTTTTTCTCCATCAACCATCCACCTATTCCATCCAGTGTAAACATGATCCTTGAATGGCTCTTTGAGACCACATTCAAATGTTGAACCACAGACATTAGACTCCCTGGTATAAACTGCAATGTTGGTGCTATTTCTTCACAGGTACCTCTTGCTCTCATTGGTTATATGGGATCTGAACATGTACCACACTAGTAAGCTGCATTCTTTAGTCCACACATTATCAAACCATAACCTCATTCCATCCTCATCTATCCAACTGTTGTCATGGACATGTGCAAAAACTCCTGTAGGGAACTTTATTTTTGGCATGGCTTTACATTTGAAACTTGCCATCAGTGTAATTTTGTTCCATCGGACGTGCAGACTTGTACCACTTGAAGCTTGACTTCTCGTCCTGTGATTTTCACTGGAACTGTTTTTGAACCATTTTACTGTAGAGTTCGGTTGCTGGGCATATCTGAAATTCATGGATAAAAACAAAAAACTACTGCGGATGCTGGAAATCCAAAACAAAAACAGAATTACCTGGAAAAACTCAGCAGGTCTGGCAGCATCGGTGGAGAAGAAAAGAGTCGACGTTTCGAGTCCTCACGACCCTTCATCAGAACTCGGTTCTGTTGAAGGGTCGTGAGGACTCGAAACGTCAACTCTGAAATTCATGAGTGTTTCATCCATGTTGCTGATGTGACATAATGGGCACTTATATTTCTGCCACTGTCAAATGATGAACTACTGGAAAGTGGTAACTTTGGCATCGGGGTCTTTTGGTCATCTCTGAGCGATCCTGATCTTCTGCTACAACACTAGACATTTCATTCCATAAAGCAGCTACACCAACTGGCCATTGCTCTGAAATCTTTGCTGAACTCAGGGTTTGATTTGGCCCACTTAAGTGCATATATACGCATTGCATTTCTGGTGACGATGAAACCATTCTGATGATTTGCGAGGACCCATTCCAAAATATGCTTCTCAAGATCAGGCCAGTGGTTGGTCCCTATTTTCCTGGTGCATTGTGTCTTGGGCATCTTCTTCAGGGTGGATTCCTTTTCCATTCTCACACCAGTTTTTCACTAACGCCGAATTCCCTTGCTGAAACAGTTATTTGACGTGTTGGCAAATGTTACGGCTTTTAGCTTGAAACCAGCTTCATGCTTCATTCGTTTTATTGGAAGACGCATTTCTCTTCGTTCACCACGTGGAGTCTGCTCTGTGTGGGCATGTCTTAAACTCCCGCACATCTTCACAAAACAGCTCATAGCACCTGCTATGCAAGTAAAACGTGCATTTATGGGGTGAAAAACTGAGGTAGACTAGTAATACAAGTGTTGCGTGTTGTGGTTGTAAAGGGGGATCGACTTGTGCATCGAGTATATGCAAAAACATAATTTTTAGGGCTGGAAAACTGAAGTCATCTTGTACGCCAGGATGATTTATATGGTATGTTCCATCCTGCTCCATGATTGCCTGTCAAAAAAAAACAATTTAAGTGAAACACAGTAGACTATCAGTTCAAAAGCAAAATGCTACAGATGCTGAAAATCTGAAATAAAAAGCATAAAATGCTGAACTACTCAAGCAGCATTGGTGGAGAGGGAAACAGAGATAATCTTTCAGGTCAGATCAAAGACTATTCCTCAGAACTGAGAGTGCTTAGAGATGTAATAGTGTTGAAGTGAGACAGGGAAAGGGGGAGGCGAGGAAAGAACAGGAGAGATGCTCTGTGATAGGGTGGAAGGCAGGAAAGATTAAATGACGAAGGGAATGATAGTGAAAGGTACAAATAGATAGTAATAGAAGAAGTAAAGAAGCAGAAGATTCATCCAGAAGAGCTGTAAATGGGAAAATGCAAAATCACAATCAACAGCTGCAGTCCAAAAAATTAGCAGGGAGTAGTTATGATCTGAAATTGTTGAACTCAACATTGGGCTGCACAGTACCTCATCGAAAGATGAGTGGGAGTGGAGTGGACAGGCAACCAGAAGCTCAGGGTCATGATTGCAGACTGAATGGAAGTATTCTGCAAAGCAGTTACCCAATATCCTTTTGGCCTCCTTAATGTAGAGGCGGCCACATTGTGAGCAGTGACTTTTTCTTTCCCCTTCTTGAGTTCTCTACTTGAAGGCAGGTCCGTCCTATAGCGCCACAATCTCACCACAGGTGAGGCAAGGAGCCAGGTCCCAAATCCACCTGTCAGAATGGGGATCAAACGCCATGCTGTTGGCACCAATTTGATCCACAATAGTCATTCAGCCAACTGGTCCCCCAAGAGGTCTGAGTTGCTATGGCAACATACACTTTTATATGCATGTTGTAGCCTGGACCTATGGATTGTGATGGTAGAGGATCCATTTTCCTTCTATCACATGTCTGACTAGGAATCTCTCCCACTCTTACTACCTTGAATTGGCATATGTTGGAAGGATTTACAAGTTGATACTCAACCTGTTTGGCCACATTATGTACCACATTCCTTTGGCCATCAAGTCCTGGAGTGGGACTTGAACCCAGAGTTTATGGCTCAGAGGCCGGGATACTACTACTACTACACAAGACCTCCTGAGCAGCAATTAAACTATACTAAATTGAAACAAGTACAGGTGAATTGCTGTTTCACCTGGAAGGAGCGTTTGGGGCTTTGGACAGTGAAAAGGGAGGAAGTGAAAGGCCAGGTGTTACAATTTCTGTATGGGAAGGTGTTAGGGTGATTGAGGAATGGACCAGGGTATTATAGAAGGAGCAGCCCCTTCAGAATGCTGAAAAGGGTAGGAACGATATGTTTAGTGATAGCATCACATTGGGGGTGGCAGGAATAGCAGAGGATGATCTTTTTACGAATAACTAGTTCATGGTTCATGTTAATATTTTGGAGGTTACTTTGTTTTATTTCTGGGAAGGCTGAAGTTGTAAAGTTAATTAAAATGCTGGGCTTTAGAGTTAACAAGAATACCCAAAGAAATGGCAGTTCCAAAGGTGACCCATGTTTGTTTAATAAAGTCAGAATAGAGCTACAATACAGCAGGTAGGCTTACTGAGCTAAAGAGCTGGAGATGTCTGCAATACTTGTAAGTAATAGCATTCTGGAGAGGTTTTTTTTATTTTGGGACTTAGAGCTAAATTAGTTTAAAAACATTCAGTAAACTCTGAAACGTTATAAAACCCATTTGTTTTATCAGATGAAAGAAAAAATTGTAAACGAGGGATAATTCATCCAAAGTCAGTTTGAGTACAGCCCAAAAGAGGCTATGTTGTAATGGAGTTTTGTGGAGCTCAGGGAGGTTCTCTGGTTTCAATTTATCTAGGTGTTTGCTGAGAGAGTTTATTGCAGTTTGGACCTGATGTGGTTTGCAGCTCACTAGGAGAAGATAGCCAAAGTAAAGATAGACCTGCATTGTAAGCAGTGTAAAAAATACTAACTTCATTGACCATGTGCAATGAAGATGAGGCTTAATCTCAGTTTGAATTTTGAAAGGGAACAGAAGCTTGAAGATTACCTAGTTTGAAACTAGTGGAAGAATCCACAATGACCTCCATAGCGTCTTGTGGCAAAGAAAGCAACCAACAGATTAGCTTGGAAGTGTTAGAAATGTAACCAGAACAAGGGACTGAGGCATCCACAGTCAAGAGGGGATAAATGAAAGTTTTACCTCTGAAGAGGGACTGTGACATACTTATGGCTGGTCCCAAAAGAAGTAAATAGCTTTTAAGATTGATGTGTCTTACAAGAGAATCATTGCATTTTTGGTTGCATCACATTTTAGGTCATTTTTCCAGTCATGTTACCCATCATGACCAGCACCATAAGTGGTGTCACATTGGGTCTTGTCATGTTTTAGGTTGCGTTTCCTGCCATGGGACATCAGCTGAATTCTCTCAGAATTACACTAAGTGCCGGAGCGGGCGGGTAAAATGGAGTCCTACCTGCTGATGAAAATGGCGGATTTTCATGCCATATCTTCCCAAGCCTGCCTCATTATATATTCACTCCCACGAAACAACACATTTCCATGGCGAGCGGGCTCTCATTCACCTGCTCGCCAACACCTCGCTGTTGCATCACACCGGCCACCATATTTAAAATGTAGCTGTCAAAGCGCTCATCGCCACCAGCTCACCACCGCTGCCTGGGAGACATGGCATGCAAAGGCAAAAAGACTGCAGCCCCCTGCTTCAACAACTGCTGGATGCCGTGGAGGCCTGCCAAGATGTGCTCTACCCCTGCTCTGGCTTCAGGATGGGTAGCAATGTCACCAAACCGGCAAGGGAGGCGGTGGCAGTGGTGGTCAGCTCGAATGCCCTGCAGAAAAGGACAACCAGCCATTGCCGCAAAAGGATGAATGGTCTTCTTTCCGCCAGGTTAAGACACTCTTTTCATCACTCCCAACTTACACACTCACAAACCCATCACACATCCACAGAGCCCTCACTCACTGCCAGTGCAAGGGACATCACCATTCACTCTTTCACACACACCGTCATTGTCCTTATTCCATCCATGGGAACACTCACCACCCACACAGGCCAGGCATACTTATCAGCTGGCCCGGCAGGCATCCTGATACCCTCTCCCCATCTCTATCCATGCAGGACAAACTGGCTCACAAGAGGACGGAAAGGTCGCAGACAGGTGGAGGGATGCTGGAATTCAAAGTCCTGTCAGAATTTGAAAACAAAGCCATCCAGCTGGCCGGCAATGACCAGGACCGGTCCTGTGCTGATGGTGAGGTTGGCGCTGCTCTACAAAGTGAGGATCCAGTAGTGCAACATCCATCAGACAACCATGCTGTGAGTGATGTGTCCTCTTTCACAGGCCACTGCCATGCACTAATTATCTCCCCTTGCTTTCACAGGCACATCTGGGAAGCAGCCGAAGGAGTCCATAACCCGGGGCCTCCAAGCAAGCTCCGAAGAAACCTCTGAAGAGGAATCTGAAGGTACCCTCCCTGAAGTCCTGTCACAGCACTCACCCACACCTTGGTGGGACCTAGCTTTAGAGTAGCACTTTCTGACCCACAGCAGGTAGAAGCAGGGGCCTCCCAGGTTCCCGGCATTCGGAGGACTGCTGGAGGCCTGAACATTGCTGAGTCCGAGTCAGATGTCAACCTTCTGGATTTGGTCATGTCACAGTTGCTGGAGCTGCAAAGGCAAGCTCGGGAACAACAGGAAGGGATGTGTGCTGCACTCCTCAGATTGCAAGGCACGATGGAGGAGTCCGTCCATCTTCAGGCAGAGGTGATAGCACTAGCATTGCAATGCACCGAGGTCAACACTGGCAGGATGGCGACCACCATGGAGACCTTGGTCCAGGGCATCACTCCTGCACTGCTGCGCAGGCTGAACTTTATTGCTTATGCCATAGTTGGCCTCCAACAGTGTGTACGTGAGAGGGGTGCTGGGCAGCTTGATTCACTCCAGCTACCCCTTCCACTCACAGAGTCAGCCAGGGGCCCTCGGGCACCCATAGGGAGGAGGATCAGCAGGTGCACACTCCGGGACCATCCACCCAAGTGACTCTGGGAATGACCAGCCTATCTGACTCCCCTCTTCCTGTGACCTCCGCAGATCCAGCTTCACAGGCTGAGGAGGGTGCCACTGCCACACAGCAGGACTGCGAAAGCAGGCCGAGGCCGTCCAAGTCTCGGCCCTCCAGACAGGGCATCACAGTCAACAGGCTGCCTCCACCTCCGCTGTGGATATCCGGGGAGCACCAAGGCATAGCGGCAGGGTTAGGAAAGTTAAGAAGAATTAATTCTTTTGGAGTCAACCAAATAAACTAAATTAACAAAATCAGGGACAAAATAAAAGCAGCCCCTAAACTGGGGGACTGCAAAACCAAAGACAAAGTTTAAAGAAAACTTACGAACATTAAATCAAAATGTGATTAAGAGGGTTGATAAAACACCCCAGTCCCCGTGGCGCCCACCGGGCATGGAAGGCCTCGACAGTGTCTGCAGACACCGCGTGCTCCCTCTCGAGGGACATCTGGCCGCGAACGTAGCTGTGAAAGAGGGACAGACAGTCGGGTCGGACGACCCCCTCAATGGCCCGCTGCCTGGACCTGTTAATGGCTAAATTGGCCAGGCCCAGGAGCAGGTTCACGAGGAGGTCCTCCTCCCTCCCGGCCCCCCTCTGCACCGGGTGCCCATAGATCAGGATTGTGGGAATGAAGTGCAAACAAAACATCAGTAACAGGTTTTTTAGATAACTGAAAAGGGAGTGCAGCCTACAACACCCTATATATGCATGGTCCACGGACTCCACAAGACTGAAAAAGACACAGGTATCTTGGGAGTCCGTGAACCAACACATCCTGCGGCTGTAGGGGACTGCTGCGTGCAACACCCTCCACCCCAGGTCCCCGATGGAAAGCGGGAGGACACCTCCATAGAGGGTCCCCCAACGGGGGCCTCCGCCGCCGGATGGCAACAAGGCACGCCAGGGCAACGGGAGAGGGCAAGGAAGTGAGGGGTGAGCAGCAGCAGCCCTTACAGGAAACCCCTCCGCGCCGTGATAAAGGACACGGAGGGCATTTCCTCAAGGTGGCTCATATTGCGGGGCACTGACTCCCAAAGGAGGGCTTGGGGCCAATGTGGAATTCCGTCTGAACAGGGGTACGCTCAGACGGAAGACCACCGCGCACCTGCGCCACCTCAAGGCCCAGTATAACATCAGGGCCAAGCACGAACGTCCTGAGGTCTTGAATGGCATTGGCCGTGAGCCGGACATCCACGGACACGCAACGCGCGAACTCCTGTGGAAGCACCCGGCCCACTCCTTCGCCACCCAGCACATCTCTGATCCTGGTCACCCCGGCAGCTGCAGCCGCAGCCCTCCTCTCCGCCAACCACTGAAATGGATGGAGGGACGGATTCCTGTGCAGCGGTTCTCTGATGATAGCCACGGAGAGCTGCGTTGTGAGGCGACCATGTTCCAGACTTTGATCAGGTCCTGGTAAAAGACGGGCAATGCCTGCAAGGAGCCACAAAGGCCCCTCAGGTCTATAAACAGGAGCTGCACGTCATAATTCAGGCCGTGCACCTGGTGGAAGAAATACGTCGCCAGGGTACACCATCTCGGATGGGGCTCGATGTAAAGGTATCGCTGCAGGGCCTAAAGGCAGAGTATCGCTGCAGGGCCTAAAGGCAGAATATCGCCACCTGGGTGCGTAGGCACACTAGAGCCTGACCGCCCTCCCTAATCGGGAGACTCAGGACCTCAGCAGCGACCCAGTGCAGCCTTTTGTCCCAGAAGAAGCATTCTCTGGATTTTTGGGCATTCCTGTCCGACTCGGGGGCCTTTAGTGCCTCACGGGTGAACCAGAACACCATAGGATATGAATGCCACTGGTCCAAGGCCAGCTGGACCCTATCTCAGCGACTGCGATTGCTCACCAGAAAATCCCGGAGCTCCCCAGATGAGGGGGGAGTCGACAGTGGGCACCGAAGCCCGCTTCACCTCATCTTGTTCCAACAACTCAAGGTCATCAGTGGTGCTCACTATTGACACCCCATCCTCCTCCGGGTTGTCGCCTCCAGCTTCCGACCTCTCCCCCTCATGAAGTGCGGGGGCTGATTCGCAGTCTCCAGCTGGCTCTGCCTCTGCCTCGATCCTAACCCTAATCCTAACCCCTAACCCTAACCCCAGGATCAAGGCCAGAGGGGTCCTCTCTGGTCTCCTTTTCACCGTCTGGGTCAGAGGATGGCAGCGGCTCGGAGCCCCACTCTGCCTCAGGCACCGGGCCGCCAGGCGAATCCGGAAAAAGTTCTGGGCCCAGAACAGTAGTGTCCGGTGCCAAAGGCTGAGGCGGAGCAGGGAGGCCCCCCTCGCCACTGTCACCCAATGACCCGATTGTCAGGGCCAAGAACAGGCTGCTGCAGTGCCCTGGCAGGCCAGATGACATCTCGGGGTCATAAGGTGGGTCAGAATGAGGCACCACTGCAAGAGCAGTACCGTCACCGACCCACGAGGGGCGATGCTCAGGGGACTGCAGCCAGGCAACAGGGGTAACAGGTGTTTGGGCTCCCCCCAGAGGGCTGAGCGAGGACTTGCAGTGTGGAGATGCCACCACCTCTTCATCGGGGAAGGGACACATCCAACCTCTTCAGTCGGAATATCCTCCCCCTCCGAAAGGGTGATGTTGCTTCCGGAGTAGGCTGGGGGTTGGGGAGACCTCCATCTGTGAGGCCCCGTCTGCCTTGATCAGCCCTCTCGGATGCTCCGCCCTCTGGGCTTTGGGCAGATCCACCCTTTTTAAAAGGACAACCCGCTCGGGATCGCGCTCCCCACCCCTGCCGGACCCGGAAACCCGCGCGGAGACGACGCCGGGCCCAGCACATGGCGCCGAGGTGCATGTGGGCCTGGGATCACACGCAGAAACGACACCAGAGCCGGATGTTTATGTTTCCCCCGAGCCAGTGTCTTCGGGGGTCTGGTTGTCAGGGTGGTTTTGGGTTGTCTGGGGGGTTTGGGGAGTCTCGGGGGCTGCCCCCAGGTGGCGGGTCTTCCTCCACGCCTTCTTACTGCGCAGGGACTCTCCCCCCGCCTCACCGGTAACCGAGATGGTGGTGGCTGCCGGCGGCACATCCCATTGCAGAGAGGGAGATGGAGTGGTGGCGGAGGGAGGAGCGGCGGTGCCAGCTGCGGCTGCCTGGATGTTGTTGGCAGCCTTGGAGGCGTGGCAGTTCTTCCTCACATGCCCCAACTCCTTACAGGCGTGGCACCGCACGCCATCCGTGGTCCAGAATACTCTGTAGGCGGCCCCCTCGAATCCTAGGTTGAAGGCCCCCTCCACACACTCCTCAGGGCCAGGCAGGCAAAAACCTGGCACCAGAAGGAGTAGATGTGGCGGAGGGCCACGTCCTTGAGGCCGAGCAGGATCGGCACAATCCCGGACCTGACCTCCCCCAGTTGATGGAGGTGGACGAGAAGGAGCCCACTGGGGGCAAAGGGAGTGATGTTGGAAATAATCAGCCTCTGGGCGATGGCATCACGGGGGTCCACTGCCAGAAAGGTCCCGCCCACAGTGAGCCCCTTTTCAAGGGCCAGGTGCACCGCCCACTCAATCCTCAGGAAAAAGACAGTTTTGCCGTACGTTTTTGAGGCGGCGACTATGGCTGAGGGGCTGATGACCCCAGCCATAGTCCTGACGCAGGCCTCGATTGTCATGTTGGGGTGGGTGTAGCTCTTCACCCCCAAGGCCTTGGTGAGGAGGCGGAAAGGTGACGGGGCCGCAGAAGCAGCTGCTCCCGCATAGGGTTTCTTAGGGGGCCCTGTGACCGTTTACAGCACTGCCTCCATGTTTGCCTGTGAAGGCCTGGCTATAAGCGGCCCTGTTGCAGCCATAGGAGCTGAGCCACACCCACCCCGAGAAGTATAGGTATTTACGTCCCTCCCTTGGGAGAGGGGGAGAAAGATGGTGTAACCTCCCCCTCAGGGATGATAACAAGCAAAGAGGAGGGAGAGGGGTAAAGGACAGGGCGACACAGGAAGGAAAGTGTAAGGTGCAGGTGGGTGTCTCTCAGTGGAAATGGAGCGTGGGTGGGGGCTTTGATGATCTTCCAGTAGGAGGAGGGCGATATCTTCACCAGGCAGCTGGTACTGCCTGGCACACAGGAGTTAGCCCTAATCCTCTTCACCAGACAGCACCAGCTACCAAAGTAGCTTTTGGCCAAAGTGAGAAGGGGTGGTGGGTTGGGGGGGAGGGGTGGTGGCAAGATTTTAAACAACACACACACACCCTTTCTCCCCCAAGTCTCTGCAGCAGTCTTCTGCCCTCCCCCTACAAAACACACAGTTCTCTTCAGCCCCCCACCACACAAAAAGTCCAGACACCCACCTAGGATGTTAAATCACAGTCTTTTGCCTCCTAGCCTCCCTGTCATGCAGCAGCAGTTGTTCTTCCTCTCCCTCTGTTTCTGTCTCTGTTTTTTCTCAGGCCTTAGGCCTTGCAGGCTCCAGGTCCCCGACAACAGAGAATGGAATCATGCTTGAGGCAGGGCAGCAGCACATTAGCAGTCAGTAACAGCCAAAGGGAAATCCAAGAGCAATCCAGCACGGAGTAACAACACCCAACTCTCCACACTCCCAGACTGCAGCAGCAGCAACAAGCCACAGGTGAAAGCAATTGGGGAGAATTAACTCTTTTTTTGGAGTCAACCAATTAACAAAATGAGGGACAAAATAAACACAGCCCCTAAATTAGGGAACTGAAAAACCAAAGACAAAATTTAAAGGAAACTTACAAATATCAAATCAAAATGTGATTAAGAGGGTTGATAAAGTACCCCAGTCCCCACGGTGCCCACCAGGCATGGAAGGCCTCGATGGTGCCGGTAGACACCCGTGTGCTCCCTCTCAAGGGACACCTGGCCGCAAATGTAGCCGTGGAAGAGGGGCAGACAGTCGGGTCGAATGACCCCCTCAATCACCCACTGCCTGGACCTGTTAATAGCTAACTTGGCCAGGCCCAGGAGCAGGTTCACTCGGAGGTCCTCCTCCCTCCTGGCCCCCCTCTGTACCGGGTGCCTGTAGATCAGTAGCGTGGGACTAAAGTGCAAACAATGTTAATCACTTGTACACAATGTTCACTATTGTAAATAAACTCCCAAGAATGCCTCCCTGCCTATGGCTCCTTGTTCTGATGAGCAGTGTTCGTGTCACTCAGATGTGAAACCTTTCTGCACAGGATAAAAGGCAGGTGTCTCAGTCCAGGGCCTCTTCCCTGTGCTCTGTGCAACCTTCAGACCGCAGTGATGGTCTGGCCTCACATTCCCTGGAAACATTATCAATACCTGCACCTCAGCAGTGCTGGTCATTGCTGCCAGAATGTAGTGGGCAGGCACCACAGAGTTCTCTCATACTCTCTGTGTGCTTTCAGCACCTTTAATCACAACAGCATCTGCAACCAGTGATGCTGTGCACCAGCTCCTGAAAGGCTGAGGTGCTGAAGGTGGACACAGCATCAGATATGCCTAAAGCTTCATGGCTGTGTCTCTGAGATGGCCCTGATCATGGAGCGCAAGTGAGCTGTCCTTGGCCAGACAGGAGTCAGACATTCTCAGAGGCCATGTGAAGATCTATGGAGTGTCCACACTGCATGTTGTCACCATCCTCCTGCGATTGAGCGACTATTAGGGCCTCCACTGCATCTCCATGACAGGAGCATTCTCTCAGAGGGTATTGACGCTGCCATAAGCCAGACTGGAGTCAAACATTCACGACTGTGATGTGAGGATCTACCGGGACACCTCACTGCATGTCGCCATCATCCTCCACAAATCTGGCAGCTATGAGAGAGCGCCTGCCTCATCAAGCCAGTGTGAGAGCCTCATCACTGTTGTCATTACCACTGAGGACCGCCTCACCCTCACCTGTGTCAGTGTCCTCCTCATCGGAGGGGACATGCAGCTCCACCATCTCTTCCTCAGGCAGCTCCTCACCCCGTTGCAGCGCCAGGTTGGAAAGGGCACAGCAGATGACAATGATGCGTGACACCCTCTGTGGACTGTATTGCAGGGCTCCACCAGACCGGTCCAGGCATCAGAACCGCATCTTCAGCATCCCCATGGTCTGCTCCACCAAGTTGTGAGCTGCTGCATGAGCCTCATTATAGCGTCGCTCTGCTGCAGTCTGAGGCCGCTGCACGGGTGTCATCAGTCACGGCCTCTGCAGGTAGCCCTTGTCCACAAGGAGCCAACCCTGCAGCCTCTGTGGACCCTGGAAGACTGCAGGGACCTGCGAGCACTCAGGATGTAGGCATCGTGCACACTCCCTGGAAACCGTGCGCATACCTGCAGGATGCATTTCTGGTGGTCGCACACCAGCTGCACGTTCAGTGAGTGGAAGCCCTTACGGTTGATGAAGTCCACTGAGTGTAGTGATGGAGACCTGAGCACCTCATGAGTGCAGTCAATCTCACCCTGCACCTGTGGGAATCCCGAGATCAGGGCGAATCCAATGGCCCTTGCATCCTGGCTGTCCCGGTCCCAGGCGAAATGCACAAAGTTGTGTGCCATGGAGAAGATGGCATCTGTGACCTCATGGGTGCATTTGTGGGTGGTGGATTGTGAAATCCCACAGAGGTCACCTGTGGAGCCCTGAAAGGAGCCACTAGCATAGAAATTGAACGTCATGGTCACTTTCACAGCCACTGGCAGCGGATGCCCTCCATGTCCCCTTGGTGCCAAGTCCTGCAGTAAGTGGCAGATGTGAGCCACCAGGTCCCTAGACATGCACAGCCATCGGCGACACTGATTCTCAGTCATCTGCAGGAATGGCAGGTGGTGTCTATAGATCCTGGGTGTTGCTAGCCGTCAACCAGCCATGGCTCGCTGTCGCTCCTGGGCAGCGTGTGCGGGAGCCCCTGTTGCCCCTTCTTCATGAAGTTGCTGCTCCTGCCTTTGCACGGCCAGGAGTCTCAGTCGCTCTTTCCTTTGTCTTCTACGGTCTCTGTAGGCCAGCAGGCATACAGCTAGGTCACCAGGATCCATGATCCTGACGTGGTCCTCCTGCAGCATGAAAGAAAGAGAGAGACGTGGTTATCATGGCTGTACTTAGCACCTTTCCTGGCCCTGTGTGACCACCCCTTAATGCTTCCCGGAGAGTGCTGGTCACCCCTCGGATGGTCAGAGATGAGTGCGCTACATGGCTGCCCTGTCAACCTGCGACATGGGGAACACTGGTCCAAACCAGGGTGCTGAGATTGCAAGAGGCTGTGAGCGCCTCCAGCAGTGACTGCTACATGGCCAACGTTGGCAAGGAGATTGTATAATGAGTGCAGTCCAACCGCTCTGCAGTCCAATAAAGTGGTGGTGGACTTGAAGTCTGTGCCGGGGGGTGGGGTGAGTGAGGTTAAGGTCTGGAGGGCTTGGTGGCCCTTTGGTGCCTTCGCATTGTTTGCGTGGGCGGGCAGGCTAGGAGCCTGACCCTAATTATATCACTGTGGCTGTGCCTGATCTGTCTCAGTTGCAGAGGCATTGTCAGTTTATACAGGTCTCCCTAATGCGTGGCCACTTCCCTTGCTTACCCTGCCCCTGACCTATGCACGGGATGCAGCGCCAGGGCAGCACTTGACCGCACCCCCCACCTCCCACCATTCAGCAGTGGACTCCGAGGCTGGCCAGCACTTGCCCCAGACAACCCCACCCCTCAGTAGTTGCCTGCGGGGCCAGGCATCAGTTTCCCCCGCACCACCCCCTCCGGTGCCCCTGAGGCCTGTAAACAATGGGTGAGCTGTGGAGGACGCTGCTGCTCTCTCACCTCAGTTCCTCCAAAGTGAAGGCCGCCAAGTGCACGTTGCCTGCGTGCTGTTGTGAAACACATCAGTGGGGCGATGGATGATACGGCGGGGTTCCAAGAGCCTGGTGGGATGGCCTTTTATTTATATGCTAATGTATTACAATTGGCTTCCCGCCAACCCATCAGTGGGTTGAGTGGAAGATCACAACCTGCCTTCATGCTGTCGTGAAGCAGGTCGTGCCATATTTTCCGCGCATGCCACCTATCACGCCCACCGCCAGCGGGCTCGGAAAATTCCACCCTTTATGTCATTCCGCATTTTATGTAGCGTCACGTTTTCTGTTGTGTCGCATTATAGGTTGGGTAACATTTCCTGGCGCATCACATTTTGGATCTGTTCCATTTTTTGTTGTGTTATGTTTTCGATAATGTCACATTTCCCATTACAGGGTGTTATAGGTTGGTTCACGGTTTAGTTTGTGCCACATTATGATCACATTTCCAGTTGCGTTACATTTCCTGCCATGGCATGTTATAGATCATGTTGCATTTTATGTTGTGTAATGTTTCAAGCCATGTTACGTTTCCTGTCAGGTCATGATTCAGATGGTGTTGTATTTTGAAATGTGTTTCAATTTGTGTTCTGGTTCCTGCTGTGTTGCTTCTTAGGTCATGACATATTTTAGGTCATGTTGGTTTTTAGGTAGCATCAAGTTTTCTATTGAGTCGTGTTATCTTTCACTTTGTGCTGCATTGCATTTTCCCGTCATGTCATGTTTTAGGACATGTGTTTTCTTTTGTGTCACATTATAGATTATATCATATTATAGGACACGTTATCACAGAATCACAGAATCTTAATGGCACAGAAGAAGGCCATTCAGCCCATCGTATCTGCACCAGCTGTCCAATGAGCATTATGACCCAGTGCCATTGCCCTGTCTTTTCCCCATACCCCTGCACATTGTTTCTATTCAAATAATCATCCAATGCCCCCTAGAATGCCTCAATTGAACCTGCTTCCACCACATTTCCAGGCAGTGCATTCCAGACCCGAACCACTCGTTGCATGAAAATATTTTTTCTCACATCACATTTGCTTCTTTTGCAAATCACTTTAAATCTGTGCCCTCTCGTTCTTGATCCTTTTGTGAGTGGGAACAGCTTCTCCCTATCTACTCTGTCCAGCCCCCTCGTGAGTTTGAAATGAGTTTGAAAACTTCTTTCAAGTCTCCTCTCAGACATCTCCTCTCCCAGGAAAACAATCCCAACTTCTCCAATTTATCCTTATAGCTGAAGTTTATCATCCCTGAGACCATTCTTGTAAATGTCTTCTGCACTCTCTCCAATGTGTTCACATCCTTCCTATAATATGGTGCCCAGAACTGTATACAATATTCCAGCCGAGGTCTAACAAGTGTCTTATAGAAATCCAGCATAACCTCCCTGCTTTTGTAATCTATGCCCCTATTAATAAAGCCCAGGATACTATATGCTTTATTAACTGCTCTCTCCACCTGTCCTGCCACTTTAATGATCTATGCACATTATCACCCAAATCTTTCGGCTCCTGCATCCTCTTCAAAATTCTACCTTTTTTTTAATATTGTCTGTCCATGTTCTTTCTACCAAAATGCATCACCTCACACTTCTCCACATTGAACTTCATCTGCCACCTATCTGCCCTCTCCACCAACTTGTCTATGTTCTTTTGAATTTCCACACCATCCTCCTCGCAGTTCACAACACTCCCAAGCTTCATATCATCTGCAAACTTTGAAATTGTCCCCTGCACACCAAGATCTAGATCATTAATATATATCAGGAAAAGCAAGGGTCCCAATACCAACCACTGGGGAACTCCACTGAGAAACTTCCTCCAGCCTGAAAAACATCCATTGACCATTACTCTCTGCTTCCTATTTTTTCAGCCAATTTTATATCCACAATAATACTCCATTATGATTTCTGCTGTGTCACATCATAGGCCACATCACATTTTGAGTTGCATTGTGGTTTAGGTGTGTTATGTTTCCTGCCATGTTGCATTTTAGGCTATGTTACAGTCCTTTAATGTGTGAAACATTTTGAAAAGGTGTGTGTGTATCTGTGTCAGGGCCTATGATTGCAGGTTACAGCTGTAGTCTGTGCCACATAAGTCTGGATTGTCAGCCATGGAAGAGTTGTAAGTTTGCAGGAAGACTTGCCATGGGCCAGCGGTGCCTGAGAGCAAAAGATCTATCACAGATAGGAATTGGTCCCCATCGGTCACACACAAGTTTTTCCATGTTAAATGGAGGTTACATTAAGATTATTTGGGCCTAGAATTACCTAAAGAAGAAGCATTGTTAACTTGCATGATTTACAGACAAAAAATAAAGAGTTTTCACAACTACACTGCAAGCGGCTTTATCACATGCAGTGGCTGAAATGGAAAAGATAATTGTATAAAACTGGCATGTTTTAACACAAAAGATCAGAAACAAGTTAACTTAGAGAAGACGAATGAAGGGCTTTTGAGAGGGCTCACAGGAGTTCAGGAAAGGTAAAGGAATCCACTAGACAGAAACAGGAAAATAATTAATTGTATCACTTATACGTAAGTTAAAGTTCCTGAGAATAGAAACAGGAGTTAGGAATATCTTAAAGGAAGGAAGCAAGGTACAGCAGTGAAGGGTTTGGGGAGAGAGTTCCAGAGCTTAGGGCCTTGCTAGCTGAAGACATGGCCACCAATATGAGCTGTTCAAGAGACCAAATTTAAAGGATCACAGATATCTTGGAGAGTTGTAGAGCTGGAGGAATTTTCAGAAATAGGGAGGGGAGTGTTGTGGGGCCAGATGAGATTACAGAAATAGTGAGGGGCAAGATCATGGATTTTGTTTTTATTCATTCATGGGATGTGTGCGTCAGTGGCTAGGCCAGCATTTAATACCCATCCCTAGTTGCCCTTGAGAAGGTGGTGGTGAGCTGCCTTCTTGAACCGCTGCAGTCCATGTGGTATATGTACACCCACAGTGCTGTTAGGAAGGGAGTTCCAGGATTTTGACCCAGCGACAGCAAAGGAATGGTGCTATATTTCCAATCAGGATGGTGAGTGACTTGGAGGAGAACTTCCAGGTGGTGGTGTTCCCATGTATCTGCTGCCCTTGTCCTTCTAGATGATAGTGGTCATGGGTTTGGAAGGTGCTGTCTAAGGAGCCTTAGTGAATTCCTGCAGTGCATTTTCTAGATGGTACGTACTGATGCCACTGTGCATCGGTGGTGGAGAGAGTGAGTGTTTATGGAAGGGGTGCCAATCAAGCAGGCTGCTTTGTCCTGGATGTTGTCAAGCTTATTGAGTGCTGTTGGAGCTGCACTCATCCAGGCAAGTGGAGAGTATTCCACCACACTCCTGACGTGTGCCTTGTAGATGGTGGACAGGCTTTGGGGAATCAGGAGGTGAGTTACTCGTCGCAGGATTCCTGGCCTCTGACCTGCTCTTGTAGCCACAGTATTTATATGGCTAGTCCAGTTCAGTTTCTGGTCAATGGTAAAGCCTAGGATGCTGATGGTTGGGGATTCATTGTTGATAATGCCATTGAATTTCAAGGGGTAATGGTTAGATTCTCTCTTTTTGGAGATGGCCATTGCCTGACACTTGTGTGCTGAGAATGTTACTTGCCACTTGTCAGCCCAAGCCTGGATATTGTCCAGGTCTTGCTGCATTTGGACATGGACTGCTTCAGTATCTGAGGAGTCGCGAATGGTGCTGAACATTGTGCAATCATCAGTGAACATCCCCACTTCTGACCTTATGATGGAAAGAAGGACATTGATGAAGCAGCTGAAGATGGTTGGGCTGAGGACACTGCCCTGAGGAACTCCTGGAGCTGTGATGACTGACCTCCAACAACAACAACAATCTTCCTTTGTACTAGGTGTGACTCCAACCAGCGGAGAGTTTTTCCCCTCCTGATTCACATTGACTCCAGTTTTGCTAGGGTTCCTTGATGCCACACTCAGTCAAATTCTGCCTTGATGTCAAAGGCAGTCACTCTCACCTCACCTCAGTAGTTCAGCTCTTTTGTTCATGTTTGAACCAATACTGTAATGAGGTCAGGAGTTGAGTGGCCCTGGCGGAACCGACACTGAGCACCAGTGAGCGGGTTATTTCTAAGCAAGTGCCACTTGATAGCACTGTTGATGACCCCTTCCATCACTTTACTGATGATTGAGAGTAGACTGATGAGACAGTAATTGGCTGGGTTGGTTTTGTCCTGCGTTTTTTTTGGGGACTGACCTGGACTATTTTCCATATTGCTGGGTAGGTGCCTGTGTTGTAGCTGCACTGGAACAACTTGGCTAGGGGCGTGGCAAGTCCTGGAGCACAAGTCTTCACTGTTATTGCTGGAATATTGTCAGGGCCCATAGCCTTTTCAGTATCCAGTACCTTCAGCAGTTTCTTGATATCACGTGGAGTGAATTGAATTGGCTGAAGACTGGCATCTGTGATGCTGGGGACCTCCGGAGGAGGCCAAGATGGATCATCCATTCAACGCTTCTGGCTGAAGATTGTTGCAAATGTTTCAACCTTGTCTTTTGCACTGATATGCTGGGCTCCCCCATCATTGAGGATGAGGATATTTGTGGAGTCTCTTCCTCCAGTGAGTTGTTTAAGTGTCCACCACCATTCACAATTAGATGTAGCAGGACTGCAGATCCTTTGGTTGTGGGATCGCTTAGCTCTGTCTATCACTTGCTGCTTATGCTGTTTGGCATGCAAGTAGACCTGAATTGTAGCTTCACCAGGTTGACACCCCATTTTAGGTATGCCTGGCGCTGCTCCTGGCATGGCCTCCTGCACTCTTCATTGAACCAGGGTTGATCCCCTGGCTTGATGGTAATGGTAGAGTGGATATGCTGGGCCATGGGGTTATAATTGTGGCTGAGTACAGTTCTGCTGCTGCTAATGGCCAACAACGCCTGATTGAGTTACTATACCTGCTCAAAGAATTTAGCACAGTGGTAATGCCATACAACACAATGGAGGGTATTCTCAATGTGAAGATGAGACTTTGTCTCCACAAGGACTGTACGACGGTCACTCCAACCAAATCATGGACAGATGCATCTGCGGCAGGCACATTGGTGAGGATGAGGTCAAGTAT
This sequence comes from Cetorhinus maximus, assembly GCF_964194155.1. Taxonomy (NCBI): domain Eukaryota; kingdom Metazoa; phylum Chordata; class Chondrichthyes; order Lamniformes; family Cetorhinidae; genus Cetorhinus; species Cetorhinus maximus. The sequence goes on along the minus strand of NC_135879.1, from coordinate 89,171,931 downwards.
GTTTTTCCCTCTTGTTGGTTCCTTCACCACCTGTCGCACTCTGAGTCTTGCAGTTATGTCCTTTCGGACTCAGTCAGCTCGGTCAGTAGTTGCGCTACCGAGCCAGTCTTGGTGATGGACATTGACCCCCACCCAGAGTACATTCTGTGCCCTTGCCACCCTCAGTGCTTCCTCCAAGTGGTGTTCAACATGAAGGAGTACTGATTCATTAGCTGAGGGGTGAGGGAGGACGATATGTGGTAATCAAGAGGAGGTGTCCTTGCCAATGTTTGACTGGATGCCATGAGACTTCATGGGTTCCAGAGTTTATGTTGAGGACTCCCAGGGCAACTCCCCCCACCGACTGTATACCAGGGATGGTGATGGTGTTATCTGGGACATTATCTGTAAGACACGATTCTACGTGTATGACTATGTCAGGCTATTGCTTGAATAGTCTGCAGGACAGCTCTCCAGATTGTTAGCGAGGAGGCTTTTGCAGGGTCGACAGGGCTAAGTTTGCCATTGTTGTTTCCAGTGCCTAAGTCAATGCCAAGTGGTACGTCTGGTTTAATTCCTTATAGACTTTGCAATGGTTTGATACAACTGAGTGGCTTCCCAGGGGGCAGATGAGAATCAACCAAAAAACAGGTAAGGATGGCAGATTTTCTTCTCTAAAGGGCATTAGTGACCCAGATGGGTAATTCTTACAACAATCGACAATGGTTGCATGGTCATCATGAGATTTTTAATTGCAGATTTTTGTTAAATGCAAATTCCACCATCTGCCATGGTGGGATTCAAACAAGATTACAGCTACACAATTATAACAGTTCCCAAATTTCTAGTTAACCAGACTCCCAACTACACACTTCCCTTAAGGCAATAGTCCAAATAGATTCCAAATTTATAAAGTCATCCAGTAATTTTACCACAAGCACCCACTGGACCATGGACTTCCAAAGGCTTTTAACACAACTTTGGTTACTGGAACAGCAAATTTTCTCAGGGTGACTTGAGGCTTTTTTCCCCCAAATCTGTTTCACACGGTCACCATTCCAGATCTCACACAGCCACACCGCACACATCCTTCTATCCTTCTTTAAATATATTTCTCCCTTTTTGATCTGTAAATCCCATTGTTTCAATTTGTCTTCAGAAGTTACTTTCTCCCAGAATATAAAAATCTTTCATGTTACCATTATGGCAGCACTTTTGGGAAAACTCAATAACCTTGCTTTATTTATCTTGCCAGTTTTAAACATTTCCCATGTCCTTTTGAAAATCAAACACTTCTCCACTTATCTAAAAATGCAAATTTCACACCGTATCAACTGACCTCACCCTAGCTTGACTCATCTCCATTTCAAATGCCTGTTTTACACCTCAATTCTTTGATAATGTAAACCTTGCAGTCTAAACATCTCTAGTTTAATTAACTTAACCATACACATAGAACCATTCACACCAACACACACATAAACTTGCTTTAAAATATCCCACAATAATATTTGGAAAAAAAAAGATGACAATTCCTTGACACTTGCAAAGTGAGTGCAGCAATTTAGCATGAGTCTCAATTTTGAGGCATAAGGTGAGGAGAGAGCTGCAGCCATTGGGAGCGGGATTATGGCACCCAGAGGGACACAAGGAGAACCAAGCTGGAACGGGGTGCAGATGAGGAGAGTGGAGAGGAGCATGCAACCAGTCTCTTGTGCACAAAAGATGCTACCCACCAGAGAAGGTCTATAGTCAGAGTCTCTGTTTCCATGTTGGAGCAGCAATGTCACCGAAGACTGTGGTCACTGAGCTGTGTGCCATGATGGAGGAGGATCTGAGCACAGAAGGAATTGGTGGAAACCTATTGCCTGTGGTACTGAAATTATATGCCTCAGGATCATTCCAGGGATCTTCTTGAGACATCTGTGGGATTTCTCAGCCTGTAGCAGTTCATCGCTGCATCAAGATGGTCACAAATGCCATGTTCAAGAGGCCAGCCTATATGTGTGCTTTTGCACCAATCTGGGCAGTCAGGCTGAGATGACCAGAGGATTTTGGGCCAATGCTGGATTCCCCTTGACTGGATGCATGTGGTCTTTTAGTCTCTCATGGGTCAGGCAGCAGCCTTCACCAGCATGCTGAATGTGCAAATAGTTAGCATCCATCGCAAACATTTTCTTCAGGTCTGTGCAAGGTTCCCGGGAAGCTGTCACGATGCCTTCAGTCTAAGGCAGCCCCAGGTGCCCAAGCTTTTCAGGCCCATCATGAGCCTTCAAGGACAGATACAGGCTATGAATGAGAAAGAGCTCCTTACGCCTGTTCAGAGTCCCAGCACAAATACAGACGAGACATACAGTAGCTGCCACACAACAATTTGAGTGACCTTGAGCATGCCATAGGACTGCTGAAAATGCAGTTCAATTGTTTGATGGATCTAGTGGAGCCCTTCATTATGCTCCATCAAGGGTCTCACCTAACATGGTCATGTGCTGTGCTCTGCACACTCTGGTGCTACAGAGGGGAGAGTTTTAGACAAGGATCATGTCCTACAGGAGGATGCCTCCTCCAAGGATAAAGATTTAGAGGGGGCTGCTGACCAGGTATACCATGACGATGCACTCGAGGGACTGTAGGCAAGGTACAATGAAATGTTCAGAAGGAAGGTTCACGAGTCACTACTACAGACATATTTTTTATGAGCCTTCCATGTGAACAAATATATCTTCTACCTTATTTAGCCCTGTTGTCCTTTCCTTGAAAAACCTTGGTATCTCACGGGACCTGTCAGCACATCACGCCATTGCATGGATAATGTATTAACCTTATGTGGCGTGGAACCTTTCCATCACATTCTTTGCAAGACCAATCAAACTCTTAATGGCCCAGTGGTGCTGAAATGAGTAAAGGATTCATTTTGTGGTGCAATATGTCAGGTTTCATTAATCATAATTAAACAAGGTAACATCAAACTGCACACTATCACCCAGTGAAATCCAAGTACAAATAAATGGACATTCTCACATGGTTGTGGGTGCTCCAATATGGTACTCTCCCTGCACAGTCAGCTGAGGCGGAGGCTGGCTGCTTACCTTTATGCTCCATGGGTTTAGATGAGCGTGGCACCTGTGCAGGAGTGGCCTCTATTTTCATGAGCATTGGTGCCACCATCATAGGGGATGAGGGCTCATTATCCATGCCAGGAGCACCTTGGGAGAAGCCCCCAAATGCTACAGACAGATGCTCCACCACCATTTCAGGCCACACTTGTCCCTCTTTGCTCACATGAGGAACATGAGCACCTGACAATGACTCCAGGAGGCAGGCATCCAGTGTGTGATATGCTGAATGTGATTCTCCATGACAGTCACCACTTGAAGATGCCAAGCGTGCATATACCAGAGTCATATCTGCACTCATTTCCTGGATGGATTTCTCCACTGTTCGTGCATAGGTACACAAAGCCTGTGGAAACTCAGTCAGATGTTCAGACACCTCATACTGCAGCTGCAACATCTGCCAATTTGTTGTTGACTGCAGAGACATGTCATCAGCCTGAAGCTGAGCACCACCATACCCTTCCACAGTTCTCTCAGTGTAATTGGATGCAACTGCCACTGCCTCAGTCAGCTGCTTGGGTGCATTGGTGTTGTGCTCAACAGATTGTGCTATGTTGCTACATGCATGGGACTGCACCCTGATATGAGAGTATCTGTGCTGGTGGAGGATGCACATGAATGATTTGATGCTGCACCTTCTTGTGGTCTCTTTCACCTCCTCAGATGTGGAAAGCTGTCCCACAGGCTCATTGGCTGTCTCTTCTTCACTTATCTCTCTCGCAGGTTAAGTAGAAGAGAGGGCACTGCACATTGCAACATGCCATCTGGAGATCCATGTGACCAGTGATGGCCACATGAGCCCCATTGCTCATCAGAGGGTATATTGCATTCATCCATTAGGGCACTGAGTGTTTGATGGCTCCACACACATTCCACTGTCAGTGACGGGCTGCCTGCTTTCAGGCTTCCTAGCTCCATGGCCTCCTCTTCCATTGGCATCAGGACCGCAGGACAGTAAGATATGGCATGCTGCCTCCAGTTCTCCTCCTCTTACAGCATTTGGACTTAAATGTGGGAGGCATGATTGGGAAATTTGCAGATGACACAAAAATTTGCCACGTAGTCGATAGTGAAGAGGATGGCTGTTGTCTCCAGAATTATATCAATGGTTGGTTGAGTGGGCAGAAAAGTTGCAAATGGAATTCAGTCCAGAGAAGTGTGAGATAATGCATTTGGGGAGGGCAAACAAAGCAATGGAATACTCAATAAACGGGAGGATATTGAGGGGGGTTGAAGAAGTGAGAGACATTGGAGTGCATGCCCACAGGTCTCTGAAGGTGGCAGGGTAGGTGGATAAGGTGGTAAAGAAAGCATATGGAATGCTTTCCCTTATTGGATGAGATATTGATTACAAAAGCAGGGATGTAATGCTGGAACAGTATAAAATGTTGGTTAGGCCACATATGGAATTTTGTGTACAGTTCTGGTCACCACATTACAGGAAGGACATAATTGCTCTGGAAAGAGTACACAGGATATTTACAAGAATGTTGCCAGGACTTGAAAATTGCAGTTATGAGGAAAGATTGGATAGGCTAGGGCTGTTTTCCTTAGAATAGACGAGGCTGAGGGGTGACCTAATTGAGGTGTACAAAATTGAGGGGCCTAGATAGGGTAGACAGGAAAGACTTGTTTCCCCTAGCTTACGGGTCAGTTACCAGGGGGCATAGATTTAAGGTGATTTGTAGAAGGATTAGAGGGGACATGAGGAAAAACTTTTTCACCCAGTGGGTAGTGGGTGTCAGGAATTCACTGCCTAAATTGGTGGTTGAGGCTGAAACGCTCCTCATTTAAAAGGTACCTGGATTTGCAACTGAAGTGCTGTAACCTGCAAGGCTATGGACAAGGTACTGGAAAGTGGCATTAAAAATGAGTGGCTAGTTTCTTTTTTTATGGCCGATGCAGACACGATGGGCTGAACGACCTCTTTCTGTGCTGTAACTTTTCTATGATTCTAGTATTGTGAGTTCTCTAATATGCACTAAGTTAACTTTGGCATTTGCCCATCATAGATATACACCACACCTATGCTGCAGCCTCACTGTCCATCATGTTGCCACAGTGATGCCTGCTATGTGCACCCATTCAGTACTGGCAGTGCAGGTGTCAACTCTGACCAGTGTCCTTCACAGGGAGGTATTCATGCATCTGACAGTTGATGCTGCTTCCTGGGCATTGATGCTAACAGGGAAGTGGCAGTGGTAGCTGATCAGATGGTCTTGAGCTTACTGGTAAAGAAGTCCGTAAGCTCTTCTCTTTGATTTGTGGAGGAGGCAAGGTGATTCAGTTGAAAAGGAGAAAAGAAGCTGGGAGATGTAATCCAGGACGGTCCTTGAATAATATGCAGTTTTAGCAGACAGGATTATTATTAGGACTGTGGATGCAAGACAGTTCAGAACAGCCAAATACAGGCATTTGTGCTTTCCTAGACACAGACAGCAAATTCCCAAATAATTCTTTGGCAAGGAGACGAGCTGAAGGGTTTATAGAAGAACTCGTTGGGGGGGAGGTCTTTTATTAATGTTCCTTTACAAGGTTTATGGTTCACTGATCCAACTGTTTTTACACATATGTTCCAATGTAGAGCTAGAACCAAAATTAAATGCAAAATAATTAGACCCTGAGTGTTATCCAGGATTGGCAACTGACAGAAAACTTCCAGAATAGATGGCAAGTTTGTTACAGAATTTAATACTACTGTTTAAATTGACTTGTACTGGTGACTGGAATAATTACATTGGGCCTTAACACAACATGACCCATTATTAAAAGCAGCCTATAACATGACTTGACCTAAAACACTACATGGTGGGAAACATGGCATAACCTACAACGTGACGTGTCCTAAAACGCGATGTGATGGGAAATGTGACACTGTCTACAATGTAACACGATCTCAAAGCAGCCAGAAATAGAACACAGAACACTATAATGTGATTCAGGACCAATAAAGCATCTATAAAGTTTTGTGACAGGATGGAGAGGGGAGCTTTGTAAATCAGCCAGAGATTCAGCTCTTGGACATCATCTGGAATCCCCAGTTGGAAACTGTGCATATCTGGATATTGCCCAAGGTCGAGATCTGGTTTGATTATGATGCTATCTTTCATGCTTAAAAAGACATTGTCTAACCTCACACGTGTCAAACCACCACTGTGTTAGGTATGGGAGGATTGCCAGTTTCAATATATGTTAATATATGTCATTGTCTGGAACAATGGTCCAGGTTGGCCCACTCAGATCTTAGATAATGATTTTTAAGAGTTCTTAAGAAGGCTGTACAATCAAAACGTTAATGTGTCTTTTCAATTTTAAGATATTGGCAGACCTGCTGTGCAAGTCCAGCATTTTAAATTTGCTTATTTTTCCAGTTTCCAGTTTAAGATTTATGTGTTGTTCTTTTGGCAGTGCAATCTCCAAGTGTTTTCACAAGGAATTAATGGTTGTTGGGTGAATATTTTATTCTAGCATCTATATTTCACTGAAGGATACATCATCCAGATTGCTCCATTTCTTTCTCTTTGTAGGTCTTTCTGAACATTGTTCACAAAAATATGTATTAAAGTTTTTTGTGCATATATGGTAACATCTGAGTATGTGAATTAAATATCCAACATTCTGAAAACTGCTTCAGTTTAGAAAATGCTCAGCATATTCGACAGAAGACCCAAGTACTTTTAAACCTGCCTTGTTGCTATACTAAAATTATACTCCATGTGGAGTCAACCTCAAGATGAACTCCTTTGCAACGACTTAAAAGTGACAACCTTTAATCTTTTAATTATGATAGCATTTTAAAGGAGAATGTAGAAGGTCTGGTAAAATGGGACATTGGAGACATCCAGATTTTAGCAGACAGTATGTGAAAGCTAGTAACAAGCTATGTTGAGAAAATATTATCCAACCATGCTCACTGAACAAACATGAGCAGGACTGTATCTATGCAACAGCAAATATTCCTTTTAAATGACATTAACAGGATGTATATTGATTGTTTACTTGATTAGGTTTCAGTGTACACAACTCCTGTTTAAGCAGTGCTGACAAAACAACTTGTTCATTCCTTTCACATGCTTTTATTGCATTACAATATACCATATGGACACAAAATGGCAATGGACAGTGCATCTGTACGTAATAATACGATGGTCAATTATTGACATTTTGATTCTCCTCTTCATTGTCTTCTGTTATTTGAGGAAGGAAAGGTTCTATATTGAACAGTAAAGACTCACTAGTAGCACTGCAAATAATAGCTCTTTCAACAAATGGTCCTGAAAAAGAAAAAAAGTAGAAAACATCTGCTAGCTTAAACTGTTTATGCAAAAAATAGAACAGAGAAACTAACAATTGCCTAAATACAAAACTAAACCCAGGATGTACAAAAAGATAAAATTGCAAATTTAAAATGATTATATTTTCTAAATTACGCAATTCAAAGGACTTAGTAGGAAGAATAATCTTTAAAGTAGTCGGATTTACTGCAAGTTAACTCACATCCTTCTTTGTGGTATACCTTTTTGTTCAATTGAGTTATTTGATCATTGGTAATTAAAAAACGAATAATGGAATTCTGGAAGTCTGTTCTCTTTAAGCATGTTTTGTCTTGAATTATGTGGTTTATTTCCTTTTGACCTGTAAACTTGTCACTCTTCTCTGCCATATTATGTTAACATCTCACATCTGTATGTATTTGCCCACTTTCTTCATATCAAATTCCTATGTCCATGATTAAAATGGAAATTTCCTGTGTAAACCTGTCATGGTTATGGCCACCCCTCTCTTCAAACATTACCACTGAATGGGATACAAATGAACCCGATATTGTCTGAATGCAATACCCATAGATGTATGTCAGCAGGTTGCTGGATAGCAGTCTGGAGCAAAAACTCATCAATTCTCCTCTCCCTATTACATCATTCTACTACCACTCCTGCTAATTCAGCACAGACCAGGGAGCAAACAAGGAGCTTCTTGGCTCTTAGTTGCCATAACTGGGGAGCCATGATTTCAATTTTTAAAAAAATTACACACATACAACAAAAACATTTTGAAGCTCCCAATTGTCTCCCTGATCTGTGCTGAATTAGGAGTGGCAGTAGAAATTATATAATTGGAATTAATGTTGGAATAGGGAGAGGAAAATTGATGAATTTTTGTTGTATTGAGTGCTCCCATGTCACAATAGACCTCTCTAATCTGCTTTGATGTATATTAAGTGCAAATATTGAATGTATTTCCCCATCCCACTCTAGAGCTTGAGCACAAAAATCAAGCCTGACATTCCAGTTCTGAGGGAGTGTTGCACTGTTAGAGGTACTGTCTTTCGGATGCGATGTTAAACCAAGCCCCGTCTGCCCTCAGATGGATGTAAAAGATCCATGACAGTAGAACAACAGCAGGAGAGTTATCCCCTGGTATCTTGACCAATATATCCCTCAATCAGCATCACAAAAAAGCAGATTATCTGGTCATTATCACATTGCTGTTTGCGGGAGCTTGCTGTGAACAAATTGGGTGCTACATTTCCTACATTGTAACAGTAACGACTTCAAAAAAGTACTGCATTGGCTGTAGGGCACTTTGAGATGTTTGGTGGTCATGAAAGGTGCCATATAAATATAAGTCCTTTTCTTTTCACTTTTGTCATCCTTGTAGTCTCACTCAAGAAAACTGGCTGTAACATATTTGGTGTGGGGCTCACCACACAAATTGGTAAGAACTGGGCTGAGATTCACTAAACTCATTCAATCAGGATCTAAATTCCTAGCTAGATTCTGACCACAGCCCTAAGAATGAAAAGTGAAATAGCATTTGTATAGTCTTAGTGCAGGTTGCATCCCTCTTCTCTCCCCCAACTTCTGATGTATCTTATCACGTGGATGATGTTTGGTTTACTTCTCCAAAAGATTCCAGATGTGTATGTTAAAAAAACAGTTAAAACTCTAAACAGAACACCAGTATTACTCACCAAAACTCACTGGTCTTTGTGTACAAGCATCCTTGATAATTGCGGCAACATTAGCAGCAATATGTTCCCTTGGCATATCCAGCTGAAAAACAACAGAATAGCTGACAAAAAGCTACGCAGTTGAGGAGATCACAATACACATAACCAGAATGATCTGCAACTGACTGAATTTACTGTCCTATATCCTCTTACTGCTGAACCTGCTGGCTTATTTTATATTGTATAAATTGCCAACTTTTTTTATTCTGTTCTCGTCAAGCATTCATTTTCTTCAGTGCTTCTCCCTCGCATTCTGTCTGCTCTATCCTAGTTTTCAAATCGCCTCCACAGCCATGTTATCTACCCAATGTCAGCAACTTACTGAAAACTTAAAGCCCCTGCAACATTCAAGGTTTTACATACGAGAAAGGAGAAGTAGGCCATTCAGCCCCCGGAACCTGCTTCTCCATTCAAAAAGATCATGGCTGATCTGTTTGTGTTTCGAGTTCCATGTTCCCTTCTATCCCCGATAACCTTTGATTCCCTTGCCTAACATGAATCTATCTGCCTCCGCCTTAAAAATATTCAGTGACCCCACCTCCACCGCCTTCTGAGGCAAAGAGTTCCAAAGTCGCACAACCCTCAGAGAAAAAAATTCCCCTCATCTCTGTCCTATAAGGGTGACCCCTAATTTTAAAACAATGTCCGCTAGTTCTGGACTCACCCACAAGAGGAAACACCCTTTCCACGCCCAACTTGACAAGACCATTCAGAATCTTATACACCTCAAGCAAGTCACCCCTCATTCTTCTAAAACCCAGTGGAAACAAGCCCAGCCAGTCCAATGTCACGAAGATATAAGTTTCATAATATTATTGTGGTTTATTGTAAAGTAAGTTTATAGGCGAGAGGGTAGATGGTTCTGCCTGTGATTTAATTAAGTTAGTCAGATAGGCTGCAAGCTTGAAATTATCAAAAGAAGTTGGGGTAAAAGGCATTTGAAATGCTAATGAGTAAACATGAATGAGGTCTTAGTATGTAGGATGTGAAGGAAATTTGCATTTTTAGATAATTGAAGGAGTTGTTTGGGTTTCAAAGGGATGGTAGGAGGTTTACAACTAACAAGATAAACAGGGCAAGGTTATTATGGGCAGAAATTTCCCCCTGTCGGGGGGGGGGGGGGAGGGGAGAGAGAGAGTTCAGGAGCGGGCACATGCAGGCGCGCCTCCGATCGGTGCCCCCAATCAGGGGCACACCGCCATTTTATGCGGGTAGGCCAATTAAGGCCCACCCAGCGTGACGTCCGCCAGGAAGCGCTATGAGATCCCTGTGCGGGCGGGGGGGAGGGATTCCCTGAGCTGAGAATGTGCCCGTTCGCGCTTGTGCACGAAAGAGCACACTCATCTTCCTGAGGCTAAGTGCTGCCTCAGGGTCACCGGCTACACATTTAAAAATGTTAAAAACAGAAAAAAAATTTCTGCCACATGAGCTGGGACATGTCCATCACTTTCAGTTTTCACTTTTATAAAAAATTTATAAACATACATGAAACCTCATTCCACCCGTGGATGAAGTTTCATGCTTTTTCCAAATGCCCGCCAAGGCTCCCGGCCTGCCCGCCAACCATAAGGTTGGACGGGCAGGTCCACTAATTACATGAATTACTTTGTCATTGACAGGTCGGCGGGTGCACAGCTGATGCGGCTGAGCCCCCGCCGACCCGAAAATTAAAATGAGGCAGGGTGACATCGGGAGTTCCGCCCGATGTCATCACACGTCATTTTATGCGTCGGCAAGCGGGCCCCACCCCCTGCTCACTGAACGGGAAATCCTGGCCTATGTTTATTTTTCCCAAAAGGTGCTGACCATATTGGCAACATGAAAGATTTTTATATTATGGGAAAAGTAAAGTTCCATTGACATATAGAACAATGAAATTTACAGATTAAAGAGAGACAGATGTATTTAAAGAGGAATGAAAGGTTTTGTTGGGGTCACGTAAGATCTGAAAGGATTGTGTAAAACAGCCTTGGGGAGGCCTTCAGCCATTTTTGCAAAAGTCTGCTGTGTCCAGTAACTAAAGTTGGAGAAAAGCTTTTGGAATTCCACTGTTGAGTGGGTGCTGTGGTAAACTTGCTATTTGAATTTAAAATCTATTTTGGACTGTTGCCTTACAGTAGGTGTATAGTTGGGAGTCAGTTTAATTAGGAATTTTGGGATTTGTTATATTAAGTAGCTGTAATCTTATATATGTGTTTGAAATCTTTTCTTTTGTTAATAAATGTTTTAATTTAGTTTTTAAAATCTCTAAAGACGTTAATGGATTCATTACCTCTGAATTCAGTGCCCAAATGTTCTCATAATAAATACAAATTGCAAAACTGTTGTATTAGAGTGGCCAAATTTCCCTTATGGATTTGGTCCACCTGACACACATCACCTGCCATAATATATCACCAACCTGTCCTCATAAGACAACCCACTAATTTCAGGTATCAATCACATAAACCTGAACTGCCTCCAACTAATTTACATCCTTCCTTAAGTAAGGAATCCAAAACTGCACACAATAATCCCCATTACACAGGAGGTTTAGATCCCTTCTTTGTCAAAGAAATAACATATACACTTATGTTTTGCCATAATGACAGAGACAAGGAAGGAGGCGTAACATTTGGCCATCAGCTATCTACAATAATGCAATTCAGTTCTATAATATCCACTTTAATAATTTAGGTGAGCCACTGTGCTTAGCTCAGTCAAATGCTTCCCATGCTTTTTCTTCCATTTTATTATAATTCTATGTCAGTAATAGCAACTTCCATCTAATTAGACTGCTCATTGGTGAAAAAAAAATTAAATGCAGTATAAATGGATATAATTCCGCTTGTATTTGTGTAGGAAGAAGAGCATGAGCTAATACTTTATGATGTTTACTTTAGGTCATTGAAAATAATCTTGTCAGAATTCCCTTTAAAATGTAATGGTTACAAAGATTATAATTAACTACAGATTCTTTCATTCTTTCCTCTCATTTATTTGTATTTTTAAAAGCAGGGAAATGTAGCTTGCAGGAGTTATCAGATCTAAAAGTGCAAAGAAGTTGTCTTAACATATGTAATTAAAAATATTACTGAATCAGCCTTGATGAAAGAGCAATGGTACATTACTATGGTGGCGATTAGCTGATATACCAAGGAAATATGCGGGTTTACTTTCCTGAAAAAGTGATCAGTTTTTAGGTTTACTCTCCAGTTTCAGCCACACATACTGTTTTGGCTCTGGCAGCTGGCAAAGAGTTATTCACCGATTCTGGGACCAGTGAATTCAGTTGAAGGTCAGATTCCTTTTCATCCCAGATACCAAGCCTTAGTATTTGTTTTTTAATTCGGTCCTGATTGAGTATACTATACATCTCTTTGTCAACCACCAGTCTCCACAAGACTGTGGCAAAGGCATTGTAGTTAAAATCGTAAAAGGTCTTAGGGGAGGGTCTTCCGGTCGGTGAGCGGGGACGGGGCCCGCTTGCCGAATGGAAGACCCTCCCCTAAGATCTTTTACGATTTTAACTACAATGCCTTTGCCGCGTAAAATGAAGCGGGATGACGTTGGGCAGAACTGCCGACGTCACCCCGCGTCATTTCCATTTTCAGGTCCGCGGGGGCGCAGCTGCGTGACCTGTCAACGGCCTATTGAGGCCATTAATAAACCAATTTAGGTAATTGACAGGGCTGCCCGTCCAACCTTTGGGTTGGCGGGCAGGCTGGGAGCCCTGGCGGGCTGAAGAAAAAGCATGAAACCTCATCCACGGGCGGGATGAGATTTCATGAGGGTTTTAAAATATTTAATAAAGGTTCGAGTAATCGTGACAGTATCACATGAGGGGACATGTCAGGGAAATTTTTTAAACATTTGTCTTAAAAGTTTTAATTCCGAGGCTATCTCCCTGAGGCAGCACTTAGCCTCAGGGAGATCAGTGCGCTCTTTTGTGCGCATGCACACAAAAGAGCGCACTCCCGGCTGACAGAACGCCCCCCTCCCGCCCACACAGGGAACGCTTAGTGCTTCCTGGCGGACGTCACGCTGGGCGGGCCTTAATTGGCCCGCCAACATAAAATGGCGGCGTGCCCCCAATCCAGGGTGCCGATTGGAGGCACGCCTGCTCGCGTCCACTCCTGCACTTCCCCCCCACAACTGGGGGGAAATTTTTCCCTTAATTATGTCAATACAACCTTGCAAGGCTGTTAAAAATATACATAAATATTACTTCTGCTTGATGAGTTTATACAGAAACTACAATCCATCCCTGGTTTAATACCCAATCGTGCACAATACTCATGTAATTCTTATCCTTCATTTACCGCTGAGTGATTTTTACAACAGTGTATAAACATATGGTGCAGCATTAAGTTAAATGTTTTATACTGCATAAATTAAATCATCTTAACTCTTACATTTGCTGATCCTAACCTCTATCACAAGACATTTACTGGTACGGTTCAAGTGCACAGATTCTGCAGGTTTCTCCAAGAGCTTAAAACGATTAAAGTACATCAAGTTGGGACCAGTGAGCAAATGCAATGCTTGATGTGCTGCTGACCTATTCAAACAGCAAAATTCCATGTTTGATCCCTCATCTTAACTAAGTTAGCCAAGGTAATAGTGAACACTACAATTGGTTTCAATGTCCCAGGAAAGGCCCTTTTGAAAATGTTTGGTGGGTTTTCAGATTGCTATCCAGTGACATCTGTTGGAGATGCATGCACGAGGATATGTGAAAACAAGAACAAACTCTGGGTGATGCCTCCAAGTGGTGAATAACCTGTCAACATTCACTCGAGACATTCATATTGAACAATGGATACTGGAGCCCTTTAGGTTTGTACTCCAGCAAAAGATACTGCCTTCACAATAGGAGAGTTGAGTTATGTAGAGAAAACTGTGTAAATATTAACATTTGGATCGAATTAATGATAAAATCATGGCCCATCACCATAGTATGTCCTAAAAGGGTTACTACAATAATGCAGATTATTTAAAATATATACTCAATACTATGTTTAATATTTAAATCTTCACAAAACTGCAATACAGAGTTGAAAATTTTGTGAATTTTAAAAAATTCATTCATTCATGGGATGTGGGCTTCGCTGGCTGGGCCAGCATTTATTGCCCATCCCTAGTTGCCCTTGAGAAGGTGGTGATGAGCTGCCTTCTTGAATCGCTGCAGTCCATGTGGTGTACGTACATCCCCAGTGCTGTTAGGAAGGGAATTGCAGGATTTTGACCCAGCAACAGTGAAGGAATGGCAATATATTTCCAAGTCAGGATGGTGAGTGACTTGGAGGGGAACTTCCAGGTGGTGGTGTTCCCATGTATCTGCTGCCCTTGTCCTTCTAGATGGTAGTGGTCGTGGGTTGGGAAGGTGCTGACGAAGCAGCCTTGGTGAATTCTTGCAGTGCATCTTGTAGATGGTACACACTGCTGCTACTGTGCGTCGGTGGTGGAGGGAGTGAATGTTTGTGGGTTTGGTGGCAATCAAGCGGGCTGCTTTGTCCTGGATGGTGTCAAGCTTCGAGTGTTGTGGGAGTTACACTCATCCAGGCAAGTGGGGAGTATTCCATCACACTCCTGACTTGTGCCCTTGTAGATGGTGGACAGGCTTTGGGGAGTCAGGAGGTGGATTACTCATCGCACGATTCCTAGCCTCTGGCCTGCTCTTGTAGCCACAGTATTTATATAGCTAGTCCAGTTCAGTTTCTGGTCAATGGTAACCTTCAGGATATTGATAGTGGGGGATTCAGTGATGGTAATGCCATTGAGCATCAAGGGCGATGGTTGGATTCTCTCCTGTTGGAGATGGCCATTGTTTGGCACTTGTGTGGCCAAATGGTTGTAATGAGGTCAGGAACTGAGTGGCTCTGGAGGAACACAAACTGAGCATCAGCGAGCAGGTTATTGCTAAGCAAGCGCTGCTTGATAGCACTGTTGATGACCCCTTCCATTACTTTACTGATGATGGAGAGTAGACTGATGGGGCGGTAATTGACCAGGTTGGATTTGTCCTGTTTTTTGTGTACAGGACATACCTGGGCAATTTTCCACATAGCTGGGTAGATGCCAGTATTGTAGCTGTACTGGAACAGCTTGGCTAGGGACGCGGCAATTTCTGGAGCACAAGTCTTCAGTACTATTGCCGGAATATTGCCAAGGCCTATAGCCTTTGCAGTATCAAGTAACTTCAGCCGTTTCTTAATATCACTTGGAGTGAATCGAATTGGCTGAAGACTGGCATCTATGATTCTGGGGATCTCCGGAAGAGGTCGAGATGGATCACCCACTTGGCACTTCTGGCTGATGATTGTAGCAAATGCTTCAATCTTGATGATGGATAGTAGACTGATGGGGCGGTAACTGGCCGGGTTGGATTTGTCCTGCTTTTTGTATACAGGACATACCTGGGCAATTTTCCACATAGCCGGGTAGTTCCGAAGATATTTACTATATGGTATAGGGTGATCTGCTACTAGCTATAAGATGTGCTATGAACAGTTTCTCACATCTACACAGTGCAATTACTGCCACATTTTGGCATTTTTATATTTTATTTACTTTGTTATAGTACCACTAGAAGTCTGTTATCTGCCAATACTGAAACAGGAACAGGCACGGTTCCATCAATTTATCAACTAATATTATGGACACTGCTAACTGATAACTGATAAAAGCACTTCTTGTGTTGTATATTTTTCCATTTTCTAAATTTAGATCATTGTATGGTTAACATTTGATTCCAGTTTTAACATGATCAATTGCTGCAGCACTTTGCACTATGAATAAAAGTGCAATGAAGCAATAAATGGTGCTACACAGGAGAACTGTAAATCTCTCATAGTATGACTTTTTTTTTGTCATTTTAAGTGTGATAGTAATGATTTGGGGCAAGCAAAATAAATACCAGATTTTTGTTCTGTATCATTTGCAAGTTGTCAAACTCCATTTATAATGACTATTACAATCACAGCAGTATGTAAGTAGATAAAACAATTTAGTAGTCACCAATTGAAATGAATTGAAATAGCAAACCCTGCTAGCAATTTTTCTACTTCCTTTCTAAAAGGTAATTTAACTAGCCCAAGGAAAAACAAAAAATGGTGAAAACTCAGCAAGTCAAGAAGTACTTGTAAAGAGAAAAGATAGATTAACATTTATCCCTTTACTGTTATGACAAAAGGTTGACATCCAAAATGTTAATGTCTTCTCTCTTTACAGATGTCGACGAGTCTGTTGCATATTTCCAGGATTTGCTACTTTTTCTTCAGTATTTGTCATCTCCTTTTTATGCTAATTAATCTAATTTACTGAACTTGTTTAACAATTGCCAGGCTTCACAGTTTATAGTAAATCTCAATATTACCCTTAACGAACAGTGATCAATAAAAGACAAAACAAAAGTTAACATCAAGGAGCAATGTGAACATTATAACTAGTGCACTAAGAACCAGGCGGATGTACTTCTACCGCCATTTGCCACCAATACTTCAGGTTGGCTTTTAGAAACATTGAAAGGTTTAGAGCACCAAAGGAGGCCATTTGGCCTATCGAGTTAATGCCAGCAGAAAAAGAGCTGTCCAGTCTGATCCCACCTTCCACCTCTTGGTCCATATGTTATGGCACCTCAAGTATGTATCCAAGTTTTTTAAAAATGTGATGTATTTTCACCTCTGCCACCTTTTAAGACAGTGAATTCCAGACTCCCACCATCCTTTGAGTTCCTTCTTGGCAAGAATTTAATACACCTGGTCAAAGTAGAATAAAAGCATTTCACCACAATGTCTGAAATAAAATCTCAAAATGCTGGAAAACTCTTCTTCAGAGCTCTGAAGGAGAGTCATACGGACTTGAAACATTAATTCTGTTTCTCTCTCCAAAGATGCTGCCAGATCTGCTGAGATTTTTCAGCATTTTCAGTTTTTATTTCAGATATCCAGCATCTGCAGTATTTTGCTTTCACTACAATGTCTGTCTGGCATGTAAATTGTTCAATTTATGACAGTTTGCTTCTGTAACATGGCTTCATAGTAGCTTACAGTCCAACTGGGATGTTTTTGTTCCACAATTTAAATTAATCAGATTAAAGCTGATTCACCCTAGCATCTCACTTTATCATGTCATATCTGTAGAGAATGTAAATAAAATATTAAAATTCGTTTCTATCTTTTAGTAAGATCCCAAAGTACACTTTTTAAAAAATAAATCAGCTCTCAAAAATATGGCAATATCTTGCATATCTAAATGCATAAAATGACACTGAACATTTCATCAGTTCTGTATTTGGACTATTAATTTGGTTTGGTTCCTTCTATTATGGAAGTCAAACATGAATGTTTAACTTATATAAACATGGTCAGAAGTAAGTGGAAAATAATGTCATCTCCAACTTATTTACTAAGAAGGCTTAACCCTAATTGAAATTTATTGTTAACTATGAAATCTGAAACTTAAAGTTACCTTTTAATTCATAAAGATGAATTACATAACTGTCAACTTTAATCTTGGAAAGATTTCCAACCTTACTGGTGTTCTTTAAAAATGTCTAACTGGCCATCATATTTACATTGGACATAGCTTTTGTTTCTACTTAGATCTAAGCCTTTTTCTTTTTTGGAAAAGAAACCTACAATTTTAGCTTTATGTAAATTAGTGCACATTTCCCAAATACGATTGCATCATTAAATATGTAAAAGACATGTGCTGAATTTAAATCCACAGTAAAATAAAAGACACTTAGAAATCAATATCCCACAACGTAATCAGAAAATCTACCAGATAAACCTGCATGAAGTTAATGTAATCCTCTTCAAGCACCGAAGGTTCACAAGCAACATCGAAATATATTCCCAGTTCATTATTCAAATCATTCCAAGGTGCCAAGGGCTGATGAACGACATCTTGTTATATGGACTTAGAGACCTCTGCATCCTTTTTACAATCACACATTGAATACGTCTTCACAATCCCAAATGCCGATGTTTTCAAACCAGAGTGGAAAACACAGTGTACTAGTGTTTAAGTATATTTCTTTAGCATGCTATTGAAGGAGTACAGTATCACACAGTTTTAACTCACTGTGCCTCTTTTTTCCCCCCAACAAACACGAGAAAACACAGTCTTCATCTAATCTGTCCATGGTCCATGTCAGACACTTTCTGAAAGCTCCTCAGTTGGCAGAGACTGGTTTTCTACACAGCGATTATTATTTTGCACTTTGCAGCAAATTGAATACAGAAGTAGAAGGCACACAATGACATATAGTCCCACTATCAGCCAAACTATAGTTCCAAAGATAGCAAAACAGATCAGTCCTCTTTCCATTTTGTCAAGCTTCTGGGGCTTTCATTTAAATGAGCTGAGACAAGAAAGGATGATAAACTGATTGCATATAACTGCATCAATCAAAGCACATTCTGAGTAGCTGTAACCAAACAGTTGCTACAGTTACTGTGAATGGAAACAGCTGTCATGATCTCAGTAGGTGGTTCAAAGTTCAGGGGATTTTTAAATAGATATTTACATTGTGAATCATCCAAAATAAATTATAAATCCTGAAACAATAGATCAAAAGCTTCCAGGCAAACTTACTGAGTGACAAATCTATACCAAATGACCTCAGGATCATGAATTAAATTGCAGCTCTTTTATAAAATGAAAGGAAAAAAATACTACCTGCATCCTGATAATGATGCTGAACTTGACTGTTAACTCCTCTAAAGACATTTTCTGATTCAATAAAGTCAAAATGTTATCCATCATATACTACACACAGGGAGTGGTAGCAATGTTCTAATGGTATTGCCATGTTTGTGACGCTGTGGGCATAACGTTATGTCACCTATACTTGCATGACGATAGATCAACTGAACTCAAGCCCCTTATGTCAATCATACTGCAGAACTCAACATTCACCATAGAGTGGCACTATACCAGAGAATGGCAGGTACCTTGTTAAAGGCATTTCCAGTACACTCACCCTTCTGTTACCCTTGCTCCTTTTTTTTACTTAAGTAGTTTGGGTTCTGCTCCTGTCACTAGCTCTACCTGGCAAACCCTTCTGTTTAATGGCAGTATCGCCACCACAGTGTGCCACTCTTCCCCAGAATTTGTTAAATGGCTGTCTTGGCTGGTGGATTGTTGTTAAGCAGCCTCGCTCAACTTTTACCAGCCGGCCAGCCTGGTTGGTCTCGCACTCTCTCACTGCTGCCACTCTCAATAGCTTATGGTAACAAGAAGGAAAAGTCAGTTGTCAGTGCTAATTCTCCCCCCTCCCCTCAAATCACGGTTTAATTTTCTCTACAGCAGTCCCAATCTTTATTTAATGAATTTTCCCCGAGTGAAGCCCCAGGTTTTTCTTTAATTAGTGCTTCTATAGTTAAGAACCCTTTCAATTTATTTACTCCAAATTTTGTTCAGTTATGAGACTGTTTTGTCAAGCACTAAATGGGTGTACTATGGACAGTAGTGTTTGCCATCTGTTGTAAGAAAATTAGAAAAAGTCTTAATATTCTGATCTTTAAATAGGGCAGAATTTTGCCCTTGTTGGGTGGGCTCGGCAGGGGCGAGCGGGAGCGGTCGGGAAGCCGACTGCCACCCATGATCGGGCCACGACCATGATTTCACGCTGGCGGGCCAATTAAGGCTCGCCCAGCGTGAAAGCCGGCTGTAGGATGTCTGAGAAGGGGTGGGCAGGGGCCTGTTTGCTGCCAGGTTCAATGGTGACCTGGCAGCTGGTTCAAAAATGGGGCAGGCAGCCCCAGGGAGGCTGCCCGCATCGGGAGTTGCAGCAGTGACATGGCTGCAAACGGAGATGTAGACACCAGGCGGGAGGTGAGGTCGGCTGGGCACTCAGAGTCCTGTTTTTTCAATGAGTGCCTCGCCGCCCCCCTGGAGGTGGTGGCTGCCAGAAGGGACACCCTTGTCCCCAGAGATGGGAGGAGGAGGCTACCCCACCTCACAAAGGGGGCATGAGAGGAGTTGGAAGCTTGGGTGAGCAGCCACGATGTGGTGCCACGCACCTGGGTGCAGTGCTGGAAGTGCCTAAATGATCTGCTGCGCTCAGGAAAGGTGAGTACCGTGTTGACATGGATCAGTGCATTGAAGTGGCCACCCTCCCGTGGAGCTCAGGGGTGTTAGAGTCTGAGTGCCAACTATCAATCATGCTGGAGCTGGCTAAGGGGGTGAGCCCTGGCTGCTCAGACTGAGTGCCTTGTGCCTCGAGGGCCATGACTCGGATCTACCCTGCAAGATGCTTCTCAGGTAGGGTTGGCCAGAATGCAATGGCGCTGCAGGTAGAGAGTGGACTAATCAATGATCCTCTGTCCTTTCAGGAGAAGACATCCCATAACAACATTGAGAGGTCGCAGGCTGGCGGAGGACCCCCACACCTCCTCATCCTCTCCAGGTATGAGCAAGAGGCCTTGGAGCTTGAGAGGCGCCAGGCACCTCAATCAACCAGCCGCAGTGAGGCTGGGATGTCGGACGAAGGTAAAAGTGCAGTGCATTGAGGTGAGAGTTTCTTGTGCAGTCTCATCATTGATGGGAGCCTCCAGGCTGGATTCCTCATTGATCATTGAAAGACGATGGCACCATGATGCAGATCTCCATTGTCTCACCAGGGTGCCTGGGTTGCACAGTGACAGTGTCATGACTTAAACTAATGACATGTCCTTCTTCTCCCTTAGATCTGCCACCAAGCAGCCAAGCGCAGGACCTCCAGGAGCTACCCCTGATGCTGGAGGACAGCCATGCTCCAGAAGCCCCTGCGTCACATCCACTCCCTGAACCAGGCACCAGCACAGATACCAGCAGCTCAGTGGCTGTTAGTTCAGCGGCTAGTATCTTGGTGCACATTGGTGAGGGCACTTCACACTCACTTGAGGTGTAGGCGGAGGCAGAGAGCTCCCAGGGCGCCGGCAGTGGGAGGACTGCTGAAGACCGGGACGATGCTCAATCGAAGGCTGATGATGGGCCTCTGGAGTTGTCCATTAGGCAGCAGATATTGGATGTCCAATGGAGTGTGTGGGAGGATCTGGCAGAGATCCAAGAGGGTATGTGTACCATGGTCTCTGTTGTGGAGGAGTCCCTGTGGAGTGTGAGCACTGCGTTGACCCTCATGGCCGAGCGCAATGCCTCCTCCATGGAGAGAGTGGCGACTCTCATGGAGAGGCTGCTCCAGGAACAGTATAAGGGGTTCCTGGAGTTGCGCTCAGACCTGCAAGCCCTCACACAGGCAATGACCTCAGGTGGTCAGTGCCAGTGTGTGAAATGGATGAGGCACTCAGATTCCCAGCTAGGAGCCCATCCATCAACGGTGAGCAGGAAGGTCCACAGTGACCTCATGTTGGCACACGAGCTGCTTGTCGTCTCTGCGGGCTCCTCTCAGGGTGCTCTGGATGACAGCAGCAGCTCCTCTGCCAGTGACCATGGCATCTGATGAAGTTGCGGCAACTGGGGAGATGCCAGCCGTGGCACTGGCCTCTCCCTTCCAGGCAGGGCCATCAAGACAGCAGAGTGAGCAGGCTGTCGCCAAAGCCGGTGCCAATGAAGGGGGAGCACCTAGACGTAGGACCCGTAAACTTAAGTTTAAAGCACCTTAAGCACAAGAGGGACTGGTCACAAGTGATCTTTTGTTCCCCCATTTTGTTTTACTTTTTTAATGGTGTGACTAACAACACCGGATATTGTTCTGTTCAATAATCTGTGAGTTCCAACATTAAATTACATTTTTGTGTTATTGGCCTGAGTATGCTTCATTTATTTTGTAGGTGCAGGGTACGCCAGTATGTAATGCTGGATGTGGGTGGCTTGAAACTTTATTGCACAGGCACTGAGTATATCTTGGGGGCAAAGGAAAGGGTAATTTCTACGATCCAGGATGGTGGCGGCAGCCCTGGTATGAGGTGGGGATAGCCCTTATTTGGCAGCCTAGCTGAAGGAGTGTTGGATCAAGGTGCCCCTGGTGTCCCTGCCTCCATGGAGGTTACCGAAGTCTGCTTTCACACCCTCAGCATCCTCCTCACCATGTTCCTCTTCTGACTCACTACTGGACTCATCACCTGTGCCTTGTGCAGCTGCATCAACATCCTCTTTCCCCAGTGGATCCCCTCTTGCCAGTGCCAGATTGTGCAGAGTGCAGCATGCAACCACTATCAGTGACACCCGCTCTGGGAGATATTGCAGTGCACCCCCTGAACTGTCCAGGCATCGGAAGCGCATCTTGAAAAGACCTATGGTTCTATCTACCACCACCTTTGTGGAGGCATGACGCCTATTGTAACGCTGCTTGGCCTCTGTTCTTGGGTGGCAGAGAGGTGTTGTGAGCCACCTTTTCAACAGATAGCCTTCGTCACCCAGCAACCATCCACTTAGTCGGGCTGGAGCACTGAAGAGCCTCGGCACCTGGGATGTCTCAGGATGGGAGCTCGTCATGGGAGCTGCCTGGGTACCTTGCACAGACTTGCAGAATTTGCATCCTGTGGTCACACACTATCTGATGTTCATGTACCCGCTGGCGCCTTGATGGTCACATGTGTGCAGTCCATGGCAACTTGGACACGGGGGAACCCAACAATTGCTACAAAGCCTCTGGCTCATTCAGCCTGGCTGGCCTGTCCGTACAGAAATGAATGAAATTCAACACCTGCCTGAACAGAGCTTCTGTCATCAGCTTGACGCAACTGTAGACAGCTGATTGGGAGACTCCATACCGATCCCCCACCGACCCCTGGAAAGAACTGGAGGCATAGAAGTTGAGGGCCGCTGTGACTTTCAGAGCCACTGGCATGGGGTGTCCGCCCACACAGTTGGAGCTGATCTCAGGCCTGATCATCTGACAAATGGAGGTCACAGTCTCCCTGGAGAGGTGGAGCCTCCATTGGCATTGCACCTCAGACATATTGAGGTAGCTACATCGCTGCCTGTAAACCCTGGAAGCAGGATAATGCTGTCTTCAGCAGCCACTTCCACCTTGGACTTTCTGCAGGCCCTGCGCCCCTTGTCCCTGCGCCTCTCCTCCCACAGGTCGCTCCCCTGGAAGCTGCATTGGGGCACCTGGCCTCCTCTCGATTCTGCCCCTCTCTTCCTCCTCCTCAGAGGTGCCTCCAATGGAGACCACAATCTCCATTACCAGGGTAACGGAAGGCTGTCTGATACCTGGAAGGGTCCATACGATCCAAATCCTCAGGGGCCTTGAAGACACCAATGAGTCCTGAATTGATGTGTGGAAATGCTAAGAATGAAGCCCTGATCAGAGATGAAGCTGCCAAGTACCAATAAGCAACCAGCAGCAAACTATCTCCAAAACTCCTCACTACTCACAATGGCAATGCTGCTGACCCTTTGTATCCTGCCCGTGAATGAGGCGTTGCAAATTATGGGCTGCCCACCTGCCTGTTTTACCTGTGAGACGAGCGAAAAATCGCATGGGCGACATTAAATCGCCGTCAATTGGGTTATCAAGGGCCTTAACTGTCCTCTTAATTAATGGCAAGCGTGGGTCCGACTCTTGTACACGCCCGCCAACTGAAATATCGCCTGAATGCGTGATGATGTCGGGACGCTCGCCCAACGTCATCGCTCGTTTGGGTCGAGAGTGCGCCTGCCTGGGCAGAAAATTCTGCCCGTAAATTCTGAGCCACTGCTGATGATGACAAACTGGTAGCAGTCGCTTATTTTTTTTTTAAACCAGACTATGGTGACTGAACAGTATTGACTGGAAAACTACTGAAGCTGAGCGTACTGGGTGGCTCACTAAATACCCACATCAGCTGAACCCATTTCTCCAAATTCAATCCCACTGTGGAAATCCTCCTCCTTTTCATGTTTCTTACTCTTTTTTTTGGCAACAAAAACCAGTGGCTGCCAACATAATGACACATTTCTTGAACACAGCGCAGCATCCAACAGAAACAAGTTGCAGCAGCACAATCAGAATCTTTAGAAAACTCGGACTGCACACAATAAGGCATCCGAAGGGACAGCACCTCCAATAAATTACAGCATTCTCCAACATCAGCTTCATTGAATGGATCAAATAAGCCTGTTTTGCTAATTCATAGCAGACTGATAAAATGGTGTCAAAGTCATTCATTAGTACATAAAGTTGTTACAAATTTTGCCAAAATATCTTACATCATCATCACCATCATTAATTTACTGGAGGTCAAACACGGAATGCAAAAATTCATTAAAGTACTAAAGTGACCTATTGCTACCAGTGATATTAAAAAACAGTACTGTCAACATTTGAGACCTCTAAAGTTTTCCCTTCAAGAAAGATACATCAGAGCATTACACAAGCAGAACTAACAGCAGGAGGTTAAGAGGTAAAATAGAGTACTGGGGAGTGTGGCTGGGTGGGAGGTGCACTGAAAATAATGAATTTTAGTGGAAAAGAAATTTTAAATTGATTTTGAAAGCTAAAAAGGAGGAAGAGCTTAGGAAAAAGTGCAGTGACATTTCAACAAGTGTTGCTATTACCCAAGTATTTGATTGCATTAATTCTATGCATTTACAAAGCCGTAAGTTACAAATTTACCCATAATTACACAGCAGCTCCTCTAATTCACAAATCTCATACAGCTTTCATTTACCATAACATTTTCCTAAATGCTCAAGATCTGCTTTCTATCTGCTGATACACAAAGATTAATTCCTTGTACATGATCTTTTTGGGAACATCAAACAATAGATGGTCAATCTTCAGATGACAATTTATTTCACATGAATGCAAGAAAACATTTTTTTAAAGTCAACTGTGGGAATAGCCAAGTCTAAAATGTGTTGAGAGCACAAGGTTTAACCTGTGGCTAATGTAATTTTACATGCTACATATGCCAATGTGAAACTACACTTGCTAAAAGGTAAAATAGAAAACATTAAATTACTGGAGGTCAATTTAAGAGCAGAAAATGGAAAATGCAACTTTTTCCTGCACGCAAGTGTAAAATTTGGTATATTATTTGGTTCACTAAAATTAATTACTAATATTACTGCAGATATAATCTGCTTGAGAGTACAATAAATCAAAACACCCAAAATACAGTAACTCATGAGTTAAAGCTAGACACTCCAGGCTAAATGCTGAAATTAGCTTAGCTGGATTCTGTCACAATTTATTTGAATTTTTTGGGAAAATTGCAGTTAGATTTGATTTTCATAATCAAAACCAATTAGTACATAATGTCTAAGTTATATCAAACAATCTATCCAACATGGCAATATTGGACTGAAACAATTATTCAGCAGATGCTGAAAGTATCTAAAGCTGGGCACATTTACATCAATTAAAAAAGCAACATTGTAATTAAAGTAGCTTTTTTACAAGTTGTAAATGTTGCAACTGGTGCTGTTCAAATGAATAGGCTTGACAGACAGGCTTTTGTCAGTAACATTTTTTCATAAACTAAAATAATTGTTTTTGCAATCAGCAATTTTAAATGCCAAGCATTAAGTGCAAAAGGTCTTGGTTGTTCCAGTTGAACTTACTGTCCCTATTTTAGATAGAATGTAACAGTCACGCTCCACCAGGTATTCATGGCCGGTTTTAAATATTTTTATCATTTCAGGAATATTATACCCAACAGAACCTGGAAAACAAAATTTAAAAATACAAGAGGAATTCAGAGAATCAGTTATATAATTGCATTTGATTAACACAAGTGAATTAAAAAACAGAATTTCAAACAGGCAAAACTTGCTGCAATATTTCTAAATAGGAGCAATGTATTACTTGAAGTTGTTATATTGTTATGAAAGCTGGAATTTACAAGATGGTTATGTGTTAAAATGTTTTGTTATTGTAAAGTTAGGATTTCCTGAAAGCACCCCAGCCCAGATGCAGGTCTATAGAGTTTAGTTGCCACTGGGGTGAAACTCAAACAGAAACTTATTGAAATCAAGGCCAACATTTTTAGGATGGCGGGGTTTCCCTTCCCGCCATCTGAAGAGTCGGCGGCAAGCATATCCCTGCCGATGCTGGCTCCCTGTAGTTATTTAACGCTCCAATGAACATTAATTGACTGGAGATGCGACTTACGCCCCTCAATTGGGAGGAAGTCCCGCCTCAGGGAGCTGCCAGCCGATCAGATTGGTCGGCAGCTCTCTAGTCCCAGCAGCACCAGAAGCTGAAGCGGACAGGACTGCAAGCAGTCCCCAGAATCAAAGTCCCAGGAGTTCAGGGCCAGGTAAGTATGGGGAGGTGTCTGGAGTGTTAGTGGAGAAGTCAGGGAGTGCAAGGGAACACCTGCAAGGCTGGGGGAGTGGGTATGGCTATGTTGAAAGGAGACTGTTGATAGAGGCAGCCCCCCACTTCCCGCCTGAGGCCTGAACAAGGTCACTTTCTGGGCTTCCCCCTCTACCCTTGAACTTGCTGCGCCAGCCTGAAAATTGAGGGTGGGTGGGAAGAGGCCCTTAAGTAGTCATTAATTGGCCACTTACGCACCTCAATTGGGACAAGGAAAGGTGAGCTGACCTAGGCCTCACCTGCACCACCATAAAATTGCGTAGCGGTTGGGCGGGCAGGAGTCCAGTGGGTAGGCCATCCGAGGAATTTTGCAGGCCTTCCTGCCTGAAAACCCGCTGGAGGGGGAACGTAAAATTCTGCCCCAAATAACAGTTTTCACACCTTTACACAGTGACTCATAATAAAGGGACAGCTGCTTTTGTGAGAAGCAGAGACAAGGTAGATACCTCTGTGGAGAAGCAGGATGCTTGTAAGAATTTGTTTTCTGTTCGAAAGGAAGGGAATAGAACAGATGGAACTTTGAGATTTAAGGAACACAGAGTCACCAAGGTGGCCCTTACAGGAGGAGAATGGATCTGGAAAGCTCAGGCTGAGTGGAATGACTTTTGAAGGACACTGGAAGTTGTAACCTAGCGTGACAGGGAGAAGTGAGCCTGATGAAGAGCTAGGAATAAAGTTGGACTTGTTCTTGTAATGCTACATATTTGACAGAAGTGCGGAGCACAGAGAAAGGGGCTGTAGGACGTAGCTCTAACGCATTAGTTAGCTAATGTGAAAATACCTTTTCTTTAGTTCGAGGTATTAGTTGACTGTTAAGTTATGATTGATTTATGTTAATTTTAGTTTGTTTGTTACAGTAAAAGCCTTAAAATGTGAATCTTATCCTTCAGATCTTTCGCTTGGGAAATTCATCTCTTTCTGAAAGATCTCCACTGGGATTGGAACAATATCATGCAGGACATACTGCTGCAGACTGAGCGTCAGTAGATTACTTTCACATTTGAAATAGTACACATGCTTCATATGTTGCATGTATATGCCCAATAGAAACATCTTTTAAACTGTAGTGATGTTACAGGAAACTGGATCACTTTGAACATTTAAAATTGCACTAATAGAATTACTGATTCAGAATTAGTTCCACTAAGTATCTTTGTTTAAAATAACAATTTCATGGCAACTGATATTGAATCAAATAACGGCAATAAAAATTTTGTTTATTCAATTTAATCTGTTAAGGCATCATTAAGTTGGACTGCAGTAGGATTTCTTTTAACAAAATGAATAGAAGAACTGAAAGACAGCAAAACACAATTAGATTTAGAAAAGAGCAACTTGCCCACTTATAATTTTATACACCTCAATTAAATTAACCCTCAGCCTCCTGCATTCCAAAAAATCTCCAGTCTACTCAATTTTTCCTCATAGCTAAAATTCTCCATTCCTTGAAAGTCTCCTCTGTGCACTCTCCAGTCCTACCACATACTTTCTATAATGCAATAATATGTTTCTATCTTGATGGTGTTTGATGGTGCATTATTTAGACTGTTGTTGTATCTGATCCTAGCTGTTAGTGTGGGACAAATTGCACCATAAGCTACAAATTTTCTGCAGTCTTAAAAAATGCACTAATTTTGTGACTAACTGAATCAGTTTTTATTTTCCTTTACAATAGAAAATTTTCCTGTTTGCCTGTGATCATTTAGCATTTGATTATTCCCAGTTGGGTGATGCAGTATCTAATTTTGATTAAAAAATATCCTGTTGTAGTAGCTGGTTTGAGTCACTTGGTGGTACTATACTAAAACACAATGTTACACAGAGTAGCAAAAACAAATGGAATACTAAACAGGACTGAGGTGAAGATGTCTTTACCAAACTGGAGAGTTGGGAAGTCAAGCTGAAAACTGTCAACAACACTGAAACAAATTCAATAGCCACTGAAACCTTTGCAAACATGAAAATACATCACAGAATTCTAACTCTCAAACATTGCATGCATTTTATTATATATTATGCTGTGCGATTTCTTCCCTAAACCTTTTTGCCTCTTTCTGCTTCTTGCCTCTTTCTGCTTCTTGCTCTGTGTAGCATCTTGGGATATTTTGTGACAGGTGCTTTATATACATGTGGGTTATTGTTGATGTTAAAGGCAGACAGAACTTAGTTTTGGTAATTATTTTTAGTTTTTCCACTTCATTGAAGTTTCCATTACCTTCAGAACAGCCACCAAATACCCATTTGCAGCCCTACATGAGCAAAATTGCATTTGACATCATAATAACAAATCACATTCCTACCAATATCAGTTAACAGGAAACATTGCTCTATTTTATACAAGTGTCACACACTTCATTTCAATATAAAAGTTGGCTTTAGCTTCAAATGGTAAAGATCAAGTACAATGACAATAGTATGTAATGCACCATCCAGATTTCTATTCTTGGCATAGATCAAGGGATTGTAGTAAATTTCCACCTTTACCACTGGGCATGGAGCATCAAAAGCTGTTTAATAAAACGCCACATAACAGCCTGTTTTATAAAGTTATGGCACTTGGTATTAGGGAATGTGACAGCACGTTTAGGAAGTTGTTTGAAGGACAGAAAAAAAAGTAGCAATTAATGGATAAATCTGAACTTGGTCATGAGGGTGCAATATGAAAAACTGCAGATAACACTCAATTGCAAAGTATGGTTAACTGTGAAGATGACTGCAAGCAACCTAAGGAGGACATGGACAAATTAGGAGATTGAGCAAACTGAAGTTAATTGAAATTTAATGCTACATTTTGAAAGAAGGAATAGAAAGAACTTACACTAAATGGTAAAATTTAAAAACAAGTAGAGGAGCAGAGGCTTGGGGATTCATATAACTGGGAGAACAAGTTTGTAAAGCTTTAAAAAAAACACCATCTTGAATCCTAGGATTTTATACAGGCAAATAGATTACAAGAGCAAAAAGGTAATGCTAAACGTATATTAGTTAGGCTCATTAGAATATTGTGCCCAGTATTGGGCAACTTACTTTAGGAAGGATGCTAAGGACATAGAAGGTACAGACAAGATTCAAGATGACATCTGGAATGAGGAGGCTTTAGTTACGAGGAAACATAAGAGAAAGGAAGACCCGTTTAATTCCAGCAAAGCAAGTTAAGAGGTGATCTAAATAAAGGTATCCAAAATTAGGAAAAATTTTGATAAAATAAATTGGTTAGATCAGCACCAAAAATAAAGACTTTTATGAGAAGGGTTGTTAAAACATAGAACTTCTTACCAGAAACAGTGGTGGAAGCAAAATCCGTATTAAGGTTTAGAAAGGAAGTGAATAAATATTTGAAAAAGAAAAAAAATGATTGTGGGGAAAGAACAAAGAAATGAGAGTCAAGAAAACACTAGTGGTGTTTTCCACTAACAGGGTGCTGCTTCAAATAAAAAAAAAGGTTCTGCCTAGCGCACAAATGAGTAATGTGGTATCTGAATTTCAGTGCCAGTGTGATGCCAGGTATGTAGGCCATGCATCTCGACTGGCAGATTGTATCAAACAGCACGTTCCTTTGGCTACTTGCAATGGGCAAAGCACTAACCGTACTCAACCAATCCATGCTTACAAAATGCAGAACATACTGTCCAACATTAATTGTGATTCCACAATTACATGCTGTGAGCAGTACTTGCTGAATAATCCAGAGTGTGCTGAGAATCACACTAGCAACCAATTTAACATTAGCAGTAGGGCTCACAATGTAGCTCACTTACGCTTGCTAGAAGTTACATATATTCATATACATGTCCTCTGCAGGTTAAAGGAATTTAAAATAAACAATAGCTCCCTGGTGCATTCACCACAGCAACATCTCAACTAACCAGAGCTGACTTGCCAACCAATTAGCACCCTTTTCTCATGCAGTATAAATTGTTCCCTTTGAAATTTGGCATTCTTGCATCTGTCCTGATGAGTGCAAGACGAAAAGCTTCGACAGCATGTCCCTTTTATAGCGATACTCGAATTCTGTACTATTAAGCAACTAAACCTGGAAGTATGGGTATCAGGAACATCCTTCAGTTTAAAAACAGACAGCAGTCAGATTGTTTGGTTGGGGGTCTGCAGAGGGTTGGGGCGGGCCTGATTTATTGGGTATCTTGTTGAGTGGCCTGGAGGAAACATTACTGCTCCTCTTGTATCATTAGCAATGCTATAGACATTAACATCCTGCATTGAGTCCTTCTTGCCTCTTTCACCTGCTGTATTTCCCTGGCCTATTGTGGTTAACAATAGAATCACTGTTAAAATGAAGCCACACAATCTCATTAAAATATTTAAATAACTAATCTGCCTCCTGAGAACAGATAGGATCGCCCAGCTCTTGTATCCTCCCCACTAAAACTGGAGGTGGGCGACTTCAAGGCAGATTGGGTTCCTCTTTCAGATCTTTGGCTTACCACCCACCCAAACCAAACTAAACCCACCTCACCCATTTTGGAGGCTAAAATTACCCCGTAGATCCCAATTGTAATAAAAATCCTCATTTGTCTCATCAAGCAGGCAACATTTAGTAAATTACTTGTTGTTCTTATGGTTGCTGTAGGGAAAGATTAATAATGGAAGGTTCCATATTATAATTCCACTGTAGAGTTTATATTTTCTCACTTTTTACTCCTCACAAGTATATAACTATGGCCATTACTTCCTTACCCCGTTTGGTTTTAGGAAATTTTTTCCTTAACTTGTTCTTCAGAGGCACCAGTTTTGATATCATGTCTGGAACAGTCACATAGAAATCCGCTTGAATTTCATCATCCAAGATCTGAAAATAAGACAAAGTGTTTGTAAGGTTTCTATGATGAAGAATAAAGTGCTTACTGAAGTGGGTTGCACTACTGAAAAACACCTTCATATCGGTTTCTCAATGCACCTTAATTCAACAATTAATAGTGATTTGTGTTTGTACTCCAACGTCATATGTAAGGTGACTAAATGGCATAATGAGTTAGAATGCTTTCCTTTTACTTACGGAAACTGGATTTGAATTTAGCCCATTTTATTGATGAAAGTCTAATTTCTCTATTTTGTATAAGGGTCCTATGTGAAACAGGATGCATTGTTGCAAATATTAAGTGAAACTGCCTACAATTTAGCTGAGGCAATTTCTCTGAGCAGCAAATGTTAGAGATTGTGGAAGTGGAAAAATGCACTAGTGGGGGATGGAGTGCTCTTCTGAGCTTGGGGTTAATGCAAATTATTTGAGAAAGAACTTTCCTTTACAAGTGGATGTGGTGTAGCTGACCTTGGAGTGTTCAATGCTAACAGGGGATTGACCAACTTAAGAGATGTATTTTGGTACGGGGGATGAAATCTCCAAAATAAGTTTAGAAAAAGGAAATTTAAAAACAAAGAATAAAACGTATTCTATGCATGCAATAATAGTCAATTGAATATTTATTAACAGTACTTAATGAAAATTAACACTTGCTTACTTACACCAACTTATTGCTAACTTATTATATAAAAACAGCAACAGTTCAAAGAGGTGCTTAGGTCAATGGAGTCTAAGCTTAAAAGGGAAAAGGATATTAAAGGAACGATGTTGAGCTGAGTTGTGTGGCTGTGTGTGAGAGTTGTCCTGAGACCAGATCAGTGATGGGAGAAGGTGTGAAAGTTGTGAATTTGAAGCAGCCATCGAGGTTTCAAGCCAGAGAAGTCTTTGTTTTCAGAAAGCAGTCTGTTTCTAAACCTTTTTTTTTGATTTCCACAGCAGAGTGGAAGAGAGTGAGAAGTCATGTGGTATACCTTTATACCTTGGACAACATTACTGGACTTTTATGGTTAAAAATCTATAAGGGAATTGTTGCCAAGTAGTTCACTTGTGTGTTCTGACCAAGTGGGCTTTCTGGAGGATGTTTTGCAAGGTGGTTTCAACTGTGTAACTTTTCTGGGAGTGGAAGACGTAACTGTGGAGTATTAGAAATCTCTGACTAAAACTCAGCTGTAAGAGTTAGCAGATGAAGTGCAGGTAGAAGTAAAAGCAGAATTTCGTACAGCTGATATGGTTAAAGTACTTAGCAGTTAAAAAGTTAGAGGAGGGGACACCTGAAGCTAGTGTGTCACAGCTAGAGGTAGTAAGACATCAGTTGCAAATGAAGCAGCTTAATATGGAAAGAGGCAGAGAAAGGCAGAAGTTGAAAAAGAAATGGAACTGAAAAGACTTGAATTGGAAGAAAAAGAGAAAGAAAGAGAAATGAGAAAACTTGAATAAGAAAGAAAGGGCAAAGAGAAGGAAAAGGACAGACTGGAATAGAAAAGCTTGGATGGGAAAAAGAGGAACAATAAAAGAAAAAGGTTGGAAGAAATAGAAATGCGAAGCTTGAACTTCAACTTCGTAGAGAGAGAAGTTAGCAATTGAGGAAAGAGAGAAGAGATAAAGATAAAGAACTTCAGAAAGAGAAAGAAGGCAGACAATGTGAATTGTCTAAAGTGAAGCTTAGAATAAAGGAGGAAAGGAGAGATAGTGACTCAGATGGTGACTTTTATTCCTTTGAGGAATTTGACTTAACTAAAAATCTTCTGTTAGTGCCTAAATTTACAAAGGTTGGAGTTGAAAGATATTCCACCTCGTTTGAAAATATAGCTATAAAATTGAATTGGCCAAAAGATGCTTGGACCATAATGTTACAGGGTGTTTTTTCAGGTACAGCAATGAATGTGTATGCTAGCTTATCAGAGGAACAATCTGCAGACTACGAGGTAGTTTAAAGAGCAGTACAAAATGCTTATGAGCTTGTCCCTGAAGCTTATCAGCTAAAGGTTAGGACAATAAGAAAGAGACCTAATCAGGCAAGAGAAAAAGAAACTCTCTGGGATCAATTATTTAGGGCATTGAAGTTAGACAAGGCTTTTGAAAATGTAAGAGAAATTATAATTATGGAAGAATTTAGAAATAGTATTCTAGTAACTATCAAGACATATTTAGAGGAAAGGCAAAGTAAAAAGATCAGGTAAGCTGCTGTCTTAGCCGATACTTATGATATTCCACACAGACAGTTGAGTGTAGGAAAAGGATCATTGGGAGTCAGCAAGGGAATTGTAGGTATAGAAAACCTAGTAATGGTAAAAGTGTTAGTAACAAGGGGCCAGTTAAGGACGCCAGTCTATTAAAGATGGAAAAGTAGAAGGCAAAGGTGAAGGAAGAAAAGCAGTATGTTACCATTGTAACAAGGCTGGACATACAAGATCGAATTGTTGGAGGTTAAATGGGAAACCGATTGCAGTGTTAGAAACTCAGAAGAGTTTTGTAAGTAAAAGTGCTGTGGGCTCTGAGACCCAAGTGCAAGACAGACCAGTAGCCTTTGTACAGGTGAACAAGGAAGAGTCAGTATTAGCTAGAGAGCTGTAAATTGTGTTTACAACCTACCCAAAGAAGTTCTGAAGGGCAAGTTACAGAGGTGTTTAAAGATTTTATATGCAAAGGGAAAGTATATCCATGTGTTCCAGGAGGACCAGGAAACACTGTTAAGATCTTGAGAGCACGGGGGCTAGCCAATGATTAATGTTATGCAATAGTGCCATCTTCTGTCCAGAAGGGTTATTGCAGGAGAAAGTGTTGGTTAGTGGAATTCATGGAGGGTTTAAGTCTATTACATTAAATAAATTTAAAGAGTGATTTGAAAACAAGAGAGGTGATTGTTGGGAGTGGTGGAGAAATTGCCTATTGCAGGGGTTCAATTTATTCTTGGGAATTATACAACTGGATTGCAAATATTGACTGTGCCGACTATAGAAGGGGACCTTGTTGAGATACAATTAACAGTGGTTTTACAGAAAGAACATCCTGGATTGTTTCTAGATTGTATGGTGATGAGGTCACAGAGACACAAATTTAAACAGGAAGAGAGAGAATCTAAAAGGCAGGGGGAGGATACTAAACCTCAGTTAGCTGGATCAATCTTTGAAAAGATTACTCAGGAGGAGAAGATTAGAGAAAATGAGGTTGAGGAATCTTTTAACAAGGTCCTGATTGATAGTGTAGAACTCCTCCCTAAAAATGGAAGTCAGTGTTTACTGACTGACATGGATGTGTCCACAAGATTTCCAGAAGCAATGCCTTTAAGAAAAATCACAGCAAAGGTGATTGTGGAAGAGTTGACCAAATTCTTTACAATATATGGGTTACCAAAAGAAATACAGTTGGATCGGGGTTCAAATTCCATGTCACAGCTTTTTAAAGAGGCAATGAACAGCCTCGGAATAAAGCAATTTAGGTCGTCAGCCTATCATCCCGAATAACAAGATGCTTTAGAAAGGTGACATGAAACTTTAAAGACTATGATTAGGGAATATAGTCAAAGTTACCCACATGATTGGCATTGAGGGATTCCAGTCTTGTTGTTTGCTATTAGGGATGCCTAATAAGTAGACAGGGTTCAGTCCTTTTGAGTTAATATATGGTCATGAAGTAAGGGGACCATTCAAACTGATTCAGGAGAAATTAGAGAGTCAAACTTCTGAAACAACTTTCCTGGATTATGTGACGAAATTCAGAGAAAGATTGAGTAGGGCACGTGAGCTAGCTTGGGAACATTTAAAGATATCTCAGCAAGTGATGAGACAGATAAAAGGACAAAGGTTTGTAGATTTGTGGCTGGGGAAAAATTATTAGTATCGTTGCCAGTGTCAGGCGAACCAGTAAAGGCAAGGTTTAGTGGACCTTACCAGATCGAAAAGAGACTGAGTGAGATAAACTATGTAGTAAATACCCAGATAGAAAGAAAGAGTCATTAAATGTGCCATGTAAACATGCTAAAAAGGTTCTTTGACAGAGAGGATAAACAGAAGGAGATGCTGGTAGTGGTAGATAAAGAGGGGGAAACAGAAATTAAAGATTCTGAAATTGACCTTCCTTTGATTAAATTGGACAATGAGGAAGTACTTAAGAATCTAAATATATTAAGATACCTTCCAGAAAACTGTCGAAGTCATTTACAAGCATTGTTACAGTCACACAAAGCAATTTGTGAAAGTAGACCAGGGAAGACAAATTTGGCTTTGCATGATGTTGATGTGGGGGTTCAGCTTCAATCAGACAACACCCATGTAGATTAAATCCAGTAAAATTGGCTCATGTGCGGAAAGAAATTGAAGTTATGCTGTAAAATGACATCATACAGCCCAGCCACAGTAATTGTAATTCACCATTGTAATGTGCCAAAACCAGATGGCTCCCAAAGGCTATGACCAGGATTTTGCCCTCGGTGATTTGGGGGCGGGGCCCGCTCGCCGAGGAGAAAATGACACGGGAGGAACCCCCGACGTCATCCCGGTCCATTTCAATCTTCAGGAAGGCGGGCGGACAGCGAAATCAGCTGTCTGCCCGCTGACCTGTCAATGGCCAATTAAGGCCACTGACAGGTAAATTAACTTTGTTAAAGACCCTGCCCGTCCAAGCTTAAGGCTGGCGGGCAGGCCAGGAGCCCCAGCGGGCTCCAGATTATTCATGAAACGTCATCCACTGACGGGATGAAGTTTCATCTCCATTTTTAAAAAATTTAATAAACTTTGTGTTTCTTATTAACATGTCCCATCTCGTGTGACATTGTCACATGAGGGGGACATGTTAATAATTTTAATATTTCTCTATTGACGTTTCTTACCTGTCAGTAAACTCCCTGAGACAGCACTTTGCCTCAGGGAGCAGTGCGCTCTTTTGTGCGCATGCACGAAAGAGTGCACTTTGACAGTTGGGGATTCCTTCCCCCCCCGCACAGGAAGCCTGTCAGTCAGGCCGCTGGGCGGGCCTTAATTGGCCCACCCACTGAAAATGGCGGTGGGCCCTGTTTCAGCGGCGGGGATCGGCTGCCCGCCTGCCGTCGAGCCAGTGGGGCCCGCTCACCCACCAAGGGCAAAATTCTGCCCTATGTATTGATTACCACAAAGTAAACATAGTAATAAAGGATAAACAGAAGGAGATGCTGGTAGTGGTAGGTAAGGAGGGGAAACAGAAATTAAAGATTCTGAAATTGACCTTCCATTGATTAAATTGGACAATGAGGAAGTACTTAAGAATCTAAATATGATATTAAGATACCTTCCAGAAAACTGTCGAAGTGATTGACAAGCGTTGTTACAGTCACACAAAGCAATTTGTGAAAGTAGACCAGGGAAGACAAATTTGGCTTTGCATGATGTTGATGTAGGAGATTCAGTTTCAACAAGGCAACATTCATATCTCATTCCACAGACTAAGCAATTGTGCTGTCTATATTGGTGACTTAGTGGGATTCAGCAAACCCTGGGAAAAACATCTACAACATTTAAAGGAATTGTTTGAACCACTACAGGAAGTCAATTTGGTTGTAAATTTGGCTAAAAGTGAATTTGCGAAAGCTAAGGTTACATATTTAGGCCACACCACTGGATGTGGTCAAGTGACCTCAAGAGACACAAAAGTAAACGCTACTGTAGAGTTCCCAGTCCCTACAACAAAATGTGAAGTTTTGAGTTTTCTGGGTATGAGTCGATTTTATCGGAAATTCGTGCCAAATTTCAGCAGTGAAAGTTGCTCCACTGAATGGATTATTAAAAAACAGGAGATTCCAATGGACACAGGAGTGTTAGACTGCTTGAAAGCTGTACTAACCACTAAACCTGTTCTAGCAGCACCTGATTATACAAAGCAGTTTTAAAATGGATGTTGACACCAGTGATGTGGGTTTTGGTACGGTGTTGCTATAGGAAGCTGAACTGGGACTTGAGAAACCAGTGGGGTATTTCTCATGGAAGTTATATGTGCATCAGAAGAAATATTCAACTATAGAAAAATAGACTTTAAGTTTTGTTTGAGCTTTGCAGCATCATGAAGTAAACAACTCTTCAGAGACAGCTGTACATACTGACCATAATCTTTTGAAGCTTCTGGAAAAGTTTCGAGATAAAAATGCCAGACTGTTCCAGTGGAGCTTGTTATTGCAACCGTTCAATTTAAAAATTATACACGTGGCTGGACGAGAGAATTTAATTGAAGGTCAAGAGCTTAAATTCAAAAGGACTTGGATGTTGAGAAATTGAGAATGGACTGGAATTAATTTTATTCTTACCAAAGACTTGTATATATTTTCATGGGTTGATGCAGGTACACCATTGCATAATAATTTTTTTTTGTATAGATAAGTATAGTAAGTGATATGAAGTGGATTGAGAAAATGAAAACATCTTTCGAAATATGACGTTTCATTTTTTTTTCATTGAGGTAGGTGTGAAGATTAATGTTATTATTTTAATACTTTGGGAATATGGTGGCATTCTGTAAAGTAGGCTGTGTGTGTATGTGTGTCTATGATTAATTAAACTTGGGGAGAGTTAGTAAAGACAGCTTGTCTGGGGAACTGAGAGATGAAAGGTAAAAGTGCTCGATGCATGCATTTGTAATGCAAGGCTATGGTGAAGTTCAATGTACGAGTAAGTAGGTTGGGTTTTAAAATTTGTATTAAGTAATAGGTAGGGACTTGACTTTGTAGTTGTTAAATTTCAAAGCGGAGTTTAGAAGTGACAAGGGACTTTTACAACTGACAAAGGTTTCACAAGTAAACAAGGGAAGATTATTAAATTTTATTTGACCCAAAAGTGGAGGCAATAGGAAAAGATTTTTATATTTTGCAAACGTTGAGTTCAAAGAGGTGCTTAGGACAATAGAACCTAAGATGAAAGAGGAAAATGATATTTAAGGAAAGATTATGATCTAGGTTGTGTGGCTCTGTGAGGGAGATGTCCTGAGACCAGATTTGTGCTGGGGGAAGATGTGAAAGTTGTCAAAGATGTCAATTTGAAGCAGCCATTGAGTTTTCAAGCCAGATAAGTCTTTGTTTTCAGAAAGTAGTCTGCTTCTGAACCATTCTTTGGATTTCCACAGCAGAGTGGAAGAGAATGAGAAGTCATGTGGTATACTACCTTTACTAAAGTGAGAGCAGTTTGTGCCTTGGGTAATATTACTGGATTGTTATGGTTAAAAATCTATAAGGGAACCGTTGCCAAGTAGTTTACTTATATGTTCTGGCCAAGTGGGTTTTTTGGGGTGGATGTTTGTTAACTGTGTAACTTTAATATTGTGTCTTAAGTTTTTTTTGATCTTCTTGTAAATAAATCTTTTAATTTTAAAATCCTAAAGGCGTTATTGGAGTTCAATGCTTCTGGGATCAATGCCTTTTCCTCCTCCCTTTCAAAATACAATAAAAAAAAGGTTACGATCAGCAGGACAGGTTTCCCTCTGGGACCTGGCTTGCTTAGCAAATAACATCGGCTGTGGTCGTAACAAAGGTTTCCTGTTACTCACAATAAGTGCTTGTGGTGGAAGAATGAATCCAAAGCTGTTTTTTTTTTACTTCAAGCTGGCTTATTCTGAAGACGGCTCCTCAGTGCTACAGACTTCTTAATAGCTTTCACCCAGAGTGTTCCAGCTGTATCTGTTTATACTGTTTAGATGGCAGAACCAATGCCCATCGACTGTTTTAACTAGCAATTGTCTTTAATAAAGATAATTGCTATGCAATGTGATTGTTGATACATTGACAGATTGCCCTCTTTTATTTTTAAATTAAAGCTTTAATTTTTTTCAACAATCACATTTTCACATTTATAGATCCCACATTTCCAAATGTGGGATCTATAAATGTGAAAATACGTGACTTTATTTCCTTCTGTTTGTTTTGAAAAGGATGTTTTTTAATTTTTCAAAGCTTTAATTTATATAATATATAAACAATTATGAAGCAAAATAAAAGTATTTTTTCCATTTCAGCATATAACATAAGATGCCCCTCTTCCAATACATTTAGTAATTTCTTAGAGCAGGCATTTCTTTTCGTAAAACAATCTGTTGTTGGTAACTTGTGTCAACCCATCTCTCTTCTCTCTCTAACATCTTTTATGCTGGCTAGGTCTATTCTTAAACTTTTTTCAGTGGCACTCTTCATTGAATGAACATTATCCCAAACAGACCGGTTGTCAACATAACATTCTATGGGCAAACTATTCTCACATTGCCCCTTATATAATATTTCTGTCAGTATATTGGATAAGTAAACCCCCATATCTATCGAATCTACTAATGCCAACGTTTCGGGAGCTACGGTACTTTTCGCTCCCCTTTTTATTTTCTTGGCCTCCCAAGCCATCAGGCAACATCATTCTTTCCTACCAAGATACCCATCCGGAAGATTAACATGTAAAGCATTGCTAAAAATTAAAAACCTCATCTCTGGTCCATCCAAGGCTGAAAGCTTTTTTTAAAGAATTCATTCATGGGATTGGGCAGCGCTGGCTAGGCCAGCATTTATTGCCCATCCCTAATTGTTCTTGTTCAGACAGCATTTTAAGAAACGGCCACATCGCTGTGGGTCTGGAGTCACATGTAGGCCAGTCTAAGTAAGGACGGCAGATTTCCTTCCCAAAAGGACATTAGTGAACCAGATGGGTTTTTATGACAATCGACAATGGTTTTCGTGGTCATCATGTGCATCTTTCTGAATGTAGTTTCTCTGATATTTAATTTTGTCTCAGAACTTCCTCAACTGTACCATGTTTTTTTTTTTACTCGTCATAGCATGTGGGCATTTATTGCTCATCCCTAATTGCCCTTGTTCAGGAGGGCATTTAAGAGTCGACCATATTGTAGGCCAAACCAGGTAAGGACACCAGATTGCCTTCCCTAAAGGACATTAGCGAACCAGATGGGTTTTTATGACAATCATTAATGGTTTCATAGTCATCATTAGACATAATTCCAGATTTTTATTGAATTCAAATTCCACCATTTGCCATGGTGGAATTCGAACCCGGGTCCCCAGAGTATTACAAAACAAAAACAGAATTACCTGGAAAAACTCAGCAAGTCTGGCAGCATCGGCGGAGAAGAAATCAGTCAACGTTTCGAGCCTTCATGGCCCTTCGGCAGAACTGCAGCATAGTTTTCGAACTATGCTGCAGTTCTGCCGAAGGGCCATGAAGGCTCGAAACGTTGACTGATTTCTTCTCCGCCGATGCTGCCAGACTTGCTGAGTTTTTCCAGGTAATTCTGTTTTTGTTTTGTTTTGGATTTCCAGCATCCGCAGTAGCTTTTAGCTTTTTGTTTTTATCCCCAGAGTATTATCCTGGGTCTCTGGATTACCACTCCAGTGAGAATACCACTATGGCACCGCCTCCCTTTCATCATAGTACTCAGCTCCAACACATCATAACTAGCGTCAGGCCTAGTCAGATTGCAACTGCCCAATCAAACTTCCCAATTGTTCCGTTTCTTCCTCGTAAACAGGGTCCTCTTTTTGTGAGGTTCTAACCTGACTTATGGGATATGATTAACATTTTCTAGGTAAGATTGTTGATTCAATGTCACTCCTGACTTGCTCTGCTTAATGTCTAAACCTATATATTTAAAGGCCCCTGGAGCCTGACTTCCAACCTTAAATTCCTTCTTTATCTTCTCGATTATCCATTGCTCAAATTTTACAGATCCTCCCCCACAGGAAATCATCAACATGCATGATAAAGATTCCAGCTAGTTTCTCCTTATGGTACCAGTAGAACATCGCAGGGTCTGCCTTCAACTGAATGCAACCTGTTTTCAACAGGGCAGACCACACAGGAAAATATCATACTCTTGCTGCATCATTCAATCCTTAAACACACTTGTTAAACTTCCACAACCTTCCTTCTACATCACTGGCTTCTTTGGGTGGTTTCAAAAAAACTTCCCTTGAAACTTCTCCCCTTGTAAAAGCGCAGCTTTTATGCCAATCGATTTGCACTCCCAGGAATAGGATGCCAAAACAGCTGAAAAAAAAATCTTTAAACTCACTTTCCCCACAGGTGGCGAGTCCACCCTGACATCCTGATCCTAGAGTCTTTCTTCAATGCCCCGGGCTGTTAATCTTGCTTTAGCCTTATATGTGCCGTCTGGAAGTACCTTTTCTGTACAAAACCACCTGTAAGATAAGACTGGCTGTCCCCAGTCAGGTAATTCAGTATATATCTCAAATTCCTTCCATCTTTCCAACTCTTTCTGCTTTGGCTTCCTTTATCAGCTTATTTTCCAATTTGTTAGCAGCTACTAAAATCTCTTGTCCATAAGGACTTCTACTGACATTCCTAGCTTGCTCTCTAGTCCTTGTTCTTAAGCTATGGCCTCTACTCACATTTATTTCTCTTTCTGGACTACTACTATATCATCTTTCTCCCATGCAAGCAGAACCCCATTCGCAAGTCCGTGATTTTCTTCTGGGGTCACGACCACTTTCTGGTCCAATGTCAGAACTCATGCTGCGCTTTCTGGGTTTCCAGGTCGTTACCTCGGTTTGCCAATCCATAAGTTTTGTCTCCTGACCTTCATCCTGCATGTTTAGCCAA
Organism: Cetorhinus maximus; assembly: GCF_964194155.1. NCBI lineage: Eukaryota > Metazoa > Chordata > Chondrichthyes > Lamniformes > Cetorhinidae > Cetorhinus > Cetorhinus maximus. Next base: position 89,130,197 of record NC_135879.1, on the reverse strand, counting down.
TGTTTGTATTTACCAGTGGCCTTTCTTGCTCATCCTACGATGGTGGCATCCCTCCATACACTGGTCCCTTCTGGCATGTGTGTTACCTTTGTTCCTACTTTGGATAGTTGCCACTCTGGATAAATAGTGCTATCCGGTACCTCAGTATTATTTTGTTCATTGTCAGTCGACCCTGTATCTGCCATAGTCTGTCCTCATAACTGCCGTGTGTGTGTGTATATATATATATATTTATATATATATTTTTTTTTAATGTGAATTGCAAAGTTGCCTCCTCACTTTGTATATCCTGTTCAGAACCTGTAAAGGTATAGTCAGTACCAATTAACCTCGAAGAATGTACCCTAACAGTTTGATTGCCGTGTTGCACAATTACTATTTTTCCATCACACCTTTTTACCTTGCCAGGTCCTTTCCACTCTTTCCTGCCTTCCCTTTCATAATATACCATGTCTCCTTGTCTAAACTGTATTCCCGATGGTCTTATGCAGTGCCATAGGGCTTCTCAAATTTTCTCCGAAACCTCAGCTTTAATGAAAGCTTTTCTGCCTGCATTTAGATAAGCAGATAAAGTGGAGCTAATGCTAGTCCCTTCTAGAGCAGGGGGAGTATCTGATAACACCGAAGGCAACTTTGGATTTCTCCGTACACCAACTGGTACGGACTGTAACCCCCAACCACTTGCAGAGTTCTTTGCGTGCACCCCACCACGCTAGCGCTGTTTGCAATTTGCAATCTGGTTGATTGGCCAATATTTTGTGTAACATGTTGCCGATTATCGCATGGTTTCTTTCACAAAGATTATTACTAAACAGGCTTTCAGCTAAAGTGTGCATAACTATGATGTTCAAATTTTCACATGCCTCGAAATTCCTCACTGGCAAATTCCCCACCATTATCTGTCAGGAACTTCATTGGTGTTCCTAATCCTGTTCCTACCCATTTCTCCATGACCTTATTGACAATGGTCCTTTCATCTTTACTATGTATTGCAGAGGATAGGCTAAATCTGGTTACCATACCTATGAAATGTAGTAAAAAACCCCAATCCTTGTCCCAAACTTTTAAATCCATAGCCACTGCGTCGTTAAATTCAGAGTAATAGCAAACTCACAACAGTATGTGGTTGTGTCTTGTGATATTTAAAACAAATTTCACACTGAGCAGTGATTTGCTCAATAAGGTCATCATATCCTTTATCAACCACTCCCACATCTTGAAGTAGAATCTTCGGTTTCTGTGGCGCCGGATATGCAAGCTGTCTATGTAACTTCCAAATGATCATCTTTATGTCCACCAAATTCTTATTCCCAGCAGTCAGCAAAACTTCATGAACTTCTTGATGAGAAATCTCTGGCTTCTTCAGTGGGAGGCAGTAATAGCATGACCGAGTAAAACGTAGATCCACATTTTTTTTCTAACACGACCGCTATATCTTTCTTCATGTCAAGCGTCATCAGAGCCCTTTTTACCAATAGCAGTATCCTGCTAGAAACCACAAACAGACTGATCCCTGCTATCTTACAAGGGAAGACCACCCTTTTGGAGGATGTTAATGTGTTATCACCTCTGAACCTTAAACAGGTAGAGCTTTCATACTCCTTGATCTTCTGCTGGTCTGCCTCATCGAGAGACTCCAGGTAGCATTTAAGCCAGTCCGTGCCACACACCGTAGAAGAAGTGCAACCACTGTCCAGGACAGCACTGTTGAAGGAATTGACCTTCAAGATACTCATCACTGGATTCAAACTTTTAATGACAAATAGAATTCCATCATGGCAGTCACCATTATCATTTTCAGTCTCAGAAGAATCCGTTTCATGGGTCACTTCAAAAAGCGATTCTTTTACTGTGGGCAGTTCATTATGTAATATTACTGGGAATCACACCGGAAACACCAAATAACCATCCCCTGTACAGCACTTTTTGGATTTAAGCACCTATGGTCACCGTCCCAGGTGCACTTTTTGTCCTAAATCTCAAATTGACTAGGGTTACCACCATTTTCAGACCTCCTGACATTAACCCCATCTTTGTACTGGAATCTTTGTCTAATACTTGGTTGACCTTGAAATTCGGCCACAGTAGAGTCTTCCAACTTTTGTTTCACAGCATTGTTGTTTGTAATTGCTAAGAAAGTGACTGGGAACAACTATTTTCCTAGAAATCATTTTAGGGTAGCAGCCATTTGATCCAGGAGAGATTTTTCCCCCCGGAATTGAACCCGTTAGTACTAAAAGACTATCAACGTGGGAAATACGAGCACAGTCTAGTAACTTAAATGCCAATACCGACTCTGGAATTTCAAGTTCAAATCTCTGCAGTCTCCTGGATTTTGATGAATGGAACATGATATATTCTTCCATGGATTGATCATCTGATTTCCTAAATCTATCAAAAGATTGTCCAAGCTTCACATGCTTCCAATAACTCATCCTTTATCTAAAAATTGTAACAGAAGCTCCAATCCCTCTTCATGATCCACGTCATCCACTTTCCACTCTGAAAATACTTTACTTCTTATCTTACTTTTGGCTGGTGACGATAACGCCAAAGCCATACTGGCATCTTTCTGGGTATGGAAGTAACCTGGGTCCACATTTCAACTTCAGCCTTCCACTGTTGATAAGGTTCAGAGTAAAAAAAATGGTGGACAGTCAAAGCTTGTGATTTTGCGCTGTCCTTCTGCAATTCCACAACTTAAATGTCAGCAACAGTACACTTCTTTTCCCACAGAGGATCGAGACAAAAAGCTTCATATACAGCAATCAATCAACAAAGCTTAAAGTTCATCCTCTGCTACCGTGTTACTCACAATAAGTGCTTGTGGTGGAAGACTGAATCCAAAGCTGTTTTTTTTTACTTCAAGCTCCTCAGTGTTGCAGACTTTCTAGTAGTTCCACCCAGAGTGTTCCAGCTGTATCTATTTATACTGTTCAGATGGGAGAGCCAATGCCCATCACCTGTTTTAATTAGCAATTGTCTTTAACAAGGTAGTTGCCATGCAATGTGATTATTGTTACATTGAAATTTCTTAAACATTAAATGAAATAAATGATCAGTAAACCTATATTTGGTGGAATTAGGAATCTGGTTTTGATAGTGATAGCCGAGGGACAAATGTTAATCAAGACATAGGAAAACTTGCTACCCTTCTTTGAATAGTGCACGTAGATCTTTTTTATTTACCTAAAAGCTTGGTTTTACATCTCATCCAAAAGATATAATGCTTAACGATGCAACACCATCAGCTAAAACGTGAGCCTAGATTAGGTTCTCAAATTCCAGAATGGAGCTTGAACCTATAATCTTCTGATTCAAAGGCTAGAGTATTACTAATTGAGTCAGGTTGACAGTCATTCAACATTTCTCCAAAAACATCAGATGTTCCTCATGCTATGTTCATGGGTAATTTAGAAATTTCTTAAATCTAACCCTCACATTCACTCATCTCAATGCAAAACTGTTTTACCATTTGGCATTCACCATTTGCTCCTGTCAGATGCTTTGTTTCAAAAATGAATGTGTTTGGTTAAAGGGACCTAACATTTGCAACAACTTACAATTCTGGACTTAAGGAAGCTACAGCGTTTCAATGGGACTGATTATAGCAGAAAAGTTGATGTTGCAAATCTACCTGCCAAGTTCACCAGATCAAATTTTTTTGGAACAGCCTACATTTTTAAAAAAGTTAAGAGAAGGGACCAGCAATCCATCAGGGTTACCATTTTCAATACTGGGCACCAGGATGACATTGACAGGTGCAACAAACCAGCTGATAGAGGATATGCTGCTCCGATTATGGGAACTTGGATGATACAGGCTATAACCTAGTGCACAGTGAAATCTCTAAATTACATATCCCTTAGGGACTGGTATCAGCTGTTCTTATTTTCCAAATGGTCAGTATAATAGAAACAGTTTTTTTTTTATTTGTTCATATGATGTGGGCATCGCTGGCTAGGCAAGCACTTATTGCACATCCCGAATTGCCCTTGCCGTGGGTCTGAAGTCGCATATAGGCCAGACTAGGTAAGGACAACAGATTTCCTTCCCTAAAGGGCATTAGTGAACCAGATGGGTTTTTACAACAATCAACAATGGTTTCATAGACTTTTAATTCCAGATTTTTATTGAACTCAAATTCCACCATCTGTCATCGTGGGATTCAAACCTGGGTCCCCAGGGCATTACCCTGGATCTCTGGATTACTAGTCCAGCAACAATACCACTACGCCATTGCCTCCCCTAAATTGAGATTAATTAGTTGCAACAAGAGTCAAGGGACAAGAATCACCATGCTTCCTACAGGCATTGGCTCTGTTCACTTTGCATTTTCAGTCTAAATTCCCATTTCATTTCAAACGGCTCTCATTTTGAGCAGAATTAATGAATTGGGTTTCTCAGTTTCACTTAGCAGCATAAAGACCGTAACAGGACAAATAAGAAAGGAAATGTAATGAGTGGCTGTGCTGGTATACTGAAGCTTTCAGACAAGTCTGAGGATGGATTGAGGGAGATTTGGGAGGGAAAACACAACAGGTTACATTATGTATCAGAGTGAAATTGCAGGTTTCTGATTGAGCATCAAATCTGCAGGAAGACTGAGTGATAGCTAGGCATTACAGGCCAGTCCATCACTCTATAAAGCAGCAGAGGCATTCAGGACGGCCACCCATCTTTCCTTCCCAAAGCCAAAGTTTCTCAAAAAAAGAGATCCACCATCACCAGAAGCTGAAGGAAAGAGGACAATGGCAGGATCAGGAGAAGAGGAGCAGTTAGACACTGCTGAATGAGTGTATGAACATGGCAATGTGGGCAGGAAACAATGGTCACTCTTGATGTTTGCAGGCGCTTTCCTTGATTTGGAAGGCTGCTGAGGTTAGTGCACGTAGGTCAGTACAAGGAAGCAGTGGCTTGTGAAAGAAACAGCTTTTGTCAAATGGGAAGTTATTTACCCAGCATCCATAATGGCAGAGACACTGTTCTATCCATGGGATAGGGCCGTGTAAGCATTCAATCCCAGAAACAGAGCAATTTCTCTGCCGTTATGGATACTGGGTGAAAAGCTCCCAATTACACAAAAGCCATTTGTGTCACAAAGCCTGCTGAATCCTCATGTTGACCTGGATGCAATGACCTCAGAGAAATGATAGACCCAAGAGAATTTGAGGGCAGAGAGGAAGCATCAGTGTTTATGATTTAGTGAAAGTTCCAGAAATAGCAGCTTTGGAACAGGCCATGCCTTGCGTTTTAAGTTGTAAAAGGGTTTAGTGCTTGGCCATTCTGTTCATTTGTAAAATTGCATTTTGAAAACATATTGCTGCATTTAACAAACTCTTAATATTTTAGCATGATAATATCAAGATGATCACTTTTGGTGATGCATACATTTCCAATTATACTGTTAAAAATCATTCTGGTCATAAATACATACTTTCTGAATGAGCTCTATTCCACCCACAATATCTGCTCCATGTTTCTGAGCGACAGCAGCTTCTTCTGGACTCTGCAAGAACAATATTTCAGAGACCGAGTTCATCATACTAACAATTTACTACTGAGGGGATTTTCATGTATCTTTATAGATACTGCCTTTGAAGTTATTCCATAAGTGAAATAAATCTTGTACTTCACAAGTGGCAAAATCAATAGCAGAATAAACACAGCAATTAAAGATGTACATATTTCACAGAATAGTTGGGACAAACTGTAGCGTTTTTGGCATCCAAAAAGAGACAAATTTCTCAAGTTATGCACAGACAGAAAATAAATCAGAGTTGGTATCTTCAATAGGCAACCTATCAGCTTAACCATATTTCTCAATCATCTGCAGGAACAGGAGAATAATTTGCTTCTTCGTCAATTATAAGGCTTTAGTGAAACTAGCAGGAAAAAAAAATGGATATGTAATTCTTACCTCTGTGAATACCAGCACATTGTTGACAGTTGTCATAAAAGGATAAGGCAGGTGTACAATTTTGACAAATGGATCCACTTTTTTCTGGGATACAAGGAAAAGAACAAGTTAGAAACCAAGTGCAATTTACATTTGTATCCAAGTTATTTAACAAGGAGAGTGGTGAGCTGCTTCCTTTTGACTTCATCATATTTCAGCCCTCAAAGTTTCTGATATCACACCTATGTTGTAAATATGTGCTGAAGAATGCATTTTAACCAAGAAGGAATAACTTAAAAAAAGACACAAGACCACTATAGCCTATTCTCATCCCTTCTTACAGCTAACTCATGAGTAGCTTTGAGAGAGCCATGAGAGCAATTAATCTTCCTGCTCTCTTAACTGGAGGTTGGGCAGCCTACAATGGAGAAAGAAAATTGAAGAGAAGATTTTAGTTATTTTTAAACATTTCTTAAAAAGTACAAGGAAACTATTACTGTTAAAATATAAAAGCAAAATACTGCGGATGCTGGAAATCTGAAACATAAACAAAAATCACTGGAAAAACTCCAAGTCTGACAGCATCTGTGGAGAGAAAGACAGAGTTACTCTGTCTTTCTCTTCACAGATGCTGTCAAACTTGCTGAGTTCTTCCAGCAATTTTTGTTTTTGTTTCTGTTATACTCTGGCCTAACCATTTTCAATTTTCCGGCATATAAAAAAAAACTATAGTCTATAAGTCAATTGAAAGTCTCCTATCTTTGTAAACAAATAAGGCACATACATAAAACCCCAACTGAGGGGAGTGGGGAAATCTATTTCACTCCATTCTTTATTTTAAATTCAACATCTTTTGACATGCAGTTCATGATCATCTGAGGAACAGCAGAATCAAAAGGAGAAAAAGACCCAACACCAACAGGTTTGATTCATTCAACCTAACAGGGCTGCAAATTTGAACTGACATGGGAACTGATCTCAAGACAGCAATCCTGAGAGAGTGCGCTATCAGGTATATAAACAGCAGGAGCTTTTCAGGATGTTTGTATCTAACAGAATGGTCTGGGAACTGGAAGAAACTGATACTTCAGCAGGTACTTGTTCTGAATGCAAGCATTCCAAAGAGACATACCTAATTACAGCAAGCTTAATCTACAAGTGGCACACCCAAAAACACAGAAACACTTGGAGAAACTTAATCAATTACTCATCAAAAAGACAATTTAAAAACAAGTAACTTGGATGATTCTTTAAAGTTCTAAAGTTTTCTATAAGATCAAGCTTCTACTTAAGAATGTAAAGCACAGGCTTGCAAACTTCACCTTCTTCTCCAGCTTCATGTCAAGCCGCAGATCAATATAAACAGGTTGCCTGGGGTAAGTAAAGTCTAACTGCTGAAACTTCTTCAGCATATCAATTGCTGTCTCAACATCATGCATTTTCTTTGGGTAATACTGGATCCGGTAGACATCATCAACTGGCTCCCAAGCTGTCAGACCATATGGCTTATGTCTGTTTAAGTCTGTCTTTCTTTCACTTTTAGGTTTCAGGTTTTCCTTCTTTGGGTCTTTCTGTTCTGTTTTGGAGGGTCTGTCATTTAAAAAAATGGGAAAATTATCGAACAGTTTCATATGGCAAATACAGGACAATGCACAGGACATGTTTTTTTTTTAGTTTGAATTCCACGAGTTAAGCTGTCTTCATAACTCACGAATGAACAAATCAGGAATTATACAGTAAAGGAAACTTCATGTTAAGTTATAGGAAATTTCTTATGCAGTATGTTGCTCATCTAAAGGAATAACTTGTCAAACTGCCTGACTTAAATTTTTTGTGTTTATAAAGAACCCAGATAAGCTGCTGGGACTGCTTTAAGTTTCTAATGTTACAAAAGAACTTCTAATCCCACTGCCTCTCTTCTGCCTTTAGAAAATTAATTGGCCCTTGCTGCCATGGAGCAGAGCTGTGTAAGTCAACTGTCCAGGGATACTGATTTTGTTGTCAAGTGGTTTAATTAGGGACAACTCATGGCTTCATGTGGCACTGAGATACAGTGACAGGCTTGCTAAATGCTCCATATCCCCCTGATTGCAAAGCTCAGCCCTGAAACAAGCTGATCACTCCATGTTACATTCCACTGATTACTTGTAAGTTTAATAAAATAAATGTTTTAAACTTTATGAATTTAGACTTTTTCACAATTTTTTGAGCTCATCAAGGAAAATAATATGAGTACTAGGAAATGCAGCATTCTTTCACATTTAGCACCCAAGTGTCAATCAAACACAACACAAGTGACTGTGGAGTGTGCCCCAACCACCTCAAAAGGCAATCGTGTTCCTAAAACCATCCAATGATCTTGTGAGATTTGGAAGTTGTACTTCAGATTCTAAGGAACTTACAAAGACAGCTTTAACTAACAATCCTCTTGTGCATTGAGTCAAAGGATAGGTACAGGAAACTTTCACCAAATTTGTCTGATGAATATTCTGAGAGGTAAAAGAAGTCCATATGCTAACCTAGCTCCATTAATTAACAAATAGAATGGTCACAGCACAAAATGAGGCCATTTAGCCCATCATGTCTATGCCAACTCTCTGCAAGAGCAACTCACCTCATCACATTCCTCCATCCTTCCCTTATAATCTTGCAATTTCTTCTCTTTAGGTGCTTACCCAATTCCCTTGTGAAAGCACCAATTGAATCTGCCTCCACCACTTTCACAGGCAGTGCATTCCAGATGCTAAACACTCATTGCATAAAAAGGTCTTTCCTCATGACACTGTTGCTTCTTTTCACCATAAACCAGTGTCCTCTAATTGTCAGCTTTTCTGCCAATGGGAACAACTTCTTGTGCTCTACTCTGTCATGACCTCACAAGATTTTGAGCACCTCTTACCAAATCTCCTCTCAACCTTCCCTCCTCTTAGAACAACCCTAAATTCTCTAATCATAGAGTCATAGCAACACAGGAGACCATTCAGCTCATCGAGTCCATGCTGCTCTCTATAAAGCAATCCAGTTAGTCCCATTTCCCCACTCTATCCCCGAAGCCCTGCAAGTTTATTTCCCTCAAGTGCTTATCAACTTGCTTTTGAAATCGTTGATAATCTCCACTTCGACCACTCTTGTAGGCAGAGTGTTCCAGGTCATTACCACTCATGGAGTAAAAATTTTCTTCATTTCACTCTGTATCTCTTGCCCAAGCCTTAAAATTTATGTTCCTTAATCCTTGTACCATCAGCCATAATCTTGTACAACTTCATCAGATCTCCCTCAATCTCCTTTACTCCAGGAGAATAACTCCATCTTCTGCAAGCTAACCTTGTAGTTGAATTCCCTCATCCCTAGATCCTTCTAGTAAATCCCCTCTGCACACTCTCAAGGACCTTTACATCCTTCCTAAAGTGTGGTGACCAGAACTGGACACAATACTCTAGCTGCAGCCTAAGAAGAGCTTTATAAAAGTTCAGCATAACTTCCCTGCTTTTGCACTCAATACTTCTATTTATGAAGCTCAAAATACGATAAGCTATGCTAACTACTCTCTCAATATGTCCTGCACCTTCAAGGGTTTTGCACATGAACTCACAGGTCCCTCCATCCCTCACACTTTTTAGAACAGTGTCATTCATTCTGTATTTTATCTCTTTATCCCTTCTACCAAAATGCATCACTCACACTTGTCTCTGTTAAATTCCATCTGTCATCCGTCTGTCCATTCTGATAACCTTTCAAGTCCTATTGCAATAGATGAGTATCATCCTCACTGTTTGCCACACCTCCAAGTTTGGACCAGATTTTCAGTTTTACTCTACATCCCAATAACCAAGTCATCACATATATCAAAAAAACAAGTGAAGAGGACACTCACTAGAGTGCATACCTCTGCCACACTGTGTTGACTCAACATTATTACAATTACACAGCTCTTTCTCTCTCTTGAGGTTTTTCCCTGCTTGGTTCCCTGCTCCATAACTACAAAGCTGAAAAATTAAATCTTTTTATGAAGAGCTTCCATCTTACTAAAGAGGCCTCAGGTCAATCTACATTCAACAACCTGCGCTGAAAGCTCTGCTCCCATTTTGAAAGGTGACAAATCCACCATAGCAGCAGAGACAATCCAGAACATTCTAAAACAATCAACAACATTCTAATTAAAACAAGCCGCAACATTCTAAAAAAAAAGTCAATCACCCTATCTCCTAATGTTAATGGGTCCTTCAAAAAATTCCAGGATCCGGATCCACATCATTGCCAAGTTAGTTTAAACTCTCTCCAACCGCACTGGTGAACCTCACTGAGAGGACAGTGGACCCAGTCCTTTTGAGGTGCCACCTGTTTCGAATAGGTGCCTTTTGCTCTAGAGCTGGTTCCAATGCCCCAAGAATCTGAAACCCTCCCTCCTCAAGTACACATTGATCCTCCCTATCTTCCTGTTTCTACCCTCGCTGATACATGGCACTGGCAGTACTCCAGAGATTACTACCTTCGAGTCGTCATTCCGAGTAGTCCCCAAGGATGCGTACTAGTTTGAGAGTGGCACACACCCTGAAGAATCCTGCACCTCCCGCCTCTTTCTATTTTTCCGGATGGCCACCCATCTACTATCTTGAACTCCCACTGCCTGTGGGGTGACCAACTCCTGGAATAGCTGATCCAGGAAACTGTCGGCCTCACTGATGCTCCACAGTGACTCCATCGCCCCTCAAGCTTGGAAGTCCTGAGCTCGAGCTTAAGCAGCTGGAGACACTTCCTACACACCCCAAGGTACATGAAGCATCCTGAAGTTCCAACATGGTGGAAATTGCAAGCAACAGATCTCAATTGCTCATCCATGATCTAAAAAAAATCTATACCGTCTTTCAGAATCCAGTTAGTACCTTGTTTAAATTATTATATTTAAATTTACCCATATAATTGAAGTCCCTCATCCCTGGAACCATTCATGTCAATCTTTTCTGCATCCTCTCTAAAGCCTTAACATCCAGTTGAGGTGGAAGCGGTGTTTTATAAAGGCTTTCCATAACTTCTTTGCTTTTGTACTCTATGTTCTATTTTGACCACTTTCTCAACCTGCTGTGCCACCTTCAATGATTATGACCACAAATATCCCCATGTCTCCATTCCTGCACTGCTTTTGCTAGATAATAATGATTAATAAAACTCTCAAGCAGAATAGAAATTTATAATGTATACATTGAAAAAAAACATATAATTTATGTTCAGCCTACGCAAAATAAAATATTTCAACAAGTCTGAGAAATCATACTTCACAGCAGCAAAATGCCTGACCAGAAGGTGCTTCTCCAATAAGGTGGATATGCCGGTAATGTTTTGACCTCCCATTAATATGTGCTTATAGCATCCAGTAAGCACTGAAACATAAGAAAAAAATATGAAAATCATCCATAATATTACATCTAGATACTCATACATTAATAGTTCTTTCATTAAAGTGAACAATAATAGAAAGGGCATTTTGTAGTTGTTTGGTAGTAAAGAACTTTTCATCTTGCTGGATTTGTGTAAGAGCGATGAGCTGTCGCATGATAGATATATGTCAGGGCTTGTCCTCAAGGCTTGCTGCCTTGCTCCTGCACAAAAGTGATGTCCCTTTACACCCTATCTTATCTACGACCAGTTTTGCACAGCAATAATTTGCTGTGATTTGCCAAATGGTTGGGATTTGCCAATAATTTGCCAAATGGTTGGGGAAATTGTTAGTTTTGAACAAGTTTTCCACGGTTTTCACATTTGCGAAGACCATCCAAGACTTGCAGATTGATAGCAATGCTTTGTCCATGTGCTCATTTGGCTTTGCTAGCCTATTCACCAATGTCCCACTAAGGAAGCCATAGATACTGACGCTGCAGCACTATATAACGATGATCTAGTCCCAACACCATTATATGCTGAAATAGGGCGCATCAAAGGCATCCTGCAGAATAATGGCTACCCTGATCAGATCATTTTGCGCTGTAAATCACGTTAACTCATGAACGGGCCTAAGGCCATCATTTTTGACCCTGAAAAGTGTCCAGTCTACCTCAAACTACCCTGGAAGGGCAAGGTATCTTAAAAATTTGAGCAACAGGTTTCATGCTGTTACTATGCAGTAGCAACACGAGTGGTATTCACCACTAACAGGATGCTGCTGTCAAATCAAAAAGACATTCTGCCTATCAGACAAATGAGTAATGTTGTATATGATTTCAGTGCCAGTGTGATCCTAGGTATGTAGGTCATACATCCCAAAGACTGGCAGATCGTATCAAACAGTATGTCCCTTCTGCTTTTTGCAATGGGCAAGGTACCCACCAGCCCCTGCTGGCAAAACTCAAAATGCAGGGTCCAACGTTAGTTGCGATTCAGCGATTGGACAATATTTGCTAAATAATCCTCAGTGTGCTAAAAATTACGCTGATAGCCAATTTAAGATTGTCAGTCGAGCTTGCAGTGTGGCGCATTGGCATGTACTGGAAGCTACATATATTAATACACAGAGCCCTGTTCTTTGCAGACAGAAAGAACACGTACACACATAGCACCTGTTTCAGCTAAACAAAATAAGTGATAGCCATTCGCTGGTTCATTCCTCAGGGCAATGTCTTGACCAATCAGAGTCAAGCTGCCTGGTTTAAAATGTCAACAATGCTTGGTAGTTAACTGAATGCACTATTAACTGGTGCATTCTCCATGGCAACACCTCTATCAATCAGAGCCCAATTGCGAACCAATCAGCACTCTCTTTTCATACAGTATAAAGTTTTGTTTCCCCTTCATTGGTATTCTTGCAATTGTCCTGATGAGTGCAAGATGAAAAGCTTTGACAAAGTGTCTTTTTTCAGCAATACTCAGGACTAATTTGCAGCAAATAAAAGAATTTTTTTAAGATATGTCAACCTTTGTCCAGTGTTCAGACCTGCCAATTGTCACAGTGTAAAAATATACTACTTGAGAAATGCAACACATTTTGAAGCAAATCCATTTATCTATCTGTTAAAAGCCTTTGGAATTCTACTGTCGAGTGGGTGCTGTGGTATCTTGCTGGATTACTTATTTAAATTTAAAATCTATTTTGGACTGTTGCCTTAAAGGGTGTGTGTAGTTGGGAGCCAGGTTAATTAGGAGTTTTGGGATTTGTTATAGTATTTAAGTGCCTGTAATCTTATATATGTGTTTGGATTCTTTTCTTTTGCTAATAAATGTTTTAATTTAATTTTTTAAATCACTAAAGGTGTTAGTGGACTCACTACTTCTGAATTCAGTTCACAAATCTTCTCATAATAAATACAAATTGCAAAACCATTGTGATAGCGTGGTCAAGTTTCCCTTGTGGATTTGGTCTGTCTGGCACATATCACCTGCCACATCATAACAAAGCTGGGGGCTCTTTGCAGGATTTTTGAAATTCCTTGATTGGTTTGGAGTTGGTGAATCTTAAGGCCATGAGTACAGGAAGAACATTAAACTCAGGAGTTGCTGTGAGGGATTTTAAAGTGGTAAGACTGCAAATATGGCTTTATCCATTGCTAAGACTTTTCTGGGAGTGAAAGATATAACCCTGATTGGTTTACAAAAAATATCTAAAGGTAAATTAATAGAATTGGCGGATAAGTTGCAGTTGAGGTTAACTATAGGGGAAAAGAAAGCAGACATAATTGAAGTAATAGTGCAGTGTTTGAAATTGGGAGGGATACCTCAAGCTAGTGAGTCAGTTGAATTGGCTAAGATTCAGTTGCAAATGAAAAAAATTGAGTTGGAGGTGAAAGAAAAGGAACAGGAAAAAGAGAGAGCATTTCAAAGGGAAATGGAAATGAAAAAACTTGATCTTCAGAGGGAGAAATTAGCAATGGAGAAAAGAGAAAAAAAGAGGGAGAGGGGATATCAGCTTAAAAAGCTAGAGTTTAAAAAAGAGATCTCAGGTGCTGAGGAAGGTTCCGATGTGTATATGACCACTCTTAATTTAAAACCCAGTGGGGAGATGTTTAAGTTTGTGCAGGCACTTAACGAAGTTTAAGGAAAGGGATGTACAGGCGTTCTTTATTTCGTTTGAGAAGATAGCTCAGCAGATGAAATGGCCACAAGAAATCTAGACATTGCTTTTACAGTCTAGGTTGGTAGGTAGAACTCATGAGGTATATGCATCGCTGTCAGAAGAGATGTCGATGGATTATGATGCCGTAAAAAAGGCTATTTTGAGAGCATATGAGTTGGTTCCTGAGGCATACAGGCAGAAATTTAAGAATATAAGGAAACAACCTGGTCAGATTTATATTCAGTTTGAGAGATTAAAACAAAGTAATCTTGACCATTGAATATGGGCATTAAAAGTAGAGACAACATATGCAGATTTTAGAGAAGTAATTCTTTTGGAAGAATTTAAAGATTCAATTCCTTCGGAAGAATTTAAAGATCCAATTTCTTCGGAAGTGAGGACTCACGTGGATGAACAGAGAGGTGAAACAGCTAGGCAAGCAGCAGAGATAGCTGATGATTTTGAGTTAGTTCATAGATGCAAACCTTTTTTTGTCACCCTTTTAAATCAGAGAAGGATAGGAAGTGGGAAGGTGAAAGGAAGATAGTTCGTCAAGGAAGAGAAGGAGCAGTTCGAAATTTTCAAGAAGTTTCTCTTCAGACCAAGCAGGAAGGTGCTGAGGGTAGAAGTGACACTTGAAAACTGAGGTGTTTCATTGTAATAAGGTGGGGCACACAAAGTCAAAGTGGTAGAGTTTACAGGGAAAACCCATTGTAGTAATTGGAATGCAGAAAAGGTCTGGAAATAAGAGCACTGTGGGTTCTGAGATCCACATTTATTTCGAGAGGATTAGAATATAAAAGCAGGGATGTGCTGCTGAGGCTTTATAAGGTGGACCACATTTAGAATATTGTGAGCAATTTTGGGCCCCGTATCTCAGGAAAGATGTGCTGGCCCTGGAGAGGGTCCAGAGGAGGTTCACGAGAATGATCCCAGGAATGAAAGGCTTAACATATGAGGAACGTTTGAGGATTCTGGGTCTATACTCGATGGAGTTTAGAAGGATGAAGGGGGATCTGATTGAAACTTACAGAATACTGAAAGGCCTGGATAGAGTGGACGTGGAGAGGATGTTTCCATTAATAGGAGAGACTAGGACCTGAGGGCATAACCTCAGAGTAAAGGGAAGACCTTTTAGAACAGAGATGAGGAGAAACTTCTTTAGCCAGAGAGTGGTGAATCTATGGAATTCATTGCCACAGAAGGCTGTGGAGGCCAGGTCATTGAGTGTATTTAAGACCGAGATAGATAGGTTCTTGATTGGTAAGGGGATCAAAGGTTACAGGGAGAAGGCGGGAGAATGGGGTTGAGAAACTTATCCGCCATGATTGAATGGCGGAGCAGACACGATGGGCCGAATAGCCTAATTTCTGCTCCTATGTCTTATGGTCTTATGTAGCTGGGTCACAGATGTTGGTGATGCCTACTGTAGTCGAGCAGCATGTGGAAGTGCATTCAACAGAGGTATTGCGCAAAGAACATCCTGGGTTGTTTCCAGATTTTGTAGTAACCAGATCATAAACTCTCAGGTTAAAATAGGAAAAGGGGGAGTTTAAAAGGCAGGGAAAATTTGCTGATATTCAATTAGCTGGATCTGTTTTTGAAAAGATTGTACATGAAGAGAAGGTTGAAGGCAATGAAGTAAGGGGACCACTTAAGTTGATTCAGGAGAAGTTAGTGGATCAGGAGTCGGAAACTACTCTCCTGGAATATATGACAAACTTCAGAGAAAGATTGAACAGGGCTTGTGAGTTAGCTCAAGAACATTTATAGATATCACAATGGGTGATGAAGGTGAAGACAAATAAGAGAGCCAAAGCTCGTAATTTTGTTGCTGGGGAAAAAGAAGTGTTAGTTTTGTTACCAATATTGGATGAACCATTAAAGGCAAGGCTTAGTGGGCCTTACGGGATTGAAAAGAAACTGAAGTAAATTATTTAATAAATACACCAGATATAGGAAAGAAACAAAAGGTGTGTCATGGAAATATGCTTAAAAAGTAATTTGACACGGAAGATAACCAAAAGGAGATATTAGTGGTGGTAGATAAAATGAAAGAGGTAGAAATGAAAGATTCTGAAGGTGATTTTCCTCTAATCAAGTTGGACAATGAGGGGGTGCTTAAAGATTTAAAATAATATTGAGTTGCCTTCCAGACAAGTGTCAAAGTGATTTGGAGAAGCAGTCACACAAAGCTATTTGTGGGAATAAGCTGTGGAGGACAAATTTAGCTACACGTGATGTAGATGTTATGATTCAGTTTCAATAAGGCAACATCCTTATAGATTGAATCCAGTGAAATTATTATAAGTACAGAAAGAAATCGAAATCATCCTTCAGAATGGCATTATTGAGTCTAGTTGCAGTAACTGGAGTTCGCCTATTGTGATGGTACCCAAACCCGATGGGACACAAAGCTGTGTGTGGATTATCGAAAAGTAAATGCAGTGACAAAAGCATATTCATATCCTATTCCACGGTTGGAAGATTGCATTGAGAAAGTGGGACAATCAAAGTTTATCACAGAGATTGAAAAGCTGAGAGGATATTAGCAAGTACCGTTATCGGCGAGAGCAAAAAAGATATCAGCTTTTGTGATGCCAGATGGAGTATATCAGTTTAAAGTTATGCCATTTGATACGAAGAATGCACCAGCAACATTTCAAAGCCCGACAAAAAAAGTAATTGCAGGGCTGAGCAATTGTGCTGTTTATACTGACGACTTGGTAGTTTTCAGTCAAATGTGGGAGGAGCATTTACAACATCTGAAAGAACTGTTTGCTCAGCTAATTTGATGATGAATTTGGCTAAGAGTGAATTTACAAAAGCACAAGTTACATATCTAGGCCATACCATTGGACATGGTAAGGTGGCTCAGACCGATGTGAAAGTAAAAGCTATCGTCAATTTCCCAGTGCCTACAACAAAACGAGAAGTTTTGAGATTTCTGGGCATAAGTGGATTTCACTGGAAGTTTATACCAAATTTTAGCAGTGTGCTTGCTCCATTGACTGAATTGCTAAAGAAGAACAAGAAGTTTCAATGGACACAGGAGTGTCAGAATGTATTTGACAGTTTAAAAACTGTATTAACTACAACGTCAGTTTTGTCAGTACCTAATTATGCCAAGCAGTTTAAGTTGATTTAAGTGATGTAGATATTGGTGCTGTATTGTTACAAGAAGATGAAACTGGAATTGAGAAGCCGATAAGGATATTTTTCACAAAAGCTGGGCGTACATCAGAGAACATATTAAACCATCAAAAAGGAGACTCTAGGTCTGGTGGTAGTGTTGCAACATTTCAAGTTTTATGTTGCAAGCAATTAGTCAGAAACAATTATTTATACAGACCACAATCCTTTAAAATTTCTAGACAAATTTCAACAACAGATTGCAAGACTGTCCAGATGGAGTTTATCACTGCAACCATTCACAGGTTATACATGTGGCTGGGCAAGGAAATCTAACTTGTCAAGAGTTTAAAGCTCAAAGGAAATTGGACATTTAAAACCTGGACGCTGGACTGAAATGACTTCTGTTGATACAAATAATTTGGATATATTGTTATGTTAATGCATGTACCGAGTAATGTAATAGTTTGTGTATATAGTTAAGTACAGTAAGTAATGCAAGATGGGTTGAGAAAATGAAGCTGTCTTTCAAAATTATGATGGTTCACTTTTTACGTAAGGATAGAGGTGTTACGAAACTATCACATTTTTCTTAATAGTATTGTGGGATATTGTAAGGTAGGTTTATGGTTCTGAGTGTGGATGGTTCTGTCAGTGCAATTGATTTAATTGAATTAGAGTCAGATAGACTGCAAGGTTGAAATTATCAAATGAACCAGGTGTAAAAAGGGTACTTGAAATGCTAATGAGCGAGCTCATGTACAAGAGTCAATAAGGTATAAATGAAACATGTATTTTAAGAAAGTGGGAAGTTGTTTGATTTTCAAAGGGATGGTAGGATGTCTGCAACTAACAAGATAAATGGGGCAAGGTTATTACGTTTATTTATCCCAAAACGAATAGGCTATATTGACATCATGAAAAATGTTTATATTATGGGAAAAGTAAGTTTCTAAACACATGTGAAACAACGGGATTCTACACATTAGCGTGGCCAAGTTCCCTGTGTAGATTTGGTCTGCCTGGCACATGTCACCTGCCACATCATAACACACTCTCTCACCCTCTCCCTCCCCCCTGGATGATAACTCTCTCTGCCACCCACCCCTCCCAGGACAATAACACACTCTACCTCCCCCTGGATGACAACACACTCTCTCCCCGGATGTTAACACAATCTCTCTCCCTCCCCCTGGATGATAACACACTCTCTCTCCCTGCCCCCGATGATAACACACTCTCCCTCCCTCTCCCCAGATGATAACACATTCTCCCTCCCTCCCTCCGATAACACACTCTCTCTCTTCCTCCCCCTCCCTTCGGATGATCACACACACACACACACTCACTCCCTCCCTCTCCCCGGTTGATAACACACTCTCTCCCCCCCCCCCCCCCAAATGATAACACACACACACTCCCTGGATGATAACACACTCTCTCCCCCCCCAGGATTATACCCTCTCTCTCCATCTCCCTCCCACCGAATGATAACACACACTCTCCCTAACTCTCCCTGGATGAAAACACACTCTCTCTCTGGATGATAACACCCTCTCCCTCCCCCCGGAAGATAACACGCACGCTCTCCCTCCCCCCTCCGGATGATAACACGCACGCTCTTCCCTCCCCCCCCCCGGATGATAACACGCACGCTCTTCCCTCCCCCCCCCGGATGATAACACGCACGCTCTTCCCTCCCCCCCCCCCCCCCCCGATGATAACACGCACGCTCTTCCCTCCCCCCCCCCCCCCCCCGGATGATAACACGCACACTCTCCCTCCCCCCGGATGATCTCTCTCTCTCACTCACTCTCTCTCCCCCTCCTTTATGTAAATATTAGAATTGTTCAACGACGTCATAAAGATCTCCGGGCGAACCAGAATGAGCTTAAATTACGTCACCAACTGACCTCGGCCCGCAGCCGCCATGCTGCCGATATGCAGAATGTTCCGTTTGTTTAATGTGTCCCTCCCGCTGCAGACTCCCGCACATCAGTTCCGGGCTCCCTCGGATCAAACCAGTGCTTTTGAACAAGCCGCAGCTACAGATTTTCAATTAACACTGAATATTTCGCGGTCTTTGTCTTCTCCCCAAAATCAACTATTCATAAGGCTGAATTAGGGAATTAAAAATAGACATGGCGGACTCATTCCCAGTGTAAATAATTATATTAACTGAGAAAATGTACAAATGCCAAATCAGAAAGGAGAGCACATTGGTGCAGCTAGGAAAGGGGACCATATTCAGAAAGATGAGGAGGCAGTTGCAGGGTGAACAAATGTTTTGAAATAAAATAAGGGGCATTTGGACTTTGAGACCGCGGCGGGTGTGTTTCTGGTTTCCAGAGGGTCTGGAATGGGGGAGGTGTGCATGTTGACAGAGAAAAAGCGAAGGCAAGGATCTCCCAGGCTCAGTGTGCCACAGGCTGTCCGAGAAATAAGGGGAAAAAAGCATCCCCATCAGTGACGCAAGACAAGCAATCAAAATAAGGGACAATCCCTTAAAATAGAGGACAGTTGGTCACCTTAAGAAGGTTTAAAAGTTTGAAAGAGTAGTGTGGAGCTAAAGATTCTGCCACCTATGGTGGAACAAGATAAAGGGGGTATTGAAAATACTTGAATCAACATGCTAAACAGCTGGGACTCGGGCCCTTTTTTGATTGACCTGTTGGAGGGACAAAGTTGATCAAGTGTCTTTTTTTTTGTAAAAATATACTTTATTCATAAAATATCTTCACATTCCAAACCATTTCAAAAACAACATTACAAGGGTACAATCCAGGTTAAACTTTTACAAAATGTATCACCAGGTGCATCAGTACAAACAATATTACAATCATTTACAGCCTTTCATTTTGATCTGTACAGCCCGAGGGGCTCTAAACAGTTCCCAGTCTCTCGGTGCGCTGTGGTAGAAAGGTCTTAGACAGCGACCCTTCCCCATTGTGCCTTTGCGGCAGCTGCCCCAAGCTTTAGTGCGTCCCTCAGCACGTAGTCCTGGACTTTGGATTGTGCCAGTCCGCAACAATCGGTCGGGGACAACTCTTTGCGCTGGAAGACCAACAAGTTTCGGGCAGACCAAAGCGCCTCTTTCACCGAGTTGATGATCCTCCAGCTGCAGTTGATGTTTGTCTCGGTGTGTGTCCCTGGGAACAGCCCGTAGAGCACAGAGTCCTGTGTCACAGAACTGCTCGGGATGAACCTCGACAGCAACCACTGCATCTCTCTCCAGACTTTCTTTGCAAAGGCACAATCCACAAGGAGGTGAACAACGGTCTCTTCCCCACCACAGCCACCTCGAGGGCAACGTGCAGAGGGGGTGAGACTCCTGGCGTGTAGGAAGGATCTGACGGGGAGGGCCTTTCTCACCACCAGCCAAGCTACGTCTTGGTGCTTGTTGGAAAGTTCTGGCGATGAGGCATTCTGCCAAATGACTTTGACAGTCTGCTCGGGGAACCATCCCACAGGGTCCACCCTCTCCTTTTCCCTCAGGGCCTCTAGGACGTTACGTGCTGACCACTGCCTGATGGACTTGTGGTCAAAGGTGTTCTTCTGCATAAATTTTTCCACCAGGGACAGGTGGTACGGCACAGTCCAACTACTTGGAGCGTTCCGCGGCAGCGTGGCCAGACCCATCCTTCGCAACACCGGGGACAGGTAGAACCTCAGCACGTAGTGACACTTGGTGTTTGCGTACTGAGGGTCTACGCACCGCTTGATGCAGCCACACACAAAGGTGGCCATCAGTATGAGGGCGATGTTGGGCACGTTTTTTCCCCCTTTATCTAGAGGCTTGTACATCGCGTCCCTGTGGACACGATCCATTTTCGACCTCCAGATAAAGCGGAAGATGGCTCGAGTGATCGCCATCGCGCAGGAGTCTGGAATGGGCCAGACCTGCGCCACGTACAACAACAGCGAGAGTACCTCACACCTGATGACCAGGTTCTTACCCGCAATGGAGAGGGAGCGTCGCTCCCACATGCCCAGTTTCCTTTTCACCATAGCCACTCGCTCCTTCCAGTTTCTAACGCATGCCCCGGTCCCTCCGAACCATATCCCCAGCACCTTCAGGCCGTCAGCCCTGACAGTGAAGGGGACAAAGGATCGGTCAGCCCAGTTCCCAAAGAACATGGCCTCGCTCTTCCCACGATTTACCTTGGCTCCCGAGGCCAGTTCGAACTGGTCGCAGATGTGCATCAGTCTGCGCACCGACAGCGGATCCGAGCAGAAGACGGCGACGTCGTCCATGTACAGGGAGGCTTTTACCTGAGTGCCTCCACTGCCTGGGATCGTCACTCCTCTTATGCCCGGATCCTTCCTGATGGACTCGGCAAAGGGTTCTATGCAACACACGAAAAGGACAGGCGAGAGAGGACAGCCCTGCCTGACTCCAGATTTAATCGGAAAGCTATCTGTTTCCCACCCATTGATTGAGACTGCGCTACTGATGTTAGTGTAGAGCAGTTGGATCCAATTTCGAATTCCCTCCCCAAACCCCATTTTGGAGAGCACATCTCCCATGTAGGTGTGCGATATTCTGTCAAAGGCCTTCTCCTGATCCAAGCTGATGAGGCAGGTATCCACACCCCTGTCCTGTACATAGGCAATCGTATCCCTGAGCAGCGCCAGGCTGTCAGAGATCTTCCTGCCTGGCACAGAGCAGGTCTGGTCAGGGTGAATCACCAATTCCAGAGCGGATTTGACCCGATTGGCGATGACCTTGGACAGAATCTTATAGTCCATATTCAACAGTGAAATGGGTCGCCAATTTCTAATTTCCTCCCTTTCCCCCTTGTGCTTGTAGATGAGGGTGATGATGCCTTTCCTCATGGATTCTGACATACTACCGGCCAGGAGCATACTCTCATACACTCCTAGCAGGTCTGGGCCGATCAAGTCCCACAGAGCCGAATACAACTCCGCCGGCAAGCCGTCGCTTCCGGGGGTTTTACTCTTCTCGAAGGACTCGAGGGCCTTAGTCAGTTCATCAGGAGTTAGCGGTTTGTCCAGGCTCTCCCGCGTACTGTGGTCTAAGACCTCCGTGATAGAGGACAGGAAGGACTGGGAGGCCGTGCTGTCCGTGGGCTTCACGTCATACAATCCGGCATAAAAGGATTTGCTGATCCTCAGAATGTCGGACCGTGATGACTTTACTGAGCCGTCTTCTTCCTTCAGGCTGCTGATCACAGAGCGCTCTCTGTGTACCTTTTGGAAGAAGAAACGTGAGCACGTCTCATCCTGCTCCACGGAGCGGACTCTGGAACGGAAGATGATCTTGGAGGCCTCCGAGGCAAAGTGCGAGGCTTGCTGGCCCTTCACCTCTTGGAGCTCCTCCTTGACATCGACCCCCATCGACTGCAGCCGGAGCAGATTCTGCATCTTTTTCTGGAGTCGGGACATTTTCCTCTGTTCCTTTCTAGCTTTCTGGGTGCCTTTGAGGATGAAAAACCTCTTGATGCTTCCCTTGATCGCTTCCCACCAGTGTGTCAGGGACTCAAAGAGGGGTTTCACGGTTCTCCAACCTTTGTAATCCCTCTTGAGCTCCTCAATGTTCTCTGGGGTCAGCAGTTGCACATTTAGCTTCCATGCCCCCCTGCCCACCCTCAGGTCCTTCTCCAAGTGGCAGTCCGCCAGTAGGAGGCAGTGGTCAGAGAAGAACACCGGCTTGACCTCGGTGGATCTGACTGTGAATGCACGGGACACAAACAGGAAGTCTATCCTGGAACGAATGGACCCGTCTGGCCGCGACCAGGTGTATCTACGCTGCGCTCCGTCTGCAGGGTTGCTGAAGACGTCGTGCAGCTTGGCATCCTTAACTGTTTCCATCAGGGATCTGGACGTAGCGTCCAATCTGCTGCCGGCCCTGCCGGATCGTCCAGCCGCATCGATGATGCAGTTGAAGTCCCCGCCCAGAATGACCGGCCTGGAGGTCGCCAGCAGCAGTGGGAGCTGCTGAAAAACCTCCAGCCGCTCAGCCCCTTGTGCCGGGCCATACACGTTAATTAACCGGAGTGGAGCGTTCTTGTACATTACGTCTGCTACGAGGAGTCGCCCGCCCACCACCTCCTTGACCTCGGAGACGGTGAAGTTGCCTCCCCGCAGCAGAATACCCAGGCCGGAGGAACGAGAGTCGTTTCCGCCCGACCAGATCGATGGCCCGTGGGACCACCATCGTGACCATTGCCTGTAGGAGCTGAGGTGCGGTATCGCACACTCCTGCAGAAACAACAGGTCAGCTTTGACCTTGGCTAGGTAGTCCAAGGTCGCAACACATCGCGTAGTAGATTTAATGCTACGCACATTTATGGATACAATCTTTAAACCCATTTTAAAGCATTTATTCTCCTACCAAACCCACTGTCTCTGAGAGTCCCAGACCTTTAGTCTGCTCCTTCATACCCGTAGTGAGCTCAAATTCCTTCACTTTGGATGGGCTGAGGTAGATCTCCTTGGCCGTGTTCTGCTCCGGTGGCATCTGGAGGTTCACGTAGAGAGTGGGTTTTGAGATGACCTTTGCTGGAGAAGCTTCTCCAAAACTCACCCCCTCTGGGGTGTTGCTGTTCCCGGCTTCCTGGAGCTGGGGTGCGATGATTGCCTCACTGCTCCCAGATTCCAGGGGCTGTGGTGCACTGGCCTCCTCAGGTTGCAGGCAAAGTTGGGGTGCGCTGGTCTCCTTGTTGTCTCCAATTTTCTGGAGCTCGGGTGTCTCGTCCTCCAACGCCCTGGAGCTTTGCCGCCTCTTCTGTCGGTGCCGCCCTGGCACTTCATCATCCGAAGAGCTGCTGCCCTTGTCATCCGTGTCGGATGGGAGACGCCTCTTGCCGCTTCTCTGGGAAACGCCTTTGCTTCTTCTTCGCTCCCTCTTACTTTTCTTGTTCTTCACCGTCCGCCACTCCCCCTGCTGCTTTTCCACTGCTGCCTCCTCCTCCATTGATTCGCTGTCCTGAGGACTGGGAGGTTCAGGGGGTAGTGCTGTTGATTGGCTCTCTGTTGCCTCAATCTCTTTCTCCACCTTGTCTCTCTCTGTGTCCTCCTTTGTCCCGTTGAGCTCCCTGGGGGCCTTGGTGGTTGGAGTGACACGAAACATTTCTTCTGCTTCCCCCTGGTCGGCTTTGGCTGCCTGTGCGTAAGTACGGCAGCGTTTGGTGCAGGTCCTGTAGAGGTGACCTGCCTCGCCACACAGGTTGCAGCACTTGGCCTGTTTGCAGTCTTTTGTCTGGTGCCCTTCCTGTTTGCAGATCTTGCAGAGGGAGGCGCTGCAGTTGGCCGCCACATGACCAGCCTTGCCGCATGAGCGACAATGCTTGGGTTGCCCAGCGTAGACCAGGTAGCCACGGTTTCCCCCGATAGCGAAACTGGAAGGAGGGTGGAAAATGGCTCCCTTACCATCGGTCTTTAGCGTGACCTTAAACAGGCGTTTGCCTGTCCAGATCCCCAAGTCGTCTCGAATCTCGGTGCCGCTCCCCACCTTATCGAAGTACCTGGTGAGGAAGGTGACCACGTCGGCGACAGGGACGAAGGGGTTGTACACATGCACCATCACCACACGTTCCCGTTGCAATGGCAGAGAAAAGTGCGGCTCCGCCGTCAGGATCTTCATCTCCGGCAGGTCTCTCTTCTCCTCGAACACCCTCAGGAGCCGGACGCATGACAAAGTTGATCAAGTGTCACCAAACAGAAACATTGTAGGCGGGTTTATGGAGCCTGCAAGAGCAGGAAAGGTGTGTGGTGTTGTATATGTCTGCATGCCACTGTAATGTAAAAATGCTCAGCAGAGCAAGGTTGAACATAGGATTGGAGAATAGCACCACCCAGGATGTGATGCATATGATGTAATAGACTGTGAGACCAGTCCAGAGAAAAAAAACACTGGAGCCAGCATGCATGGAGGTGACAGCACCCTGCATGACAGTAACCTGGTACCTGCAAATAGCTAAAGGTTAAGAATAAACAGTTCATGTTGTAATATACAAGTCTCAAAATCTCATCTTTGAGACATTTGAAGAACCCATAATACAACATGTGGGGTGACTGGTGCTGGCCAAAATGTTGATTTCCTGACAGCAGGTTGAGATACAGATATTAAGTCAGTAGCGTGTTCTGGCATGTCGGGCCTCATGCTGTCCTGTGGTGGGTTCGTACTTGTGATACATTTGCATGTCATGAATAATTATTACTGTAAGACTTTTAAAAACTATGTCCTACCTTCAAAAGTCAGTGGTACACAAGAATCTTGTGGGACCTGGTTCAAGCTTGCTTAAAGGTAGCATGCAATAGTCGGTTTTGGCTATGGTCAGTGGTTTTCCTTGTTGAGCACTATGGCACAAGTGGGGAGAGCAGAAGAATGGCAGCTTGCATGGAGGCTCGGGACTGGCAAGGGTGAGTCAGTAATCAGGGCAATGGTTGTGGGCTGGGATCGGGAGCATGGAGGAATTGACAGAGGATCCAAGGGAAGACAGAAGTTGAGGTCGGAGACATGAAGGAGTGGAAGAGCGAAGGGCCTGGTGTCTTAGGTGTGGTGGAGGGGTGGTGGGTACAGTCAGTCAAGGTAAGAAAATGAGGGGCTTAAAGAGTGGTGTCAGTACTGTCCACAAGTGCGTCCATCTCAAGAGTGTTAGCTAGCACAGTCCTTACAAAGGGCTTTGAGTTCACCTACAACATTTCAGTTATCCCTGCTGAGAGGATCTCGGACAATGTCCTTTACAATGCATAGAAAAGAAGGTCAGCTGAGCCTGGAACCTCAGCTATGTCTTACAGATTGGCAAGTACAACATTGGACACTAAAATGGACAATCAATAAAGAGCGAACACAAAAACACATCATTGTTTCTTCCACAATAAAGAAATGTCCCTCACTCCCCTGTAAGGATGCATGCCAACCATAAGGCATGGCAGTACATTTAACTCTCTGATTAAGCTAGTCTCAACAAATAATGATGATGCACACATGAATAAAGTGAAACCAATGTAATGTGAAATATTTTCAAGTGAAATTTAAATTTGAAAAACAACCGTGCCACCTTTATTCTCTCAATACGTCTTATGTTATTGGCAATGGAGTTGGGCAGGAAAGATGTGGCTGTGATGCATAGCCTCCCTGTTTCTCCAGGGAGCCCACCCGTACCTGCAGCGTTACCAGTTGATGATGAAAAGCTTCCCCTGCTGTGTGATCACACATTTCTGCCATGCATGTCGCCAGAACTTTAGATTTTAATTGTAATCACGTGAACTAGCAAGAAACAAGAGGGCCCAACTGGCATCCACTTCCTATTCTGCCATAGGGAACAGCGCGCCACAGCTAAAATTCCATCCATAAAGTTTATATTACAGTTGGCCTTGTAAGGCAACATTAATAAATAAGCAAAAGATTCCTATTAAATAATATGCTCGGTAAGCAATGAAAACGAATACCAATTACATTTATATTCTCATTGGCGCCTACAGTCCATTCCATATCTTCAATGCTTCAAAACTACAAACCCTTCATTTCTTCTTGTACCAGGTGACGGGGAGAGCAGCAGGGCCTGTTTTATATTTGTTCTGATCAGTGGTAACCCCCCACGATATTGACAGTGGGGGATTTAGCGATGGTAATGTCATTGAATGCCATGGGGTGATGCTCAGATTCTCCCTTGTTGGAGTTGGTCATTGCCTGGCACTTGTGTGGCGTAACTGTTACTTACCACTTGTCAGCCCAAGCCTGGATATTGACCAGGTCTTGCTGCATTCGGACATTGACTGCTTCAGTATCTGAGGAGTTGTGAATGGTGCTGAACATTGTGCAATCATCAGCAAACATCCCCACTTCTGACATAATAATGGAAGGAAGGTCATTGATGTAGCAGCTGAAGGTGGTTGGGCTGAGGACACTATCCTGAGGAACTCCTGCAGTGATGGCCTGGAGCTGAGATGATTGACCTCCAACAACCACAACCATCTTCCTTTGTGCTAGGTATGACTCCAACCAAGAGTTTCCCCCCTTATTCCCATTGACTCCGGTTTTACTAGGGCTCCTTGATGCCACACTTGGTCAAATGCTGCGTTGATGTCAAGGGCAGTCACTCTTAACTCACCCCTGAAGTTCAGCTCTTTTGTCAATGTTTGAATCAAGGCTGTAATGAGGTCAGAAGCTGAGTGACCCTGGCAGAACGCAAACTGAGCGTCAGTAAGCAGGTTATTGCTAAGCAAGTACTACTTGATAGCACTGTTGATGACCCCTTCCATCACTTTGCTGATGATCAAGAGTAGACCGATGGGGCGGTAATTGGCTGGGTTGAATTTGTCCAATATTTTGTATACAGGACAAACCTGGGCAATTTTTTTACATTGCCAGGAGATGCCAGTGTTGTAGCTGTATTGGTACAGCTTGGCTAGGGGCATGTTCTGGAGCACAGGTCTTCAGTACAATTGCCTGAATATATAAGGGCCCATAGCCTTTGCAGTAACCAGTGCCTTCAGCCATTTCTTGATATCATGTGGAGTGAATAGAATTGGCTGAAGACTGGCATCTGTGATGCTGGGGACCTCCAGAGGAGGCTGAGATGAATCATCCACTCAGCACTTCTGGCTGAAGCTTGTTGCAAATGCTTCAGCCTTATCCTTTGCACTAATGTGCTGGGCTCCCCCATCATTGAGGATGGCAATATTTGTGGAGTCTCCTCCTCCAATGAGTTGTTTAATTGTCCACCACCATTCACGACTGGATATGGCTAGACTGCAGAGCTTAGATCTGATCAGTTGGTTGTTGAATTGCTTAGCTCTGTCTATCACTTGCTGCTTATGCCATTTGACATGCAAGTAATCCTGTGTTATAGCTTTACCAGGTTGACACCTCATTTTTAGATATGCCTGGCGCTGCTCCTGGCATGCCCTCCTGTGCTCTTCATTGAACCAGGGTTGATTCCCTGGCTTGGTGATAATTGTAGAGTGAGGGATATGCTGGGCCATGAGGTTCCAGATTGTGGTTGAGTACAATTCTGCTGCTGCTGATGGCCCACAGCGCCTCATGGCTGCCCAGTCTTGAATTACTAGATCTGTTTGAAATTGATCCCATTTAGCACGGTGATAGTGCCACACAACATGATGGAGGGTATCCTCAATGTGAAGGTAGGACTTCATCTCTACAAGGACTGTGCTACCGATACTCTCATAGACAGATGCATCTATGACAGGCAGGTTAGTGAAGATGAGGTCAAGTAGCTTTTTCCCTCATCACCTGCCACAGACGCAGTCTAGCAGCTACGTCGTTTATGTCTCAGCCAGCTTGGTTTGTATTGGTGCTACCGAGCCACTCTTGGTGATAGACATTCAAGGCCCCAACCAAAGTACATTCTGCACTCTTGCCACCCTTAGTGCTTTCTCCAAGTGGTGTTCAACATTTTTAGGTTTGCCTGGTGCTGCTCCTGGAGGAGTACTGATTCATTCCCTGCGCCACCCCCCCCCAACAAACCCACTGGCGGTATGTGGTAATCAGCAGGAGGTTTCCTTGCCCATGCTTGATCTGATGCCATGAGGCTTCATGGGGTTCAGAGTCGATGTTGAGGACAGTCCCAGGGCAACTCCCTCTTGACTGTATACCGCTGTGCTGCCACATCTGCTGGGCCTGTCCAGTGGGACAGGTCATACCCAGGGATGGTGATGGTGGTGCCTGGGACATTATCTGTAAGATATGATTCTGAGTATGACTATATCTGGCTATTGCTTGACTAGTCTGTGAGACCGCTCTCACAATTTTGGCACAAGCCCCCAGATGTTAGTTAGGAGGACTTTGCAGGTTGACAGGGCTGAGTTTGCTGTTGTCATTTCCAGTGCCTAGGTCGATGCTGGGTGGTCCGTCCGGTTTCATTTTTTATTGACTTTCTCGCAGTTTGGTACAACTGAGTGGCTTGATAGGCCATTTCAGAGGGCATTTTAGAGTCAACCACATTGCTGTGGATCTGGAGTCACATGTAAGACCAGGTAAGGACGGCAGATTTCATTCCCTAAAGGGCATTCGTGAACCAGTTGGATTTTTACGATAATCAACAATGGCTTCATCGTCCTATGTCATCGTTCTATTATTAATTCTAGATTTTTATTGATTGAATTCAAATTCCACCATCTGCCGTGATGTGATTCAAACCCAGGTCCCCAGAGCATTACCCTGGGTCTCTGGATCACTAGTCCTACATTTCCTGTTTTTATTTCTAGTTTCTAGTAACAGCAGTATTTTGCATTTCTATTAATAACTAATTCTTGCAAAAAATTCTTGAAAATTAAGTAAGAATGAAACTTTCTGGTGAAATTTAATTGTTCTTTGCATTTGCATTCCAAAGAGGGAAGAATGAGTTCATGGGGCAGGATTTCCTGTGGGGAAATTACTTTTGTTTACTCAACGAGTTGTTATGATTTGGAATTCACTATCTAGAAGGGTGGTGGAAGCAGATTCAGTAACTTTTGAATGGGAACTGGAAATATATCTAAAACGAGAAATTTGCTGGGCTACAGGGGAAAGAGCAGAAGAGTGGCACTAAATTGGTTCCTCCTCCTCCATGTCCTAAGAAGGCTTTGGCGATCATGGACTTCCATTGGATTGGCCTATGATTATGCTTGGTAAAGTATGGCAGTGGTTTGCCATTACCTTTTTCAGTATAGCAGACCAAGAAATTCTCCTGCTCTTATCGCCTGCCATCAGGTGTATTGGAGAGATTTACAGGCTGGTAGCCAATCTGTTTGACCACATTATAAATGAACTTTCCATGGCCATCGAGTCCTGAAGTGAGACTTAAACCTAGAGCTCCTGGCCTTGAGGTGGAGACACTCCCACTAAATTGGTTAGTTCTTTCAAAGAGCTGGCACAAGCATGATTGGCTGAAAGGCCTCCTTTGGTGCTGTAAAATTCTATGGCATAAATACAAAACCACATGGCATGACATAACCATCGTTGCATAAAAAAGTTTTCATCATATCACCTCTGGTTCTTTTACCAAGCATCTTGACATGCCTCCCAATGGGAATATTTTCTCTCTATCTGTTCTGTGAGGACAACTCATGGTTTTGAACAACTCTATCAAATCTCCTTTCAACCTTCTCTCTCTAAGGAGAACAGGCCCAGCTTGTCCAATCCATCCATGTAACTAAAATCCCTCGTCTTTGGACTATTCTGTAAATCTTTTCTGCTCCTTCGCCAAGGCCTTTACATTCTTCCTAAAGAATGGTGCCCAGAATTGTAGAGTACACAATACTCAATTTGTGGCTGAACCAGTGTTTTGTAAAGATTTTTGCATTCTATGCATCTGTTAATTTTGTTTTGGATTATTGTTTCTAAAGGATTTTGCATCACCAAGGTTAAACTGACTGGTCTGTTGTTGCTGGGTTTATCCTTACATCCTTATTTGAAGAAGAGTATAACATTCTCCAGTCCTCTGACACCACTCTTGGATCTAAAAAGGATTGGAAGATCATGGCCACTACCTCCACAATTTCCAGCTTACCTCCTGAGCACCCTTGGATGCATCCCACCTGGACCTGGTAGCTTATCTACTTTAAGTATAGCTTTAAGTTTCAGTACCACCTTTTTATCAATTATTAGCCCATCCAGTAACTCCACTATTTTCACTTTTACTGAAACTCTACACCACAGTTGGCACCTGTGCCTGCACCTATCTTGGCCTCACATTCTGAATTCCCTTCCTAAAGCTCTCTGCTTCCCTACCTATCCCTTTTCCTTTGAACTCCATAAAATCTCCCTTTTTTTTTACTAAACTTTTGGTTGTTCCTCCTAATGCTGTATCTCCTTTTGCTTGTCATCTATTTTTCTATAATTACACATTTATGAAGCAGTTTGAGATTTTTTCTATATTGTAGACAATTTATAAAAGCAAGTTGTGTTTACTGTGCATGTACTGTGCTTTCTGTATATCTTATAAACAATGTCTTTTGTGCATATATATTATGCACCGTGTTTATATTATGAAAAAGTTATATGTTGTGAACAATGTAAAGACTGCATACCATAAATTGTGAATAGAGTATATATGGAAAATATTGTATATTATAAATATTGTGCAATGCACTATAATTTCTGCATGGTGAATATATTGGGCACATTGGACATACTGTGGACAATGTATATTTTGCATTGTGTATATATAGCTCTCCCTCTATTTATAATGTATACAGTTATAGGTTAAATACAATGTACATGTTCTATACATTCTGTATAGTGCATGGATTGTGAACAGTGTGTAGATTACATATATTGTACATACCGTATATATTTTGCATGGTACATGTACATTAAACGATCCATGTTCACAATGTGCATATCGTATAGAATGCATATATTTTGCAATCTGTACATATTTTGCACCATGTATCACATAGGCAAGGTGTATGTTTTTGTATTTATTTTGCATGGTGTGTATTTCTGTAGTTTCTATATATTATGCAGCATATATATTGTGTGCATTGTGAAAACAGGAAACTATAGGCCAGTTAGTTTGACAAGTGTCGTGGGGAAGGTATTAGAGTTGATCATTAAACAGGTTATAGCTGGGCACTTAGAAAAGCTCAAGGTAATCGGGAAGAGTCAGCATGGTTTTATGAAAGGATAATCATGTTTAATCAATTTATTAGAGTTCTTTGAAGAAGTAGCATGTGCGATGGATAGAGGGGAGCCTGTAGACAAACTGTACTTGGATTTCCAGAAAGCATTTGATAAAGTGCCACATCAAAGGTTATTATGGAAAATAAAAGCTCGTATTGTAGGGGGTAACATATTAGGCTAGTGGAGTTCCACAGCTGTCTATGCTGGGACCCCAACTTTTTACAATTTATATTAATGACTTAGATGAAGGGAGCAAAGGCATGGTAGCTAAATTTGCAGACGACACAAAGATAAGCAAGAAAGTATGTTGTGAAGAGGACATCAGGGCCTGAATTTTACCTTTGGTGGGCATGCGTGATCGGTGAGCCCGGGAGCAGCTGGGAAATGGACCACCAACCGTGATTGGCCCCTGCCCATGATTTCATGCTGGCTGGCCAATTAACGGCCAGCCAGCCTGAAACACGTGCTGAAAAGCTCAGCGCTGCTGGGGTGGGGGCGGGAAGGGGGCGGGCGATGATGTCACCATGGGTGCGGGTGTGCACTACGAGAGAGCTCCCTGAATACAGACAGCTGCCTCAGGGGCTGCAGACATTCAAATGATTAAATAAAGGTTTAAAAGCTGCAAAAAAATGTCCAGGCATCACAATCAAGCAGCTGAAAATAGACTTCATAAAAATGCTATCCACAGATATTTATTTTAATTTTATTTCATAACAGAGATTTCATCCCGCCCTTGGATGAGGTTTGATGAAAAATGTAAAGGCCGCTTGGCCAATTTGCTTGTTCGCCAACCATAAGGTTGGATGGGCCACAAAAAATCTGAGGCAATTGCACCATTAATGGGCTTAATTGCCCTCTTAATTGTCAGCAGGTATGCTTCCGACTTTTACGCATCCCTGCCGAATGAAACATTGCACAAGTGCGCAATGACATTGGGGCACTCGTCCAATGTCATCTTGTGTGATTTTATGCCTGTTTGAGTTGGGTGTGCACCGGCCCGCAGGACTTAAAATTCTGCCCATGGGGTTCGCAGATGGATTTGGATAAGTTGAGTGAATGGGCAAAAATGTGAAGTTATTCACTGTGGCAGGAAAAATAAAAAAGCAGAGTATTACTTAAATGGAGAACGACTGCAGAATTCTGAGGTACAGGGGGATCTAGGTGTTCTGGTGCACGAGTCACAAAAAGTTAGTATGCAGGTACAGCAAGTAAACAAGAAGGCTAATCGAATGCTATCCTTTATTACAAGAGGAATTGAACATAAAAGTAAGGATGTTATGCTTCAGTTATACAGGGCATTGGCGAGACCGCATCTCAAATACTATGTGCAGTTTTGGTTTCCTTATTTAAGGAAGGATGTAAATGCATTGGAGGCAAACAGAGGAGGTTTACTAGATTGATACCTGGAATGAGCAGGTTGTCTTATGAGGACAGGTTAGACAGGCTGGGCTTGTTTCCACTGGAGTTCAGAAGAGTGAGGGATGACTTGATTGAAGTATATAAGATCCTGAATGGCTTGATAAGGTGGACGTGGAAATGACATTTCCTCTTGTGGGTGAGTCCAAAACTAGGGGCACCGTTTTAAAATTAGGGGTTGCCCTTATAGAATAGAGATGAGGAGAATTATTTTCTCTCAGAGGGTTGTGCGACTTTGGAACTCTCTGCCTCAGAAGGCAGTGGGGGCGGGGTCACTGAATATCTTTAAGGCAGGGGTAGATAGATCCTTGTTAGGCAAGGGAATCAAGCGTTATCAGGGCTAGGTGGGAATGTGGAACTTGAAACACAAATGGATCAACCATGATTTTATTGAGTGGCCGAGCAGGCTCAAGAGGCCGAATGGCCTACCTTTGCTCCTATTTCGCATGTTCGTATTTTGACCAATCTATATATTGAATACATTATAATGCTCATGGAATGAAAGGGACAATGGCAGCACAGATACAAAATGCCTAAAGGATAGGAAACAGAGAATATGGTGAACTGCTGTTTTTCGGACTGGAAGAAGGTACACAATGGGGTTTCCCACTGTTTTTCTTTATATATATATTAATGACTTAGACTTTGGTGTACAGGGAAAAATTTCAAAATTTGCAGATGACATAAAACTTGGAAGTACAGTGAACTGTGAAGATGATAGTGATAGACTTCAAGAGGACATAGATAGACCAGTGGAAAGGTTGGACATGTGGCAGATGCAATTTAATGCAGAGAAGTGCAAAGTGATACATTTTGGGAGGTAAAACAAGGAGAGGCAATATAAACTAAAGGGTACAGTTCCACAGGGGGTGCAGAAACAGAGACACTTGGAGGTACATGTGCACAAATTGTTGAACGTGGCAAGGCGGAGTGGTTAAAAAAAGCAAACGGAATTCTGGGCTTTATGAATATGGCATAGAGTACAAAACCAAGGAAGTTATGATGAACCTGCATAAAACACTAGTTCGGTCTCAGCTGGAATATTGTGTCAACTTCTGGACATCACGCTTTAGGAAGGATGTGAAGACTTTCGAAAGGGTTTTTTTTCTTTATTCTTTCATGGAATGGGTGTCACTAGCAAGGCCAGCATTTATTGCCCATCCCTAATTGCCCTTGAGTTGAGTGGCTTGTTAAGCCATTTCAGAGGGTAGTTAAGAGTCAATCGCATTGCTGTGGGGCTGGAATCACATGTAGGCCAAACCAGGTAAGGATGGCAGATTTCCTGCCCTAAAGGACATTAGTGAACCAGATGGGTTTTTACAACAATCAATGATAGTTGTCATGGTCACCATTATTGAGAGTTAGCCTGGGCCTCTGGATTACTAGCCCAGTGACAGTACCACTATGCCACAATCTCCCCAGGTGCAGGAAAGATTAACCGGTGTGATTCAAGGGATGTGGGATTTCAGTTCTGTGGATAGATTGGAGAAGCTGTGGTTGTCGTCCTTAGAGTAGAAAAGGTTGAGAGGAGATTTGATAAAGTTGTTCAAAGTCATGGGGATCAGAGAAACACATAAAATGTATGACACAGAAGGAGACCAGCCAGCCCATCATCTCTGTGCTGAAGACCTACCTAGCCTAATCCCACCTTCCTGCACTAGTTGCATAGCCTTGCAGGTTACTCTCTGGTGAAAACATTTCCTCATTTTTTTTTTATTCATTCCCGGGATGTGGGCTTCGCTGGCTGGGCCATCATTTATTGCCCATCCCTAGTTGCCCTTGAGAAGGTGGTGGTCAGCTGCCTTCCTGAACTGCTGCAGTCCATGTGGTGTAGGTACACCCACAGTGCTGTTGGTAAGAGACCTCCAGGATATTGACCCAGCAATAGTGAAGGAATGGCGATTTCCAAGTCAGAATAGTGAGTGACTTGGAGGGGAACTTCCAGCTGGTGGTGTTCCCATCTATATGCTGCCCTTCTCCTTCTAGAAGGTGCTGTCTATGAAGCTTTGGTGAATTTCTTCAGTGTGTCTTGTAGATGGTATACACTGCTGCTACTGTGCGACGGTGGTGTAGGGAGTGAATGTTTGTGGGTGTGGTGCCAATCAAGCAGGCTGCCTTGTCCTGGATGGTGTCAAGCTTCTTGAGTGTTGTTGGAGCTGCACTCATCTAGGCAAGTGGCGAGTATTTCATCACACTCCTGACTTGTGCCTTGTAGACGGTGGACAGGCTTTGGAGAGTCAGGATGTGAGTTACTCGTTGCAGTTTTCTTAGCCTCTGACCTGCTTTTGTAGCCATAGTATTTATATGGCTGTCCAGTTCAGTTTCTCGCAATGGTAACCCCCAGGATGTTGATAATGGGGGATTCAGTGATGATATTGCCATTGATCGTCAAGGGGCGATTGTTGGATTTTCTCTTGTTGGGGATGGTCATTGCCTGGCACTTGTGTGGTGCGAATGTTACTTGCCACTTGTCAACCCAAACCTGGATATTGTCCACATCTTGCTCCATTTGGACATGGACTGCTTCAGACCTGAGGAGTCACGAATGGTGCTGAACATTGTGCAATCATCAGCGAACATCCTCATTTCTGACCTTATGATGGAAAGAAAGTTATTGATGAAGCAGCTGAAGATGGTTGGGTCGAGGACACTACCCTGAAGAACTCCTGCAATGATGACCTGGAGCTGAGATGGCTGACCTCCAACAACTACAGCCATCTTCCTTTGTGCTAGGTATGACTCCAACCAGCAGAGAGTTTTTCCCCTGATTCCCATTGACTCCAGTTTTGCTAGGGCTCCTTGATGCCACATTCAGTCAAATGCTGCCTTGATGTCAAGGGCAGTCACTTTCACCTCACTGCGGGAGTTCAGCTCTTTTGTCCATGCTTGAACCAAGGCTGTAATGAGGACAGGAGCTGAGTGGCTCTAGTGGAACCCAGACTGGGCATCAGTGAGCAGGTTATTGCAAAGCAAGTGCCGCGTGATAGCATTGTTGATGACCCCTTCCATTACTTTACTGATGATCGAGAGTAGACTGATGGAGCAGTAATTGGCCGGGTTGGATTTGTCTTGCTTTTTGTGTACAGGACATACCTGGGCAATTTTCCACATAGCTGGGAAGATGTTAGTACTGTAGCTGTACTGGAACTGCTTGGCTAGGGGCGTGGCAAGTTCTGGAGCACAAGTCTTCAGTACGATTGTTGGAATATTGTCAGGGCCCATAGCCTTTGCACTATCAAGTGCCTTCAGCCGTTTCTTGATATCACCTGGAGTGAATTGAATTGGCTGAAGACTGGCATCTGTCTTGCTGGTGACTTCCAGAAGAGGCTGAGATGGATCATCCATTTGGCACTTCTGGCTGAAGATTGTAGCAAATGCTTCAGCCTTATCTTTTGCAGTGGTGTGCTGGGCTCTCCGATCATTGAGGATGAGGATATTTGTGGAGCTTTATACTCCAGTGAGTTGTTTAACTGTCCACCACCATTCGTGGCTGGATGTGGCAGGACTGTAGAGCTTAGGTCGGATCCATTGGTTGTGGTATTGCTTAGCCCTGTCTATCACTTGCTGCTTATGCTGTTTGGCATGCAAGTGGTCCTGTGGAATAGCTTCACCAGGTTGACACCTCATTTTTAGAAATGCCTGGTGCTGCTCCTGGCATGCGCTCCTGCACTGTTCATTGAACCAGGGTTGATCCCCTGGCTTGATGGTAATGCTAGAGTGGGGGATTTGCCAGGCCATGAGGTTACAGATTGTTATAAAAGCAAAAAATTGCGGATGCTGGAAATCCATAACAAAAACAGAAACAGAAATACCTGGAAAAACTCAGCAGGTCTGGCAGCATCGGCGGAGGAGAGCACAGTTGACGTTTCGAGTCCTCATGACCCTTCAACAGAACTAAGTAAAAATAGGAAAGGGGTGAAATATAAGCTGGTTTAAGGGGGAGGGGGGTGTTGTTGGGACAAGCAGCCAGTAATAGGTGGAGATAACCAAAAGATGTCACAGACAAAAGGAACAAAGAGGTGTTGAAGGTGGTGATATTATCTAAAGGAATGTGCTAATTAAGAGTAGAAGGAGGACAGACAAGGTACAGATAGCTCTAGTGGGGATGGGGGAATACTAAAAGGTAGAGATAAACAATGGTTGGAAATACATTTAAAAATAATGGAAATAGGTGGGAAAAGAAAAATCTATATAAATTATTGGAAAAAACAAAGAGGGGGAAGAAACGGAAAGGGGGTGGGGATGGAGGAGAGAGTTCAAGATCTAAAATTGTTGAACTCAACATTCAGTCCGGAAGGCTGTAAAGTGCCTAGTCGGAAGATGAGGTGCTGTTCCTCCAGTTTGCGTTTAGCTTCACTGGAACAATGCAGCAAGCCAAGGACAGACATGTGGGCAAGAGAGCAGGGTGGAGTGTTGAAATGGCAAGCGACAGGGAGGTCTGGGTAATGCTTGCGGACAGACCGAAGGTGTTCTGCAAAGCGGTCACCCAGTCTGCGTTTGGTCTCTCCAATGTAGAGGAAACCGCATTGGGAGCAACGAATGCAGTAGACTAAGTTGAGGGAAGTGCAAGTGAAAAGCTGCTTCACTTGAAAGGAGTGTTTGGGCCCTTGGATGGTGAGGAGAGAGGGAGTGAAGGGGCAGGTGTTGCATCTTCTGTGGTCGCATGGGAAGGTGCCGTGGGAGGGGGTTGAGGAGTAGGGGGTGATGGAGGAGTCGACCAGGGTGTCGCGGAGGCAACGATCCCTACGGAATGCCGCCAGGGGGGGTGAAGGGAAGATGTGTTTGGTGGTGGCATCATGCTGGAGTTGGCGGAAATGGCGGAGGATGATCCTTCGAAAACGGAGGCTGGTGGGGTGATAAGTGAGGACAAGGGGGACCCTATCATGTTTCTGGGAGGGAGGAGAAGGCGTGAGGGCGGATGCGCGGGAGATGGGCTGGACACGGTTGAGGGCCCCGTCAACCACTGTGGGTGGAAAACTTCGGTTAAGGAAGAAGGAGGACATGTCAGAGGAACTGTTTTTGAAAGTGGCATCATCAGAACAGATGTGACGGAGGCGAAGGAACTGAGAGAATGGGATGGAGTCCTTACAGGAAGCGGGGTGTGAGGAGCTGTAGTCGAGGTAGCTGTGGGAGTCCGTAGGCTTGTAATGGATATTGGTGGACAGTCTTTCATCAGAAATTGAGACAGAGAGGTTAAGGAAGGGTAGGGAAGTGTCAGAGATGGACCATGTGAAAATGATGGAGGGGTGGAGATTGGAAGCAAAGTTAATAAATTTTTCCAGGTCCCGACGAGAGCATGAAGCAGCACCGAAGTAATCATCGATGTACTGGAGAAAGAGTTGTGGGAGGGGGCCGGAGTAGGACTGGAACAAGGAATGTTCTACATACCCCATAAAGAGACAGGCATAGCTGGGGCCCATGAGGACTCAAAACATCAACTGTGCTCTCCTCCGCCGATGCTGCCAGACCTGCTGAGTTTTTCCAGGTTACAGATTGTGTTTGAGTATAATTCTGCTCACCCCAATCCCACTACAAATTACTTTAAATCTGTGCCCCCTGGTTTTTGAGCCTTCAGCTAAGGTAAATAGGTCATCTCTATTTACTCTATCCCGGCTCCTTATAATTTTATACGCCTCTATGAAGTGATCTCTTAGTCTCCTTTATTCCAAGGAAAAGAACCCCTGTCTATCCAATCTCTCTTCATAGCTAAAATTTTTCATTCCTGGCAACATCCTCACAAACCTCTCCTGCACCCTCTCAAGTGCAATCATATTGTTACGGACAGGAGGTGGGTTAATTTAAACAGCACTGAATTCTCCTCTTGCCACCCATGTATAAACAGAGAGGTGTTTTGATTTGCTTCCCTCTTTATAAGCAGTGGTGTATTTTCCAACTCCTCAGTTTTGAAGTGATGCAATTTCTATTAATAGCCCCACAGCAAACTCGAGATAGGATGAACTCAAAGGGTTAGTTTATTTGCACACACACAAATGCGGGAGGAAGGTAGCAACGTTTCCCCCTTTTCACTCATTCAGCAAAAGAGGGATTGAGAAAGAAAGATCTACAGGGCAAAGACCACAGAGAAAGGATTATTGTTTCACGTGAATCCAGAGTCCAGATCAAAGTCCATTGAGGTATTCCTTCACGAAGGTTGGCAGCTGAAAACCAATGCTATATAATTTAGTTTTCCAGTGGCATTGACTTCACACAGGGAGATAGGCATGCAGAGATGAATCAGTCTTGTAGGCGATGGCACAGAAGTTCCAGTAGAAACAGTGTAGATTGGACCAGGTACTCAGGCTGGACAGAGCCCCTTTTCTGTGCTGTTTCTTATAGGTGGTAAGATGGCAGACTGAGTTTTCAGTACTGCAAGGCAATACAACTGGTTCCACCAGCTAGAGGTTCATGTCACATGACTCCCATCTCCCCACTCTGGTTTTGATAAAGGGTTTGTACCCCTTTGCCTGGGTCAGTGAGATTGTTAAATGTTCCAGCCATTAAAGACTTGAAGGGAAGGTTTTGGGGTCTTTTGGCCTAGCAGATGAATAGGCTCCGGTTGGCAAGGCTTGGGTTATGAAATGCAGATGGCCTTTGTACAGTTCTTTTGAATTTGGTCTCTGCAACCCACAGGGGTCAGTAATGTCTCTTCAGAGATAACAAGGTGCAAGTTTCTGTGATACTGCCATGGTAGCAGGTTATTATCTGAATGGCTATAAATTGAGAGCGGGGAATGTGCAACGAGACCTGGGTGTCCTCGCACACCAGTCGTTGAAGTTAAACATGCAGGTGCAGCAGGCGGTAAAGAAGGCAAATGGTATATTGGCCTTCATAGCGAGAGGATTCGAGTACAGGAGCAGGGATGTCTTGCTGCAATTATATAGGGCCTTGATGAGACCACACCTGGAATATTATGTGCAGTTTTGGACTCCTTATCTGAGGAAGGATGTTATTGCTCTAAAGGGAGTGCAGCGAAGGTTTACCAGACTGATTCCTGGGATGGCGGGACTGACATATGAGGAGAGATTGAGTCAGTTAGGATTATATTCGCTGGAGTTCAGAAGAATGAGGGGGGGTTTCATAGGAACCTATAAAATTCTAACAGGACTAGACAGGGTAGATGCAGGAAGGATGTTCCCGATGATGGGGGAGTCCAGAACCAGGGGTCACAGTCTGAGGATACGGGGTAGACTATTTAGGACTGAGATGAGGAGAAATTTCTTCACCCAGAGAGTGGTGAGCCTGTGGAATTCGCTACCACAGAAAGTAATTGAGGCCAAAACATTGCATGTTTTCAAGAAGGAGTTAGATATAGCTCTTGGGGTGAAGGGGATCAAAGGATATGGGGAGAAAGCGGTAGCAGGCTATTGAGTTGGATGATCAGCCATGATCATAATGAATGGCGGAGCAGGCTCGAAGGGCCGAATGGCCTATGCCTGCTCCTATTTTCTATGTTTCTATGTATGTAGCTCTTTTTGTTAAAGGCCACAGACAGACATGGCTTCAGCCATTTTAAAAGGTCATTGTCCAGTTTTTAAAATTTTGGAAATTAGCCATGAGGATATATATGTATACAAATATATATATAATATATCATAAAAATATCCAGTGTGAGGTCTTAGTCCCTGACAATTTCTTTCCTGTACTGTGGTGACCAGGACCACAATACAGAAGCTGTGATCTAAATAGTTTTGTAAACTATAGGGTATTGTGTAACCTCCCTGTGCTTTGGCTAATAAAGGAAAGCATGCCATATGCCTTCTTAACTACCTTATCGGCCTGTTCTGCTAACTTTAAGGCTCTGTGGACATACACTCCAAGATACCTCTATCCCTTCACACTACTCAGTATCCTCCCATTTATTGTGGATTCTCTCACCTGTTCCACTTACCAAAATCCAATACCTCACACTTCTCAGGATTGAAATACATTTTCCACTTTTCTGCCCAACGGCTCCAGATCATCTATATTTTCCTGCACTCTAAAGTTTTCCTGTTTGCTATTGTTAACCACATGGCCAATTTTTGTAAGATCTGCAGACTGCTTTATCATGCCCCTACATTTGATTCCAAATCTTGAATATAAACTGCAAAAAAGCAAGGGACCGAACACTAAGCCCTGTGTTAACTGCCTTCCAGTTGTGCAACTGTCTAGACAGAGTAGATAGAGAAAAACTGTTTCCATTGAGAGAAGGGTCGAGAACCAGAGGACATAGATTTAAAACAACCAAAGGCAGCATGAGGAAAATAATGTTATGGAGTAGCAATCTGAAATGGCCTGCCTGTAGTGTGCTGCAGGCAGATTCAATTGCAGCTTTCATGTGGGAATTAAATTAGCATATGAAACCTCCCAAAAAAATTGCAGAGCTATGGGGTGTGGGACTAGCTAAATTGCTCATGCAGATAGATATGTTAAATGAGTGAGCAAACAATTTGCAGATGGAGCATAATGTGGGAAAATGTGAACTTCACTTTGGCAGGAAGAATAGAAAAGCAGTACACTATTTAAGCAGAGAGAGATTACAAAACTTGATGGTGCAGAGGCATCTGGGTGTTCTGGTACCTGAATCAGAAAAGGTTAAAATGCAGGTACAGCAAGTTATTAGGGAGGCAAATGGAATGTTGACATTTATTGTAAGAAGAATGAAATATAAAAGTAGGGAAGTTTTACTGCAGCTGTACAGGGCTTGGTGAGAACACATTTGGAGTACTGTGTCCAGTCTTGGTCTCCTTATTTGAAAAAGGATATAATTGCATTAGAAGCAGTTCAGAGAAGGTTCACTTGGCTCATTCCTGGGATAAAGGGCTTATGAAGAAGAGTTGAACAGGTTGGGCCTTTATCCATTGGAGTTTAGAACAATGAGAAGTGAACTTTTTGAAAAGGGACTTGATAGGGTAGACACCAGGAAAATGGTTTCCTCCTGTGGGAGATACTAAAACTAGGAGGCAGTTTAAAAATAAAAAGTTTCCCTTTTCTGACTGAGATGAGGAGAATTTTTTTCTCTCAGAGGGTTGGAATATGTGAAATTACCTTTCCCAGAAAGCAGTGGAGGCTGTGTCATTGCATTTATTCAAGGTTGAGTTGGATAGATTTTTGATAGACAAGGATGTCAATAGTTATGGGTGGGGGAGACAAGAAAGTAGAGTTTAGGTCACAACCAGATCAATCATGATCTTATGGACTGGTGAAGCAGGCTCGAAGGGCTGAATGGCCTACTCCTGCTCCTAAATGCCTATGAGGGCTGGAACATGCATGATACTGATTGGCCTCCTGCTGTACTGTAACCATTGTATGATTCAATATATACACTGTACATTGAGTATATTATGTACATTAAATGCAGTGTCCCCATATATATTTTGCATGGAGAATATCAGTTGTTTACATTAGGCGTCTATATGACGTAATGTATAGGCTGTGACATAGCGCGAATTATATATTTTGCATGCTGTATACACTGTGTACATGATATATGTACATATTGCACACACTGTATATATCACACCCTGTGCTGTATATATAGTGCATATACTGTACCGTGCACCAGCTGCTGGGAGGGAGGGAGGTAGGAGGTTGGTTGCCTGGTCGGTCGGTTGCCTGGTCGGTCGGTCGGTGGCAGCGCCATGACAGGGATCCAGTGAGTCCGCTCGGCTCCGGGGAAAGGGGGGGGGTGGGGAGGGGGATCGGCACTTGGATCGCTCGCTGGCGGGGGCGGCGCTGGTGTCTTTCGGACTCTCCCGCGCCGCGGCTCCGGGGAGATGTGAGCGCCGCTCGGGCCTGGAGGTGAGTCTTGAGTGCGGGGCCTGGAGATGGGCTCCGGTCCGGGCGGCTCGGTTGCTGGGAGCCTGGGTCGTGTCAGTTGGCAGTTGAGATGCCGAGATCTGTGTGAGCTACGGCACGGGGGGGGCGGCGGGGGGATGGCCGAGATGGAGTTTAAATGTCGCCGACAACAGCGGAGGGGGCGGGTGGATGGTG
Source organism: Cetorhinus maximus (assembly GCF_964194155.1). Lineage (NCBI taxonomy): Eukaryota > Metazoa > Chordata > Chondrichthyes > Lamniformes > Cetorhinidae > Cetorhinus > Cetorhinus maximus. The sequence continues at coordinate 89,087,144 of NC_135879.1, read as the reverse complement.
GTTGGCGGCGGCCTGGGCCGCGGGGCCCGGGCTTTGCCCCTTTGCTGGCGGTAAGCAGCGGGAGTCCCGGGTGCGGCCTTCAGTGCTCCCCGAGCGGCAGAGACTGGGGGTTTTGTTTTTGGGAATGTCGCTGGAAATGTTTCCTTTGGTGTTTGGGGGGCGGGGGGAGGGGATAGAAGTTTAGAGACTTTTATTTTAATGTCTGTACCGCAATCCAAACCTTTGCTGAGGAAGTTATATGCAGAATTTCACTTATAATGGCCTATAAGTTAAATTCATGGTATATTCGTGAGAAGAACAAAAACTTTATTTTGGAGTAGGAAGTTTTTGAGGTTGGTTGTACTGTGGGCCCACTTGGTGGTGAGTTTCAATTATTTGGTTAGTTGGAGTCTTGTTGCTTCCTCTGTGTTTTGCGAAGAAATTCGTGCAGAAGTGCAGAATAGAAAGGACTGCATATGAAATTTATACAGAAACAGGTAGTGTATTTTGCCAGCTTCTTGATGTCCATCATTTAGATAATTTTCTGTATTGTTCTTAGTCAATTTTGGTTGCTTCATGTATTGTAGTCTCATCAGCCTGACTTAAGAAACCCACTGATGTTCATTCCACATGTATTATAATTTTTATGTAGTTCAGACAAGTACTGTTTGAAAATTTGAAACACAGCTGTATATCAAATTAGATTATGTTTTGAACATTGAACAAAAATGCACTTGGAACTTTTCAGTGTTGCACCCTGAGTCATAGCTATTATGGCACGGGAAGACCAGTTGGCCTCTTGAGTCAATTATGGCTCTCTAGAGCAATCCAATTAGTCCTGTTTTCTTGCTTTATTTTGTAAGTTTATTTCCCTCTGATACCCATCTAATTTATTTTTGAAACTATTAATTGTCTTCACTTCCAGTACCCTCATAGGCATGGTGTTCCAGGTCATTACCATTGCTGTGTGTAAAAAAAAAGTTCTTCCTCTCACCCCCCTCACCTATCTTGCCCAAAATCTTAAATATGCGTCCTGTAGTCCTTGTACCCATCAGCTTATGGGAGTAGCTTTTTTTTTGGCTACCTTGTCTAAACCTGTCATAATCTTGCACACCTCTATCAAATCCCCCCTCAATCTCCTCCTTTGCTCCAAGAAAAACAACCCTAGCTCTTCAACCTAAACTTGTCCCTTGTTGTGAAACCATTCTGGTAAATCTCTCACCCTGTCAAGGACCCTCGCATTGTTCTGAAGCCTGGTGACTGGAATTCTACAATATTCTAGTTGTGGCCTAAGCAGCGCTTTATAAAGGTTCAGCATAACTTCCCTGCTTTTGTACTTAATATCTCTACTGTATTTATGAAGCTCAAGATCCCATATACTTTCCTAACTACTTGCAGTATGTCCTGTCAAAGATTTATGCCCATGAATCCCCAAGTCCCTCTGTTCCTGCACTTTCTTTGGAACTGTGCCATTTAAGAACATGAGAAATCGGTGCTGGTTAAGACCATTTGGCCCCTTGAGCCTACTCTGCCCTTCAGTATATCATGGCTGATCAGATTTTGGCCTGAACTGTACTTTCCTGCCTGCCCCCCATAACCCTTGACTCCCTTGTAGATCAAAAATTCATCTAACTCAGCACTGAAAATATTCAGTGATCCAGCCTCCACTGCTCTCTGGGGTAGAGAATTCCAAAGATAAACAACCTTTGCAGAGAAGAAATTCCTCCTCTCCATCTTAAATTGGAGACCCATTATTCTGAAACTGTGTATCCCAGTTCTAGATTTCAGCACCCCCCTCCCCATGAGGGAATGCATTCTCTTGGTATCAACTGTGTCAAGCCCCCTCAGAATTTTATATTTCATAAGATCACAGCTCATTTTTCTAAACTCCAATGAGTTTCAGCCCAACCTGTTCAGCCTTTCCTCATAAGACAATCCATTCATCCCAGAAATCAACCTTGTGTACCTTCTCTGAACTGCCTCTAATGTAAGTATATCCCTCCTTAAATAAGGAGACCATAACTATACTCTAGGTGTGGTCACACTAACGTCCTGTACAGTTGTAAAGACTTCTCTACTTGAATACTCCATCCCCCTTGCAATAAAGCACTTGTCTTCCAAATTACTTGCTGTACCTGCATGCTAACTTCTTGTAATTCATGAGCAAACACACCTGGATCCCTATTGTACCACAGCATTCTATAGTCTCCCACAATTTAAATAATCTGCTTCACTATTCTTTTCACCAAGGTGGATGACCTGACATTTTCCCACATTATACTCCCTGTGCCAATTTTTGCCCACTCACCTAATCTATCTATATCTCTTTGCAGACTCTTTGTATCCTCCTCACAACTTGCTTTTCCACCTATCTTTGTATTGTTAGCAAGTTTGGCTACAATACAGTCACACCCTTCATTGAAGTCATTAACACGAAGTGTAAATAGTTGAGGCCCAGCAGTGATCCTGTGGGACGCCACCAATTAGTTTGACAACCTGAAAGTGACCCATTTATCCCAACTCTTTCCCCTGTGAGTTAGCCAATCCCCTAGCCATGCCAATATATCATTGCCAACACCATGAGCTCTTGTGTAGTAACCTTTTATGTAGTACCTTATTGACTGCCTTTTGAAAATCCAAATACACTGCATCTCTTGGTTCCTCTTTATCCACTTTGCTTGTTACATCCTCAAAGAACTCTAATAACTTTGTCAAACTTGATTTCCTTTTTACAAAACCATGCTGACTCTGCCTGATAGTATTATGATTATCTAAAGTGTAAGAGTATTAGTGAGTTGAGGGAATCTTAAATTTCTTTATAAAAATCTAATATTGTATATATTTAATGTTTAACTGCAAGTGCTATTTAAATTCTAAGTCTCATCCAAGGCCTAAGCAGGGAAATAGAAGCTATCCATTGGCAGCAACTGAAACAGTTAATTAAGGAAACTAGCTCGAACTGGTTTGTTCTGTACCTGGGCTCAGTCCCTTTGTTTCAGAAAATATAAATTCATACATTCTCTGTGTGACCAGCACTGAGTGTGACTTTAACAGTGTGAGAGTTTGATGAGCTGAGGGAGTTTGGTGGAGAGGGGAGGGAGGCACCCCTTTTTTTCACCCAGCAGGAATTGGTTCTTGCTCTACTACAGAGAACAAAGGTAGCTATTTGGCAAGTATCTTGTAAGTGGACAAGTCTATTCTATTCCTGAGGTTCAAAATAGTACAGGAATTTGTGGTAAGGTTTATAAAATACATACAAGAAAATAAATACTTGAATAAAATAAGTAATTAATTAAAGCACATAAAGATGGCAGGACAGGTGATGTGTCATCTTTGCAGCATGTGGGAGCTCTTGGATGCCAGTGTGATCTAGGGTAAACATGTTTGCAGTAAGTATCTGTGCCTTGAGGAGCTTCGGCTCACAGTCATTGAGCTGGAGGCTGAACTGCAGACACTATGTCACATTAGGGAGGGGGAGAGTTACCTGGGCACTTTGTACCAGGAGGCAGTCACACCCCTTAGAATGAGGTCTTCTGATTTGGAAGGTAGCCAGGGAAAGGAGGTTTTGACTGCGAGTGAGACAGGTAAGGGGACTTAGAGGCCAGGAGTGTCAGCCTCTGCAATTGTCCACCAGGTTTGAGTTTCTCTCAGCTTGTTTGGATGGGAGTGGGGGTTGCAGGGTGGATGAGCTGACTGACCATGGCATTGTGGTACAGGAAGCCATTCAAGTTGGGGGGTCAAAAAAGGAATGTAGTAGTAGACGACAGTGTAGTGAGGGGGATTGACGCTGTTCTCTGTAGCAAAGAGCAAGAGTCCAGATGGCTGTGTTGCCTGCCCTGTGCCAGGGTTTGGAACATTTGCTCAGAGCTGGAGAGGCACTTAAAGTAGGAGGGGGAGGATTCAGTTGTTGTGGTCTGTGTAGATACCAATGACATAGGCAGAACAAGGAAGGTCATTCTGCATAGGCAGTATGAGGAGATAGGCACCAAATTAAGAAGCAGAACCTCAGGTAATAATCTCTGGATTATTACCTGAGCCACATGCAAATTGGCATAAGGCAAACAAGATTAGAGAAATGAATGCATGGCTCAGAGACTGACGTGGGAGAAGTGTGTTCAGGTTTGTGGGGCACTGGCAACAGTACTGGGGAAAGTGGGGGCTGTACAATTGGGATGGCCTACATCTGAACTGAGCTGAGACTGATGTTCTAGTGAGCCACATATTTGGGGAAGTGGAGAGGGCTTTAAACTAGATAGTGGGGGCAAGGGATCAAATTTGGGAAGATGTGGTAAACCAAAGAGTAGAGACAAGGCAAGAGAGAAAGGTGCTAACTTGGGAAATGACAGACAGAACGTGACAGGAAGGGACTGAGAGTACAAATCTAATAGTAAGTCAGCAGATAGGACCAGACATTACGAACATAATGGAAGGACAAAATTAAAGGCCCTGTGTTTAAATGCACTTAGCATTTGAAACAAAACAGATGAACTGATAGTGCCAATAGAAATAATGAAGTATGATCTGATAGCCGATACAGAGACTTGGCTGCAGGATGACATAGATTGGGCCCTGAATGTTGAAGGGGATTTGACATTTAGGAAGGACAGGAAGCTAACCAAAGGTGTGGAGGTGGCTCTGTTAATTGATGTTAGTGTTAGCACATTAGAAAGGATGACTAAGTTCAGGAAACCAGAATGTAGAAGCATTTGGGGTTGAGGTGAGGAACAATGAAGGCAAAAGGTCACTGTGTTCGTGGTGTGGAGTCCCACTAATTGTAAATACATGGTCGGACCGAGTATAAAGGAAGAGAAAATGGGAGCTTGTCAGAAAGGTACAGTGATAATCATGGGGGATTTTAATCTACATATAGACTGGAAAGATCAGATGGGCAAAGGCAGCCTAGGTGAGGAGTTCATAGAATGTTTTCGGGATAGTTTCTTGAAACGTTCTGGAGCCAACCAGAGAGCAGGCCATACTGAACCTGGTTCTGTGCAACAAGATGGGATGAATTGATAACCTCATAGTGAATGCACCCCTGGGTAGCAGCAATCATAATATGATTGAATTTTACATTTACTTTGAGGAAGAGAAGAATGGGTCCAAGACTAGTATTTTAAACTTAAATAAGGGCGATTATGAGGACATGAAAGCAGAGCTAGCTAGAGTAAACTGGCAAATGAGGTTTTGGGATAGGTCAATAGAGGTTCAGTGGCAGACATTTGAGGGTATACTCCAAAATACACAGAATAAATACGTTCTAATGAGAAAGAAAACTTCCAAGGGGAGAACCCACCCTCTGTGGTTAACTAAAAAGCTATAGACAGTATCAAACTTAAAGAAAAGTATATAATTGCGCAAAGATTGGTGGCTGGTCAGTAGATTGGACAGAATGTAAAGGAGCAGCAAAGAATGACTAAAAGATTAATAAGGAGGGCAAAAAATAGATTATAAGAGAAAGCTAGCTAGAAATATAAACACAGACAGTAAGAGTTTCTATAGATATTTAAATAAGAAAAGAGTTAACAAAGTGAGCGTTGTTCCTATGGAAAGTGAGCCTGGAGAATTAATAATGGAAAGTAAGGAGATGGCAGATGAATTGAACAGGTATTTTGCATTGATCTTCACTATAGAGGATACAAGTAACATCCCAGAAATAGCTGTAAATCAGGAAATGGAAGGGAGGGAGGAACTTGGGGGAAATTACAATCACCAGAGCAAATTGTTGGAGCTGCGGGTTGACAAATCCCCGGGTCCTGAAGGACTTCATCCTCGGCCCTTGAAAGAAGTGGCTAGTGAAATAGTTGATGAGTTGGTTTTAATTTTGCAAAATTCCCTAGATTTGGGGAAGATTCCATTGGATTGGAAAATAGCAAATGTAACTCCTTTATTCAAAAAGGGAGGGAGACAGAAAGCAGGAAACTACAGTTCAGTCAGCTTAACATCTGTCTTAGGGAAAATGTTAGAAGCTATTATTTAAGGTGTTATAGCAGGGCACTAGAGGTCTAGGGAAGAGAGATGTGAAACTTTGGTCATTTCCATATGAGTAGTGCTGAAGTTGGGATTGCGAAGGATCAGGGCTAGAATAACGGGAAGTGTGTTTCAAGAGGGAAAGACAGTAACTGACTGCATCGGCAAAGGATCTTATTTAAGTCAGTTGTTGCAGACACAATTCGTGTGAAAGAATGGCAGCACTAATATATGGTGAGTTTCATTTGTTGGCCATCCTGTCAGTTGCAGTTTGGGCATGCCTGTGCCTAGCGTTCACATCCTTACTAAGGATAATCAAACAAGGCAACCTGGCCAGTCTCAGCAGCCTACTATCAATGGATTATTTGCAGCAGAAAGTTAATGCATGAATGATGCTTATCTACCCCCAAGATATCTCTAGTTTGTGAGCATAATGCCAATAGGATTTCAGTAAATAGTCTGAGAGTTTCATACCATGCACTTGAACTGTGGGGAAAACGAAAGCCAAAAATACAATTATCAATGTGTCCTTTTGAAACTTGGGTTGTATCTGAAGAGGAAGCTTTGAGGTGTATAGCACAAGGGTGAAGTCCTGGTGATTACAGCTCTACCACTGCCATTGGTGACTGCAGTATGTAAAGAATTTAATATGAAGAATTTATATCACAAAGTTAAAATGTATTGCTTTAAGCATATAGTGTATTGGGTGCCAATATAAGAAGGCATATGGAATGCTCTCCTTCATTGGCAGAGGTATAGAATATAAAAGTAAGGATGTAATGTTGGAATTGTATAAAACACCGGTGAGGCCACAGCTGGAGTATTGTGTGCAGTTCTGGTCACCACATTACAGGAAGGACGTAATAGCTCTGGAGAGAGTGCAGAGGAGGTTTACAAGAATGTTGCCAGGGTTAGAAAAGTGTAGCTACGAGGAGAGATTGGATAGGTTGGGGTTATTTTCCTTAGAACAAAGAAGGCTGAGAGGTGACTGATTGAAGTGTACAAAATTATGAGGGGAATAGATAGTGGACAGGATAAAATTGTTTCCCTTTATGGAGAATTCTAGAACCAGGGGATATAGATTCAAAATAAGTGGCAGAAGGTGTAGGGGGGACATGAGGAAGAACTTTTTTTATGCAGAAGGTAGTGGGTGTCTGGAATTCGCTGCCCAAGTTGGTGGTAGAGGCAGAAACTTTAAACTCTTTTAAAAAGTACCTGGATCTGCACCTAAAGTGCTGTAAGCTGCAGGGCTATGGACTGGGTGCAGGAAGGTGGGATTAGAAAGGGCACCTAGGTGTCCTTGGCTTGGCATGGAGAAGATGGGCCGAATGGCCTCCTTCTGTGCTGTAACTTTTCTATGGTTCTATGCTAAATAAGCACTTAGATGAATTATAAAGTAATCAGGCAGAGTCAGCATGGTTTTATGAAAAGGAAATCCTGTTTTAACCAATATATTGGAGTTTTTTGAAGCAGTCACATGTGCTGTAGATGAAGAGGAACCGGTGGATCTACTGTACTTCGATTTCCAGAAGGCATTTGATAAGGTGTCACATCAAAGGTTATTGCGGACAATAAAAGCTCACAGTGTAGGAGGTAACATTGGCATGGATAGAAGATTGGCTAGCTAACTAGAAACATAGGGTAGCTGTGATGGGTCTTTTTCTGGTTAGCGGGATGTAATGAGTGGTGTGTCACAGGGATCAGTCTGGGACCTCAACTTTTTACAATTTATATCAATGACTTGGATGAGGGAACAGATGATATGGTTGCTAAATTTATTGACAACTCAAAAGATAGGTAGGAAAGTAAGTTGTGAAGAGGACGTAAGGAGGCTACGAAGTGACATAGATAGGTTAAGTAAGTGGGCAAAGACCTGGAAAATGGAGTATAGTGTGGGAAAATGTATAATTGTCCATTTTGGCAGGAAGAATAACAAAGAAGCATGTTATTTAAATAGTGAGAGATTGCAGAGCTCTGAGATTGAGGGATCTGGGTGTCCTAATGCATGAATCAGAAAAGGCTCATATGCAAGTACAGCAGTTAAGTAGGAAAGCTAATAGAATGTTATCGTTTATTGCCAGGGGAATTGAATACAAAAGTAGGGAGGTTATGCTTCAGTTGCATAGGGTGCTGGTGAAGCCACATCTGGAGTACTGTGAACAGTATTGGTCTCCTTATTTGAGGAAAGATGTAAATGCGTTAGAAGCAGTTTAGAGAAGGTTTACTAGGCTAATACCAGCAATAGATGAGTTGTCTTTTGAGGAAATGCTTGTATCCACTGGAGTTTAGAAGAGTAAGAGGTGACTTGATTGAAACATATAAGATCCTGAGGGGTCTTGACAGAGTGGATTTGGAGAGGATGTTTCCTCTTGTGGGACAATCTAGGGATCATGGTTTAAAAATAAGGGGTCGCTCATTTAAGACAGAGATGAGGAGAAATTTTTTGAGTGTTGAGTCTTTCAAACTCTCTTTCTCAAAAGACAATGGAAGCAGGGTCTTCAAATACTTTTAAGGCAGAACTAGATAGATTCGTGATTAGCAAGGGGGGTTAAAGGTCGTCGGGATAGGTGAGAGGTTACAATTAAATCAGTTCTGATCTTATTGAATGGCAGAGCAGGCTTGAAGGGCCGAGTGGCCTACTCCTGCTCCTAGTTCGTATGTGTGTTCACTGTGCTCTAAATGTCCTCTTACTACTTCCTTTATAATGGATTCCAGCTTTTTCCCAATGACAGATGTTAGGAAACTATAAGCCAGTTAGCCTATTCTGCCTCCGTCCTTTCTTGAATAAGCGTATTATGTTTATGGTTTTCCAATCTATTGGGACTTTTCTAGAATCTAGGGAACTTTGGAAGTTCTCTGATAGTATAGTACTACTGTTTTGCTGGCTGTGTTTGCTGTGTCTTATTGGGTCACCCCTGGATCTCTTGCTGAGAGAGCATCTGTAACTCTTCATCTTTGCTGATCCCAGCTTTAATTTGACTCAGTTTTGGTGGTGTTACATTCACGAGGTGATGGATCTTTATACCTAAATCTTTTATGTCATGTTTCTCCTATGTACTATTTCTGTTCCTGGCTTGTATTTCAGAGTGAAGTCATAACTCTGAAGCCTCGAGTAATTTCTGCAGTCTTGCTGGTGCTTTTCACAGACTCTTCAATGGACGATGATCACTCTCCATTATGAACTTTCTCCTGTAGAGATATGTATGGAGTTTCTCACATGCGTACATGACTGCCAAAAGCTCTCTTTCTTTGGCATATCTGCTCTCAGCTGACATTAGAGCTTTGGATGTGAATGCTATTGGTTTCCCCTCTTGTACCAGGGCTGCTCTCAGTCCTTTATGTAGAAGCATCTACTTGCAGAGTGAAATGTTTCTCTTTGTTGTAGTATGGCAGACTTGTCTCCTTGCACACTACTTTGAGTTTGTTGAAACTCCTGTTCTGTGACTGCTCTTGTAAATTTGTTGTGTGGTCCAATATGTGAGGTACGAAATGACTCGTACTGGATCAGGCCAAGGAAACTTCTCTGCTCTTTCTTGTCTCTTGGAGCTTCCATCTCCAAGATAGCTGTGACTTCTACAGGACTTGGCTTGACCGTCAGATGTATACACCATGCTGAAGAATTGGAATTCTGTCACCTTCACAATGCGTTTGTCTGCTTGATCCTGGCTTTTCTGGTTTTCCCCACTGCTTCAAGTAGGTGGTGGTCATGATCTTTATCATCTACACAGTGATCTGGTGACTGCTCCTTTACAACTTCGGTATGTATCATCTACTTTTGGCTGGAACATATCCTGGCTCACTTCATGGCCAAAAGACCATAAGACATAGGAGCAGAAATTAGGCCATTCGGCCCATCGAGTCTGCTCCGCCATTCAATCATGGCTGATAAGTTTCTCAACCCCATTCTCCCACCTTCTCCCCGTAACCATTGATCCCCTTACCAATCAAGAACCTATCTATCTCTGTCTTAAATACACTCAATGACCTGGCCTCCACAGCCTTCTGTGGCAATGAATTCCATAGATTCACCACTCTCTGGCTAAAGAAGTTTCACCTCATCTCTGTTCTAAAAGGTCTTCCCTTTACTCTGAGGCTGTGCCCTCGGGTCTTAGTCTCTCCTTCTAATGAAAACATCTTCCCCACGTCCACTCTATCCAGGCCTTTCAGTATTCTGTAAGTTTCAATCAGATCCCCCTTCATCCTTCTAAACTCCATCGAGTATAGTCCCAGAGTCCTCAAACGTTCCTCATATGTTAAGCCTTTCATTCCTGGGATTGTTCTCATGAACCTCCTCTGGATCCTCTCCAGGGCCAGAACATCCTTCCTGAGATACAGGGCCCAAAATTGCTCACAATATTCTAAATGTGGTCTGACCCGAGCCTTATAAAGCCTCAGCAGCACATCCCTGCTTTTATATTCTTGTCCTCTTGAAATAAATGCCAACATTGCATTTGCCTTCCTAACTACTGACTCAACCTGCAAGTTAACCTTAAGAGAATCCTGGACTAGGACTCCCAAGTCCCTTTGCACTCCAGATTTCTGAATTCTCTCCCCATTTAGAAAATAGTCTATGCCCCTATTCTTCCTAACAAAGTGCATGACCTCACACTTCCCCACATTGTATTCCATCTGCCACTTCTTTGCCCATTCTCCTAACCTGTCCAAATCCTTCTGCAGCCTCCCCGCCTCCTCAAAGGTGGAGGGACCTGTCCCTCCACCTTTCTTTGTATCATCTGCAAACAGGAACCTGTATCAGCCAAAGGGTGTGTTGAATGCTGTCAACAGCAAAGATTCCCCATCAAGCTACATGCCCCAGTAGCATTTCTGGTATCAAGCTTGCTGAACACTTCTGCCCTGCCAGTGCTGGAAAGATCTCTTCCAGTGGTGGATTAGTGGAGTGATTCTTCTTTATTGCTTGAATGATCTTTGGGATCCAGGCAAATTCCTAGCTGTCCATTTGGCTTCTCTTTCACCACGATGAAATCTGTTGACTCTGGTGAACCCAAATGTTTAAAATGAATTTAATGCTGAATTAGATTGGGGAAAAAAAAACCAACCTGAAATAGTGTGAGCAAGAGAAAAACAGTGAATCGTACAAAACCAAAATGGTCACCGTCACAGCAATGAATGCACAGCTCTAGTCCATGATCAGTATGTGGCTGATGATGTCATAGAGGCATTTCAGAAGTTTAAAGCAAAAGTGCAGACTGACATTCAGTAGCTTTCTTCATCTGTTGAGCTCTCTTCTAAGCTTTCCTTTTAGTCCTATTGGTACTTTACGTGGGGGATGAATCACTGGTTTCAGAGCTAGGTCAATAGTGATATACTCAAAACCTTCAAAGCACCCAATCATCTCATTAAAACAGATTTGGGTTGTTCCTAACTGTCAAATTTCAGCTTCCCCTGTATGCTGTTGCTTGGTTTCAGAACACCTTTTCCTTAGGTAACTGTTGTCTTCTTTTCAGGAAAGTTCTTCTGATACGGCATGAGGGGGATGATGTTATTCTGAAACTGAAGATTGATACCAGAGCACAGATTTATAGTTGAGGGAGGGGTTGGTGAGGGGCCGGGGGATAGCTTATTTTTCACCCTTTTCCTGACCTGAATGGTTGTACAAATTTCTTTTCTCGGGAAATCTGTTAGCCAGCCTTTATATTCAGTTGTATGGTTCCTATGCCTATCGTGTCCTCAAGCTCATGGTCATCTAGGGTATGAATATTTTGCCGCCTTTTACTTCTCATTTGCTGTACATCTGAACTCATTTATGATCTTCTTTCTTTGCCCTGCACATCTTTTTCCAGTGATTGGGTTTTTCCACAAGCTCTACAATTTGATCCATATGCAGGACATTTCCTTCTGTCTGTGAACTCATATGATTGTCCACAGCTCTTGCATATTTTTATCTCTGGTGTGCATTTTTAGTTGCTGTTTCAGAGCATCAATCCTGCTGCCTTTCTCTTGACTTAATTGATGTCTAGTTATTTGGGTAGTCAGCATCTTCATCTGTCTCCTTGTGGCTTCATGTACCCTGGTAGTGTTTACAACCTGTGATATTATAAGCATATTTTTTACAATGAAATCTTTTTGTAGTTCAGGATGTAAAAAGCCCCAAATGAGCTGATCTATTAGCCTTTCACCTGTTTCCTTGATTTTACGTTTCCTGGCTGCATTTTTCAATCTTGCTTATAATAAAAAAAAATTGTCAACAGGCTCACCTGATTCCTGGCTTAGGGTTTGAAATCCATAACAGTAGATCTGATGATTTGACTTTGGCTAGCGACGTGTGCTGAATTTTTCAAAAATTTTGCCTGGGTTTTTACTGTCATCCTCACTCATCTCCAAACTATTAAGAAGCTTAACCCTTTCCTGCCACAAAAAGATGTAGCTAACCCTTTCCTCTTCACCAGTGCCTTTTTAGAAAGCTACTGAATGTCAGTCTGCACTTTTGTTTTAAACTCCTGAAAAGCCTCTATGACATAATCAGCCTCGCACTTATGGACTGGAGCTGTGCATTCATTTCTGTGGTGGTGGTCATTTTGATTTTGTACGATTCACTGTTTTTCTCTTGCTCACACTTGGTTGATTTTTTTCAATCTAATTCAGCATTAAATTCATTATAAGCATTTGGGTTTTACTGCTGCCACCATTTCATGTCTTCTGGTGTGCTCTTATGTTTGTACGCTCTATCCCTTCTTGTCACATTCTGATGATCGTTGCCCGTGTTGCTCCTGCACCTTGTCCTTTCTTTTAAACTTTCAAAATTTCCCCTCACATCAACTCACCCCCTACTATTTTGATTAAAGCCTTCTCTGCAACCTTAGTTATTTGATTTGCCAATACACTAGTCCCGTTGAATTTTGTCCCAATGGACTAGCTCTCTCTTTCCCCAGTCCTAGTGGAATCAAAATCCATTTCCCCCAAAACAATCTTTGAGCCGCACATTCAACTCTCTGATCTTATTTACCCCATGCCAATTTGCTTGTGGCTCATGTAGTTATCATGGTTATTACCTTTTGTCTTGGCTGCTCATACTCCTATAAGTGGAACTAAGAAAGAAATTTTGCTATGTTGTTTGCACCCATGTGGTCCATGCTAACTGGATCCTTCCCCTCCCACTGAAAGTTCCTCTCCAGCCCTGTAGAGATGTCCTTAACCATGGCACTGCACAGGCAACACAGCCTTTGAAGCTCGTGTTCTTGCCTGTAACTTAGTTTAGATTGCCTCTCCCTATGCCTTTTGCCAAAATGCATCACTTTACACTTCTCTTTACAGATATTCCCCATTTTGGAGCATGTTCTATTAGCTTGTTTTCATTTTGGCATGGTTTGTCAATTTGGGAACTTATTTGAATAGCGTGTGCTCAGTGCTGAATCTATTCTTTAAACACTTCCCACTGTTTTGCTTGCTAGCCCAACCCAATTTCTGCTTGGCGGCACTCCTGAGCCTTTGCTCACAGGGCGAGGGCCAATTTAGTGAGGCATGCGGGATGGCACCAGGAGGGCCAGCTAGCACGAAGTGGCAGGCGGTAGATAAATACAAGCAGTCGTGCGACGAGTAAGAATAAAGGGGATATTTTGGCTAGTTAGGTTCAAGGCAGCCAATAGCTTTCTAATACAATGAGGTAGGACCTCTAATTTTTATGGTTTATTATGGTAAATTGTTTCTCGTTTAGTATGCCAATCAAATTAGGAGTGCTAAACGAGGGATAGCTGTTAAATTCCATCTGTCACTTGTCTGCCCATTCTGCTATGTCCTATTACTAAAATTCGAACGATACAGAGAAGATTAGCATGGCCCCTGCGCAAGGATGACATGCAAATTCGTGAAGCGTTCCATAAAAAAAAATAAAATAAAATTCTCAGGCACACTTTCAAGTTTGGTAGTGTTGGCAAATTTTAATTTTGATCAGTATTCCACTATCCAAGTCATAATTGCTATGGTTCGACACACTAATTAACTTTTACATTCCAGCAGGCATCTTAATTCAGCAAAGTTAACTGAACGATCTTCAAAGTGTTTTTTTTAAGTAGTTCATGCTGGTGCTGGTGTGTTACAGTTCACTAACTCCAAGTTGCTGTGGTAACATGCACTCTTACCTGCATGTTTTGAAGCTATGGATAGTGACGGTAGAGGCTCCAATGTCCTTTCCATCACATGGCTGATCAGGAATATCTCCTGCTCTTACCACCTGCTATTGGTGTGTGTTGGAAGGATTTGCAGATTGATACTCAACCTGCTTGGCTGCGTTATGAATGCACCTTTTTCACCATCAAGTCCTGGGATGGGGCTTGAACCAGGAGCTTCTGGCCCAAGAGGCAGTGATTCTACCCACTGCACCACAAGAACTTCTCTAATGGTCCATAGGCCTTGCTATCTGTGAAAACTGCTAGCAACATTCAGCAGTGTTTATTTTGAAAAGTCTTTTGGTCTTGCAAAAATTCCTGGCATACAACATCTGGCGAATTCAAGTTACAGCAAACTGTACCATGTGAGATCTATATTCTTCAAAGTGTGAGTGTTGGATATTTGGGATGCAGATGTAAGGAGGTTCGTGGAGAGAGAGGGATAAGTGGGGCTGCAAGGTGTGTTCTGAGGATTGCTGTGCAGGAGAATGTTTTGGAATTCAGAGTGTGGGAGTTTGCAGTTTTTCAACTGTTACACCACTCTCCTTTCCTGATCTTAAGTTCTTAAATTGCTTGTTGCAGACACTCTTTCTCAATTCCTCAGTGACTTCAATCAAGCCTGCTTGGTTTGAGAGACTGGTGCCTTCCTCCCATCCTTAGCAAACATTACCTGGGAACTTCTAGGGTTTGGAGGGGGTGTAGGGGGTTCCCTAGCGTATCTTTGGGGTACCCCCCAGTTACACTGCCCTGGAGCTCAGAAGTTATGGCCCATTACGTCACTTCACTTCCTCAGATCCTGCAGCAGAGCCTCCAGATAAGAGTCCATGATCCAGGAGGTAGCTTTCCCAGGTCTCCTTTGCATTCCCGTGTTTAAGCCACACAATTCCTGAAGCTTCAGCAATGTCTAACTTTAGTCCCATAGCTCTCTTTGTGAAGCCTCTTGGGAAGTTTTATTGTTGGCTTCTAGGGATTGATTTCTTAATTCTGGTCAATTTTACAGGAAAGCCGTAAATTGCTAACTTTATAGCTTAGTTTTGCCATTTTGGTATTTCAAAATTAACTTTGTATATCTGCAACTGTTTCAAATTCCTTTTTAAATAATTTAAGTTCTTATTATGTGCAATGGTCCTAAAGGGGAAATCTCTTTGTTCTGACTTGCATGTTTTTTTTTCTTTTCATTCAGACAAGAGAATTAATTCATTATCTTGAAAGTGTGCTAATTTATCTAGAGCTGTGCAGAAAAAGTGGAGGCATGACTTTTTTAAATTCAGGGAGTGCAATGAGAAAGACAAGAATGATTGTGATGTGAAAAAAACGTCTGCATTTCTTTGTGTAATATTCTGGATGAGCCCTCACTGAAGTGCCTGTCAGACATGCAGTTTGGTGATCTGTCTGAGTTAATTTTTTTTCTCTCTCATTAGAATATTTCTGTTGATCTTTCTCATGGGTACTCTGGGTTCTTGAAGAACAGTTGTGAATATTTATTTGCTAACTTGCTGTTTTTTTTAAGACCATTGCTTGAGCAATGAAAATAATTTGTTTACAGATTATTTGGAAGAATTAGAGATCAGTAAGTTGCTTATAAAGTATGGGCTCAATATCAGTGGTTGACTTTGTTCTTGATGTTGAGCTGGAGGAAGTTGTCTTGTTCAAGCCTTGATTCCGGGCAGTCCGACAGCACTGATGCAGCCCTGTGGTTGAGAGAAGCAGTAGAGTGGGTATCTTCAGCTTCCATGTGATTATGTTGACTCGACCAGGGGATAATATTGCAAAGGAGCATCATGTGAAAGAGGAGAGGTCTGAAGATAGATGGAGAATTGCCTTTGAAGGGTTGGGAAGAGAAGCAGTTGTTGAGGATGCACTGGATGTGTTTGCAGCAGTAGGAATTGAATCATGCAAGGGAACCCACATCGAGCTGGTTTGTGGAGAGAGATGTCAGCGGGAGATGGTGTGGTCAATGGTGTTTATATTATGTGAAGGGCAAAGAACTTTGAAAAAATTTAGAAATTAAAAGATACCTAACATTGTTTTAAAAAATTACCTAGTGATCAAAAATCAAGTTTTACATGGTATTTATAGTTTGATACGCCCAAAACAAAAGATGCTTGCTGATCTACATTGACTCCTGGTCTCACAATGCTTTGTATTTCAAAATGCTCACTGCTTGAATTAAAATCACTTCCTGGCCTTGTCCCTCTCTGTAACATACTTCAGACCTATAACCTTCTGCGCATGCTCTGTTCCTCCCATTCTGCCACTTGCTCATTCCCTGTTTCCTTTGCTTCACCATTGGTGACTCTGCGTTCAGCTGCTGAGGATTAAGCTCTGCAATTCCCATTAAAACCTTTACTTCATAAAAACCACATATCCAAAATTGCCAATGGCAGGAAGGTAAGAGGCATTGCAGTGTAGATGGAAGCTTAAAATTACAAAGACATTGATAGATAAGTGAATGGCCAAGCTATGCATGGGAAATAGATTTCGGTACAGGCAAATGTGAGGCCATCCACTTTGGATCTAAAAAGAACAGAACAGGGTACTTTCTAAATGGTGAAAAGCTAGAAACTGTGGAGATCCAACGAGCCTTGGGGGTCCAGATACATAGATCATTAAAATGTCATGGACAAATGCAGAAGATAATCAGAAAGCCCAATGGAATGCTGGCCTTTGTATCTAGAGGAATAGAATACAAGTGGGTAGAAGTCCAGCTTTAGCTGTATAAAACCCAGGTTAGACTTCATGTCTTGAGTACTTAAGAAGCATATATTGGCCTTGGAGGGGTGCAGCGTAGATTACACAAACTAGGTGAAAAGGAGAATGCTATGGATACTGGAAATCTGAAATAAGCAGGAAATGCTGGAAATACTCAGCTTGTTGTGGCAGCATCTGTGGAAAGAGAAAAGAACAGTTAACATTTCAGGTCAATGACCCCATGATCTCATTGAATGCAAGGGGCTAATGGCCTACTCTTGTTTCTGTGCCACTTTAGGAAAGATTGTTCATCTCTGCTAAAAGCCCTGAAGTCTATGGTTGGCAATGTTTTAATCCCCAAATAATCACATTACTTCATATTCCTTTATATATTTTTGTGTTTTCCACTTGACTCCCAGGGCTCTAAAAGCAACCAGGTGCTGATACTGTCGGGGCATAAAAGGTCTGTACAAGGAATGATTTTGCTTGAATTCTGGGAAATCAATAGAAAAAAAAGTATGTGGTTTCTCTCGCCCACCTATAGAGTAAATAAATGCATGGCTGCTTTGATAAACATAAACGTGACGTGAATTACCATATAAAATATTCAATGGCAAGTGCTTTACAGTGTTTCCATATTCTTAAAAAAAATTACAATGCAGCTCTTTGTTCTGTTGACCTTTTGTGAATGTTACCAACTTCATTCAGGCCAACTTAATGTTATGGTGTTAAATGTTGAGTTAATCATAGCAAAGTGTAACATGCAACATAGGAATGAGAGTAAGCCATTCATTCCCTCAAGTACGTTGAGTGAGATCATGGCTGATCTGCATCTCAACATCATCCACCTACCTTGGCTTCATATCGCTTGCAGAGCAAAAAATGTATGGATCTCAAAATTATTTAATTGAACTAGCATCTATTGCCTTTTGTGGAAGATAGTTCTGTCTTTTTTCCCACCCTTGTATGAAGAAGAGTTTCCCAACTTCTCTCCTGAATGAAAAACAAAAATACCTGGAAAAACTCAGCAGGTCTGAGAGTATCTACGGAGAGGAACACAGTTAACGTTGGCTTGGCTCTGATTTCCGTGGCCCTTGACCTAGACTCCTCCACCAGCAGATCAAGTTTCTTGCTATATACCTGATCAATTGCTTTTAAAATCTTAAAACCTTGTTCAGATCACCCCCTGGCCTATATTTTGGGGAAAATAAACCTAGTGTATGTAATCCCTCTTCATAATCTAACCCTTAGGGCCCTGGTAATGTTCTGGTGAATCTATGTCGCACTCCTTCCAACGTCAGTGTATGCTTTTAAAGTTGCGGTGTCCAGAACTGTACTCAGTGCTCCATATTTGGTCTAACCAGTACTTTGTATAGTAGCAAAGTTTCCTCTGTATTCCAGCCTTCTCGTTATATAGACTAATGTTCTATTAGCCTTTATGATTTTTGTACCTTACTACTTCATTTTAGTGATGAATGTGCATGGACCTTTAAATCTCTTGACTTCCACTGTTCCTAACTTTCACCATTTAAATAATACTCAAATCTGTCCATTTATTGGTTAAAATTGGATGACCTCGCACTTGCCTGCTTCAAAATTAATCTGCCACAGTTTTGCCCGCTCACACAATCTATCTTTTTGGAAATTCTCGTCGGCATGACTTACCAGGTGGCTTCTGTATATTACATTGCTCAGTGTAATTATCTCAGCCAAAATTGTTTCTTTTTATCTCAATATTTTGGTCACAGTACACAGGCACTTTTTTACAGTCTTAAAAAAAAATCTAAATACAAGTACTTTCTAAAGTGTATGAACTTCCTGTTTAATAAATATTCACAGTTAACATAACACATTGGTGCAGAATAGAATGCCATTTTGACATTTGGGGTTAAAGCATGTTAAGGGTTAGTGTAAAGAATTTCATGTCGCACCTTGCCTGTGGTGTAACTGATCTGCTGAAATGACACTTGTATTGTTGACCATAACCCCTAGCCCCACCCTTCTTTCTCCCTCCTCCTCCCTCCCCCACCAAAAAAGTATATATTAAATTTTGTTTTGACTATTCATTGTTCTGTTGTGGCATTGCTCATGACAGGAAGAATATGATCTCCCTCGTGGCTGACTCTGCTGTCTCCATATTGCTGTTTTTCTCATTTCCTTGTCTCTTCAGCTGATC
This sequence comes from Cetorhinus maximus, assembly GCF_964194155.1. Classification (NCBI taxonomy): domain Eukaryota; kingdom Metazoa; phylum Chordata; class Chondrichthyes; order Lamniformes; family Cetorhinidae; genus Cetorhinus; species Cetorhinus maximus. The sequence continues at coordinate 89,068,208 of NC_135879.1, read as the reverse complement.
TCTTCCCCTTTTTTGTTACCTTTTCATGTTTTTCTGTTTCACTATTGGGTGAAGTGAGTTGCAGAGAAATGCGCAGCTAAGAGTTGCTTTTGGGGGAGTTTGCAGGGAAAACCTGGCCCCCTTCCCTTTGCAAACTATTTACCTTGCCTTTTCCTGCTTCATCCTACAACTAGTTCACTCCCATTGCTATCCCACCTATTTTTTCTTTTTGAGCTATCTGCTACCCTCTCTACATCCATGCTGTAACTTGCTTCATCTGTAAACTTCTGCTTTCTCCCCTACTTCCACTTATGGCCTAACCCCCCACAAAGACTGAGAGACTAAAGGCCCCACACTTCCTCTGCTATCTTTCCTCCTTCATTCCATATTGGTTTCCATCAGAAGCTTTATTTACTCTTAAAATCCACCCTGCTTGTGTTTTTTTTAAAAAGAAAAAAAATCAATAAGAATAAGACAAGACCATGTCTTAGCCTCTGCTTAATACACTTTCTGAGATTTGAAGAGCACAAACTAATAGCTACGGTTTATACAGACAGCAGCCAGGGAGGGGGGGAGGGGGGTCATTATATACAGACGGTGGCTAGGTTAGCAGTCAGTATAAGCAGATGGAATACAGTTTCAAAATTTTCCTACAGCACCCAAGTTGGGGATGCAGCTAATATAGGTGAGGACTGTGTGGGAGTGTAATTGGCAAATGCACATCACTATATCCATAAGTGTGATGTGGTACATTTTTGTAGGAAGATTAAGGAGGCTGTACACTCCTTGGGAAAAATAAGTGTCTAAATAGTGTAGAGAAGTAGAGGGATCTAGGAGTACAGATACACAAATTACTAAAAGTAGCAACAGAAGTTAATGAGGACATAAAAATATAAACGAGCATTGGGGTTCATTTCTGGAAGGATAGAATTGAAAAGCAATGCAGTAATGCTAAACTTGTATGGAACTTTGGTTAGTCTACACTTGGAATACTGTGAACAGTTCTGGCTTCCATAACTATGAAAAGAAAAAGAAAACTGGATGAGGTGCAAAATTTTTTTCACAAGAATGATAACAGAACTGAGAGGTATATGTATCAAGAATGATCGAACAGGCTGGATCTCTTTTCTTTAAAAACCTGATTGCTATCTTTCAAAATTATGAAAATGTTTGATCGGATTGATGTCGAGAGGAGGCTTCCACTTGTGGGTGAGACCAGAACAAGGGCTGTAAATATAAGAGAGCCACAAATAAAGGGAATTCAGCAGAAATTTCTAAGGAGATTACTGAGCAGCACCTTGGAGGTAGTCATCTTTAGATTATTTGGAATGCCACATACTAGTGAATATAAGAGCATATGGTAGAACAGGTGGGCATGTGACGGCGAAATGGCGCAGGAGGGAGGACTTCAAATTCTTGGGACTTTGGGACCTGCTCAAGATGGATGAGTTGCAAATTCAAATAGACTGGGACCAATGTCTTTGTGTGGAGGTTGAACAGTGCAGTGGGTGAAAGTTTAAACCAATATGGCAGATAATGAACACCAGGATGAAACATTGGAGAGACACTAGATGACCAAACAGTGAGAAGCAGATAGACAGCAAATTTTCAGATAAATTACAGAAACATACAAAAACTGCTGAATAGTGATAATGAATAGTGATAACAAGGGACTTCAGTTGTCATAATATAGACTAGAATAGTACCAGAGTAAAGGGAAAAGAAGGGAAGGAATTGGTACAATGTCTGGGAGATGAAGAGGAATATATTTCGATGGGGAATTATTTGGGGAACAGCAATTATAATACCAGATTTAGATACTTGGAAAATAACAAGGAACAATCGAGCATAAAAATACTTCAGTGGAGGAGGGCTAATTTAAGGAATTTATAAAAGGAATTTGACACAGGTGGATTGAAATCTAAAATTGTTAGGCAAAACAATAACTGAAGAGTGGGTAGCCTTCAAAGCAAAGATGGTTCCGATACAAAAGGGCATCCAAAGCTGGAACTTCTGGAGGACTGAAGATCTGGAGATTGAAGTTAAACAGAAAATGGAGGCTTGCGACAAATGTAAGGTTCATAATACAGTGGAAAATCAATCTGAATATGGAAAGTACAGAGGAGAATCAAAAAATGAGATGAGCAAAGTAAAGGAGTGTAGGAATATATCTGAAGGTTAAGAAAAGGGAAGCCAAAATCTTTTATAAACATGTACAAATAGTTTTAAAAAAAGGTAGTTAAAGGAAGGTTGGACTGGTGTGCATCAGCAGTGATGTCAGCAAGCTGGTAAGGAGCAAATCACACTGAAGTATTCACACACAATAGTTCACAAATGATTGCGATTGGATTAACAGAGAAGTGAAAATAAACATTTAAATGATTTTTTCAAGAAAGAGGATTTTTAAAATATATCACCATGGAGAAATTTGACATTCTACAATTACAGTATTAGCTTTTCAAGGTATACCAAGGGTATGCCACTTTAAAAACACAGTTACACCTCATTCAACAAGGTGAGTCAGTGAATGGCTGTCACTTATTTTGTTTAGCTGAAACAGGAGCAATGTACACGCATCCATTTGCTGACTCATTCTTCAGGGTAATGCCATGACCAATCAGGGTCTAGCTGACTGTTTTAAATTTCAAACAATACTTGGCAGTTAATTGTCATTCACCATCACTTGTGCATTCTCCATGGAAATGCCTCTACCAATCAACACTCTTTTCATACACAGTATAAATTGTTTCCCCTAATATAGGTATTCTTGTGAAGTGGCCTGATGAGTACAAGACAAAAAGCTTTGACATGTCTTTTTTTTTCAGCAATACTCAGATTTGCATGCCTTCCTTGCATAGGGCCCATGCTAATCTATATCATTTCTAGGGTCTATTATAAAGGATGTGATAACGAGACACTTAGAAAATAATGGTAGGATTGGGCAGAGTCAGCATGAATTTATGAAAGGAAAATCATCTTTGTCAAACCTGTTGGGAATTTTTTGATGTGGGGACCAAATGTAATATTTCCATGTTTGCTGATGACACAAACTAGGTGGGAATGTGAGTTGTGAGGAGGATGCAAAGAAGCTGCAAGAGGATTTAGATAGGCCAAATTGGGTGGGCAAGAACATTGCAGATGGAATGTAATGTGGATAAGTGTGAAGTTATCCAGCTGGTAGGAGGAACAGAGGTGCAGAGTATTTCTTAAATGGCAAAAGTGTTGATGTCCAAAGGGGCCTTACCAATCAAGAACCTGTCTATCTCGGTCTTAAATACACTCAATGACCTAGCCTCCACAGCCTTCTGTGGCAATGAATTCCATAGATTCACCGCTCTCTGGCTAAAGAAGTTTCTCCTCATTTCTGTTCTAAAAGGTCTTTCCTTTACTCTGAAGCTGTGCCCTCGGGTCCTAGTCTCCTACTAATGGAAACATCTTCCCCACCTCCACTCTATCCAGGCCTTTCAGTATTCTGTAAGTTTCAATCAGATCCCCCCTCATCCTCCTAAACTCCATCGAGTATAGACCCAGAATCCTCAAACGTTCCTCATATGTTAAGCCTTTCATTCCTGGGATCGTTCTCATGAACCTGCTCTGGACCCTCTCCAGGGCAAGCACATCCTTCCTGAGATACGGGGCCCAAAATTGCTCACAATATTCTAAATGTGGTCTGACCAGAGCCTTATAAAGCCTCAGCAGCACATCTCTGCTTTTATATTCTAGTCTTCTCGAAATAAATGCCAACATTGCATTTGCCTTCCTAACTACCGACTCAACCTGCAAGTTAACCTTAAGAGAATCCTGGACTAGGACTCCCAAGTCCCTTTGCACTCCAGATTTCTGAATTCTCTCCCCATTTAGAAAATAGTCTATGCCTCTATTCTTCCTACCAAAGTGCATGACCTCACACTTCCCCACGTTGTATTCCATCTGCCACTTCTTTGCCCACTGGTTGAAAAACTTATCAGCCATGATTGAATGGCGGAGCAGACTCAATGGGCCGAATGGCCTAATTTCTGCTCCTATGTCTTATGGTCTTATGGCCTGGGTGTCCTTGTTCATAAGTCACAGAAAGCTAACATGCAGGTGCAGCACCAATTACGAAGGCAAATGGTATGTTGGCCTTTTGCTACAAGAGGATTTGAGTCAGGAGTAAAGATGTTTTGCTGCAATTGTCTAGGGACTTGGTGAGACTGCACCTGGAGTATTTCGTAAAGTTTTGGCCGCCTTACTGAAGGAAGGATATACTTGCCATGGAGGGAGCGCAGCAAAGGCTTACCAGAATGACTGCTGTTGTGGCGTGTGTGTCCATAGATCTCTGAAGGCAGAGGGGCATGTTAGTGGGGTGGTGAAAAAGGCATATGGGACACTTGCCTTTATCAATCGAGGTATAGATTACAAAAGTAGGGAGGTCATGTTGGAGTTGTATAGAACCTTAGTGAGGCCACAGCTGGAGTAGTGTGTGCAGTTCTGGTTGCCACATTATAGGAAGGATGAGATTGCACTGGAGAGGGTGCAGAGGAGATTCACCAGGATGTTGCCTGGGATGAAACATTTAAGTTATGAAGAAAGGTTGGATTTGGGTTGTTTTCATTGGAGTAAAGAAGACTGAGGGGCGACCTGATCGAGGTGTACAAGATTATGAGGGGCATGGACAGGGTGGATAGGGAGCAGTTGTTCCCCTTAGTTGAAGGGTCAGTCACGAGGGGACACAAGTTCAAGGTGAGGGGCAGGAGGTTTAGGGGGGATGTGAGGAAAACCTTTTTTACCCAGAGGGTGGTGATGGTCTGGAATGCACTGCCTGGGAGGGTGTTGGAGGCGGGTTGCCTCACATCCTTTAAAAAGTACCTGGATGAGCACTTGGCCCATAGCCTTGAATTTTATGACGTACCAAGTGCTGGTAAATAGGATTAGGTTGGTAGGTCAGGTGTTTCTCATGTGTCGATGTAGACTTGATGGGCTGAAGGGCCTCTTCTGCACTCTGTGATTCTGTGGCAGGTTTGTCCTATGAAGAGAGCTTGAGGAGACTGGGCCTATATTCTCTGGGGTTCAGAAGGATGAGAGGTGATCTCATTGAAACTTACAAAAATCTTAATAGGGCTCAAAAGTGTAGTTGCAGGAAGAATGTTTCCCCTGACTGGGTTGGGGGCTGGTGTCCAGAACCAGCGTAGCCTCAGGCTAAGAGGCTGGCTATTTAGGATTGAGATGAGGAGGAATTTCTTCACTCGGAGGATGGTAAACCTTTGGAATTCTTTACCCCAGAGATCTGTGGAGGCTCTGTCATTGAGTATGTTTAAGACAGAGATTGAAAGATTTCTAGATTTGTAAAGACATTGAGGGATATGGGGACAATGTGGGAGGTAGAAGATCAGCCATGATCTAATGGAGTGCTGGGGTAGGCTTAAGGAGTTGAATGGCCTACTCCTATTTTCCTATGTTTCAATTTCAGTGTATCTGCTGCTAAAGCACAATTGCAATCTAGGGGTGCCTCAACAGTGCAACTTCTGGAGGAGCATAGAATCAGTGTCAATAACGTCTGGATTTCCACTTTATTTTGTGCCTGTGTGCCACTCGAAGTTCTATTCAGATTTAAGTCATGATGGTGAACATCACAGTTTTGCTGTCATTACCACAGCAAAATGTGGGCCAACATTGATTTTTGAATCAACATTGTGACATCCAGGCTGGTAAATTCTGTGACATTGTGTCTATACTGTATTCCAAACTCCAAAGGTGGAAGCTAAACATATTTCATTTTTATTGGAATATGATACTGGGGACAGTTAAATGTGTTGTGCTTTTGATTAAGTATACCTGAAGCTGGGACGTCTAAACTATAGCCCCATGAAGTCCCAGTGATTTATTCTGTACTTGAAATTCTACCCTGTTCACCTCTTTAGATTTTGTGAGTTTAGTGACTTAGAATGGTCTCCTTTCTCTGCTGTCGAGCTCATTTTAAGGCCGTTAATGAGAAACTAAGGCAATGTTGCACCATAGACTGCACTCGAGCACTGCTGTCCCACAGTCTGAACTAAACTTGTGCCAGTGCAAAAATGCCTTGGGATTTGCTGGAAGGTGTCCATATTGAGTGAGATTAAGATGAAAATTTTTTCTGATGTTTCTTGCTCTTTGCATGGATAAATAGCTGGCTAATGCACTCTTTCTAAGCAGGCAAATGACGAATGGCCATTTGGGTGAGGTAATGGAAGGCTGGCTGTACACATGGGGCCGTACCCCAGCCTGAGTTTGAGAGCAGAAACTGGAATAAGGTAACTGCAACATGCTTCTTCAACGATGTCTGTTTTGTTTTTAATATACAATAGTTAAAGCTGGAATTTTTTTGACCCCTGAGTTAAGTTAAATTTTGGGGAAAGTACTGAAACCTTTGTGTTTGGGTGATGAATGATCCAAAATGAGGTTTAACATCAAATGACAAGTATGTCACATATAAAATTGGAGGCATTGTCATCCTGTGGCTTGACCTAGAGTGATGCATGTGGCTGTCTTGCTGTTAGATGTTTAAATCAATATACAGAAGTGGCAAAGATCTTACCCTAAAATGTTATTCATGTATAAGAAAGAAAGGCTTGAGTTTACATAGCACCTTTCTGAGCACAATGTCCCAGTGCTTTATGGTTAATAAAGTATTTTTCAAGTGTAATCATTGTAATATAAAAACTGCAGCAGCACAATTTGTGCATAGCAAGCTCCCATGAACGCCAATGCGATAATGACCAGATAATCTGTTTCTGTGATGTTGATTTGAGGGATAAATGTTGGCAGGATACCGGGAATAACTCCTGCTCTTTGAAACAGTGCCATAGGATCTTTAAACGTCTGCCCAAGCAGGCAGATGGGGCCTCAGTTTAATGTCTCATCAGAAAGATGAAGTGCTGAACCGTCAGAGAAACCTTCAGTACTGCAGTGGAGTGTCACAACTGGAGCTTTAGGGAGGAGAATTATAGAGATGTAGGATGTGTGCTGTTTGTGATATTCCTCTTTTCAAAGGAAGAGGAATTTTAAAAAAGACTCTAAATGACCTAGCCATTATCAAATTGGTGTTCTTTGGACATTTCTGTTTTGAATTGAGAAGTATTGATTCCTTTTGTATAACTTTGACCCATTAGCTCAGATATCTACTAAAGTTGTTTTTGTGCAAAGTATTATTTGGTAATCCATCTAATTCTATCAAGTAACTTATTCCCTTCAAATCCTTATTTTTATAGATATGGCTCTTTCTTATTGCATGCCATGGAAGCTTTGTAATTATTGTCAAGTTGATGGAAGTAGGAATTAAAATTGAACTACAGAAAGGACCAGCACCTCCTTGTATAGAGGAGCATGAAGCTCTTTATAAGCACTAGACATGTAAAAACTGGTTAGTATAGAGAATGGAATATGTGGTCATCAAAGCTCCTGATATTGAGTGATTTTGGAAAAACATTTACCCAAACACTATTGGAATATGTTGCTTAAAATTAAAAGTGGAGTTGATTTTAAAATCCCCAATTGTTCTCACACCAATTATGACACATGATCTAGGCTTGCCCTTGTGCATGTGAGGCAAATTTTGAGAGAGACATGATGAGACATTAAACAACCACACTACAAAACTTCATTTTATTTGCCACTCTGTATCTGTGTTTCCCAGCATACAGCTGAGGGCATTGGTTTGGACTAATTGAATCCAAACAGCTTCAGCTGCTGCTGATGTGCTAATATCTCTTGCTCCAGCAAGCAGATTGTCTTTGACAGATAAGGCTAGCCCTCCACCCCTTCTAACTGTGGTGGTGTTGTTGTGTTGGAGAAGATAAGGAGAATTTTTTTTTAATTATACTAGATCTGCTTCATTTGGAAAATGGTTGTAGATTTAGCTGACACAATTTGTTGAAGTTTGATGTAGTTTGGTGATGCTGGAAAAATCATTCTCTGAGCTTGGATGAATTTTGCCAATACAAACTGACTTGGACAGATGAAAGTAAATCATTGACAACTTCTGAGCATTTAATCAGTTTCTTGAAGTGTTATTGAATTTCTGTTTAAGTCTGGCACTTCTGAAAGACGACTGAAATGGGTAACATGTAGATCTTGGATCAATACCTTAGGGACTCAATACTCTGTATGAATTTGCCCTCTTTGTCTTGAATTCATTAACTACTTTCTTTTAATTTGGCTTCCTAGCCTTCCTACCCATAATTCATTTTACTCAAGTCTATCTTCATACATCATAAATTGATGCTGGAAAATGTTTCTTGCTGGAGTAACTATGTAATACAAGGAATATTTCTCCTACGTTTTTGATTTATGATTGTTTTGAGAGATGTTTCAGCTATCTTTTGTAGTCTGGTGACATTGATTCCAATGTTGATGATTATTTAAAGCATTTGAGAGGGAAAAAAAAAACTCTTCCTTGATGACAAATTTCAGTTGGTAGGTGCTGTAGAATTTCCCTAGCTGGCATAGTGAGGTAATGGATTGCTGTGACATCTGAAAGGCAGGATGTAAACTGAGCGCTAAATCAGTTGCGTGAGGTGGATTGCATTACCAGTACAGGTACAGTAGTTGGGTGCGGATTTCCACAAAGTGCATATTCTGATTTTCCTACAAAGTCTTCAATTTTGCATATATTGATTTTAAGCAAGAGTAGTATAGCAAAAAGCAAACCAGTATAGATCAGAATAGGTTTATGGTACTGAAAATGAACATAGATTTGTGATGATTTTACGAAGAACAGAGTACTCTGTATTCCAAGTATAGGCAAAAGTTTGTTTACAATCTACGTATAGCACCATTAATCGGAAGCAGTGTTTCCATTGTATAAGTGAAGCAATTATTATTGTTTGTCAAAGAGATCATGGGCAGGCTCCCCATCTGAAGGGGACAGGAAGAACTAAAGAAAATAGAAATTTTAGATAAGATGGTCACTCAGCAACTGAGGAAGGCAAGGTAGCAGGCCTAAGAGAGACTTTATTAAAGACTACTTACACTGAAGATATTCCTTATCATTAGAAATGTTTGTGGTGCCTAACAGAGCCCCCATCTTTCAAAGGGGTGATAGGGATGATTAGCAAATATAAGCCAGTGAGCTTAATAAGTGGATAAAGGATTGGAAGACATCATGAAAGAGGAGATAGCTGTAATTAAATCCCTAGCTAGGTATAGTATTGAACATAGGAACAGGTGTCTGTCAGTTAGCTCCTTGAGCAAATTTTGCCCTTCACTTTGAGGTTGACTGCTCTGTGTTCTAGCTCTATGTCCCTTTTTTATACATGTTAAGCTATTAATTTCAGATTTAAATTTGATTGAGCTAGCTCCTGCTGCCTTTTGTGGGAGAAAAGTGCATACTTTGACTATCCTTTTGTATGTAGAAGTGTTGACTAACTTAACCTTCAAATCAGAGCCAGGCTATTCAGGAGATATGTCCCCTTGTGTGAATAGTCAGTTTTATGGAGAGGTTGTTTCTGAGCAAATTTACTGAAATTCTCCCAAGTTGATAATTGACCTTGTTGACGAGGGAAATTCGGTGGCTCTGATGCATTTAAATTTTGAAGTGGCTTATGCAATTGTCCTGTGCCATATTCATCCACAAGAAAGTAAGTCTTGGACAAACTTTTGAAGCAGGTTGGAAATTGGCTCAACCAGCCGAAGCAAAGGATGGTTGTGAGTAGTGCTGTATTCACATTGGAAAGGGTTATGAGCAGGATGCAGCAGGGATCAATGCTCAGGCCATTGTTGTTGTTAGTTTCTGTAAATGATTTGGAGCTAGAGGCAAAGCCTCTTTGTTTAAAATCCAGAATCCCATATGTCTTTTTAATGGCCGTTTCTAATTCTACTCTCACCGTTAAAGATCAGTAGGCCTGAATGTATTCGGTTACTGCATCCTGTAATGAGCCTTACTGTCATTTTTTAATGTACTACTGTACATATTTTTTGGCTTCAACTACCATTCATGCCCATTCCACTAATCTAGAGCAATGATAAATAGTAAAACTACTTTAAAGCTTGGATAACTAGGCAGTGAGGGATAGGGCAATGGAGCCTGTAAGCGTGTGTGCACATGTCAAAACAGCAAAGCTAAGTCCTCAATTAATACCCTCCACCTGAGTAAAATTAACACTCAATTGATATTCAATTAACAAAGGGTGGGACCATGATGTTATGGAGGCAGATGGCATGGCTGGTCTACTAAAGAGTACTTTGCTAACACCGACATCTCCAGCAAAGACAAATGCAATGCAGCAGAAAAGAGGGAGGAAGTAGCATAGGATATGATAGAAATAAAGGAGCTACTTACAGGGTTGGCAGTCCTCAAAGCATAAGTATCACCTGGTCTGGATGGGATGCATTCTAGGCTTCTCTCATAACCAAAAAACGTTGCCAGAAGACAGGACAATTGTAAATGTTACACTGCTGTTCTTAAAAAAAAAAGTGTTGGAGTGGTCATCGTCATCGGCTGTCCTCGATTTGAAGATGTCTTCTCAGGGTCATGAGTTTGTCATGGGACCTCATGTGATTGAACAGACTGCTACTCAACCCACAGATCTTAGGGCACATGGGGCAGGATGTCCAAAGTATATATACCAAAGTATATTACTTCACAATTCTCTGGATTAAATTTCATCTGCCACATATCTGATTATTCTACCAGCCTGTCTGTATCCTCTTGAAGTCTAACACTATCCCCCTCACATTTCACAATACTTCCAAGTTCTGTATTCTACAAATTTTGAAATGGTATCTGATGCATTCAAATCTCAGTCATTAATATATATTTTAAAAACACTCTTAAGACTAACCCATTGGTATACAGTACAGTGGTTTAACTTCCTCCAGTAAGAAAAGCAACCGTTTACCACTATATTCTGTTTCTTGTCGCTTAGCCAACTTTGGATCCATGCCACCACTGTCCCTTTTTTATTCCTTGGGTCTCAATATTGCTGATCAACCTATTATTATGAAGCACTTTATCAAATGCCTTTTCGAGGTCCATGTACACCAAATCAATCATATTGCTCTCATTAACCCTCTTTGTTATCTCCTATTTAAAACTAAAGCTGGATATTGGCAGATTTCTAAAGATGGAAAGTGAGAAGGCGAAAGACAGAAGTGTTTAGTGAGCAACTCCCAGAGAGTTGGGCTGTGATGCTTGACGGCTTTGCAAAAAATTAGAGGGGTGTGCACAACTTAGAACTGATGGACTAAAGAAGTTGGGGCCGGATAGGGTGGAGGATGTTGCAGAGATGAGTTGAGGAACATGGAAGTATTTGAGGATAAGGATTTTAAATTTTGATGCATTGGGAGGCAAGTAGTTTGAGGAGTTGGGTAATGAGTGAGCAGGGCAGAATTATGGCTGTTGAATTTGAAGAAGTTTATGGAGGAACCCAGCTTGATAGATCCCAACTTTTTCTTTTATTTGTTTGTTTAGATATGTGGAGAGAGGCAACTGAACAGAGTCACCAGAGTCAGCTAATGAACTAGCCCAAAACATTTATTAAACAAGATGAGCTATATTACAATACTCCTTCACCCACAACTATACCTTTACAGATTTGTAAGGATAATACAAGTTACAAAAGCTATCTTATACTCTAATGTCCACAGTAAATATACAGTCCATGTAAACTAATAGGCGACCTGTGGTCAGACACATCACACTCTGAAACCAAGTGACAGATGCCATCTCAAACATGCTATAGATCTCTCATCAACTCCCCCCAGATGCTTATCACACCGTGAGCCAACCAGTCTCATGGAACTCTGTCTTTCCCATGAGGGTTTCCAATCCCCACTCTTCAAGAACTCGCCTTGGAATCTTCTCCCAAACCAAAGCTTTCTCTCATACGCCTTTTGCAAGGGTTCACCTCCTAGGGTTTCAAACTCTACTTCCGATGTTCCTCTCCCCTGGGTGATCACATGCTTTCAAGCTTCCTCTACGCCGCCTCTCTCACTGACTCAGGTGTCAACAGGACACCACTGCTTTATATGCCCATAGCAAAGAGCTACAGACCTTCAGTTGTCTCTTTAGACCTTCTGGCTTCTCATAAGCCTTAATCTCTTTAAGCTTGGAGCCTTTCTCTGCTGCTCACAGTTAACTCCACTTAACAGGACCTTTCCAGGTTCCTGTCCTTCCTTTGACTAGAAGGTTTCTTGGGACTTTCTCCGGTTCCACTCCTCCCCTGGATTTGGGGACTTTCTTCTTTAGTTTGGGACTGGCTATCTGTCCCCTTTGCTCCAGTCTCTTCCTGGCAGCTACTTTCAACCAACTTTAGCTTGGAATTGGCTACTAGAGCCTTCTAGGCTGCTTCTGCCTAGTAGCTGTCTTCAAAACTGAAATCAAAACTGCTGTTTCTAGTTTATACTGTGTGTGTCTGGGAGGGACCTGCTCTCCTGGACCCCGGTTGCTAGGCAATAGCCCAGTTTTTTCTACTCTTGTGTTTGCTTAGCTTCTCCTACAGTCGTAAACTCTCATTAGAAATGCAGACACCTTTTAAAGTGAAACTAAAATTCAACTTGACCTTTTCTTAACGCACACATACAGAAATACAAATCAAACTTAAACTTCAAAGCTAAAACTCATTCTTAACACCTACAAATACAAATTTAACTTTCTTAAACTATCTCTATTTCCTATCTGCCATTTCTTGCAGCCCTTGCCACAATTCCTGTTTCCAAAGATCTATTGAAAATGATTCATCCATTGTCACCTCTCCAGTTTCCTTTGATATTGTTTTCTAGTTATTATGCAAAAATTAATGGGATTATATTTCCTTGTTTCCTTTAAATATTTACCTCCAGCAGTGATTTGTCCTTATCCTTCTCAGTTACTCATACAGCTTAATTCTCAATTTCCTCTAGAGTAAAGTCTCGCCGTTCACGACTTCCTCTTTTGCAAATTCGCTTATCCGTGCAAAAGTCCTTGTACACCAGTTCACCCATTGCAGGTCCAAATGTTCACTTATCCGTGATTTTAAAAATGTAAAATAGAAGCTATCTTCGGAAAGTGCCGAAGAAAAGAAAAAACACACAAATAAAGTTTGTTTTTAAAAAAAGGGTGTCCATGACTTATTTTCAGCAGGAGAAAGTGTGCACAACGTGTGTTATCTGCCATTGTTTGCAAGTGGGTGTTCCTTGTTGCTGCGATTTAATTCCTGATTGTAGTCTGCCTTCACTCTAAGTACTGTAACTGTAACAAATTTTACACTTTTCTTGTTTTATTAAACAATTTCTCCAGTAGATTTCTCTTTAAATTTATTAAAAGCATAGTTTTTATTACCTTTGATCCTTTATACGTGTAAAATTTTAGGATGGCTGGAACCTATCTAATTGACTCTCATTGTAAAGTATGTTCATCGTTTGCAGTTTTGCCATTTGTGAGGTTTCGCGGGAATGTAACCCCTGCAGATGGCGGGACTTTACTGTATTTAAAAACTGATGGTAAATATTTTTTGAACATCTCTGCCAATCCATCACTCTAACATATGAGATTGTTATCTTTGTATCTAAATGGCTTCACTCCTTTAAATGTTGTTTTGCCTTTAAATGTTTACATAAAAGCCTTTACTGTTCCCCTTTCTATTGACTGTCTTCTTTCAAAACCTGTAGTTTTTCTAAACACTCGGTTTCTTTTTTAATACTTATTAGCCACACTTTCCTTCTGCATTATCCTGTCCAAATATGGGTTATTTGCTTGCTAAGATTATTAGTTCTGACCCTGAAGAAGTGCGCCCAACTTTCAATATCTCTAGGCTTAAATATAAATAATATAATTAAGTACAGTATATCTAAGCATGATTGTTAGTGGCACAGAGACCTTGCCGAAAGAGCTGATTTTCAGGTTCATTTAACTTAAAACTCAAGGGTTTATTAACTTCCAGCTATCATTTTTCTTATAACGGGGAAAGAACGTGAGCAGCCATTTTATCGTATGTTTTTCTACTGCGTTCATCTCACTTGCAGATTTGACAGCAAGTCCATATTCTTGCACTGCTTTCAATGTTTTGTTTCCATTCTCTTCCCATATCTTTTCATGGTTTGTTTCCAGCTTCATTATTGTCCCACTGACTGACTTGCCCACATCCCAGGCAATTTGCTTGAGCTAAAATGATGTGCCTGGCTTCAAGAGAAAAGTTAGTTTGAGTGCAGATACTGCCCACCTATCCCCACAGTTCAGACCAAGTGATAGGGGGCCCTTCTGAGATTTTTGATTTTCTGGAGTTTGTCTTCTTCTGAACTTTAGTACTGTCAGATTATGGCGGGTGTATTCAACAGAATACTATTATAAATTGATTGACTGAATGAGGATGCATAGTTGTCTGCTCTACTCAGTTTGTACTTTTTCATCTTTAGAGACAGAAGCACAAGCCCCACATTAAGACTTATTTTGCACCTATTTATATTAAGTAGATTTTAAGTCTACTTTGAGTTGAAGAAGATTTATATGGTGTGGAAGATGAGATATTATGGGATACAACCTGAAAAAGAAACTAAATTCTTCGATCTGTAATCTATTTTAAAAGAGGCACTGGTTATGTTATAGAATGTAAGAATATTGTGATTTCTGTGAATGAGTTAATCTTGACAACTTTGTTCATGATCTGAAATTATCTTTTATATTTTGTTTTGTGGAAGCAGTGTGTCACAGTACGTATGCATGTGTCTCTTACCACCTGTAATCAGTGTGTTTTGTATGGAAAGAAGTGTCTTTTTCCTACCCTTGGGGGGCGTATTCAACCTAAATTATCACCAGCAAGCGTTTGCGTTTAAAATAAAGATTCTTTATTCTCACACACTTACTCTGAATTAACACAATATCACATGCACACAGGATACAGATAAAGATAATGCACTTTTACAGATTACGGTTAAGTCTGTCTGATTTATGGTCTCCCATGTGGTAGGCCTGTGGTTTCTTGAATTAATTAGATGATTTTAAGGTTGAAGTGAGAGCTTTGTAAAGCCAAGGTTTTGTAGCAAGTTGAGAGGACCTTGTAGTCAAATATCTAGGAAGTTGTTTCTTAAGTGAATTTTGAAACTGAAACGGGTTAAGTCCTTTGGCTGCTTGATAGCTTGCTGATTTCAAAGTCTGGTTCTCAGACAGGCTGACAACTGACCTGATGGCTCTGTTGGGTCCTAGGGTAATACGGTGTAGTTCCTGAAACCAGCTTCGACAACATGACCGCTGGGTAAACACTTATGAGGCCCACCCAGTCTGGTTTGGATTGTGGAGGCCATTGTGATATAATAGGAAGTTGATAGTGGCCATTGAGTTTTGATCTTGTCTTTTGTCCAGTATGAAGCATGGAGACGGGCAGTCTGGAAACTTCATAGGAGTTCACTGAGGCTCCTTCGACAGCACCTTCCAAACTCATGACCACTACCATCTAGAAGGACAAGGGCATTAGATAGATGTGAAAACCAGCACCTGGAAGTTCCCCTCCAAGTGACTCACCATCCTGACTTGGAAATATATCATATATGTTCCTTCATTGTCGCTTGGTCAAAATCATGGAACTCCCTCCCTAACAGCACTGTGGGTGTACTCACACCATATGGACAGCATGCGGTTCAAGAAGGCAGCTCACCACCGCCTTCTCAAGGGCAACTAGGGATGGGCAATAAATGCTGGTCCAGCCAGTGGAAGCCCACATCCCATGAATGAATTTTTAAAAAGTCTTTAGATATTGACCCATTCTTGAACAATGAGATGTTTGAATTTCACAAATGGCTGTGAGGTACCCTCATCGATGCCCATATTTAATAGGTGTTCACCAGAGATTTGATACAGCCTGTAATCCAAATGCCAAAAGTCACATGATTTGCAACAGCTGTTTTAATAGTTTGTGTTCCATTTTTAAAAGTATTGACTAAGTAGTTCATGTCATGCCCAGTGCAGGCATGTCATAAGTGTTCAAACTTTGAAGTAAATGATTTTTTAGTGAAAAATGTAATTTTTTTTCTCTAATATAACTTGCATTTGCTAATACAAGAAAGCAGTAACAAAACTGTGTTCAAGCAGAAAAGTCCATGTGAATTGATAAGTCCACGAGGGTTTGTGCAGAAATAAACAGTACCAAACGAACTGCTCATCAGCATGACCTTACTTCCTTAGAATCTTTGTCTGCAATTAACTCAGACTTGACACTACCATAAATAATTAATTTTGTGCAGATAGTTATGACACTGGTTGAAGTTGCAAATGGTAAGTTGGCGAATATTGTCTCTCATATACTGTTTGTGTTGGATTTTCTCTCTGCTTTTCTATTTCATACTTCCCCTCTCCGCAGGACCACACATAACTTTGACCCTTCTTTCTGTTCCCCAACCTTATTTTTGCTTCTCGGCCTTCTCTTTTTTTTTTTACTAGATGTTCTAATGGAGAAAGGTTGATGCATTTAGGATGGAGTTAGATAAAAATGTGCCCATCAGTGGCCCCCTTTTTCATTCTTCCCCAATCACTCATGCTTCCACTCATTCCTTACTCCCGTCATGTCCTATAACCTTTCAGCTTTCCTCTCCTTTTTACCACTCATAACTGGAACATTTTTTTACCTCTTTATTGACTACTTGCTACTCCAAGGTCAGTTTGGGAGAATGCAGAAGCCCTTGGGAATATCAAACTAATTTCTCCCCCCTGCTCCCCCACAATCTGTTTCTCTTGGAGAGGGTATTTGTTTATAAAGCTCGTTTTTTTTTCAAATTTTAACAAAAAAAAAATCAGATTAGTGCAAGGAAAAGTCTCTGCTCCTTTCGGTCTGTACATGTCTCCATCTCTCAAAAAAGCATTGTGTAAATGTTAATTTGAAAAATGCTTTTCAAATTAGACTTCAAATTTTTATTTAAATTAGACTGAAAAACAACCTTGTAGAAGCTGAAGGAAAACACTGGGCATTAAGGTAGACTGCACAATTGAAATTCTGTGAGCAGCATCACTGCTCTGATAACAGCAATATCCAGTCAAAGCACAGACCTTGGGAGGAGTCAAGACCTTCAGTTAAGAACTTTTAGGCATTATCTGGTATTATGAAACATGTATTTTGAAATTTGTTTTTAGCTTTCTTGAAATTTAAAATTTCAGTTACTAAGGGGGGAATTTATCAGGTGAGTTATGATCTGGAACTTGATGTCTGAAAGAATGGTGGAAATAGATCAGAGTACCTTTTTCTAAGGGAAATTGGGTACAGGAACAGGAACTCAAATCCCGCTGTCTGAAAACTGGGCATTTATTTTTTTTAAAGCAGGCCATGCAAGAATATTAAGTGTTATTAAATTAATGAAAAAAGCTTTCTGGTGTGTTCAGGGAGTTGCTGCATTGGCACAGCAGCATGCTATGTAGTTAGTTATTCGCTTTGCATGTCTGTCGTTTCCTGGGCTCCGAGTGGTAGAGTAATCCTTAACCCCACCCGACCCAGCTTGGAAAAGTTTGGAAGGTTGCATTTCTCTGCACAGCTTCCACCTTGAGTGTTTCTCGAGTGCTCCAGTGAACCGCTGGCCTTATCAAAGCACTATCCAACTTCAGTGTGGCTGACTTAGATTTGATTGCTGTCAATATTTATCTAATTACACTACAGGTACTGTGAAATGCTTCAGGACCTTTTTCAGAAAGATCCAAAATCCGGCACGGACTCAGTCCCGAGGTTGCCAGTTTTGAGGCACTCTACCTGTATATACTTGAAAAAGGCTAAGGTATATACTTGAAAAGGGCTAAAGGAAGAACTCTTTCAGTGAGTCAGCATATGCATGATGTGCTGTAGAATTCTATGATTTTGATTGATTTGTAGATGAGCATGATGTCACTTGATAGTGAACTTGCTAATGATTAATTTACATGTAAATGACTAATTTACACAAGATTTCCATTATAAGAATGCACATAGTCATTTATCATGAGGAAGAGGTTGACGTGAACAGAGCACCAGTAGGAAGTAAGGTTTTGTACATGGGGGGGTGGTGGGGGGTACAAATGTAAGATTTTTAATATATAGAAGTATGTACATGTGGTAGTGCGGTGTGTTTTGTACAGAAATGAAATTGGATGCTGACTCTGTTTTTCGTGTAGGTTTTTTGAAAAATATTTTTAGCTGATCTCTTGTAGCATTGTTTATTGGTAGCCTGAGGTCCAGAGCAAATCATGTTTAGCTGCTCATCAGACCTGCCTGTTCAAATCACTGCCCATGCACTTTATAGATATGTCATGAAGTCACTTAGAAAGTGAAAAGGGTTTACTTGACTGGCAGTAGCTTGGTTCTGTTTTTGCACAACAGCCTCTTCAAGCTGTCTCAAGATCAGAAAATGACTTTTGTATTCTTCAGTTGTGTTTTGGTAATGCTTTATAAGTACAGTAGAAAGACTGATTCCCTCACTACATTAACATGAGGCAATCTCCTTTGTCAGTCAGCAATCTCTGGCTTGTTCCTTTAAGACCACTCCTGAAATACACCCTATAAAGAAACAATTAAGATTGACCAACACTGAAGCTGCACAAATATGACAAATATAGTGTTGAAAATTCCAACATGTAATCTTAGTGGCAAGATTGGACGTATTTTCCTTTCCCAACAGGTACACATTTAAAATGGGATTTTTTTTTTTAATGTGCTCTCAATCATATGCCCCAGATTCCTTCACAATTTAGAAATTTGTGGTTTTGATTCCAAAGTCCAAATTGTTAAAGTCAGTTATGAACAGCAGTGGTTCCAGCACTGATTCTTTTAGAACACCTCATCCTACCTTCTGCCACTCTACATAAATATCCTTTACTCCCATTCTCTGCTTTTTCTGTCTTGAAGCCAACTAGCAATCCATTCTGCCACTCGTTCGTTCTCTGACCTTATTAATCTATTATTGGGCACTTTATCAAAGACCTTTTGAAAATCCAGAAATTACATCACCCTTAACGTTGTTTAGTGTCTCTGTTACCTCCTCAAAAAATTCAGTAAGGTTGGTCAAGCAAGATTTTCCCCTTTAAAATCCATGATGACTATGCATTATTATATTTATCATTTCTAGGTAAATTGTAATAACTGAAAGTTCAGGCCCTTACAGTGGAATGAAAAGTGGAGGATTTAGAAACAAGAGTCATCATGGCACAAAAGTAGTACATTTGGCTTATCAAGTCCATGCCAGGTCTCTGGCGTAATCCCATCAGTCCCATTCCCCCGCCCTGTTCTATTCTCGTAGCCCTGCAGGTTTATTTCTTTCAAGTGTTATCCAGTTTTTAAAAAATCATTCATTGTCTCCGCTTCCTCCACCATCATAGGCCTGGAGTTTCAGGTCATTACCACTGTATTTTTAAAAAAAATAGTTATTCTCATTCCTCCCCATATCTCTTGCCCAAAACCTTAAAGCTGTGTCCCCCAGTCCTTGTACCATCAACTAATGTGAACATCATTTCTTTGTCTACCTTATCTAAACCTGTCATAACCTTGTACACCTTGGATCTCTCCTTAACTTCCCCAGCCCCAGCTTCGCCAACCTAACCTTTTGGCTAAAATCCCTCATCCTTGTAAGCATTCTGGTAAATTTCCTCCACTACCTTCTCAAAGACCCCTTCCTTCTTCCTAAAGTCTGCAGACTTTAGGAACTGAATACAATATCCTAGTAGTGGTCGAACCAGAGCTTTATAAAGGTTCAACATAACTTCCCTGCTTCTATATGTGATACCTCTATTTTTGAAGCCCAAAATCCCATTTACTTTGCTAACTGCTCCTTCAATATGTCCTGCTACCATTTTAAAGGTCTATTTGCATGAACCCCCAGGTCCCTCTGTTCCTGCACACTCTTTTAGAACTGTGCCACTAAGTCTATCTTGCCTCTCCCTATCGCTTCTGCCAAAATGCATCACCTCACATTTGTCTGTCTTGAATTCCATCTGCCACTTAACCTGCCCATTCTGGTGGCCTATATATGCTCTGTTGCCGTCAATTGGCATCATCCTCACTGTATGCCACATCTGCAAATTTGGTATCATTGGAAAATTTTGAAATTTTACTGTATTTCAGTGGGCTGAATTTTTCTGTCAGCGAGAAGGGGGTGGGGCCCTCTCGCCGACGCGGGATGACGTCGGGGGGAATCCCCAACGTCATCCCGCCCCATTTAAATCTTCAGGAAGGTGGGGGCACAGCGCGATCAGCTGTCCGCCTGCCGACCTGTCAATGGCCAATTGAGGTTAACAGGATAATTAAAACAATTAAAGGACCTGCCCGTCCAACCTTAAGGTTGCTGCGCAGGCAAGGAGCCCCGGCAGGAACTAGAAAAAACATGAAACCTCATCCGCTGGCGGGATGAGGTTTCATGCCGGTTTTAAAAAAAGTTTATTAAAGTTTTTTTGTGCAATTTATGAACATGTCCCATCTTGTGTGACATTGTCACATGAAGGGGACATGTTAATGATTTTTTTTATTTTTCTGTTTTTAAAGTTTGAAAACCTTTCAGCAATCTCCCTGAGGCAGCACTTTGCCTCAGGGAGATGTGTGGTCTTTCGTGCGCATACGTGAAAGAGCGCACTCTTGCATTTGGGGAATCCTGCCCCTGCCCGCACAGCGCATAGCGCTTCCCGGCAGACGTCATGCTGGGTGGGCCTTAATTGGCCCGCCCACTTAAAATGGTGGCGGGGCCCGCTTCTCCGGAAATTGGGTCGGGCCCACCCGCTCGACAGGCAAAACATTCAGCCCAATATCTTATTTATGAACATCAAAAAAAGTGGTCTGAGCATAACCTTGGTTTGAAGTACTTTATTAATTACGCCATTCAGTGTTTTGTGCTCAATGCTGCTGATCTGAAGTAGGACAGGGGATTATGATTCATGGAAGGTCCATGACCAGTACTGTGAGACTATTGTGGAAGTAAATAAGCTGTTCCAAAGTAGCGCAACAATTAAATATAAAACGCAGAACAGTATGTTTATTTTCTTCGCACAAAGCTTTGGCCAGGTCACATCTTGTGTTAACTCTGTCCAGTTTTGGTTATGTGATGTTAGCACATAGTCTAATTTCAGTTTCTTTTGTTTTAATGAGCATTGTTCGTGAAGTTTATTAGACATATAAGCTGGCCCTGGAAAAAGTTCACAGAGCCACTAAATTGTTACATGATTTAATAACCCTTAGTTACCTGGAGAACTTTAGAGAGCTGAGGCTTTTTAATTTTGGAAAGGGTAAACTTTCGGCAGATAGAATTTTGAGGTTTTCAAAATTCTAAAAGTAATGAAACTCAGTCCAAGTGGATAGGCTGTTTGAGTGAATTGGCTAGAGTGGACCAGGGGATACAAGCAAAAGCTACAAAAGCATTGAGCTGGATTAGATGCAGGCAAGATCTGGAGCCTGTGGAATGGGTTTCCGTACTTGTGGTGTGTGCAAATTCACTGCAAGCATTCGAGGGAGAGCTGGGAAAGTTCCTGGGAGTGGCAAACATCTTTGCACAAAGAAGGGAATGGTTCATTGGTGGGGTGGGGGTGGGGGGGGTTGTTGTGATCTCCCTGGAGTGTACTTGATCACCTTTGGGGATCAGAGAAGAATTTCCGAGAGAAATTTCCGAAATTGGCCTATAAATTTTAGGTCTCAATTTTTAACTTCATCAGGAGATTATTTGGCGGCAGAGCTGGAGGGAATGGAAATAAGGTTATGTGGAAGTTACACCTTGCCTGGACAGGGCAGGCTTGATGGATGAGTTGGCCTTTTGCTGATCTTTTTCACTTCTGCATGAAATTGCTCTGGCAAAGAGCATGTTGAGATCTGGAAATAAGGATGAGGCCAACTCGTGGACAAGGAACCAATAGAACTCAATGACAACAGAGATGTCGAAGTGTGAGAGAGGAGTTTTGGCAGAGTTTTGGATCAACTGGAGTTTGTGATGGGAAGGCACTTAAGATGTTCAAGAAATTTAATGACAGACTGACGTTACACAGTGACCAAATTTTTGGCACATATTAGGTCTTCAGCCTCTTGAATTAGGTCTTCAGCCTCTTGATAGTGTATGCTTTATTTTTTTAATCATCTTTATTATACTTGCATTGTGCACTCTGCCACATTTGTGTTCATTTTCTCTTCCTCTCTCCTCATCTGAGACAATAGTTTAAAAATGTATTAATACTGTATAAGTTTTTGGGAATGAGTTTAAGGCAATACTTCAGCCTTGTGGTTCTGCAAATGTTCATTAAACTTGCTGAACTGGATTGTTGTATTGTCACATGTTCACATGCAGATGGTTGTCAGCTGGAAGATTTTTGCATTTTTAAATTCATCTTGAGGAAAAGAGCAAAGTGCAATCTGTTATATTGACCAGAGGTTTTTCCACCCCCTCCTAGACTTAATAGGAATGCCAAAGGAAAAATATGATCCAAAAGATCTACATAGAATTTATGCAATCATGTCAATGGAAGAGGCAGCCAATGGGAAGAAATCACACTGGGCAGAATTAGAAATCTCGGGTGAGTAGATGTGACACTTGAATGCTGCTTTGTTTTCCTCATGTAGTGAGAGTTTTTAGGCCACATGTATACAGCTATTTGCAGGGTTGAATGTGAATGTTCCATTCATGTGAAATTTTGAAATGTGAAAATTCAACTTCTGAAATTTACATTTTGGGCTCAATGTTATGGACCAAAGGTGGGAGAATGGCACTAAGTGAATGGCTCATTCGGTGAGCCAGCGCAGACATGTTGAGCCAAATGGCCTCCTGTACTGCAACATTTGTGATTCCTATCCTACTTTCAGAATCAATTGACTTCTTATTGCTTGTTGTCTCAGTCATTTCTCTATTCCCTGCTTGTTTTGCAGGCTGCCACAGTTAATTGACTGAAGTACTAGATGCTTTCAAACCACAGCCTGAGTTTTAGAGGGTAACCTTGTGTTTAACAGTACATAATGCAGACTGCTGGTTTTGCAGTAAACCCAATGCACTGTGGGGCCTGTCGCTTTGCATACGTGCAGACTGTCCAGAGACCGTTTAGCTTGTACACATGAGCAAAATCATGTCGCTAGCAGAAGGCATAGGGAGATGTGATGGTGAATAACTTGTGCTTGAAGTCCCAGGCTACCACCCTGTGTATCAAACAAAGAGTACATTAGGACAAAGATCTAAGTCTAGATTTAAAATCTTGGCTTAACTGCATTATCAGAAGATCCTCACCTACAGCCAGCCCTGTGATAAGTTAAACCAGTTTTGTTTTGAGTTTGAAAGCAATGGTATGGCAGTTATTTTCCATTGGAAGACAGTGCTTTTTTAAAATCTGATGTCCACATTTGCTCCCCATTGCAAGATTCCAAACAACAATCACTACTAATTTGGAATATTTTAAGCCTTGGTGGAACAAAGGTTAAAACAATGCTACCTGAACATTTATCCTGGACCTAATAAAGGTGCTGTGACCACAGACCAGAAATCTAGTGGATTAGAAGTGCTCATGTTAACATTGGAGCCTCTAAACGATTGTTATTTAAAGATTCACATACCAGTATTCTGACACATAATCAGCGACAAGTATTTTATGATGTACAGTCAATTTAAGCAGAAATATTTCCAAATTCCAGTCGAGGTAAATAACTAATTTTCTTTTGTATTGCTAAATTCCTTTTCCTCATGCAGGTAAAGTGAGGAGCTTGAGCACTTCGCTGTGGTCTTTAACACACTTGACTGCACTGCACCTGAACGACAACAACCTTGCACGCATTCCACCGGATATTGCCAGGCTCCATAATCTAGCTTACTTGGATCTATCATCTAATAAACTGCGCAGTTTACCAGCTGAGCTCGGAAACATGGTGTCACTCAGGTAAGTAACAAGGACCAATTTCTCTACAAACACTTCAGCAACTGCATGTCAGAAGTTCTCATGGGCTAGTTTCGTTAGTAGAAATGGATGCGAACAGTCCTAAAATGTTTACCTTGTCGAGATAATCCCTATTTTTCCTGAACAACTATTCAACAGTTCAATCCTGAAATAAATAACTTTGCTTTTGTATGCTTGTGTTTGTATAAACATTTAAATTCATGACTGAAATTTTACAACCACGAAAGTCCCATTTCCCCGTGTTCGCTGATCTACGTGAAGCAGTCAAGCAACATCTTGATTTTAGAATTCTCATCCTTAAATTTTCAAATTCCTCCTTGGCCTCTATTTCTATAGTCTCCTTCAACCCCACAACCCTCTGAGACATCTGTACTCATCTAATTCTGACCCCTTGAGTATCTCTAATTTTAGTAGCTCTGTCATTGGTGGCTTCATCTTCAGTTGCCCAGTCCCTAAACTCTGGAAGTCCCTAACAACACCCCTTGGCCTCTCTGCCTCATTTTCCTCCTTTTAAGACACTCACTCCTTAAAATCTATCTAGCTCTTTGACCAAGCTTGGTTACCTGATGCAACATCTCTTTATGTGGCTTAGTGTTATATTTGTATAGCGTATTTTGAAACAAAATGTAAGTTGCTGAAACAAGATGGTCTCCGTAAGATTTTAACTGTTAGTGATCATTTGCATTGTTTATGATGTACGTTTTCTGCATTTGAAGGTTATCTTTTTGATGTTTTAAACCACTATATTGGAGTTATGAATGAATAATTCAAATAATTAAGCTGGGAAGGACTCCATTTCCCATGCCCCAATGTTCCCGTGGCTGAGTGCACATTGTTCAGTCTTTGACTAGTAAACTGTAAGTTGGATCTGTCTAGTTCTGACTATATATAGCTTAGTAATGAGGCATTTGGGTCTGCGATTTTTTTTTTTTTTGTTTTTTTTTTTAGCTTTTTCCTTTTGTTGTAGTTGCTCATCAGAAGACTTAAAAATGAAACTATACAATTCAGAAGTCCCAAGAAATGAATGGATACATAAAGCCTGGTGAGACAGTAATGCAAAGTGCATTGAAACCTAAAGCTTAAATCCTAAAGAAAAGAAGCCTCTTTCTCCTGTACATCTACGGAACTGGAGGTGTGTACTCAAATTGTGGAAGAATGCAGTATCAAAACATCATTCTTGGCAAATGCAACATAGTCAAGCAATACACCAAGTATTGATTCAAAAGTTGCCAAAAATTCCAAGAAACCGAACCTATTCAAGAACTACCCAATAACATCTCAAGCTTGAGGTATACAAGTTTAACTCCTTAGATATCTGGAAGGAAATCAATCTGACTGTACGGAGCCCATAAACCTTGAAATGGGAAAACAGAGTTGCAATAAATTTATTTAACCTTGCTCAAATAATAGTTTTTTTCTCAGAAAGGAGACTGAAGCAATTCCCTGCTCAGCTAGGATGACAATTGGGAAAAGGGGGCACTGCATGAGAAGAAAGCTAGCTAAGGGAAGGCAAAGTACCTAGGATGAGGGAAGAAATAATTGGGAAACCTACTGGGTGATTCTGAAAACTACTTTTTTTGATGAGTGATTTTAAAGAACTTATGCTTACTTACTAAAAGCCATGTTGACATAAAACGTCCTTCAGTTGCCAGGCATGTTGCTCTTCATGTTGAATTGAAAATGCTTTTTACTATAATATAAACATAACTACAGTGTATTAGTAGCAATGGAAACAGTGCTTCAGATAGCTCATTTTGTTTTGGTGCAAGTAACTCAATTCACATTCATAGACCAATGATGCAATCTCAATGTAGCAGGCTTGTGTGTGAACCCAGTCTAACTGTGGGACAAAGCCTGGTGGCCAGAAAATAGTCACAGAATATAGATTTCAAATCTTCTGGTGATGTGGAAGCCATCCCAAAACCAAACTGGATGAATTTTATAGCACTGCAAGTAATACAGAACCGGCTCTTGAAGCAATGCTATGATGTAAATGTAGAGATCATTTAAGTGAGGTCTGCATATATATTGAGAGGTTCAGACAAAATTTTAGACATAAATTTTCACCAATTACAAAGGCAACTACAAAGGTATAAAAGCATTTACCATGCAACAAAAAATCTCAATAGAGAGAAACTGTGATCAAAAGGCTCTACAATTTTTTCAAGACCCCACACTAAGAGCAGTCTTGCAGATCATTGCATTGTTTGAGTCAACAGCAGGGACAAAATGTACTAAGCCACAAGACCTATATTAACAGAAACCTGAGTTCATCTGAAATCTGATTGTTTCAGCATTTTTTTTGAAATGGGATCCTGCAGCAATGACTGTCTGTCTGAAAGGGGATGAGCTTAGATGCAATTACTCCATGTGCTTGAGCCTCCATGACACCTTTTGGCGTCGGGGCCAAGTGTGACTACGAGCACCTGTATGGCTTTGACTAAAGGCCGAACATAGCACCAGGACATCCAACTCACTCCATTGCCATCCAGTACATCCACGAATCTGGCCTTCCTCTCTGCCAGGTGTATGTCTCCAAAACCGACAAGATGCAGATTTGTGTTTTTAGAGGAGTGGTTCTGATAACTTAGCTGCTACCGCAGATAAGGAAGACCTGAAGACAAGCATGTTCCAGACTAGAAATGGATCCCAATAGGTGTTGGCTACTCCAGCAAGCTCTTAGGTTTGGCATGAAGAACAGCTAGCTGCCTGTTACGCTTCAGGTCATGTATCTGGCAGAAGAAAATTTTTGCTGTCACCCACCATTCGGAAGCAACTTCCAAGTAAGTTTATCTCTGCAGGGTCTGAGAGCAGAAAGTTGCAACATGTATGTAAACACACAGAAGCACCTGACTACCCTCCTTAGCGCAAAACTCATAACTGTGTCAGAGAATCCATGCTTTTTGTCCCACAAATTGCCAAGATCCACAGGAAGCTTATTTGACTATGTGTGCAGGGGAATGGATCAAAGTGACCAACCAGTGCTATAATCTAGCAGTCATCAGTTGTTTTATAACCAATGGTCAACCCATGTAGGAACATAGTAGCCCTGTTCAGCACTCAGGATGAGCAGTGACTTTCACTTACAGCACTGTTCAGTTTGTTGGCCAGGCTTTCTCAGTGGGGCTCTGAAAGATTCATAGATACAGCAATTGGGTTCTTGGTGAAAGCACGAAGCTCCTTTGGTAAGGAGTACACCTGCCACTGACATGTCAAGAGTTTAGCACATTTGTCCTGATGACCCTTGTGGAGGACTGGCACATGGATCCTCCACTAATCAATTGGATCTCTGATCGTGAGCATGCTGTCAGAGTAAGCTGAAAGGACAATCACTACACCCAGCTTGTACAAAGCCAATCTCCATTGCCTCTTACGCCTAGTTTGTACATAGCCAATTTCAATAGCATTTTATGTAAGAGTCACAGGAGTGGCTCCACGTTATGAGAGGGCACTGAATATGAGATAGGTTAGTTTTGTTGTGGCTAGAATGTACATGAATAATTGTATATCTTGTGCGATAAATGCAAGTACCATAGATGCACAGAAGCAGTTTAGTTTGAGGGGATGACTAGTTCTGCAACATAGATCTTCGTCGCTGCAACCAAGTTGCCAGATCATATAATCTTTACTGTGTCCAGTGTATTCAGCAACTTGTATTATTGTCATGTAGAGTGAAACAAATTGACTGCAAGCTGGCATTCGTGAAGGTTAGAATCTCAAGAGGAGGCCAAGTAGGATATTTCACTTAACACTCCTGTCTGCAAGTGCTTTTAAACATCAACTCTTGCACTCGTGATTTAGGAGTAAGGGATGTTCATGGAGTCTCTTCCATTAATGCCTGATTGATTGATTGATTGATTGATTGTCTACTATCACTGTCTCTTGATTTGATGTGATAGGGTAGTTCTGCAGAATATGCTGGGGCTACTTAGCTTATGGAATGCTGCTTTTGGTGTTCAACATATATATCCTATATAGATGGCTAATATTAGTACAGCACAGGGCCATCTGGAGGAGCTTAACTTCCAGGAGGTGATTCATATTTCATACTGCTTTAAAAATCCCTTCATAAAATTTAAAGTTGTTTTTAGCAGTAGATCTAATTCTGTAATGATAATCACTTATGCTTGCAAATATGTCACTCAACATAGTGGTAGGGACTCTTTAAAAATTGAAACCAAGATATACCATGATTTCTCAGTAGAAACATAAAAACATAGAAACTAGGAGCAGGAGTGGGCCATTCGGCCCTTTGAGCCTGCTCTGCCATTCAATATGATCATGGCTGATCCCCTATCTCAACACCATATTCCCGCTTTCTCTCCATACCCCTTGATGCCCCTAATATCCAAAAATGTATCAATTTCTTTCTTGAATATGCTCAGTGACCTGGCCTCCACAGCCTTCTGTGGTAGAGAATTCCACAGGTTGACCACCCTCTGAGTGAAGAAATCTTTCCTCATCTCAGTCTTAAATGGCGTGCTCCATATACTGAGATTGTGGCCCCTGGTTCTAAACTCCCCAACGAGGGGGAACATCTTCCCTGCATCCAGCCTGTCTAGCCCTGTTAGAAATTTATATGCTTCAATCAGACCCCCTCTCATTCTTCTAAACTCCAGTGAATACAAACCCAGTCGAACCAATCTCTCCTTATATGACAGTCCTGCCATCCCCGCTATCAGCCTAGTGAACCTTCGCTGCACACTCTCTATGGCAAGTATATCCGATCTTAGGTAGGGAGACCAAAACTGCATGCAATACTCCAGGTGTGGTCTCACCAAGGCCCTGTATAACTGCAGTAAGACATCGCCTGCCACCAAGATAAAGACCCATTTATTCCCATTCTCCGGTCTGTCAACCAATATTACCCCCAATCCCATGTGCTTTAATTTTGCTCTCTAGCCTCTTAAGTGGTACACCACATCTACTGGTTCTCCCTTATGTATTCTACTAGTTACATGCTCAAAAAACTCGAGTAGATTAGTTAAGCATGATTTCCCTTTCCGTTACCACGTCTTTTATAATAGACTCTAGCATTTTCCCCACTACTTATGTTAGGCTAACTAGTCTGTAATTCTGTTTTTTCTCTCCCTCCTTTTTTAACTAGTGGGTTTACATTTGCCACCCTCCAATCTGTAGGAACTGCTCCAGAGTCGATAGAATTTTGGAAGATGACCACCAATGCATCCAATATTTCCAGGGCCACTTCCTTTTGTACTCTGGGATGTAGATTATCAGGCCCTGGGGATTTTTCAGCCTTTAACCTCATTAATTTCTCTAGCACCATTTTTTTTTTACTAATACTGATTTTCTTCAATTCCTCCCTCTCACTAGACCTTTGGTTCCCTAACATCTCTGGGAAATTATTTGTGTCCTCTTTCGTGAAGACAGAACCAAAATATGTTGTTCAATTCTTCTGCCTTTTCTTTGTTCCCCATTATAATTCCTCCCTTTTCTGACTGTAAGGGACCTACAGTCTTTGTCTTTGCTAATCTTTTTCTCTTCACATATTTATAGAAGCTTTTACAGTCAGTTTTCATGTTCCTTGCAAGTTTACTCTTGTACTCTGTTTTCCCCTTCTTGATCAGTCTTTTTGTCTACTTTTGCTGGATTCTAAACTACTCCCAATCCTCAGGCTTGCTGCTTTTTCTGGCAATTTTAAATGTCTCCTCTTTGGAGTCACATCCCCAATTTCTTTTGTAATCCATGGTTGAGCCACCTTTCCCGTTTTTTTTTTGCTCCAGACAGGAATGAATGATTGTTATAATTCATGCATATGTTCCTTAAATATTAGCCATCGCCTAGCCACTGTCAACCATTTTAGTAAGGTTCCCCAATCCACCATTGCCAACTCGCGCCTCATACCCTCGTAGTTCCCTTTTATTTAGATTCAGGACCCTAGTTTCGGATTCAACTTCTTCACTCTCCATCCTAATGAACAATTCTATGATTTTATGGTCCCTCTTTCCCCAAGATTGTTTGTTTGTTAATTAACCCTTTTTCATTGCACAATACCCAGTCTAGGATAGCCTGCTCTCTAGTTGGCTCCTCAACGTATTGGTCTAAAAAAAACCCATCACATACACACTCCAGGAAATCCTTCTCCACAGTATTATTGCTAGTTTGGGTTGTCCAATTTATATGTATTTTAAGGTCACCCATGATTACAGTTGTACCCCTGTTGCATGCATTTCTAATTTCCTGCTTAATGCCTTTTCTTGCATCTCCATTACTGTTTGGGGGCCTATAGACAACCGCCACCAACTAGAGAGCAGGCTATCCTAGACTGGGTATTGTGCAATGAGAAAGGGTTAATTAACAATCTTGTTGAACAATCCCATTGGCGTTTCTTATCTCCACCCAAACAGATTCCGCATCATGATTTTGTGAGCCAATATCCTTCCTCACTATTGCATTGATTTCCTCCTTTACTAACAATGCTACCTCACCTCCTTTCCCTATTTGTCTGTCCTTCCTAAATATTGGATGTTCAGTTCCTATCCTTGGTCACCCTGCAGCCATGCCTCCGTAATTGCAACTATATCATAACCGTTTATATCTATTTGTGCTGTTAATTCATCTACCTTATTGTGAATTCTCCACACATTAAGATACAATGCCTTTAGACTTTTTAACCTTGTTAGTCATTTTGGCTTTATTTTGCACTATGACCCCATTTGTTTTTTGCCCTTGTTTTTTCTGCTTTCCACTTTTTTGCTTCTTACTTTCCTGTCTTTTGTTTCTATCCTTGTTTCCTCCTCCTCTGTCTCCTTGCTCAGGTTCCCATCCCCTGCCATTCTAGTTTAAACCCTCCCCGATCGCACTAGCAAACATCATTACCATCAACGCCCCCCCCCCCCCCCCCCCAACCCCTGGCTGAGGACATTGGTCCTGGCCCTGCCCAGATGCAACCCATCCTGTTTGTACTGGTCCCACCTTCTCCAGAACTGGCCCCAGTGTCCCAGGAATCTGAACCCCTCCCCCTTAGATCATTTCTTCAGCCACGTATTCAGCTGATATACCCTGTTATTTCTACCCTTGCTAACATGTGGCACTCGTAGCAATCCTGAGATTACTACCTTTCGAGATCCTATTTTTTATGTCCCAACTCCCTATATTCAGCTTGTTGGACCTCATCCCCCTTTTTTTACCAATGTCATTTGTACCAATATGACCACTGGCTGTTCGCCTTACCCCTTCAGAATGTTCTGCAGCCTCTCCAAGACATCCTTGATCCTGACACCATGGAGGCAACATACCATCCTGGAGTCTGTTTTGCGGCCGCAGAAACGCCTGTCTGTTTCCCTTACTATTGAATCCCCTATCACTATAGCCCTGCCACTCTTCTTTCCTCCCTTTTGTGCAGCAGAGCCACCCGTGGTGCCATGGACTTGGCTGCTGCTGCTTTCCCCTGAGAACTCATCTCCCCCAACAGTATCTAAAATGGTATATCTGTTAGAGAGGGGGATGGCCACAGGGGTATCTTATACTACTTGCCTCCTCTACTCTGCCTGGTGGTCACCCATCCCCTTTCTGCCTGTTCAGTCTTTACCTGCGGTATGACCACCTCACTGAATGTGCTGTCCATGATAATCTCAGCATCGCGGATGCTCCACAGTGAATCCACCCGTAGCTCCAGCTCCGAAATAAGGTTAGCCAGTAGCTATAGCTGCAGCTGCACACGTGGTCTCCAGGGACACTGGAAGTGTTCATGGCTTCCCATGTAGCGCAGGAGGAGCATATCATTGGTACGAGCTCTGCTGCCATGACTTCCCTTTAGACTAAACTCGTTAGTTACTCCTAGGGGCCATATTCCACTCCAAACACCCCTAACACAGTCCAAAGTTCTAACCTTATTTAGTTTAAGCTAATGGACTGCAGCAGTTTAATTAGTAGAAAATGTTGAAGTAGAAGTACTCGCCTGATCCTACTTACCAATCAGCTATCTCGAGTCACTTTTTGAATCGTGACGTCACTTCGAAATCCACCCCATGAAGGTCCTGAGGGTAGATGTATTTGAAGCAAAATGATTGCTGGCGGAGTATGGATTTAAATTGTAGTGAACATGAACAGGTGAGGATCCAGGCACATGACAATCTGTGATTAAGATTCATGCCATTAAAGCTGTCACAAGGCCAGAGATGTTGGTGGAATGTCCCTGTCCAATGACTCTGGAAGCTAAAGGTTTTCCTTTGTTTTTCTGAACGGTGTGCTACTTCTGTTTGGTAAAACAGAAGCTCTTTTACATGTTTTTGTGTTTCAGGTGAAGAAAATTCTACATTTAAGTATTTTTCCTTCTTCTACAGGGAATTGCTTTTAAATAACAATCTGTTACGGGTTTTGCCTTACGAACTAGGAAGACTGTTCCAGCTACAGACCCTTGGTTTAAAAGGTCAGGGCTAGTATCATTATACACATATGAATGATCCTATCTTGCATTTCTGACAACTTTTAGAAGTTTACTGATGATTTTGTTGAGCCCCCTTTTTCTTTCCCCTGCTCCCCCACCTCCATTTTCAGGGTAATGCTTTATGGCCACTTTGTACATTTTGCTTTGTAGCTTTTGCATGTTTTGTATCTCGTTTATTTTATTCTGTTCTGTGATTTCAATTTTAAAAAGAAAGGGGCAGGAATGATTGAATATCATGAGGTGGCCATTTGCTTTGGGGCTTTTGTCAAATAATTTTACATGTTTTTTTTTTGAATAGCTCCTTAATTGTGATTTGCTGTGCAATACTTGCTAAAAGATGTTTGAAGTTCACAGTTGTCAAAAAGACTTGAGTAGCAGCATTTTCCTGCTGTTGTTATAATTGATTACATTGGACCACAGATGAAACTTCCCCTCCCCACCATTCTTTCAATTTAAATTATTGATAGAATGTATACATTTCAAAACTTATTTCTCAAACTTGGCTCGTCCAAAGGAGTGTTTTTCAAATGTTTCTAGGAAAACTCCCCTACAAATATTGACCCACTCTTAAGGATCCAAAGCCCTCACTTACAAAAGACATCATTAGAGGAAACATAAGAACACAAGAAGTAGGAGCATGAGTAGGCCATTTGACCCCTTGAGCCTTATCCACCATTTAATAAGATCATGGCTAATCTGATCATGGCTTCAACTCCACTTTCCTGCCGATCCCCTGTAACCCTTGACTCTCCTATCAAAAATCTGTCCAATTCAGCCTTGAATATATTCAATAGCCCAGCCTCCATTGCTCTCTAGGGTAGAGAATTCCAAAGATTAACAACCCTCATAGAGGAAATTTCTCCTTGTCTCTGTCTTAAATGGGAGCCTCTTTGAAGCTATGCCCCCAGTTCTAGATTCTCCCAGAAGTGAAATAATCCTTTTAACGCACAACAGCTTGAGTACAGCAACAGAAATCAGGAGCTAATAGTTCAAATATGCAGAAATACAAAATTGAATTTGTGACATGATGTTTACAATGCAAACGTCTAGTCCTGAGTGGATGGAGTCCACTAGGTCTTTCAGGGTTCATGGACTCTCGAAAGCAGTAACCTAAAATTATTTTTAAAATGCATTGCATAGATTTGTTTGAAGATATTAGATCTGAATGCAAATATAGGAAATGTACTTCACATGAGTGACTGAGACATGGCTTATGTCATTGCCAAAATTTTTTTGTCACTTTATTCCTTTTATTTTTGAATTGCTTGCCATCCTTAATGGCATGCTCCAATTTCCCTGCCAATGTGACAGGTCATTGATTTCGGTCAAATTTTTTTCCAGTGCTCCTAGATCATTATCTGTTGGTTGCGTGGAAGTGACTGATCAATTAGTCTGATTTTGCTCCTGCTCCCATTCCCATGGGAGGACACTCTTGACCTCTCAGCTGCTCACCTTAGTGGCTGAACTGAGAACTTTAAAACGTGATGAAATCAAATTGTACCACTCGTTGAAATGACAAGATGATATTATTTGATTTTATGGCAGTAAGTCACCTTGTGTATTATCAAGATACACACTTTTAATAGGTTATTAATACTTTTTTGGTGACAGGCAATCCTTTGTCACAGGATATTTTGAACCTCTATCAAGAACCAGATGGAACGAGAAAGCTACTGAACTACATGCTTGATAACTTAGCAGGTATTTTCTAAGCTCCTTCTATTGATGAGATTAGCAACATTTTAATTTTTGCTTATAGTTGTTTCTAGTTAACATATAAAATGCTTTCAAAAATTACATGTCAGAATTCTAATAAACTGAAACGCAAATACTCATGAGAAAGTGAAAATTGTGTTGCACGGTTACAATATGTTGTATTTTGATTTATTTGCGTATTTACAATTTAACAAAGCCACAACCTGAGGCTTAATTGTGTCTAGCGTTTCTTCTCCTCTACCACTGTTGGCCTCTCATTTTCTGCCTTCTCAATACAGCAATTTAAAAAAAAATTTACTGGATGTGGGTGTTGCTGGCCAAGGCCAACGTTTATTTTCCCACCCCTAATTGTCCTTCAGAAGGTGGTGGTGAGCTGCTAGGTCATTTCAGAGGATAGTTGAAGTAAACCACATTGCTGTTGGTCTGTAGACATATACAGACCAGACTGGCAAGTTTTGTTCCCTAAAGTATGTGAGTGAACCAAATGGGTTTTTAGGATAATCCGTAATTCCATGCTCATTATTGATGCTAGTTTTTTTAATTCCAGATTTTTACTTAATTAATTGAACCTAGATTACCCAGTTACTCTGGTGGTATTTGAAATTGTCTCCACTATGAGTATCTGCTTGTGGAGTAAGACGAGTAGGCCAGTTTGAGTGAGCTTTATCGCAGCCTTCAGTGATTGATTGATTGCTTCAGTAATGCAATGTGCTACTACAAATTGTCCATTCTCTTAGTTGTGGCTGATGTGTAGCCAACGAGACCAGGGAACAGAATAGGAAAGTATGAATCTTGCATTTTAAAGTGTTTTTTCCCCTCTTCTAAGTTCATCCAGAGCAGCTTCCTCAGAGGCCATGGATTACTTTGAAGGAAAGAGACCAAGTGTTGCCAACAGGTAAATGTATACTGATGTCACTAAATCTGGATATATATTTGAAATGGATTTGCCTCTTAATCTCCCTGGTTCCTTGTTGCACAAATAGTGGGAAAGAGTTTTCTTGTACATCTTAAATTACTGCTTCATGCGCAACCTAATTTGTATTATGAGCAAATTGATTCACTACTCGAGCCTCCATCTAAATTAATTAATCATGTTTTGCTGTCAGTAGTTAACAGAATTGAAATGAAATGTAATGCAATAGTAAACATTGATGTAAGCTATAGTACTTCCATCAAGTTTCATTTGAGAGTTTACTGAAAGTATATTCTGCTTATCCTAAACATTTATCTTGCATTGAGAGTGGTGGTTCAGTTGGGATAATGTGCAAACCCTTGTTATTTCTAAGATTATTTAGGCGAATTGTGAGTATTATAAAGGATGACGTATCAGCTTGATATTCAACATGGAATGTGCCAAACACAAACCAGGTTTGTGTACTGAGGAATAGGGCTGTATCTGTTGATGGCTTATCACTAGGGGGAGCACTTCCTGCACGTGTGCATTCCATGGTTAGACAAGTGAACTGCTTAGTAAATTTAGGAGTTGCAGCGCTGTTTAAAACTTGCCATCTATATCCCCAGCAACAAAACATCATAAAGGAGTGACAATTTGCAGCATTTAGTGTAAAATAATAAGTTACTTCTAAAATCCTTTTTCTGACCTTTTTTATTTAATCAATTCTCATATAAATTTGAGATCTGATGAGTAATTAAATTGGATTTCTCTGAGAGAGAATGGAATTGAAATGCTGCGCTAAGTAAATACAATTATGAATTTTCATAAAGAACTGAATTTCGAGCTTGGAGTGTGGTGAAGCATTTTATTGTTGTGATTTTTTTTTCCACAGCAGCTTTTATCGCAGTTGTCAACACTAAATAGAGTGGGGACAAAACAAATTCAAGGCATATACTCATTACTTTAATTACTTTCAAGAGAATATACCTATTTTAAAGAGCAGTAGTGCCCAAGACCAAGAGAAATTGCACTTACGCTGGTGGCCACAGTGTGAGCCGAGTGTGTATGTATAACTGTTCCTGGTGCTTGGCTGGTCAATGTCAGGAGTTACAGTGGAGAAATAAAGAGTAGTACTTAGGATTCATTATGAACTATTTATGAGCTCATTGGATAACTATTTTAGTGAAATGCTTTTATTTTATTGCCTTATAAAAGAATGTACCATCTCACATCTTAATGATGGCATTTATGAACAGCACTCCATTTGACGGACAACATTGTAGATGGAAGTTAAAATCTGACAACAAACATCATGCTCGACCATGTTGTGCTTATTACAGTTCCCCTGCTTTTATTCCTCAAAGACTCCATTTTGATCAATCACCTAACTTCCCTAGGGCTTGTTATAGTGTAGATATAATGCAATGCCATTTATTTTCCTGTCCTCCACATGTTTTTGGTTCAAATGTCATCCTCTTACTGAGAACTGCTTTTGCAGCTGTTGTCAATAATATTCTTTTATATTTATGGTAATTGACTTCTGCTAGTCATTCCACAGTTTCTGCTACCCAAAGGGCTATCTTGCAATAGGTTGGCCAAGTATACCTGCTTTTCATGGTGGCATAATTAAAATGCTACGTCATGTGGCCTGCAAGTTCTTTTTCTGGGGTGTTAAGGAAGCACTAAAACAGTGTAAAAATATAAGGGCAAAACTTCAAAGACAAATCTTATTCCTTCATAGAATCGTAGAATGATACAGCACAGGAGGAAAGGGTCAGCCCATACAAAAGCAAAATACTGCGGTTGCTGAAAATCTGAAAGAAAAAGAGCTTGTTCCAGCTCTTTGAAAGTACTACTCTGATATTCCAACGCCCTTGCTTATTCCACATAGCCCTGAAAATTCTTTTATTTATCCAATTCCCTTTGTTGAAGTAATTATTGAACCTGCTTTCATCACTCTTTCAAGCAGTGCAGTCTATATCAAAGCAACTCTGCACCTTTTTCAATGATTATTTTGGCACTTATCTTTAAATCTGAATCTTCTGGTTTCAGACCCTATTGCCACTGGAAACGATTTCTCCTTATCCCATCAAAAGCCTTCATGATGTTAAATACCTTCTAGCAAATGTTCTCTAAACCATTGCTGCTCTAATGAGAACAACCCCAGCTTCTTCAGTCTCTCCATGTAGCTGAAGTCTTTCATACCATTTTAGTAAATGTCTTCCGCATCCTCTAAGGCCTGATTCATTCCTAAAGTGTGGTGCCCAGAATTGGCCACAATACTCCAGCTGGGGCCTAACTATTTTATAAAGGTTTAACATAACTTTCTTGCCTTTTGTACTCTTTATGCCTCTATTTATAACGACAAGGATCCCAATCTGACTTTTTGACAGCCTTCTCAACTCATCCTGCCACCTTCTAAGACTTGTGTGCAAGTCAAAATGATATTTGTCATTTTAAATTGTCTTTCCTCATTCTTCTTAAGTAAATGAATCACTTCACACTTCTCTGCATTAAATTTCATCTTCCATGTGTCTGCTCATTTTGCCATAGGAACAGGAGTAGACCATACAGCCTGGCAAGCCTGCTCCGCCATTCCATATGATCAGGTCTGATCTTTGGCTTCAATTCTGCTTTCCCTCCTGCTCCCTATATCCCTTGATTCCCTTTGAAACCAAAAATCTCTCTATCTCAACCTTAAATTCAATGATGGAGCATCCACAACCATCTGGGTTAGAGAATTCCAAAGATTTGTAACCCTTTGAGTGAAGAATTTTCTCCTCACCTCCATCCTAAATGGTTGCCCTCTATATTCTGAGACCGTGCCCCTGTATTCTAGATTCCCCAGACTAGGGAGACAACCTCTGTCTACTCTCTTGAGCCCCTTAAGAATCTTGTATGTTTCAGTGAGATCACCTGTCATTCTTCTGAACTGCAGAGAATATAAACCTAATTTATTTAGCCTCTCAACATAGGACAACCCTCTCATCCCAGTTTGCTGCAATGCCATCAATGCAAATGTGTCTTCCTTTTTAAATGACCAAAACTACACATACTACTCCAGGTTTGGTCATGCCAAAGCCTTGTACAATTGTGGCAAGACTTCCTTATTCTTGTACTCCAATCCCCATGACCAACATGCAACTTGCCTTCTTGATTGCTTTCTGTATCTGCACGCTAGCTTTGTGTTCCATGTATCAGTTCACCTGAGACCCTTCAAATATCAGCATTTACAAGCTTCATGCCTTTTAAAATGTTCTGCTTTTCTATTCTTATGACCACCAAAGTGCATAACCTCTCACTTCCCCACCTATACTCCATCTGCCACCTGGTTGTCCACTTCACCCATCTATATCTCTTTTCAGCCTCTTGCATCGCAACCTAGCTTTGTATTGTCAGCAAAGTAATGTATCTAAGTCACTAATTTAGATTGGAAATAGTTGAGGCCCCAGCTGTGATCCTTGCAGCACTCCTCTGGTCACAGCCAACTGACGTGAAAATGCCCTGTTTATGCTTACTCTTCTTGTCCATGAACCAATCCTCCATCCGTGTTAATATATTACCCCCAACCCCATGAGCCTTTACCTTGTGTATTCATCTTTGTGGCACCTTATCAAATGCCTTTTGGAAATCCAAGTAGTCTGCATCCACTGGCCCTCCTTTATCTGTCTTATTCGTTATTTCGTTGACAAACTCTTAAGTTTGTTTCATAAACCATGTTGACTTTGTCTGATTAAACTATGTTTTTCTAAGGACTTCCTAAATAGGTTCCAAGATCTTCCTGACAACTCATATCAGGCTAACTGGCTGTTGTTTCCTGTTTTCTCTCTTCCTCTTTTCTTGAATAGTGGTGTTACATTTGCTGACTTTCAGTCTGCTGGAACCATTCTAGAACCTAGGGAACTTCAGAAAATCATAACCAGTGCACCACATTCTCTGCAGCTACCTCTTTTTGAACCCTGTGATGTAGGCCATTCTTGGGCATTCGTCGGGTTTTAGGTTCCTTAAGGGCACTTGAGGATGGGCAACACCACATACCATGAAACAAAATTTAAAAGTTTCTCAACTTTTTGTCTATTAATTACTTTTAATTCCCTCAGTCTTAACCTCTAGATTGCCCTCTCTTTCTGGTGTGTAACTTGTGTCTGTCTTCAAAGTAGAAAACACAATATTTATTTAACGTCTCATCCTTTTCCTCATTCACCATGATAATTTCTCCTGCCTCTGCCTCTACTTTAGCTACTCCTTTTTTTTCTTACATATTTATAAAGCTCTGACCATGTTTTTATATTCCTGGCTAGTTTACGCTCATTTAATTTTCCCCCTTTTATCACCAGCCTGAAGTCTGCTTGCTGGTTACTATATCGGATATTTTGTGTCATCGGCAAACTTTTAAATTATGCCTTTTATACCCAAGTTCAGGCCATTAAGTGACATTAAAAAGAGCAGCTGTACAAAACTGACCTCTGGAGACATCACTGCATGCTTCCCTCTAGTCAGAAAAATAACTGGTTAGCACTACTGTGCTTTCTGTTGCTTAGCCAATGTTATATCCTCACTGCCACTGTCCCTTTTTGCCAACCAATCTACTATGTGCTACCTTTTCAAAAACCTTTTGAAAGTCCATTTATACATCCTCAATCACCCGACCCTCATAAACCCTGTCCATTACCTCATCAAAGTATTCAATCAAGTTAGTTAAATACAAATTCATGCTGGCTTTCATTTTACTAATCCGCATTTTTGCAAGTGTCAATTTTTGCTCCGGTTTAATGCCTCTCAAAGCTTCTCCAGCATTGACATATGGGTTGACTAGCCTGTGGTTGTGGCTTTATTCTCTATCCTTGTTTGAACAGAGGTGTAATATTTGTATTTAAAAAAAGCCAAAGCAAATGTTGATGGAATATACTACAATAGGATGTGTTATGAAATGTATTTTATGTAATGTTGACCAGCCTGGGTCATGTGAAATATATATTTATCATAGCCCATGTGGAGTGTAAATAGAACTATATAGGCATTGTGATGACTATAATTTTGTTAGGGTTTTGCAGTTGATTTGAGTTTTCATCACTTAATGGTATTGCTATATACTGATGATATGCTGGTAGTTTTGTATTGCCTGTTTTACTATTGGACAGAGATCATTATTGGATGGTCTAACTTGCATTTAACAGTTGCTCAATTTATTCTGCTGTGTCATGAACCTTTCAGTTACAATAGACACTATAAAACTTATGGCCCTTCCTTTAAATAAAAAAGTCATTTAATGTGTTATGACCCTGCACCAAACTCCCAAGTTTTTGGTACGATCTGGTTAGAGGCCAGTAACTTTTTGTTCAAATTAGACAGGGACTCAAGACACTTGCTAAGAGAATAAAGCCATAATATTCCGCGATTTCTGAACAAACAAAATAAACTTTACTGTACAAGCTCAGAAAGATAAAACAATTCACAATATCTATCTTATATTAACCCCTGAATGATAAAGTATGAAGTAAATGTGAATTAACAGGCAAGCTGTGGCCTAATACCCACACTAAACATTAAACGTTAAACAGCAAATGTGACCAAGACTGATCCCATGGATTTCTCAGCAACCCCTGACATTGGTAAACATGGTGAGACAACCAGACTTGTTGAAACTCTGTCTCTCTCACGAGGGATTCCCGTCTTCACTTTTTGAAGATCTAACCTCTGAATTCCTTCCAAGCATTGCTCTGACTCTGCCTCAATGACTGCATACCTTGCAGTGTTTCAACCTTGTCCCCCGAGACTCCGTTCCCCTGGATTCCCAAGTCTGCACTCTAGCTCTAATCCGCAAGCACAACTTCAGCTCTTCAGCCATGCTAAGCAGAACACCTCTACTGCAAAGGTTACCCTTTGCCTCCATGGCCGGCATCATGGATCACCAACCTTCTGCTGCCTTCTCAGATCCCAGGGCTCCTCCTGAACCCTCACTACTTGAAGCATGTTAACTGCAGCACTTTTACTACTTAGACTCTCTTTCTTTGCTCCTCCCTGATGGTTCCAACCAGTGGTCTCCTTCCCACCCAGTTCTCTCTCTTTAACTGGGAGCTTTCTCTCCCTGGATTCCCTCTTTGGGATCCTACTCTGGGACTCCTGCCCAGTATGGTGCTCCACTACTGGGTCACATAACCGGGGTTTTTGCACCTTTTTTTCACACAGACGCACTGGGTCCTTGTCCCTGGCCCAAGGAACTCTAAAATGCGGTTCCCGATCTGCGCATGTGTGGAAACTACTGGGGCATGCTTAGTCGTTTCCCTTGCTCAAAGTTAAGGTAAGTTTGGATCTCATAACAACCATCCCCTTGGGAGAAAGAGAACATCACCGTGGTGAAGGCTTCTTTACAATGGCTTTACATTTTTTTTTACAAGAAGTACTTAATATCATAAACTTCCAAGAAATAACTTATTACAAGTAGTCTTTTCAGTTTGCTCCACAATTACACGTAGTATTAAAAATTTATAAAGGCTTAACCAAAACAAAAGCCAGTACATGTAACAACTAGGAATAGCAGGATTTAAGCATCATAAAATTATACATCAGAACCTGCCTTTTCTCCTACACCCATTCTTTAAACTCTCAACAGAGCGCCAACAATTATATGGTTTTATTTCCATAATCTTTCCATGGTTAACAAAAGGTAGCGAAGGTACATTACAGTTTTTTCTTTAAAAACATCTTGGCCAGCTTGTATTTCTATTTTGTACCATGGGTTTTCAACTTCTGGTGTAACCGCCAATCAATACCACCGGCCTCCCACTCTTCACACATGGATGCATATCAGGCATGCTATATGCTTCAAATGACCTTTGCTTAGCGTTTCTCAATTTTAATATTGAAAAACATAGGGTTTTTCTTGCTCTTCTCTGGCAACATGCCTTCAGTGGGTCATTAAGTTTGCCAAGGTAACTGTCTGTGTCTGATTGACAACCAGCTTCTAAATTCTCTTCCTCACTCACTTTGCTCCATAACAGATTTTTTCGTTTCATTGTTTTGACCAACACTGGATAAATAAACTTGCATAAAGGGAGTTTTCCTCTTTCTTAAGTCATTTTCTAGTTTATTCAAGAGATGTGCCATAGCCTTCTGCACACGTTCACAATCTTCTCACCGACACATGAAAAATGGAACGTTCATCTCCACTTCTTTCACAGTTTCATCCAAATATTTGTTTACGCTCTTATTTTCCAGCTCTTTGCCAAGTTTTAATCTTCTCATTTGACTCAGTAACTGCTCTGGTGAGTTCAGTTGCCTTTGCTTTAGATTCACAGAACCATAGAAAAGTTACAGCACAGAAGGAGGCCATTCAGCCCATCTTGTCCATGCCAGCCCGTGGACACCTAGGTGCCCTTTCTAATCCCACCTTCCTGCACCTGGCCCATAGCCCTGCAGCTTACAGCACTTTAGGTGCAGATCCAGGTACTTCTTAAAAGAGTTTAGAGTTTCTGCCTCTACCACCAACTTGGGCAGCGAATTCCAGACACCCACTACCCTCTGCGTAAAAAAGTTCTTCTTCATGTCCCCCCTACACCTTCTGCCACTTATCTTGAATCTATGACCCTGGTTCTAGAATTCTCCATCAAGGGAAACAATTTTATCCTGTCCACTTTATCTATTCCCCTCATAATTTTGTACACTTCAATCAAGTCACCTCTCAGCCTTCTTTATTCTAAGGAAAATAACCCCAACCTATCCAATCTCTCCTCGTAGCTACACTTTTCTGACCCTGTCAACATTCTTGTAAACCTCCTCTGCACTGTCTCCAGAGCTATTACGTCCTTCCAGTAATGTGGTGACTAGAACTGCACACAATACTCCAGTTATGGCCTCACCAGTGCTTTATACAGTTCCAACATTATATCATTACTTTTATATCCTATACCTCTGCCAATGAAGGAGAGCATTCCATATGCCTTCTTTACAACCTTGTCTACTTGAACTGCTGCCTTCAGGGACCTGTGTACTGGTACACCAAGATCTCTCACTTCATCTACCCCTCTTAGTATATTCCCATTTATTGTGTATTCCTTGTAACTGTTTGACCTCCCTAAATGTATGACCTCACACTTCTCTATGTTAAAATCCATCTGCCACTTTACAGCCCACTCCACCAACCCATCTATATCGTTTTGGAGATTATGGCTACCCTCTACACTATCCACTACTTGGCCAATCTTTGTGTCATCTGCAAATTTCCCAATCGCGCCCCCCAATTTCACGTCCAAATCGTTAATATATAACACAAACAGCAAGGGTCCCAACACCGAGCTCTGTGGAACACCACTTGAGACAACTTTCCATTCGCAAGGGCATCCATTGACCATTACCCTTTGTTTCCTGTTACAAAGCCAACCTTTTATCCAGTTTGCCACATTACCCTGAATCCCATGGGCTTTTACTTTCCTGACCAATCTGCCATGTGGGACCTTGTC
The DNA here is from genome assembly GCF_964194155.1 of Cetorhinus maximus. Taxonomy (NCBI): domain Eukaryota; kingdom Metazoa; phylum Chordata; class Chondrichthyes; order Lamniformes; family Cetorhinidae; genus Cetorhinus; species Cetorhinus maximus. Next base: position 89,024,967 of record NC_135879.1, on the reverse strand, counting down.
AAATGCCTTGCTAAAATCCATGTACACAACATCCACTGCACTACCTTCATCAACCCTTAAAAGGCAAGACCTTTTAATAAATCCATGCTGACCATCCCTGACTAGTCCATGCCTTTCCGCTTGACAGTTAATCTTATCTCTCAGGATTGATTCTACTAATTTGCTCACCACTGATGTAAGACTAACTGGCCTATAATTGTTTGGCATTTCCTTTGATCCCTTTTTAAACAATGGAACTACGTTTGCATTTCTCCAGTCCTCCGGTACCTCCCCTGTATCTAGTGAAGATTGGAAAATCATCCTCCGAGCATCTGCTATCTCCTCCCTGGCTTCCTTCAGCAGCCTCGGAAACAATCCATCTGTCTTTTTCTTTCTCTCTTTTCCTTTCATTTTTCCAAGTTCAAGCTTTTACATTTTTCAATTTCAAGCTGCTTCATCTGCAACTGATTCTAGCTAACTCAAGCTGTGTTATACTCGCATCAGGCTTTTCTTCTAATTCCAAGTGCTATGTTATGCTTGTTTTCTTAACCCCAGCTTTTAACTCTAACTCCTTTGTTAATGCGATTAACCTAAGCTTGGTTAATTGTTGTAAATCACTGAGATAAATCCTCCCTCTCCAGATAAGTCATAGCAATTGACAAAGCCATTCTGCTTTTCAGTCAGTAATAGTAAAATTCACTGTGGTAATCTTATCAGCCTTAACCCCAGTAAGTATCAATCCATGAATTTGAAATCCTGCAAGAGCCTCCAATTTATGTTATAACCCTAGACCAGACCCCATTATTGGTACGATCTAATTAGGACGGGTATTTTTTTGCTTAAAAGTAGACAAAATTTGAGATTCAAGGCACTTGCTAAGAGAATAAAGCCACTTGGTTCCACTGCTTTTGAACAAACAAAATAAACTTGACTATACAAGGTCAGAAAGATAAAACAATTTACAATATCTATCTTGTACGCTGACATTCAGGGGTTAATATGAGGTAAATGTGAATTAACAGGCAAACTGTGGCCTAACACTAAACATTAAATAGCAAGTGGGACCAAGACAGATCCTATGGGTTTCTCAGCAACCCACCCAGACATCAGTAAACATGGAATCAGCCAACCTCGTTGAAACTCTGTCTCTCTCACAAGGGGTTCCAGTCTTCACCTTCAAAGATCTAACCTCTGAATTCTCTCAAAATTGCTCCGACTTGGATTGACTCAATGACTGCACACCTCGCAGGGTTTCAATCTTGTCTCCTGAGACTCCATTCCCCTAGATTCCTGAGTCTGTACTCCAGCACCAACTCACATGCACAACTTCAGCTCTTCAACAACGCTGAGCAGAACTTACTGCTCCAAAAGGTTGCCTTTGCCCCAACTGCCCACAGCAAGGAATCGCCAACCTCCAATCTCCATGGCTTCTCCCGAACCCTCACTGCTCGAAACCTGTCAACTGCAGTCCTTTTACTATTTGAAGCCTCTTTACTTGCTCTTCTCCCTCGTGGTTCCTACTGGCGGCCATCTCCTGGTGGCTCTTTCCCTGGCTCTCTCTCTCTTTAACTGGGACCTCCCCCTGTCCAGCACTCCCTGCCAGTATGATTCCCTACTCCTGAGTCATATGATCAGGGTTTTTGCACAGTTTCTTTCTTGTGCAGGCGCACTGAGCCCTTGTCCCTGGCCGAAAGAGTTCTAAAACATGGAACTGCGGAAGCGCAGCCTGTTCCTGAATCATGCAATGCTTGGAAATTCCCGGAGCAATCTGGGACCTGTAGTTCCGAGCTCCTGCTCAGCGAATTTGGATTCTGTAACAAACGGGAAACAACTTGTGTTGAACCACAGGCGTAAAATCATTTGCTCTCATCAAGAAAATAAACATTTTCCTGAAAGCATTAACTGTTTCTGCACACAAATCCTTGTATCAGAATTTTGACACCTTTTACACAGGACATGCCCTTCATCTCGGTGCTTGATTCTGTATACACTGAACTGTTGTCTCAATAATGTAATATATTTAAGTAAGTCACTTTTGACATTTAGTTGAAATACCAGACAAAGGCTGCACTACCTCTGTTCTAAAGTATACCTGACGATATATTTTTGAATTAAAATTCACATAAGTGCTTTCCCCAGACGTAAGTGACTTGCCTAACCTTTTATAATTTGTTCCTTTTCAAATATGTATCAGTTTCCTTTGAAAAGCTACTATTGAATTTATCGGCTTTCAGCACCGTTTCAGACAGTGCCTTCCAGGTCATCACAAGTTGCATTAAAAAAAATTCTAATTATTTTATCATTGTCAAAAATAAGAAAGAGCAGTTCTGTTACATATATATCCAGTTTTTTTTTGTTTGAACTACAATCTTGACCAATTTTTAGATGTCGCAACAACTTTTATGCTAAAAGTGCTATATAAATATAGGCATTATAAATATAACACTTAGCCATATTCGAAGATCGTGGTCAGATGACCTAAAGTTTGCGCTAAGATATAGCTTTTAAACAGTGTCTTAAAGGAAGAAAGAGAGCTAGAAAAGTGAAGATATGTAGGGAGGGAATTCTAGAGCTTGCAGGCTATGTAGATGAAGGTATGGCCACCAGTGGTGGAGCAATTAAAATCAGGGATGCTTGAGGCCAGAATTATGAGCGCAGAGATCTTGGGCTTGTGGAACTAGAGAAGATGAGAGATTTGGAGTAGGAGAACCATAAAGAGATTTGAAAACAGTGATGGGAATTTTAATCAAATCATTGTTTGACTGGGAGCTAACTCAAGCCAGCGAGCACAAGGGTGGAGGATGAACGGGACTTGGTGCAAATTCAGATATAGATAGCAGAGTTTTGGATAACCTCAAGCTTAAGGTGGAGGAGATCAGCTAGGGGCGAGTTGGAATAATCCAAGTCTAAATTAACAAGGGCATGAATGAGGGTTTCAGCAACAGATGAGTTGAGGCAGAGAAAAAGTTAGATGATATGGAGGACGCAGAAGTATCTCTGGTGGTGCAGTGGATTAGAACACAAACATGCCACCACACTCCAAAAGACATAACGCATTTTATGAATGTGATCCCCATAATGTTTTTCGGCTTTGTTGTCCCAATATGAAGAGTGCAAAGCACACAGCGAGTGCTTCCCTGCAGAGAAGGGTCATTCAAGCTGCATCTAATGCAATTTTCAATGGTTGGTTAAAAAACAACATTTGCTTGGGCCCCAAGAACAGATTAGCTTCTCATCTCCTTTAGATTAATGCTATGTGGAAAAGGAAGACAGTATAGCATTTTAATGGCCTGCATTTTGCAGTCAGCAGCGAAGCGACAATGCTAGCCTTTTATTGAGCTTTATAGCTGCTCAGAAACTTTGCAGAACTTTGAGCAGCAACTTTGCACTATTTAGAGATCTTTTTCAGTGTGACACTATCTGAAACAACAACCACCTACATTCATGTAGCAGCTTTAAAGTAGAGAAATGTCTGAAGGCGCTTTATTAGGATCTTGGACCTTCTGTGAGTAGGTTGAGCAATAGTCTGTCTTTTCAAGTAACCAGTTTGAAGAAACCTCTGAAACAAGCGGTCTAAACTGGGAAGTATAAATTAGAATATTTAATTTGCTGCTTTTGCAGAAAGCAAAATAGAGAAGGAAAGAAAGATGGGATTGAGAGAGGGATAAATCAGTTTTTTAAATCTCCAAAATAAATTTTGAAGGAATGAGACCCATACTTTTCACATTAAGTTTTCAGAGTTGGCACTAATTAAGGCTTAATCTCACTGTTTATAAAATTCACTTATACCTGAAAATTCCAGCCCTAATGTTTTCTGATGATTTTAGTGGGTAACTGGTGTGCAACTTATCCTTTGTGTCAATTTTTAATGTTTGATCTCGCAACAAGATGCTGTTTGTGAAGCTTGTGGAGGGATAGGGCAATTCTGATTCCATCTTCCTGATTTCTGCATTTAACTGGACATGAATGGATGCCATAAGTTGCTGTCTGATTATCTCCATAATAACTGAGTGCTGATAGTCTCTGTCATTCCTACCTCAAAATCCAGGTCTGCTTTTTGTGTCAGCTAAGGCGCTATTGGTCATGCACTTGGCACTGAATTGCAAGGTTCTGAGTTCACTTCCCCTCTAGGGCTTGAGTACAATTGTCAAGGCTGACACTCCAGTGTGGTACTGTGGGAATGCTGCATTGTCAGAGGTACTGTCTTTCGGGTGAGATATTAAACTGAGGCCCCATCTGCCTGCTTGGTTGGATGTATGAGATTCCATGGCACTATTTCAAAGAAGAGCAGGAGAGTTATCCCCAGTGTCCAGGTCAATATTTATCCCTCAATTAACATTGCATAAACAGATTATCTGTTCATTGTCACTGCTGTTTGTGGTAGCTGCATCTCTGACATTGCAACAGTGAATACACTTAAAGTATTTCATGCGCCGTAAAGTGCTTTGAGATGTCTGGTGGATGTGAAAAGCACTATATAAATGCAAGCCTGTCTTTCTTTTGATTTAATGAAATTAGTGTTCTGATGAATGGTCTCGTGGATTAGTACACTGTCCTTGCCACTTTGGGACCTGAATTTAAATCTACCTCTGGTTAATGGAATGAAAGTTTTCTCTCTCTAGGTGGTATTAAATTTCTGTGCAAAATGACATTGGAAAAGATTAATCCATTTCCATTATAGTGCATAACTACTTATGAATGGCTCCCTCAGTGGATTAACGAGGAAGTTCACCCATTCACAGAATCTCTCAGAATCACAGTGCAGAAGAGGCCCTTCAGTCCATCGAGTCTGCACCGACACGTGAGAAACACCTGACCTACCTACCTAATCCCATTTACCAGCACTTGGCCCATAGCCTTGAATGTTATGATGTGCCAAGTGCTCATCCAGATACTTTTTAAAGGATGTGAGGCAACCCGCCTCCAACACCCTCCTAGGCAATGCATTCCAGACCATCACCACCCTCTGGGTAAAAAAGTTTTTCCTCACATCCCCCTCTAACCTTCTGCCCCTCACCTTGAACTTATGCCCCCTTATGACTGACCCTTCAACTAAGGGGAACAGCTGCTCCCTATCCACCCTGTCCATGCCCCTCATAATCTTGTACACCTCGATCAGGTCGCCCCTCAGTCTTCTCTGCTCCAACGAAAACAACCCAAGCCTATCCAACCTCTCTTCATAACTTAAATGTTTCATCCCAGGCAACACCCTGGTGAATCTCCTCTGCACCCCCTCCAGTGCAATCACATCCTTCCTATAATATGGTGACCAGAACTGCACACAGTACTCCAGCTGTGTCCTTACCCAGGTTCTATACAACTCCAACATGACCATAAGATATAGGAGCAGAAATTAGGCCATTCGGCCCATCGAGTCTGCTCCGCCATTCAATCATGGCTGATAAGTTTCTCAACCCCATTCTCTTGCCTTTTCCCCGTAATCTTTGATCCCCTTACCAATCAAGAACCTATCTATCTCGGTCTTAAATACACTCAATGACCTGGCCTCCACAGCCTTCTGTGGCAATGAATTCCATAGATTCACCACTCTCTGGCTAAAGAAGTTTCTCCTCATCTCTGTTCTAAAAGGTCTTCCCTTTACTCTGAGGCTGTGCCCTCGGGTCCTAGTCTCTCCTACTAATGGAAACATCTTCCCCACGTCCACTCTATCCAGGCCTTTCAGTATTCTGTAAGTTTCAATCAGATCCCCCCTCATCCTCCTAAACTCCATCGAGTATAGACCCAGAATCCTCAAACGTTCCTCATATGTTAAGCCTTTCATTCCTGGGATCATTCTTGTGAACCTCCTCTGGACCCTCTCCAGGGCCAGAACATCCTTCCTGAGATACGGGGCCCAAAATTGCTCACAATATTCTAAATGTGGTCTGACCAGAGCCTTATAAAGCCTCAGCAGTACATCCCTGTTTTTATATTCTAGTCTTCTCAAAATAAATGCCAACATTGCATTTGCCTTCCTAACTACTGACTCAACCTTGGACTAGGACTCCCAAGTCCCTTTGCACTCCAGATTTCTGAATTCATTTAGAAAATAGTCTATGCCTCTATTCTTCCTACCAAAGTGCATGACCTCACACTTCCCCACGTTGTATTCCATCTGCTACTTCTTTGCCCATTCTCCTAACCTGTCTACATCCTTCCAATTTTTTTACTCACTCAATCTATTTAAATCCCTTTGTAGATCTTGACCATTTACTTGCCCATCTATCTGTGTGTCATCAGCAAATTGTGCTACCCTACATTTGGTCCCTTCTTCCAGATCATTAATATAGATCGTAAATAGTTGAGGCCACAACACTGATCGCTCTGGCACTCCACTAGTTTGTTTGCCAACCTGAAATGACCCACTTATTCCTATTGTTTTCTGTTAGCTAAGCGATCCTCTATCCGTGCTAATATGTTATAGTCTATGCCATGAGCTTTTATTTCGTGAAGCAACTTTTGAAGTGGTACCTTTTTATGGAGAGAAAATTGGAAGAACGTATTTTTTTTTAAAAAACTCTAAAATACTAGCACCCTCAATGAACTGAAGGGGAAAGGCACCAACTGATATACTGTAAAGTGGTTGGTATGGGAAGTGGAAATGTGTAGCCAATGGTTATTCTACTGAGATTATGGGCCACGTATACTGCTGGAGTAGTGTAGAGGGATCTTTAACTGTAGAGCAACACATTGTGTCTAACCTGAAAATGCTTATGGTTGATGCTCTGACTGCAGTACTGAGTAGTGGAGTAGCCAAGTAGCCAACATTTAAAGAAATTAATAAAATTTCTTCATATCTCACAGCTGTTCTTAAGTCACACTAAAGGGGCTGCCAAATTCTAAATTGCATGCTTGTGCATATATTTTAAGTGTTAAAGTTTCACAAATGGTATTCCGAATGTTCTTTAATACATTTTTTTAAACAACATGGATTTCCATTTATGATGTCTACCTGATTTTTTTTCTTTACGTCTGCTCTGTATCAATAGAATGTTTGATTTATTTTGTGTTCTATTTTGTTTGGATTTGAGAGAATGGTGATCAATATGCTCTTGGTATTGGGTAAACTGCTAATGTTTCACACCTTTTAATGATGTATGGATTTTCTTTACAGCATTGTTCACTATCATGTGTTATAATGTTCTGTGTGACAAGTATGCCACAAGGCAGCTGTACGGTTACTGTCCATCCTGGGCTTTGAACTGGGAGTACAGGAAAAAGGGAATCATGGAAGAAATTGTAAACTGTGATGCAGACATCCTAAGCCTTCAGGTAAGGCAGATGTGCAACTAAAACATTCCCTCTCTATCTATCTACTGCTCTTGCTCTGTCTTTCTTTCCTCCCCCCACACCCTTCACATGAGGAAGGATAAGAAAGTCTGTTGCATGTGTTTGTGCAAGTTTCCTTGCTCCCCCGCCGCTCCTGGGAGAGTGAAGCAAAGAAGAGAAAAATATGCAACACCTCATCCCCATCCATCAAAAACTAAAAAAAAATGTTGCATCTAAATACTAATTCACGCTTTGCTTCAGAGAACTGTAAGCCATATATATGATCGATATCGGCAACATTAAGAAATCTTAAGATTTAAATAAGTGCACCGTAATCTTTTTTGGATCTTCTACTTCGTTCCAATTCAACAAATTTGGAAGCCCCATATTAACTATTTGGAATGATTTCCCCTTTTTTGTGGTTTCCTAATGATAAAATTTTCCTAAAAACTCGATTTTGCTGTGCTGCTTCTCCAAAAGCCACTTCAATAATTACAAAGCTCTGTTGATTCAGCTAAGGCTACCTTAAATTAGTCTGATTACTTTTGGTCTTTCAGTGCAGTTCTAAGGTTTTATATGGAAAATAATAGTGCTAATAATAAAAGAGCAGCTTAGTGGCATACAGGGACGAGTATACAAGAGTAAACTGGAAACTTGCTCATGATTTCAAAAAACTATACAGGTAACTTGTTAGCCTTTCACCTTGAGAAGTCTCTTGAGACATACTGCCTCTAAGATAAGGGAGTGTGTTGTGTGCGCTTTTGTGCTTCATCTCCAATCCTGGTTCCAGGAGACATGTACCAAGGGGGAGAAAAAAAAACCCCAAAGGCTGTTTCAAAATATTAAGCATTTGAATACCAGTTCTATTATTTCTTCAAGAATAACCCTATGTGTAGTAAAAGGAGAGTCAAACAAAAGGATTAGCCTAGTTTTAGGGATCAAAAATCAGATTTTCTTGTGGCGGCATGTCTGAAGTTACTAAATGAGTACTTTGCATCTGACATCACTAAATAAGAGGATGCTACCAATGTCACACTAAAACGAGGAGATAGGAGAAAAATTGGATAGCATAAAAATTGATAGAGGAGGCATTTAAAATATTGTCAGTGTTCAAAATAGAAAAATTACTCGGCCTGGATTGAACACATCCTAGATTGCCAAAGGAGGTGAAAGTAGAACTGCAGAGGCTCTGGACACAATCTTCCGATCCTCCTTTGATATGGGGGTGATGCCAGAGGACTGGAGGTTTGCAAATATAACACTCCAGTACAAAAAAAAAGTACAGGTTTAAACCCAGCAACTACAGGCCAGTTAACCCAATGTATGTGATAGGAAGACTTTGATACAATCTGGGACAAAAATAATTGGCATTGAGGGAAAATTTGGGTAAATAATGAAATCCGGTGTTGATTTGTCAAAAGCAGATCATTGATTTACATGAGCCTGTTGAGTGGGTTGATGATGTGTATATGGACTTCAAAAAAATGTTTTATATAGCACTACATAGTAAACAAAGTTGAAGCCTTTGGTATTAAATGGTCAAGAAACAGAAAGCAGAGTCGTCACGAGCGGCTGTTTTTCAGACTAGAGGGAAGTGTGCATTGGTGTTTTAGATATCGATGTTGGAAGCACTGCTCTTTTTGGCATTGAAATTATGCCCTGCATAACCAAAGATCAAGCCATTAATATAAAGTTTGTAGATGGCATGAAACCTCAAAAGTGCAGTAACCAGTGAGGAGGAGAGTAACAAATTGTAGGAGGACATAGAGTGGTGAAATAAGCAGGCACAAGGAAAATGAAATTTAATAGAGTAATGTGGCACGATTAGTTTTGCTAGGAAGAATGAGGCCAACAAATATAAACAAAATAGTGCAATTTTGAAGGAGGACCAGCAACAGAGAGACCTTGGGGTTTATGTACACCAGTCTTTTGAAGGTGGCAGAACAAATTGAGAAGGCTGTTTAGAAAGACAGATTGGATCTTTGTCTTTATAAGTAGAGGCATAAGGTACAAGAGCAACAAAGTTACACTAAATCTTGTATAAAATAGAAGTTTGGTCTCAGCTGGTGTACTGTGTCCATTTTTGGGCACTGCACTTTAGGAAGGATGTCCAGGCCTTGGAGAGAATGCAGAGGGGTTTTACTAAAATAGTACCAGGCGTGAAAGACTTCATTTGTGTGGAGAAGCTGGGTTTGCTGTACTTAGAGTAGAGAAGGTTAAGGGAGATTTTGATAGTAGTGTCAATATCGTGAAGGGGTTTGATGGAGTAATTAATGTGAAACTATTGTAATCCGAGGACTCATTTAAAACAAATGGCAAAAGAATCACGTGGAAAAAAATTGCATTATGACCTGGATGCATTGCCTTGAAAGCATTCAGGGAGCAGATTCAATAACTTTCGAAAGGGATTTAGATAAATACTTGAAAGGGGTTAATTTACAGGGCTTTGGGGAAAATGTGTAGGTGAGTGGGATTAAGTCGCACAAGTACGAAGGGCTGAATGGCTGCCTTTGTGCTGTAATTCCATAATCCTGTCAATTATAGGCAGTATGATGGTTAATATACAATGTGAAACAGTTTTGTTATTGCTTGCTTGCATTGGGCTTGGTGCTGTTCGAAGCTTAGGAATAATGGAAATTGGGGCAGGTCTCCAGCTTGTTGCTGAGGCTGTCCAGGCATTTCATCTTCAGGGATATAGTTTCACTTTCAAATGAGGTTTTATGGTTGGTTTTAATTCAGTGGCTGACCCTTTTAAATCCATTTCTCAAACTTCTTTTAGTGCATTGGTGCCAATTTTGTTAATTAAAGCCTGGAAAATTAATTTGTATTTGAGCAAAGCTGTGAGATTTTTTTTTGTTCAATTTAACTGTCTATTTGAATTTGGTCAAAAATTTAATATCCATGAGATCCTGGTAACACTCTTATGGGATTTAAGGAGGTGTTCTGTTCAAATCAAGGGGTCAGTTTGAAAGCTCTGAAAGCAAAAGTTGCTTTGAAATTTCAAGTAACAGTGTAGGCTAAGTGGCTTACTAAAGTAGTTTTTTTAAAATGAGAGAAAAACATGTTGAAAGTTATTAACAATGCATTTCTTAAGAATTGCAATCTTATTTACCTGCTTGAACGTGGATGTTTTAAAAATAGAGTATTGTCACTAGACTGGTAATCCAGAGACCCAGGGGATGCTCTAGGGACCGGATTCGAATCGCACAATGGCAGATGGTGGAATCTGAATTCAATAAAAATCTGGAATTAAAAGTCTAATGATGACCATGAAACCATTGTCGATTGTCATAAAAACCCACCTGGTTCACTAATGCCCTTTAGGGAAGGAAATCTGCCATCCTCACCTGGTCTGGCCTACGTGTGACTCCAGATCTGCAGTAATGTGGTTGACTCTTGAATACCCTCTGAAACAGCCCAGCAAGCCACTCACTCACATCAAACTGCTAAAAAGTCAATAAGAAGGAATTAAACTGGAAGGACCACTCGACATTGACCTAGACACCGGAAACAACAACAGCAAACCAGCTCTGTCGACCCTGCAAAGTTGCCCTTAGTAACATTTGGGAGCTTGTGCCAAAATTGAGAGCTGTCTCAGACTAGTCAAGCAACAGCTTGACATAGTCATACTCACAGAATCATACCTTGCAGATAATGTCCCAGCCACCACCATCACCATCCCTGGGTATGCCCTGTCCCACCGGCAGGACAGACCCAGTAGAGATGGCAACACAGTGGTATACAGTCCGGAAGGAGTTGCCCTGGGAGTTCTCAACATCGACTTTTGCCCCCATGAGGTCTCATGCTATCCAGTCAAGCATGGGCAAGGAAACCTCCTGCTGATTACCATGTACCACCCTCCCCCAGCTGATGAATCAGTGCACCTCCATATTGAACATCACTTGGAGGAAGCACTGAGGGTGGCAAAGGTGCAGAATGTACTCTGGGTAGGGGACTTCAATGTCCATCACCAAGAGTGACTCGGTAGCACCACCACAGACTGAGCTGGCTGAGTCCTAAAGGACATGGCTGCTAGACTGCATTTGCGGCAGGTGGTGAGGGAACCAACAAGAGGGAAAACATGCTTAACCTCATCCTCACCAACCTGCCTGCCACAGATGCATCTGTGCATGACAGTATCAGTAGGCGTGACCACAGCACAGCCCTTGCGGAGATGAAGTCCTGTTTTCACATTGAGGATACCCTCTGTTATGTTGTGTGGCACTGCCACTGTGCTACATGGGCTAATTTCGAACAGATCTAGCAACTCAAGACTGGGTATCCATGAGATGCTGTGAGCCATCAGCAGCAGCAGAATTGTACTCAACTGCAATTTGTAACCTCATGAACCGGCACACCCTTCACTCTACCGTTACCACCAAGCCAGGGGATCAACCTTGGTTCCGTGAAGATTGTAGGAGGGCATGCCAGAAGCAGCACCAGGCATACCTAAAAATGAGGTGTCAACCTGATGAAGCTACAACACAGGATTACTTGCGTGCCAAATGTCAAAAGCAGCAAATGATAGAGCTAAGCGATTCCACAACCAACAGATCAGACCTAAGCCCTGCAGTCCTGCCACATCTAGTCATGAATGGTCATGGACAATTAAACAACTCACTGGAGGAGGAGGCTGCACAAATATCCCGATCCTCAATGATGGAGGAGCGCAGCACATCAGCGCAAAGCAGAAGGCTGAATCATTTGCAACAATCTTCAACCAGAAGTGCAGAGTGGATGATCCATCCACTCACACCATATGATATCAAGAAACGACTGAAGGCACTGGATACTGCAAAGGCCATGGGCCCTGAGAATATTGTGGCAATAGTATTGAAGATTTGTGCTCCAGAACTTGCTGCGCCCCTAGCCTAGCTGTTCTGGTGCAACTACGGCACTGGCATCTATCCAGCAATGTGGAAAATTGCCCAGGTATGTCCTGAACAGAAAAAGCAAGACAAATCCAATCCAACCCAACCCATTACCATCTCATCAGTCTACTCTTGATTACCAGTAAAATGATGGAAGGGGTCATCAACAGTGCTATCAAGTGGCATTTGCGTAGCAAAAACCTGCTCACTAATGCTCAGTTTGGGTTCCACCAGGGTCACTCAGCTTCTGACCTCATTACAGCCTTGGTTCAAACATGGACAAAGGAGCTAAACCCCTGAGGTGGGGTGAGAGTGACTGTCCTTGACATCAAAGTAGCATTTGATCAAGTGTGGCATCAAGGAGCCCTAGCAAAACTGGAGTCAGTGGGATTTGGGGAAAACACTCTGCTGGTTAGATTCATACCTAGCACAAATAAAGCTGGTTGTGGCTGTTAGAGGTCAATCATCTCAGTTCCAGTACATCACTGCAGGAGTTCCTCAGGGTATTGTCCTAGGCCCAACCATCTTTAGCTGCTTCACCAATGACGTTCCTTCTATCATAAGGCCAGAAGTGGGGATGCTCGCAGATGGTTGCACAATGTTCAGCACCATTCGTGACTCCTCAGATGCTGAAGCAGTCCATGTCCAAATGCAGCAAGACCTGGACAATACCCAGGCTTGGGCTAACAAATGGCAAGTAACATTCTTGCCACACAAGTGCCAGGCAATGACCATCTCCAACAACAGAGAATCTAACCATTGCCCCTTGACATTCAATGGCATTAACATCACTGAATTCCCACTATCAACATCCTGGGAATACCATTAACCAGAAACTGAACTGGACTAGCCATGTAAATACTGTGGCTACAAGAGCAGGTCATCTCCCAACTCCCCAAAGCCTGTCCACCATCCACAAGCACAAGTCAGGAGTATGATGGAATACTCTCCATTTGCCTGGATGAGTCCAGCTCCAACAACACTGAAGGAGCTTGACACCATCCAGGACAAAGCAGCCCACTTGATTGGCACCACTTCCTCAAACGTTCACTCCCTCCACCACCAACGAACAGTGGCAGCAGTGTGTACCATCTACAAGGTGCACTGCAGAAACTCACCAATGTCCTTATAGGCAGCACCTTCCAAATCCACAGCCACTACCATCTAGAAGGACAAGGGCAGCAGATGCAGGGGCACATCACCATCTGGAAGTTCCCCTCCAAGCCACTCACCATGCTGACTTGGAAATATATCGCTGTTCCTTCCTGGAACTCCCTCCTTAACAGCACTGTGGGTGTACCTACACCACAGGGACTGCAGCAGTTCAAAAAGGCAACTCACCACCACCACCTCGAGGGGAATTAAGGATGGGTAATTAATGCCAGCCTAGCCAGCAATGCCCACATCCTGTAAATGAATTTTTAAAAAAAAAATTACATAACAGTTACATATGTGTCCATCTTTTATTTAACATGTTTTACATTTGTTTCAAAATGAGAACTGATGTAATGCTCTGTTACTTAAGACTGTAATTAAATCCATGGGGACAGAAGATAAATCAAGTAACAAAAAAAAAACCTGTCCTGAGTATGTCATTGCAAATTGGCCCATAACTTCCATTCTCCAGGGTGTTGTACTTGAAGGACCACCCCAAGAAGTCCCCATTATGGCACAACTGATGGTAAATGCTGAGTTGTTCAAATCCCAAAAGAAAACTTGAAACAATTCCCACAACTTGTTTTGCAGTTTGTATAAATTTCGAGATGCATGCCTTGAATTCAGTAGTAATAAGACCACCAAGTCTTATAGGGTTTTACAAAACTAGATTAAATGTTTGTTAACAAGAAAAATTATTTTTAAGCACATATGTATGTCTACAAATAGCTACTATAATAATTCCTATTCCCCTACTTAATCTGACTCCCAGTTACACTTTCATTGACACACAGATTTTAAAAGACCCAGGCAAAGAAACATGATACCCTGAACTACGCGAATTCAAAGTGAGTTTTCTTAACTTCAGCTCTTTGAAGACAGCGGCTTGAGGCATAAATGCTGAAGGCTTTTCATACTTGTAAGATTTTAAAATGCCTGCCTTTACACACAGCCTTCGGTCCTCCATACATATTTTCCGCTTTGGATGCAAATTCCCATTGTTTCACTATGTCTTTAGACTTTACCTTTCTGATAACCTCTCAGAGCATTAAGTTTCACCAGTAATCTTTAGGGAAAATAAACACACAGTTTCTAAACTTCGCCTAGCTAGGTGACACATTTCACCCCCTCCTTTGAAAACAATCAAGTCTGGTTTATTTAAAAATGCAAATATCCTTTTATACCGTACATTCTAAACTCCCCCCATGTTTTACCATGTTTACATCAAAGCCTTCAGACCAGCTGCCTTTAATCCAATTAAGACACACACACACACACCCCCACACCCCCCTCCCCCCCACTATTTTACAATAAATTCCAATAACATTATGAGAATTATTATATCTTCCTGACAGCCGCCACATAAGGATTGCATGGCAGTTGCCTGGGAAGTTAAAACCTCCATTGGGCGATTTAAATTGTAGTCTTCGGATGGTTGCGACTGTGTCGTACAGGAATAGTCACCCAGGAAAAGATTAAGATGACTTCTGACTCCCTGGGTAATTACCATACTGGGTACCCCACCCCCCCAAACACAGGAAACCTGCACAGAGGGAGGCCATTCAGCCCATTCACTCCTTCTATACGTAATCCTGTAAGATCCTCATCCTCAAATACATGTCCCATTCCCTTTTAAAGTTATTCATGAAATTAGCTTGCACTACCTTTTTCAAGTAGACTACGGCGACTCAAGAAGGCAGCTCATCATCACCTTCTCAGGGGCAGTTAGGGATGAGCAATAAATGTTGGCCTAGCCAGTGAATCCAACAATCCTTGAATGAATAAAAAAAAAACCCAAATCCGGCATGAGTGAAGAAACGTCATCACATTTTCTCTTTTGATCTTTTGCCAATCCTCTAAATCTGTGGCCTCTAGTGTTTGACCCTGAGAAAGCAGTTTTTTTTCTATCTACTATACCAAATCCTCTCTTCATTTTAAACCGCTTGTTATGTCACCTGATAACCTTCTGTGTTCCAAGAAGAACAGTCCTAACTTTTTCAATCTCTTTCATAACTTGAAGTCTCTCATCCCTAGTAAACCTCCATTTCTAACTCTTCACATTCTTCCTGAAGTGTGTGCCCTGAATTTTCCACAGTACTCCAGCTCAGGACTAACCAGTGGTTTATAAAGATCTACCATGATCACTTGGCTTTATTCTCCTGTATATATAAAGCCAAGTAGCTCATATGCTTTTTTAAATCAACTTTCCAACTTGTCTTACCACTTTTTTTAAGGATTTATGTTTATTGGCACCAGGGCCTCTCTGCTCATCTGCACTTTTTTCAAAATTGTGTTATTTATTGTTATTGTCTTTTCATATTAATCCTCCAAAAGTGAATCACTTCACATTTCCACATTGAATTGCATCTAACCTATTATACCATTCTGCCTGTAATCCCGCAACCTATCATTATTCACTATTTTGCCAAGTTTTAACATCATCTGTATAATTTATAACACTGCTCCCTACACCCAAGTCTGGTTGTTTATAAAAAAAAAATTGTAAAGAGTAATGAACCCAAAACTGACCCTTGGGGAACATTTCTACTAACCACCTCCCAGTCTGAAAAACATTCATCCACCACTACGCATTGCTTATTTGTATAGATATATAAAATCAGAAAAGAGGGTTTCTGAATGTACATGTGTTGGGAAGGTGTCTCTGTTGGTAGAGGCTAGTGATGTAACTTGTATAACTAAGTAGAAATCAGTCCTGGATGATAGGTCCTGGAAGTTCATAGCATTTGTACATTTTGACTAAGCTGTAAATCTACATAATTTTTAAAAAAAAACTGAAGTAGGAGCTCCAATAATTCAATTGATTTATATTAACCTCTCAAATTAGGATAGTCAAATTCAAATTTCAGCCTTGATTGTTATCACCTTGTTATTGCTGCGTGGTCCAATAGAGAATGAGGAAAATCTTTTATTGAGGAGACTTTGAACACTGCTAAAAGTTCCTTCTATTGTTGAAAAGGTGCAGAGGCTAGCATTGACAAGGAATCTGAATATCAATAACTCCAAGTTCTGAGAATTATTTTGTTTGAAAAAGAGGAGAGGAAACTTTGAGGTGATTGAATTGAAACTTTTAAGATAATGTAAATTGATCATATTGATTCATGGAAACTTTATTAGGTGAAGGATTCACAACAATTTTGTATGTGGCAAAGGAACAGAGTAGAGCGTTTTGGTCTAACAAGTAAGGCAATAATGTTGTGGATTAAATTGCTAGTAAGGACCATTTAGAATGGAGTCGACAAATGGATATGAGACAATTGTATGCTTTCATGAGAGATGGGATTGAGAGTTATAGTGAAAATTGGGAACCTTTTGAGTTGATGTGTCAAAAGCGATGGGCTTTCTAGCTCTACTGTTTTTTCCCTGTTCCTAAAAAAAAAACTTGTAATTTTAGAGTGACTGTGTATAGCAGTTTTAATAATACCACAACAGATATTAAGAGCATCTGCTCCCCCATCCAAAAAAAAATAACTGGAGGGCTGCCTTGAGCCAGAAAAAGGGTTGCAAAGAGTAGATTCTCCTTTTGGGTCCAAGCTTACAAGCATCTGCCATGAAATTCATATTGAGTGCCAGGTTTTACACTTCAAAAATTAAATTACATTCACTTACACATTTTTTTAGCCAATTGTGCTGTTATTGTGTTTTGATAGATGTTCCAGATTAAAATGTATATATTTTTTCTTTAATAGGAAGTAGAAACAGAGCAATACTTTAACCTCTTTTTGCCTGAGTTGAAGCAACGTGGATATGATGGGTTCTTCTGTCCAAAATCTCGTGCCAAATTAATGTCTGAGCAGGAAAGGAAGCATGTAGATGGATGTGCAATATTCTTCAAAACAGAGAAGTATGTGTAGACGGACAATGTACTGCTTATGTCTCTGTCATCTACTGTTGATTCCTGTTCTGAATCTGTTATAATCCTTGTCAATTTTATTGACACTGTATGTTGGTGACATTAATTGCACTAATCACTGGCATTTATAATGGCTGCCACTATCAGCGAAGTGCAATCAGTTCAGTGTGTGAATTTATAATGCAGGTTTAAAAAATAATTCTATCCACTAGAACAGGTTAAAGGCTATAAACCTCATTTTAGAGTTAAGGTGAAAGCTGATGTGGTTTGATATCTTCTAAGCACTGAAAATTGCTTTGACTAGCTAGATTATTTCTCTTACTGTAGGTTTATTCCTAAAAACATCATTAACTGTAGCTGAATGTATCTTGCTTTCCAATTTGGTGTTTCTAATATGCTTTATGATAATAGAAGTGAGGAACTTTTTCATGGAGGGGGAATTTGAGGGCATGTCATACCAACCTGCAATTGTACACTTCTGATATTGTGGTACTGTTCTCCCTAACAGGACCAGGGTCAAGCCAGTTGCTTTACCAACTTTGCTAGGAGATGTTAAGTGTAACAACAGGATCAAAAGTTGAGGTGTTTGGGGAGGAGGAAGATAAAGTTTACTGAAATTGAAATGAAAGGCCTAATTTAAACTCTGAGTAAACTTTTCATTTGATCCACAAATAAAGCTTTTCAGTCTAAGACTTGATATGGTGAATTCCTGGGAACATCCAGAGAATGTATTTTCAAAAAACGAAATGTTGTATGAGATGCTTGGGAGTCTTGCTTTGCTCCAGAGCCAGATTGGTCCCTAACTCTGGGACCTGGTAGAACCTGGAAGTTAGACTTGAAATTGGCAGAATGGAGATTGGATATCATGTTCAGTTACACCTCAATTTCATTAAAATACACCTGAATGTAAATGAGCCACAAATCAATATTTTTTTTAAAATGGGGACCACAGGAAAGTGCAGACACTCTTTAAGTATGAAAATTCGAGATTCAGCTTACTTAACCATCATTCATGTACGTTAAACACAACATATTCAGCAACGTGTGATCAGGAAAACTATTCAATTTTTTTTAAGTAACGTGTCACAAAGCATTCAAGAAATATAAGTACAGTACAGGTCTCAAAGGAGAAAGGTTTAAAACATTGCAGTAAATCATGAGAAATGCCCTGATTCCTACTTTGCCTGAAAATCAGGCTGTAATTTGAAGAGAGCCTCTAAGCAAGTGCAATTGCAGGTAATTTAAGCTCTATCTTTGAGGCAGGCCATTATTATAGTCAAAGATGTCTATTTTTCAGTCCACTCGAATATAATGGTTAAAAAGTTGAAGATATTTGGGTATAATGTGTACGCGTAGGTAATTCACTTGTGTTCCGAGCTCTTTTTAAAGCATGAATTTGCTTTATGTCCATATTGTGCATGTCTCTGGGTGCCAATATGGGAAAAATTCCAGGCTTGAATTTGTACGTTTAAGTTAGTGTTTGTGAGAAGAAGAAATTGCTTTTACAGATATTAAAGTTATAGTGTAAATCCACCCTCAATGAGTTAAATGCAGCTTTGAAGCTCAGGTTATCTTTATGCTTACAGTTCAGATGTTTCAGTTGTTCTACTGCTGCATGGGACAATAGTCTTTGCGTAAGTTGCATTTTGTTTGTTTGTGATGTGTTATTTTGTCTAGGGTGGATTTAGCTGCAAGTCAAAGCTTCAGGTGTTCTCATAACATGAGGGAAATGGTACATGTAGGCCAAGGGAGATCAGGATCTTGACAGGGAGAATGAAAATGTACCAGAATATCCTGAGGAATCAATAATGATATTGCAGACTATATTCTTCTGCATGAACAGAAGTTTGAAAATCATTATAACCATGAGCCCAAGCTTTAAGTGTTTCTTGCAACACATCTGATCTTAATATCTTAACTTTTATGTTAAGTAGTACAATATAGGAATACAATTATTTTCCATACCTATAGGAATCCTCTTGCTACCGTTTATTTGAGTATGCATTAATATTTATTCTTCACATGAAGAGGTGTGTAGGTGATAGGAAAGAGGTAAGTAAAATTCTGAATCAGTTGCACTATTTTCTGCTCAATTTTCTTCTCTCTTATATTTGATCTCCTGTAAGTTTCACATGCTGTAGATCATTCCTACTCTGAATGTTCCTGTGGGTTTTCATGGAGAGGAATGAGAGACGGGTTGCAATACCAATTAAGAAACTGAGTGCAAATACTTGTCAAATGCTCATATTTTGGGCGTAGTAATCATATTCTGCCACTTGAGGGAACTCTAAATATTTATATAGTTTACTTCAACCACTGGATAATTACAACATTACTGCATGTACATAATTTTTCTGTTTTCCCCCTAATTCCTGTTAAGAGTTAATCTTAGTTTCATAGTACACTTAGTTGTTTTACACAGTATAAACCTTGTTTAAAATGAGATCATTCTCACTGTAGTTCAGTTGTGTACAGTTCTGTTTTTTCCTCTAAATCTACTGTAAGAACTTGTAGATTGGTTTCTGGTCATTTATCCATGTGCTGTACATAATATATGGAGTTGTTTTTGTCCAAGAGTAGACTGTAAAGGAGGTGATCCTTGAACTGTGAACTAATTAGTGACAAATTTATATGTTTTTAAAATACGTTCAGTTTAATCTCTATAATAGAGCCAGTCTAAGTTCACTACCACCTTTATTGCTATGAGTTGGAATGAAGGATACAGTAGCCTCTTTTACTACATCTGTCATTGTACCTCATCCTGCTATAGAAATGAGACCAAGCAGGCGAGAATAACTTCTGTCTTGTTCAGTACATTCCCATTCCAAATGATGGGACTGGATAGATTAAAAATAGTGCCCTGAATGTAGGTGACACTGGGGTTGAATTTATTGCTCATCCCTAGTTACTGAGAAGGTGGTGACGGACAAGCTTTTTGGACTGCTGTAATCCTTGTTGTGACTACCTGCACAATATTGCTAGGTAGGGAATTTCAATATTTTGTCCCAACAGTGGTGAAGGGTAGCAAGAGTTACAATACTTGCAATTCACTTTTATTTGAGAATATAATGGTTTTATTGTAGCATCAAAAGTTGTAGAGTTTGTCAGACTAGCTTTCATAAATTTTCTATGACTTATAACCCTTTCTAAGCTCATTTAAAGAGCTTTCCCCTTCCATTAATTGCAATCTGCCATTCCTTTCTCTCTTTGATTTTTTAAAAACTTATCTTCCTCAAATTTCTGTATGTTGGCTTGGCATGTCCTTATTTACTCTACAATTATTCAAATGTTGTAATGTCATTTCTCTCCTTCCTTCCCCACAGATTTGCATTAGTGCAGAAGCACACAGTGGAATTCAACCAATTAGCAATGGCCAATTCAGATGGCTCTGAAGCCATGCTAAATCGAGTTATGACAAAGGATAATATTGGGGTAGCAGTGCTCTTAGAGGTCCACAAAGATCTTTTTGGAGGTACATGTTTTATATTCTTAAAACTGCAAATGAATTGACTTTTTTGGGGTAAAGCCAGTGCATGTGAAGTTTTGGCTCACTGCTCAGATGTTTCCTTTCAGGGGATAATTTAAAATGTCTGGTTGGAATGTGTTTGCTTTCTTACTGATGAGCTTAATTTTATAATCAACTTATTTTTGTCTTCCAACTTACTCAAGCTTTTATTATAACTCTGTATGCTGCATTTAAAAGGCAAGCTGTGAACTTGCATTTCTTCCCTATTTTTAGTTTCCTCCAGTCCATTCCCCATTTTTTTTAAGAAAAAGGATGGAATGTTGGCCTGTTAATGCTACTTGTCAGAAAATTGACAGGTGAGCGAGCCATTGTGGCCCATCGTGACTTCTCTTTTTGATTATTTTTCATACAGAATATGCTACTGCGTGACTTTAGCTATCATTGTTATAAATATATTCAATGTGCTTAAAGAATAATGCCAGCAAAACAATATTTGGGATCCTATTCATTTTGTGTTGCTATTTTGTAAAACTTCACAATGAATATTTAACTATATTGCAGATACTTCAGAATGACTTATTCCAAACAAAATAGGGTTATCCTAACAAACTGATCATTTGCTCCCCCGCCCCCCCACCACCATCTTGACTTGACATTTGTTATGAGCTTTATTGTGTATTTTAATCATGGAATGAAAGCAGTACAGATAGATTATAATAAAGTGAATGTAACTGATCTGAAAAAGAGATTGAGATCTGTAATGCATAACATTTAGACATTCTGTTACGACTGGGATGGGAGGAATGTGCAGTTTGACTAGCTCCACTACTCCACAGGTTGTATCATTAGTTTAAAAGTTTGATCCACTCTCCAAAATGGCCAATTATTTACCTTCACTACTGTTGTACAGAATAAAATAGACTTTAACCAGGCTTCTTTCAATAAACAACAAACGTCTGGAGTTTAACGTGGTTAAGTATGAGGTTATCCATTTTGGTTGGAAGAATAAATAGGCGACTTATTATTTAAATGGAGAGAAACTTCAGAATGCTTCAGTACAGAGGGATCTGGGTGTCCTCGTGCATGAATCACTGAAAGCTAGTATGCAGGTTCAGCAGGTAATAAGGAAGGCAAATGGAATGTTTGCATTTATTGCTAAAGGAATAGAGTATAAAAATAGGGAAGTGTTGTTGCAACTGTACAAGGCATTGGTGAGACTGCACCTGGAGTACTGTGCACAGTTTTGGTCCCTTTACTTGAGGAAGGATGTAGTTGCATTGGAAGCGGTTCAGAGGAGGTTCACTAGATTGATTCCAGAGATGTGGGGCTTGTCTTATGAGGAGAGATTGAGCAGTTCAGGCCTATACTTGCTAGAGTTTAGAAGGATGAGAGGAGATCTAATTGAGGTATATAAGATGCTAAAGGGGATAGACAAAGTAGACGTGGATGTTTCCCCTTGTGGGGCATTCTAGAACGAGAGGCCATAGTTTTAGGCTAAGGGGTAGTAGATTTAAATCAGAGATGAGGAGGAATTACTTTTCTCGAAGGGTCGTGAATCTGGAATTCACTACCTCAAAGTGCAGTGGATGCCGGGACACTGAATAAATTTAAGGAGGAGATAGACAGATTTTTAATTAGTAACGGGTTGAAAGGTTATGGGGAGAGGGCGGGAAATTGGAGTTGAGGCCGAAATGAGATCAGCCATGATCATACTGAATGGCGGGGCAGGCTTGAGGGGCTGAATTGCCTACTCCTGCTCCTAATCCTTATGTTCTTATTAGTTCATTATAAAACCAGTCTTGTCAAATAGAAAAGCAAAGCTTAGGAACATGCAGTATGAAATATGAAAGTATACCAATTACCCCCAGACAGACAGACACACACGCACACCACACACACACCAAAATAAAGAAGACATATAAAATAGAGGAATTCTGCCAAAGCTGCCAAAGGTTAAACATCAATGGTCAAAGGAAAAGGGAAGATGATGGAGTCCTTGAAATGGCATCCAGGTTATGTGATTGGGTATCAACACTGATCTGCGAAACAATCGACTCGTGCACTACTTTTCAGGCGGGTTCGAGCAACACTCACACGGACCCGCAGCACGTAGAGTAATTTAGGAGCCACTTATATTCACTTCTGGCTGTGGACTGGCTCTAAACTGTAAAAACGCTGTTGCCTTCCTTCACAAGCAGTTGGTCCTTCTTGAAGCAAACCAACTTTTAAACACAGTTCCAGGCATGACTTTTCTCCCCAGAGCCATAATCTACAATGTCACCCCTTTTGTACACAGTCTACTCAGGTCAAGAGGTTTCCAGCTTTACAACTGCTTAATTATCTTGTAAATGGTTGTCACTTCAAAGAAAAGCAATTAGAGTTCTTGCATTAACCCTTTAAGGAACAGTGTCTTTTAAAACACACATTTGTCCAGAATGTTCTTGGTTCTTGAAGATGAACCATTTTCTGTGATTGAAATGTTCATCAGAATTCCTAACACTATTTAATCCACCCAGTATCTAAGGAAGTTAATTTAAAGAGCTTTGTAAGATGATCTTTTTGCACAACTTCCAATCAATTTGTCGATTTTCCTTTTTTTTTTGCTGCGGTCACTTTGACGTTCAGGAATCATTGTGGTCCTGTCTCCTGTTTCTTCTCTTCTCCCCACCCCCCCGGTGCAGTGCTGTCACAGTGAGTTCTTCCATGGGAATCACCTGTATCAAGTGCTTTTTGTAGGAAGAGTAGAAGCACCATTGGAAAGATGAAAGACAGGTCAGGCTTGATGGTCTTCTGCTAGTACTCAATGACCTCATTTACAAACCCAACCTTAAATAACCACCCTGGGTCTGAGTTAGAAGGTCATGGTTTCAAGTTCCACTCCAGATTCTTGACACATAACCCAAGATACCACTTCAGTGTGGTACTGAAGGAGTCTGTCCTCTCAGGTGAACACTGAAGATCCCATGCCTGCGTTCAAAGAAGAACAAGAAGTTTTCCTGTTATCCTGACTAACAGTTGTTCCTCAATCAATACCTGAAAGAGATGACCAGGTCATTTATTAATTGTTGTGAAAATTCACTTATCTTTCCTACAGTGACTACACTTCAGAATTGCTTCATTGCTTGGGATGCCCTGAGGTTGTTAAAGTGCTACAAAAATGCTAGTTTTGTTTGTCCTTTCAGTTGTTTCATACATTTAAAAGCATCATTCCTTTCAGGTGTGAAGACACTTCATGGAACAGAAAAGCAGCTAATTCTTGTGGCCAATGCACATATGCACTGGGACCCTGAGTACTCTGATGTGAAGCTCATCCAAACCATGATGATTATCTCTGAACTCAAAACTATTCTAGAGAAGTCAGCTGCTTCTCTTAGGCCAAGCTGCCCTTCTGCAGATCCTAACTGCATCCCATTGGTGCTGTGTGCAGATCTCAATTCACTGCCAGATTCAGGTAAGACCATCAAAGACAACTTTTGGCTAGTACCTGTACTATGCTTGGTGAATTTTAAAACAAAATCTGTCCATATTTTATTAGGATTTTGAGGAAAGGTGCACTCTTTGTTCCTCATAGTTGAAATCTGTGCCCTTAATAAGTCTAGTTCAATTTAGTACAAGGGAGCTTCCTGTAATTGACAAGAGTGCCTTTGGGGAAAAAAAAACTAATCAAAATAGAAATACAGATAATGTGTTCAATTTAGTACAATGTAATTAGATGCAACATTATTTTAAGAGGTGCTTTATGCAGTTACTGTTAAATTGCTGTGCATCTAAAACTTAACACAGCATAGAGGGTATTGTACTAGAAGTTGTAAACCAAACTTAGTGGCATATCCAGTCTGTCAACTCTACTGACTCCATTTGTTGTGTAGGTGTTGTGGAATACTTGAGCACTGGAGGTGTTGCACAGAATCACAAAGACTTCAAGGAGCTGAGGTATAACGAGTGTTTGATGAACTTCAGCTGTAATGGGAAGAATGGAACTTCTGATGGCAGAATTACTCATGATTTCCAACTAAAGAGCGCTTATGAAAACAACTTGATGCCTTACACAAATTACACTTTTGACTTCAAGGTAAGTGGTAGGCTGCACTGTGGTTTCTGTCAAATTGGGCTTGTGGAATCTGTTTGCAGATAATTAGCTACAAGGATGAATATTTAACTGCCCTTTTGATATGTTTCTGGTAGGGCTCGTGATGGTATCAAATGAAAGTCTGATTTTCTCTCAAAATCAAGGAGTGTGTATTATGGGAGAAAATTAGGCTCTGGATAGTATTTCTGAACAGTCGTCTCCTAGCTTGTTAACTAAATGATTACTGTAAAAATTTACCTGCCTGTGTCCTCATGTTTCAGGCCTCTTACAGCTTTCCCATGCATTAAGAGCAATTGTGGTCTGGAGCATTGCTTTAATTATCTTGCATGTCTTTTAATATTCTCATTTTAGTGCTAATCAGCTTAACTCTATTAGAATTGATATTTTAGTTCATTAGGTCATGTCAAATATTATTTAGTTTCTGTTTCCGATCTAGTTTTCTCTCACTCTTGCTACTTCCTGCTGTATGTACTGTTGCGTGGTTGAGGGATCAGGTGGGTGGCCTGCCCAGCAACTTTGCCAATATCACTCCATGGCTAACATTTGCAGCCTATCCTGATGTATCACCCCTCTCTGTTCTCCTCTCTTTTCCTGATGGATACTTCTGTGATACCCTTCCATTACCAATTACTGCCCCATCTGGCTGCATTTCCCTTTTTTTCCACTGCCAGTCTTTTGCTATGCAACTGTATCATATATAAGTGTCCACCTGCCTCATCTTAAAGCATTGTCCAGAGCCTTAACTGTTCCTTTCCATGTGAGACAACAGCTTGCAGATGTTTTCTTTTAATATACTGTACTCATTGTTCAGTATGGTGGTCTACATTTTGGGTGACTTCCTGAGCTGAATAGTTCTGCTCTGACTTGAGCAACGTCCTGATCTACCTGCGGCTCACTACTATATCCTTCTCTCCGAATTCTACTCTTTTTGTTTCCTCGTCTATTTTGACCAAACTTGTTGCAAGCTAGAGTGAACACTATTTCATCTTTCTCCTTGGTACTCAGCATTCTAACATATTTCCAGCATTTTTTATTTTTAGATTTTCCAAGTATCTTCACTGTGTCATTATTGTTTTCACACTATGAATTGGCCCAATGTCATCCTTTGGTATGGTGCCTTATAGCTTCGGTGCCTGTACTATTTCTGTCAGTCACCTAGGTGACCCCTCACACCACTCATCAGTGAAATCTTTTCTATGGGCAGTTTTCCTCTCCACTTTCCTGCAACCTCACTGTCTTGAAATTGAGACTCTTGGAAATTACTGGCACAGAAGACAACCTTTGGCACATCTGCTTACATAACTAAGTACGCTTTCCTTTACTAACTCATTTTATTCCAGGATCTTGAAACTGTAATCTTCTGTCTAGGATCTCATGTTGCTTATACAATCAACCTTTTGAAACCTAAGATGGATACCATTTAAGCACTACTTCATATTTCACTTTATCTTTTCTCTTTTCAATTTGTTGGTTTGTACTATTGACTTTACTCTTCACTTCACTTTCTCAGTTACACATTAATTAGCATTACTCGTAGCCCCGCTCTTTCATCACCAGCAAAAAAAAAAACCCATATGAGTCTCCTTTCTGAGCTGTTTTTCACCCTTTCTTTGATCAGGGACTGTTCGCATCATGGGACCTGCTCCAAGTGACAACCAGGGCCACAATAATATTGTCTCTGTGTTTTGAGGGAGTGATTGACCACTGTCCTTTCTCTGTAGTAACGTCCTGTCTTTTGCTTATCCCTGCAGTAGCATGGCTGAGTGATTAGTACCTCAATATGAAAGGAGTCATGGGTGAAAATTCATGCCTCACCATTACAGGTGTAATATGTCAGAATTGCAGCACCAATTCCAATTTCACTTCTGAAATATCTTCACAAAGATATGAGGAAGATACTGCTGTTACGATGGTTCAGAGGGCATAGTTTTATGGTAGTGCATTTACATTAAGTGAGTTGATGTTACTCGTGACATGCTGACCAACTCAGTTTTTAAAAAGTTCAGCTTGCAATACTCAGCTTTTCTTACTAAGTGTGTATTGCATGGTACTAATCCTTGCTGAAGTTACATAATTTGGTGCGTTCTGTCATGTGGCTGCCAGTTTATGCTGTGGTTTTATTTGAGATTGCCTTGGCATCAAGCCAACTCTATGGAAGCAGCTATTGAGTTTAAAAATATATATATTTAGGAAGTGTTGATGCTGTAGCAATCCTAAAAAAAATGTATTGACCACTGAAAGAGAATTACACAACCAAGTCACTCACATATCAATTTTCCCCTTGCATTTCCTTTTGTAGTTTTGTTATAGCTGTATGGAGTAAAATATTTAATTGCACAGCATAAGGTTAAGTGGTATAGAATTAGGGGACGAATAGCATTGGATTAAAATTGGCTGGAAGGAAGAAAGTGGAGTTGGGGTTAAAGGTAGTTTTTCCAGAGTGAATGGAAGTGGGTGATGATGTCTGAGGGTGCACACCTGGGGCCACTTATGTTCACTGTATATATCAATAATTTGGATACAAGTCCAGTTGGATTGGTAAAAGCTGTAGAGGAATATTGGTAAGGTGGGGAGTAAGCTAAAAAGTGATGAATGGAATACAATCTCCTTAAGGTTATTCCATGCATGTTTTGAGCGGGCCAAAGGTGGTAGCTGCTTGGTAGCATTTCATGGAAGGACAAAATCGCAAATGCAGCCGTTCTCTTAAAGGTAAATCTCAGAAGTATGTTGACACTCAACAAGCAAAGGTGATTTCACTGCCTTGGGCACATTCGAAGTATGGAAGACTAATGTATAACCAAGGATTTTCTGTAAGAAAGTAAGTTAAAGATTGTATTAGATCAAAAGAGGCTTATAAAGTTGCTAGAAAAGGGAATAAGCCTGAGGATTGGGAGCATTTTTAGAATTCGGCAAAGGAGGACCAAGAAACCAATTAAAGTGAGAATTGAATATGAATGTAATGGACTGTGAAAGCTTCTATAGGTAGGTAAGAAGGAAAAGATTAGCACGGACAAATGTGGGTCCATTACAGGCAGAGACAGGAGAATTTATAATAGAACAGGGGAAAATGGCAGAGAAGTTAAATATTTACTTTGCGTCTGTCTTCACAGAGGAAGATACAAGAAATCTCCCAGAAATAATAGTGAACCAAGGGACTAGTCAGAATGAAGAACTGAAGGAAATTAATATTAGTAAACAAAAGTGGCACTGGAAAAATTAATGGGACTGTAAATTGATAAATTCCAGGAATGCTGTAGCACTATATGGATTAGCATTCAAGATAATCCCACATGATAATTTTATAATCTGAGCTCTGTCCTCAGATCCACGCCCTTAAAAGTATTACCCTTCAGGAAGAGACAAACATGCAAATCCAAAGGCCAGGTTAACTTGGGCTGCTCTTGTATATGTCCTAGTGGTTGGCTGAGGGGAGGTTGCACATTTGTCTCCCCATTTGCTTGAGCTATCTTCCCACTTTGTATAAGAGAAATGAGCATTACTGTGCTAAGATCACAAACGTATAGAAGGGTGTTGAAAAAAATGTAGGTTCATATTAGTCAGCACTTTGTCATATAAAAACAGAAAATGCTGGAAATCTTCAGCTCTTAAAGGCGTGCAAAGTTGTAAAATCAAAATGTGAAGGAGTGAACTATGGCCTGTAAAACCATTTTTGTTCTCTTTGTTTAAAAAGTGTCCTGTATGTTTCTAGCATTACTCCTTATTTCACTGTAATGTCATAAGACTGGAGCAAACAAAAGCAACTTACTTCAAAATGTTTATTACTCAGATTTCTGATGCAGGGTCATCGACCTGAAACATTAACTCTTTCTCTCCACAGATGCTGCTTGACCTGAGTCATTGTTTTATTTCCGATTTCCAGCATCTGCAGTATTTTGCTGTTGCTTTGTTGATAATCTGGTCTGCCTTTGTTTTGTCTCCCAGGGTGTTATCGACTACATTTTCTATTCCAAGACTCTGATGAACGTGTTGGGTGTTCTTGGCCCTTTGGATCCTCAGTGGCTTGTGGAAAATTCTATCACTGGATGCCCACACCCTCATATCCCTTCTGACCACTTCTCACTGTTAATACAGCTTGAATTTCAGCTTTCCTTGCCACCATTGATGAATGGTGTGCACTTACCCAGCCGGAGGTAGTGGATTCCTGTCCTGGAGGCACTGCCTGCTTTTATGGACATGTACAGTTGTAAAATCAAAGTATGAAGGAGTGAAGTATGGCCTGTAAAATCTTATTTGTTCTCTTTTTTTTAAATGTATGTGTTCTGTATGTTTCTAGTAATACTGTTTATTTCACTGTCACTAAATCTGGAGCAAACAAAAACTTAATTTAAAAAGGTTTATTACTCAGACCTTTGGAGACACTGGAGATCGCATTCTTTGTAACTCTGAAAACATTTTATCACCATATTATGTGTTAAGTGTTTATGTTTTCTTGTTGGATTATGTACATAATCTGGCATTGAAACAGCAGCATTACATGCTTTGCAATATGGTGCCATTGATTGCTCCTCCAAAGACCGACAGGCAGAACACTGTTCTGAGCTTTGCCCCACCCTAGTTGCCTTGGATCTATTTATATATCATTATTGAAATAATGTAGATCATTTGGTGAGAATTTGGTATCTTTCCATTTGTTACTCTTGCTTTCTTTTCTGTCTCGATCATATATTCTTATAGTTCACTTTAATTCTTTGGCTAAAGTTAAAAAGAGAAGCACCAATCAGCAACTCCACTCATTCTCTGACCCTGTCACAGCTAAGTAGAATCTCTGGTCCTGAGTAGAGAGATAATTGAAGCCAAAAGGGAGGAGGTGGGTCATGGGGCGGGGTGGGGGCTGGTTTTGGCGCTATCCAGCTGTGATTTTGGTTTGAAGTTATTCTGCCTTGTTTGGAATGAGATTCATATCCGGTTTCACTAAAGAAGATGCCCATTGCTTATTGATTTGTAGAGCGAGACAGACAGATACGAGATTCAGATTTTCCAAACTGATTATTGAACATGTATTGCAGCTAATGGAAATTAATCGTAGAATTTAAAATTTATCCCACTGCCTTAGAAAGTGTTTTTTGTAACAAAAACAGCTCCCACGTGGATTGTTTGTCTTCCCAACTGAACTGGAATAATTAGCTCCTTCCAGGGGAGCAGGATGATCATGGACATTAGCTCAATGCTGCTCCGTTATCAGCCAGCAAGAAGTACAATTCAATGTTGGCCCATCGGTCAAGACCACATTTTCCTTTCCACAATGAAATAAACATGCAGTGAGCAGTGATTGAGGTGCATCATAAATAATTCGGGCATGAAGTCAGGTAAAGCACCTAAAATATTGCTGTGTACTAAATAAGCACCATCTAATGGTCGTTAATTTTCATGTTTTGTATTCCAACAACCTACTGCACTTTATAAAGAAATTGAGTTTTCATTGATACAGTATATAGCGCATCAGTCCAATGTGACCCCTAACTATCGCCCCCCCCCACCCAAAAAAATCTGCATTTTAAGAACCCACTTGCAGGTTTAACCTTTTTTGAATCAGCAGAACAAGATCTTCTGATGTGTAAAATCTGTTTTTAGTTTAATGTATAATGATAGAATGACATCAGATAAAGTTTACAAGTGGACAAGACCTAGTTATAGAATTTACGAATAACCTCCTTTTGATATCTATATGACTGGATTCATGACTTCAAGATTGTCTGTCTGAAATCTGAAGTTTTAAGTCAGCACTTTAATTCTATGGCCTCGTAACTCTTTGAAAGGATGTCATGTTTTTAAGGACATGAATTATGGAGCAAGATAAAGTTAATGAGAATGAAAGACAGGAGGCTCCAAGTAAATTCTAAAACTTTTCATTTTGAATTCTGTTTTGGTGAAAGAATTTGAACTTTTTAAGACCTTTTTTTTTAATCCTAAGGCTTCATGCGCTTAACATTTTTGTGATGACCCTGCTTCTTAAAACTCCATGCATTGTTTTAGTATCTCTAAGCAATATTAACTTCCCATACTTCACTCCCAATATTTTGTCAAATCAGTTTGTATAAAATGGAATTTAAAATTTACCGGGAATGGTTGTATATGAACTACAGAGGAGCCCATTTACTGGATTTTTCGCTTTCTTTTTTATAATTGAAGAGGAAAGCAGTTTTTGGGAAAACTTACTGTTAATAACTACAAATTTTGTCTGCTTTCAATATAAAAT
Source organism: Cetorhinus maximus (assembly GCF_964194155.1). Lineage (NCBI taxonomy): Eukaryota > Metazoa > Chordata > Chondrichthyes > Lamniformes > Cetorhinidae > Cetorhinus > Cetorhinus maximus. The sequence continues at coordinate 88,994,049 of NC_135879.1, read as the reverse complement.
AAATCAAGACACTCTGTTGCAAGAGGATGTTCATCAGGTTTTCTTTGCTTCTGTATGCATTTTTCCAGAGTTCCAATAACTGTGTACTTCAAAAATATATATAATTGAGGGAAAGAACATTTTAAGAAAAACAGTGAAATGGAGATGACAGGAAGTTTGTCGTGTGTTTATCCTAATTGTTCAGGCAAAAAAATAAAGAAAGCACAGTCGGATTCATGTATGTTTCTGTTATGTTTTTGTCCCTCATTTCATAATAACGTGCCTCATTCAATTTGCTCAAACAGCTGCACTGCCCAAGCAAGCAGAGAAAACCTGACAGGCCTTCTCCAGGCAACTTTTAAAATTCTATACAATAAATCTGTTAAGATTTGTGAGATTTTATGTAAAAAAAAAACCCACCTAAAAACAACTTAAAAACAGTTTTGTACAAACGCTGTAATGTGTTTAACTTTGGTGTAAGGAGTGTGGGACATTGGAAACCGCACAATAAGTCAGGTATGGCACAATGATTTCTGAGACCAGCTTTATTTCCATCTCATTCCCAGCACGGCTTACCTTTTGTCTTTGTGCAATGCAGGAGTGCTATCTTTGGTGACAAAGCCTGCATATGCGTAAAGGTTTTTGTCACTTGGGTATTGTGCATTTGATGTGGAGAGATTCCCTTCTTTGTTCAGTACCCTTCACTCCCTTAACAAATGTACTTACTAGCTCTCAATGGATTGAAAAGCTACTGAATTCCAGTCTTTCAAGGTTTCATATCACTCAGTACAAAAGCATACATATTGGATAATGTTGTTCAAAATGAAGTACGGGTCTCATGACTTAAGACAGTCACAAAAAGCAGGTTTTTGTAGTAGTAATTATATATTTCTATGTATTGTATATTGGAGAGCCTGATATTCATTATGCTGCAGATAACCAAAAGAGTGCTTATTTGAAACCATATGGCACTGTCAAAAATACACCATATAATCAGCTTTTAATTCATAGGTGCTTCAAAAGCTAAATAAAAGAGCACTCCTGAATTGGCCTAATTAAATGGTGGGTTTTCCAAGCCATTTCTCGGAGGCAATTTGAGTACTGCTGGCATTTTTAAATTGGATCAGACTCGAAGAACTGGTGACGTGTTGCACTTTTGTTGATTTGTTCTAGATAAATGATTTATTTTGACATTTCTGCCTTGTTATTCCCTAATTGAATCAGTAAAATTTTTTGTGGCTTTGTTGGCTGATTGTAGCTTCCCCCTCTAGCACACATTTCCCCCCATCCCCCATGGCATTAGGGAAGAGAACAAGTTCTGATCATGGGGGACAAGTGGGTTCAGAGTTTTTGCATGTTGTACATCAGCTGTTTATGTTGTATTACAAGTTTTATGTTTAAGTGCTAGAAGGTCTGAGGTGTTGGTGAAATGATTCTAGTTATAGATATTCTACCCTGCAGACAACTAAAAAGGATGCTTGTTGACAGTTTTTTGTATTCTGCAGTTAGATTCTATTCTGGAAAGCGGAGAGGAATTTAAATTAAAATATTTTGGACGGAAATTCCAGTTAAGTTTTTTAAAAAACACTTGGTATAGATGTTGGGAAGTGGGTAGCGGGATTTTTAGAGTGAGCTGTAGTTAAATATTTGTTACGTAACTTGGGGATTTTGTGCATGTTTTTAGATGTTGCTTTGTTCATTTGCAACACCAAAAATAATGAGTGATATGACTCTTTTTGAGACCTATGGTGCTTCTGTCTGCAAAACTTTGCCTATATTGTATTAAATGATTATAGTTTGTAAATGTGGTAGCAATGATTTAGTTTTTTTAAACGTGAATCAGACATTTTCAGCATTTGACCACCTTTATTTTTTTAACATCCTTTTTAAAAAATATATAGTTTTTGCTATTAGAAAATTATCATGGTGGTTAATAGGAAATGAAAGTGGACTGTGCTGCATCACCAGTGTCTGTATAGAACCGTTGGTCACTGGATAACATTCATTTCCCTGAACTCTGAGCAGGTGGATGTTGCTTTTCTCTCTTTCCTCCCTATTTCCCCCCATCTCCCAACAATGGTATTTTTGTATATTATTTCTTCCTAAACTCACTCCATGGGTTAAAAATGTACTGGTTTAGTAAGACTAAATTACCTCTTACTGATGTGCCAGGTAGCTTTTTACTTGCACTAAATAAGTAGGAGGAAGTATTTGGATTTTCACCAGCTGAATTTTTTTTCTTTAAAATGTTACTGGTCAAAAAAGTGAAAACTCAATTTACACAAGTTACTTAAGTATTTTGCATTATCCAATCTGCTGTAGTTTGTATTTCAGTTACTTTACTGCAATGGAAATATACCAACTAAGCCAGTAACTGTACTCAGTCTGTCTTTGAACTTGTGGCAGCTCAGATGGGGATGCTTCACTTGTACTACTATGTGAAAGATTTAAAAAGATAAAGTATTTTTCCATATGGAGTTTGGGTACTGCTCTCAATGTATGGGGCTAAATTATGTCTGCTTGTTCCCTTGCGCCTGTATTTTTTTTTTCTTTCCTTTGACTGTAGGCAATAAATGGTCATTTGAAAATTGTTCTCTTGTGTTTAATGAGTTGAAACTGCATGGGAGAATACCATTTGAGGTTTCTGCCTGCATCCCTTTTAAGGCTGATGAGTTAAAATTTATTTCCACATTTTGGAGTACAGTAGCATAGTGGCTATGTTATTGGACTAATAATCCATAGGCCTCGACTCATGATCTGAAGACATGAGTTCAAATCTCACCATGGCAGCCGGGGAATTTAAATCTAATTAAATAAATCTAGATGGCTAGTCTCAGTAATGGTGACCATGAAATTACTGGATTGTCATAAACTATCTGCTTCATTAATGTCCTTGTAGGAAAGGAAATCTGCCATCTGTACCTGATCTGGCCTATATGTGATGTCAGACACACAACAATGTGATTGACTGTTAACTGCCTTCTGAAATAGCTGAGCAATTTACTCAGTTGGGTTCAAGAAGATAGCTCAAGGGCAATTAGAGTTGGGCAATAGCAACATCCACATCCTGAAAACCGCCATTTTATGCAAATTGCCACAAGTTATTCTATTTGGTGCTGTAAATTTGAAACTAAAACTTGCTATGTTTAGTCATCTAAACTTCTCATCAGGCTGCCACTATTTTTGCTAGTGCATTGGAGCAAAATGGCTTCTTCATTAGAACCGACAATTTATCTCGATTAATCTCCACATGCAGATAGGACAAGGCCATGAAAGGGAAAAAAAATCTGGGCACAATCTCTAAAAATTATTTTTAGGTGTAATGGTTAATCAATGTTGTTCAAAATGCCTTGTACTGACTTACATTGCTTATTTTTTTCTCTTCCCCCAAGATTCATGGCAGAATTTTCTACTGTATGAGAAAAAAATTGAATATTTTTTAAATGTTGATTTCCTGCACATTGGAAAGTGGTTGAAAACCTCTCCTGCAATCAAACAACTTATATAGAGAATGTCCATTCAACATTTCCTGATTTGGTCTTCAGTTCTCCCTGCCACCAACCTGAGTAGAGACCTATTGCAGCTAAAATGGTTTTAAAAATAACCTACAGCAACACTATCATTTAAGTTCAAAGCTATGGAGATTGATGGTAAGTCTTGCCTATTGCTAAGGGTAGCAAACATTGAGTACTCATTTGAGGAGTTAGGTTAGGGTGGGGAGGGGTGCCACTAAGTAGAGTGCCCCAAGGATCAGTGGGAACATTACTGTTTCTAATTTATGTTTGTAAATTGATTTGGAAACGCAGCATAAATTGGTCAAATATGCAGATGATGTTTAACTAGGAGGGCAGATGGGCTGAAAAGAGACAACTCAAATTGCAAATTTGACAACGTGTAAGTGGACAAAATGCTGGCAGATCAGAGTTAATCAGAAATTTGGAGCATTGCATTTGGATTAGAAATGAGCAAGGTACATACTCCATGAATGGTTTTGAAATAACTTGGAATGAATTTGAGACACCCAAGACTTCAGTCAATTTGCTTGCCTAATTAATGCAGGCTAGTAATCAACAAAACTAATAGAATGTTGAATTGTATAGCCAATACAGGAGAATAAAAGTCAGAAATTGTGATCTAATTGTATAATGCTCTGATCAAACTCCACCTGATATAAAAAAAATCTGGGAAAATGGACAATTTAAAAATTAACCAATTTATTTACTTGCCCTGGATATGTCAAGAGCTAATGGTTCCAATTTTAACCAAACTCATCTGAACAGAAAGCAAAGACACATACACCCAAAAGATGGTGGCGTTCTTTTTCCATATGTTGGGACCTGATGACACTATTAGGATCCAACCGCAATTTTAACTTTGCAGCCTGAGCCGAGAAGTCACACTGGATTTTCCGCCAGATGAAGACAGTGGGAATGAAGATCGGGGGGGTAGAAGAGATGCAAAAAAAGTTTTTAACTGTACTTGTCAGACAGAGCTCCTGCAGACCTCTGACTTTCTTGGATCTGAACAGTTCAGTCATTGCTAAGTTTCTAGTGGCTATAATGCAACATAAAATTAATATTCATGAGATAATTAAGGACAACAACATGGATTTGTGAAAGTTAAGTTGAATGAAGTTTTTTTCAAGTGCATTGACAAAGGGAATGCAATGAATTATGTGTATGAATTTTCAAAAATGCAATATAGGGCGGGCTCGATCAACTTAAGGCACAATAAATTGACATGTTATGGATGGAAAGTTGGTCAAAGGACAGAAACTAGGGAGTTGCACTTAGTGTTTAGAGGACTAAACTAAAATGAAAAAATTTTAAAAGAACTTGGAGGTTTAGATTTACACAAATTGATCAAGCTTTTTTTAAAAAAAGATGGCATTCTAGATTGTATACGGTTATATAGATAAGGATACTGGCTACAAAAGCAGAAGTAATGTTAAATATATTCAAATCATTTGTTGGGTCATTGTTAGAATGTTGTGTCCAGATTTGGATTTCTAATTTAAGGATGGATGTCAAAACTATGCAAATAGTGTAGCACCCATTCACTTAGCTGGTGCTCTGGATGAAAAACTTCCGTCATGAGGAGAGACTACAAACCTAGGCTCTTTCATCAGATCAAAAAAGGGTAACAGGCGACCTGATTAAAAATGTTCAAAATTATATAGAATTTTGATGAGGTACGTAGGAGGAAAAGCTATTTTCTCTAGCTAGTGCATCAGTAGCTAGAAAGCATAAATTTAAGATCAGCAAAAGAAAAAGCGGTTGGGAGATTTTTTTAAAAAGACATTGGCCTGAATTTTTCAGTCAGCATGTGAGGGTGGGCCCGACACACCAGCGCGTAAAATGATGCATGATGTTGTCGGGCAAGCGTCCCGACGTCATCGCCCTGTCTCATGGTGTTTTGTTCGGCGGGCGCGCGCCAGAGTCAGCTGCGCGCCGGCTGACACTTAAACGGCCTATTAAGGCCATTAAGGAAGTAATTAAGATCATTGTTTAGGCTGCCCATCCAACCCCAAGTTTTTTTAGGAAACATCATGCACGAGCGGGATGAGGTTTCCTAAAGCTTTTATGAATTAAATAAAAAAAATTTCTGAAATATAAAAACATGTCCCATCTCATGTGACACATTTACATGAGGGGGCATGTTCAATTAAATTTTTGATCCATTTATTTAATTCAAAAGCGCTTCAATCTCCCTGAGGCAGCTCTGTGCCTCAGGTTGATTGAAGCGCTCTTTGCGCACGTGTGAAAAAGTGCTGGCCCTGACTTTCCCTCCTCCCCCTGCCTGCACAGGTAGCACTGACTGCTACCGCTAGCTTCTTACACTGGGCGGGCCTTAATTGGCCTGCCCGCATAAAATGACGGCATGGAGCTGATTGCGGTCAGCTTCGCGACCGCCCCCACCGAGCCCACCCGCCGACTGAAAAATTCAGGCCATTGGGTTCTTAGGACAGAGTACCAGCTTTTCTAGAAAGAAAGGAATAAATATTTGAATGAAAAATTGAATTGGCCCCGGGGGAAGGGCAGGGGAATGGGACTAAGTCGAAATTCTTTTAGAACTACCACAGGCATCATGGGCTAATGGCCTCTTTCTGTGTTGCTACTTGAAGGATCTTTATGGACCTTTCCTCCTTTAAACAGCTGTAGACCTTTAAATTTTGCAACAGCTTGCCTCTAAAAATTGTGAGCTCCCAATGAGAGGTAGTGATACCACTGTGGTATCAAGTGACACACGACACAGGGATGGTTAAAGTTCCAAACAACCCAATGACTTTATTCTACCAGCATACGTACGGGGATGCAACTCAGGAGAGACTGTTCCACGAACAAAGTTTGCTTTACATGTTTGTACACTTTACAATTGTGCTCGTTACTCAGGTATCCAGTCTGTCACGTAACCACAAACAGTACTAGACAATTTCAATGTTGATGTCTTATTAGAAGACTAGATTAGTCAAGTTGAAATAAATGCTTCCTTTGTAAAGCTAATCCAGCTCCTGCTACGTCCACATTAGTGACCCTGTTTGGATGCAAGCAGGTTCCCATTCGCAGCAATTATCTCTGTAATGCTAAACAAGTCTTTACTTACATTATCGTGGTTATGTCTCATTGTGTAGCTAAACTGCTCAAATCTCTTCTCTGGGTCTTGAGCAGATTCTGAGTTAACCTTGAATTAAATATGTTTTTAACCCCTTGAAAGCCTCAGCCTTGTGTCACCCTAACACTAAGCTCGCAGCCTGCTGTGTACCAACATATGTCTAGTTGTCTAATTACTTTCTGTACTGATGAGTCCCTGGTAGTGTAGGGATAAATCAGTAATATTAAAATGAGATTTACCATAGGAAATGAGGCAACTGTAACTTACTTCGGATGCAGTGGAAACAAATCATGCTCTGCCTTATTTCCACTTAGGTTTTCACCAGAGTAGAAAATCTAGGCTGTTAAGTTTGAGACAGTAAATTACTCCTGTATGTTGAATAAACAAAATGTAGGGGTCCCCCTTTTCCCTCAGAGACCCTCCCTACACTCAAGTGTGTGACACCAGATTCACAGTTGTATGGCTTGAACAGAATGACCAACGAGACAAGTTTCTTATAATTCACAATTGCTTTATTGAATCACCCACAATCCCACAGTACAAAACCCAAAATTTAAAACAACCTATTCCCAGTACCTGACACAAAGTCACCACGACTTGGTTAAAACGTACAAAAACACGGGCAAAACACCACGTCCTGTCCTGAAACCTTAAGAAAAAACCCTCAGACCAATATCACCAAGATATGGCTGAAACAAGTTACAAGGTACTGGCAAAAATCGCCAAGTTTTCACCCCAAACCTTCAAGAAACCCTCAGACCAATATCACTACAATTTGGCTGAAACTTACAATCCCCAACGCGGCTGGTCTGTCTGGTGTTGACTGTAAGCCTGAGTCAAGGTGACCAAACTCAACCCCTTTTCTGACTGCAGCCCAGATGCTCAGATCTGCTCTGCTTTTATAATAATAACTCAGAAATGTCAAAACATATTTAGTTGATTCCAAGCAAAGTCCAGACGAATGTCATCAGCTCCTGTTGGTTGAAGCGATACAAGGTTTTCCATGGAAGATGTATCCAGATGAATATTATCAGCTCTCATTGTATGAGCAATTCTCCTGCAGTTTGAGGTGGCACAGTAACAGCACCTGGCTTCAAAGTTAATGAGGGTTTGAATGACCCTGTTCCAGTACTTCTGTCTGTGGTGGTGGAATAATTCCTTGAGCGTATTGTATTGATGCTATATCCTTTCTGTCATTGTATTGGGTATTCGGATTTCTTGATTGCATTAGCCAGTGTCCAAACCCTTTTGATGAGTCACTTTGTTTTCACTAAATGTCCAATTAACCCCTTGCTGCCCAGCCCCAACTGCAGCTTTTATAAGTAATGCAAATAATTATAGTCAATATTTTTCTAGGTAAAACTGGCAAGCAACAGCAACTTCAAAAATCTGATTGGGCTGTTGGAGAACAGTGTAGAGCAATTTGTATCATCACAAAAATGTATGTATTGAGGAAATCCAGCAAATTGTTTTAAAAAAAACTCCACGATTTAGCTGTCCTTTTCTTTGCAAAAGCAGTAACTTTGCAAATTGCAGGTTTATAGTTATAGAGAAATTAATAATGTGCTTTAGATTATATACCAGGGCAATAAATTGATTCACAGTGATGTATTTAATACAAGGTAAATAGCAGTATTATAATCTGACTGGAGCCCCCACACCTTTTGGCTTTGTAGTTACCAAAAGCTGCCTCTAATTACAGTTGAGCCTAGTCCTGTCTGAAGATCTGTTGTGTGCTGTTTGCAGAAGAATATCTGATTATCAGACACTGATTTTTATATGAGAAGCATTCATTGACTTTTTTTCCTCCTTAGTCCTAGGAATGTACTGGCTGTTATTTTTTTTAAATTGAGGAATTATGTGGAATGCCATAAATTGGGAAGGTGCACTCCTGCTCAGCAGTACTGTGACTTGAATTGAGCAGTTATCTTCTGAGCAATCAGCTTTAAAAAGAAAGAGCTCTTCACATACTCGGGAAGGTGCAAAGTGCTTCACAGCCTATGGATTACTTTCTTTTGTAACATAGTAAACTGCTTTGTAGGCAACATGGTAGCAAATTGTCACATGGCAAGTTCCCGATAGTAATGAAATGAATGTGATCAGTTGATCTGTTTTTGTTTTTTTTAAGATTAAGGGATGAATATTCGGCAGGATACCAGAAAATACTAAACGAAAACAGAATTACTTGGAAAAACTCAGCAGGTCTGGCAGCATCGGTGGAGAAGAAAAGAGTCGATGTTTCGAGTCCTCACGACCCTTCAACAGAACTGAGTATAGTTAGGAGAGGGGTGAAATATAAGCTGGTTTACGATGGGTGGGGGGTGGGGGTGGGTGGGGAAGAGAGAGAAGTTGAGGGGGGGTGGTGGTTGTAGGGACAAGCAAGCAGTGATAGGAGCAGATAATCAAAAGATGTCACAGACAAAAGGATCAAAGAGGTGTTGAAGGTGATATTATCGAAGAAAATGTGCTAATTAAGAATGGATGGCAGGACACTCAAGGTACAGCTCTAGTGGGGGTGGGGTGGAAAGACTGACAAGGTATTAGTTGTAGATTTAAAAATAATGGAAATAGGTGGGAAAAGAAAAAATTATATAAATTATTGAAAAAAAAAAAGGGCAAGAAAGACCCAAACCTCCCTGTCGCTTGCCATTTTAACACTCCACCCTGCTCTCTTGCCCACATGTCTGTCCTTGGCTTGCTGCATTGTTCCAGTGAAGCCCAACGCAAACTGGAGGAACAGCACCTCATCTTCCGACTAGGCACTTTACAGCCTTCCGGGCTGAATATTGAATTCAACAACTTTAGATCTTAAACTCCCTCCCCCCATCCCCATCCCGTTTCTTCCCCCTCCCTTTTGTTTTTTTCAATAATTTATATAGATTTTTCTTCCCACCTATTTCCATTATTTTAAAATCTACAACTAATACCTTGTCAGGCTTTCCACCCCACCCCCACTAGAGCTGTACCTTGAGTGTCCTGCCATCCATTCTTAATTAGCACATTTTCTTAGATAATATCACCACCTTCAACACCTCTTTGATCCTTTTGTCTGTGACATCTTTTGATTATCTGCTCCTATCACTGCTTGCTTGTCCCTACAACCACCCACCACCCCCTCCTCAACTTCTCTCTCCCCCACCTTAAACCAGCTTATATTTCACCCCTCTCCTAACTATACTCAGTTCTGTTGAAGGGTCGTGAGGACTCGAAACGTCGACTCTTCTTCTCCACTAATGCTGCTAGACCTGAGTTTTTCCAGGTAATTCTGTTTTTGTTTTGGATTTCCAGCATCTGCAGTAGTTTTTTGTTTTTACCAGAAAATACTGTTCTTTCGAAAAAAAACTCCAACGGATCTTTAATGTGTCTCTGGCTGAATGAGGTCTGTCTGCAGTAACCAGGGGCATGTTACTTATCTGAGTTCCTTGACTCTGAGATATAAATGCCTTTGTTGTTGGTCTTGGAGCAATGTTTCATATTTTTTCAGTGTGGGCCAGAATTTGACCCTTTCATATAAAAAAAAATTAACTGAGCATTGAGTTTTAGTAGTGCGGTCTCAAGTGGCACAGAAGAAAATAAGAAATGTTTATCTCAGTTTTGTGGGGTGGTCCCTGAATGGGTAGTGAAGAATTCTGCACTGCTTACTGCAGAGTGTTCTCTTACAGTATGCATAGAATTATTTTCCAGAACACTGTTTAGGCGCTAAAACTATTTTGGAGTTTCAGTATTGGTGCAGCATCCTCGTGAGCACAAACCTGATACCAGAAGTGCAACAATGGGAAAATACCGTTTATTGTTTCAATCACGGGAAAGTTGCATTGATTGCAACCAATTAGCAGTGGATTCATGTATTTATTATAGTACAGAAGCAGGCCATTCAACTTATTAGAACTATGCTGGTGTTTATGCTCCACATGAGCTTCCTCTCGGATTTCTTCATCTAACCCCATCAACATTCTCTCTTCCTTTCTCCCTTGTGTACTTATCCAGCTTACCCTTAATGCATTTTTGCTGGTTGCATCAAATAACCTTTGCAGTAGCCAAGTTTCGCATTTTAACCACCCTCTGTAAAGAAGTTTCTCCTAAATTTCCTATTAACTGTGTTGGTGACTATCTTGGATTTATGCCTGTTTTATTCTGGTCTCTCTCACAAGTGGAAGCAGCTCTACGTTTTAAGCTACCAAACCCATTCCGAATCTTAAAGACCTCCATAAGGTTACCCCTTAGCCTTTCTTCTAGAGATAAGAGCCTTAGCCAGTTCAATCCTTCATAATGGGTAATCACCTCTCAGTTCTGGTATCACGTAGTTATTTTTTAGCATCTCATCTAGTGCTTGTATATCCTTTTTATAATTATAGAGACTAGTATTCCAATTGTGGTCTAACCAATGTTCCATGTAAATTTAACATAACTTCTCTGCTTTTGAATTCTATTCCTCTAGAATGCCATTGCATAGGATTATATATAGGATATAGGGCACAGAAGCAGGCCATTCAGCCCAACCAGTCCATGTGACCGCCCTCACATTTTGTGTGGAGCTTCATTTGCTAATTATTTGCCTAATCATTTGATTTAGCTTGTGTTTAGAGCATTGATGAGCAACAAAGACCTATTCACTTTTTAAGTTCCAAGAAACACTAACCACAAACCACATCAAACTTTTGAACTGTGACAGATTCTTAAATCAGATGTCAAAGTAAAATGGTTGAACTTCTTTTAGAACTTGTATTTAAGATGTGCACAGAAGGGACTTTCTGTAGTGTGAGTTGTCATTGCTGTATTTATTTGGAGAAGGATAAATGGTTATATTATTATTAGGATATAGCAGATTTCATTGTAACTGAACAAATTTAATAAATAATATAACATATAATATAATATATTCAGCAGGGCTGTGCATCTGTCTCTTACTTCCTGACTAGAAATTAACTAGTTTCTGATGAAGTTTATCTTCTTTTCTATGGCAGGTTGTTTATCTGATAAGTTTAATACTTGACCATCAATGAACCAACAAGCAAGTTTTAGGGTTTTAGACTCGATTGAGTACTTCACCAGTATCTCTGCACCATTTCTATTTTTAAAAAAGCATCTTTATTTTGATCCTTCCACCACAATGAACAGTTTCTATCTGCTCTGTCCAGACCCCTCATGATCTTGACTACCTCCATCCGATCTCTTCTCAACCTTCTCTAAGGCGCATGGTCCAAACTTCTCCAATCTTGCTACATTACTGAAATTCCTCATTCCTGAAACCATTCTTGTGAATCTTTTCTGCACCATCTCTTTCTAAAGTGTAGTGCCCAGAACTGGATGCAATACTCCCAGTTGAGGCCCAAACCAATGTTTCATACAGAATTAATACTTTGTACTCGGTTGTCCAGTTGCAGCTTTCCCTACTAATCTTTGATTCCAGCTTATCTGGGTCAGATCCATTCTTACCCCATTGAAGTTGACTATCCCCCAGCAATCCTCTGGATTGCTCCTTATTGCTTTTGCATAGCCAAACCAAATCTTATAATACAGTGACCACTGCCTGCTAAATGTTCCCCTACTGACACTTGATCCACTTGACTACCTCTTTCCCAAGAACCAAGTGCAGCAATGCCTCCTTTCTCGTTGGACTGGAAACATACTGCTGTAGAAAATATTTTTCAATACACTCTAGGAACTCTTTCCCTGCTCCAGAGCCGTGCCTAGGGGGTGCAGGGCCTGGGGCAAATCACACTGTGTGGGCCCCCAGTAACATTTTTATACAAGTCTCCTCTGATGGCTGATCCCTTGAGCATGTGTGAAAAGGAACACCAGCAGCGTCCCAGCTACTGAGCACTCGGTTACAAACATGTACTGCACTATTGACTCTAATAACTGTGTCGCACGTAAAACTACACCTTGCTTCCAAGGCTGAACATAACTGTTGGCTCTCCTTTTGTTAAGGAGAAATCAATGATCTCTGTGGGACTCGGTTATAACATTTTTACTAGCACATTCCAACATGTCAGAGTGAGGACATTCACTGCGTTCAACTTAAAAAAAATACTAACATGATGCAATAAATAATTCTATGTTTTTTTTTTGAAAAAACTGTCTATCTTCCAACATTAAGCAAATGTTAGTTGCAAATGTGTACTGGAAAACAAATAAAATAAAAAGTGGAGGATTCAAATTGCCCGGGACTGAAAATAAACACGCTGGGCTGAATGATACAGTCACTCTCCAACGGCAGGTTGTGCACCCAGAAGTTAGGGTGTTCCAACTTTGGGGCCTGCTGTTGGGGCATGCCTGATAATACTCTACTTGCTGTGAATTCATGGCAAGGGCGGCTTACAGACCATCATATTGCTGAAAGAGTGCTAGAGAGCGGAATGTCCAATCTGATGCTGCAGAACAAGGTAATGACTAGCAATTTAAAGGACCCTCTCATACTTGACAGCGTCAGTTGACCCATCAGATGATCAGTCGAGCGCTTCTGCTATATATAGTGAAGATTTGTGCATCTTCCAGTCTGGTCAGGTAAGTAAATTTTAAATTTTAGCTAAAATAAAAGGAAAATACTGCGGATGCTGGAAATATGAAATAAAAACAGAAAATGCTGGAAAAACTCAGGTCTGGTGGCAACTGTGAAGAGACAGAGTTAACTTTTCAAGTCTGACAGTAGAAATGTAATGGGTTTTATACTGTTAATGAGAGGGGGTGAAGCAGGTGGAGCAAAATAGTTATGGGATAGGTGGGAGCTCAGGAGGGATTTGACAAAGATGTCATGGAGACAAGACAAAGCGAGTGGTAATAATGTTAAAGACTAAGGCATGTGCTAATAGTTGCATAGCAGAACAAGGGCCAGTGCCCTCTGAAAGCAAAACATAAGAACAAGTTGCAGACTGGCCCTGTGGGGAGAAGGCTTTGGGAAAAGAATATCGAAATGGAGGAGAGAGTTCATAGTCTGAAATTGTTGAGCTCGAAGTGCAGAAGGCTGCAAAGTGCCTAATTGGAAGGTGAGATGTTTTTCTTCCAGTTCCCCAAAACAAACTAGGGGAACAGCACCACATCATCTGATTAGGCACTTTTCTGCCTTCTGCATTTAACAATGGGCAGAAATTTTTGCCTGGTGGGTGGGCGGGCCCGACCCAATCTCAGGCAGGCGGGGAGCTGATCCCCGCTGGAGAAGTGGGCTTCACTGCCATTTTACGTGGGTGGGCCAGTTAAGGCCCGCCCAGTATGATGTCTGGCGGGAAGTGCTATGCGCTTCCTGTGCGGGCGAGGGGGATTCCCAAAAAGCGAGAGTGCGCTCTTTTGCGCATGCACACAAAAGAGCGCACATCTCCCTGAGGCCAAGTGCAGCCTCAGGGAGATCGCTTTCACTGAAAAAGATTAAAAATAGAAAAAAAAAATTCCCTAACATGTCCCCCTTATGTGACAATGTCACATAAGATGGGACATGTTCATAATTTCCACTATAACTTTAGTAAACTTTTTAAAACCCTGCATGAAACCTCATCCAGCCGGTGGATGAGGTTTCATGTTTTTTCTATTTGCTGCCGATGGACAGGCAGGTCCTTTAATTGTTTAAATGATCCTGTCAATGGCCTCAATTGACAGGTCAGTGGGCCTGCAGCTGATTTGGCTGTGCCCCCGCCTTCCTGAAAATTTAAATGGGGTGGGATGACGTCGGGGGTTCTACCCGACATCATCCCGCGTCATTTTACGCGTTGGCGAGCGGGCCCTGACCCCTGCTCGCCGACGGCAAAATTCTGCCCAATGAATTCAACAAATTCAGACCCTGAACGCTGCTCACCAGAGAGTCATAGGGCTGGATTTTACCATCAGCGAGCGGGGCCTGCTCGCCGATGCGTGAAATGACACGCGGTGACATCGGGCGGAACTCCCGACGTCACCGCACCCCATTTAAATTTTCAGGAAGGCGGGGGTGCAACAAAATCAGCTGCGGGCCTGCCGACCTGTCAATGGCCAATTGAGGCCATTGACAGAGCAATGAAAGTAATTAGTGGACCTGCCTGTCCAACCTTAAGGTTGGCGGGCAGGCCAGGAGCCCCGACGGGAAGCAGCAAAAACATGAAATCTCTTCCTCAGGCAGGATGAGGTTTCATGTAAGGTTTTAAAAAATTTTATTGAAGTTTTTTTGGAAATTATGAACATGTCCCAGCTCATGTGACATTGTCACGAGGGGACACGTAAGGGAATTTTTTTTCTCTATTTTTAATATTGTTGAAAGTAGAGGCGATCTCCCTGAGGCAGCATTTGGCCTCAGGGAGATGAGTGCACTCTTTCGTGCACATGCGTGAAAAGAGCGCACTCTCAGGTTTAGGGAATTCCCCCGCCTGCCCGCACAGGTAGCGCATAGTGCTTTGGTGCGGACGTCACGCTGGGCAGGCTTTAATTGGCCCGCCCAGATAAAATGGCAGCGCGCCTCCAATCGGGGGGCGCCGTTAGGAAGTTAGCATGCGCCCACCCATCAACATCCCTCCCCAACGGGGGGAAAATTCAGCCCATAGAGTTTTACAACATGTATAGAGGACCTTCATGTCCACATCGGTCATCAAACTCCTATCTACTCTAATCCCATTTTCCTGCACTTGGCCAGTAGCCTTGTGTGCAATGGAGTTTCAAGTGTTCACCTAAATACTCCTTAAATGTTGAAGGTTCCTGCCTCTACCACCCTTTCAGGCAGAGAGTTCCAGATACCCCCACCCTCTGGGTGAATTTTTTTTCCCCTCAAATCCTGCTCCTTACCTTAAATCTATGTCCCCTGGTTCTTGACCCCTCCACTAAGGGGAAAAATTTCTCCTTATCTGTCCTACCTGTGCCCCTCATAATTTTGTACACCTCAACCAGGACCCCCCTCAGCTTTCTCTGCTCTAAGGAAAAATAACCCCAGCCCATCTAGTCTCTCTTCATAACTGAAACACTCCAGCCCAGGCAACATCCTGGTGAATCTCCTTTGCACCCTCTCCAGTGCAATCGCCCTTCCTATGGGGCAGAATTTTAAGGCCCCGTTTCGGCAGGGATGGGGCTGTAAAATGCGGTGAGACATTCTAAACCTCACTGGCTTCGGCGGGAACGTAAAATCTCGCGGCCATAAAATTTCACCCATAGTGTGGCGACCAGAACTGCACACTGTACTCCAGATGTGGCCAAACTAACGTTTTATACAGTTCCATCATAATCTCCCTGCTCTTGTATTCAATGCCTCAACTAGTAAAGGCAAGTATCCCATATGCCGCCTTAACCACCTTATCTACCTGTCCTGCTGCCTTCAAGGATCTATGGACATGCACACCAAGGTCCCTCTGGTCCTCTGTACTTCCTAGGGTCCTACCATTCATTGGGCACTCCCTTGCCTTGTTAGTCCACCCAAAATCATCACCTCACACTTTTCAGGATTAGATTCCATTTGCTACTGGTCTGCCCATATGACCAGCCTGTCTATATTGTCTTGTAGTCTAAGGCTTTCCTCCTCACTACTTATCACGCCACCAACTTTTTTGTCACCTGCAAACTTACTGATCATACTTCCTACATTCATGTCTAGCACCGAACCCTGCGATACGCCACAGGACACAGGCTTCCAGTCACAAACCACCTTCAACCATCACCCTCTGCCTCTTGCCACTACCCCATTTTGGATCCAATTTGCCAAATTGCCCTGAATGCCATGGGCTGTTACCTTCTTGACCAGTGTCCCATGCGAGACCTTGTCAAAAGCCTTACTGATGTCCATGTAGACTACATCAACTGCACTACCCTCATCTACACAACTAGTCACCTCCTCAAAATTCAATCCCCGCTGACAAAGCCATGCTGACTATCCTTGATTAATCCTTGCCTCTCCAAGTGGAGATTAAATCTGTCCCTCAGAATTGTTTCCAAATGTTTCCCTACCACTAATGTTAGACTCACTGGCCTATAGTTATCTGGTTTATTCCTACCACCCTTCTTGAATAATGGTATTGGTACCACATTAGCTGTCCTCCAGTCCTCTGGCACTTCCTGTGGCCAGAGAGGATTTGAAAATTAATGCCAGGGCACCTGCAATCTCCTCCCTTGCCTCCCACAGCAGCCTGGGATACATCATCTCACCTGGGCCTGGGGATTTATCCACTTTTAAGCCCGCTAAAACTGCTAATACCTCCTCCCTTTCAATGCTAATTTGTTCAAGTATATCACTGTCCCCCTCCCTGATTTCTATACCTACACCATCCTTCTCTATAGTGAATACAGAGACAAAATACTCATTTAAAACCTCACATCTTCCGGCTCCTCACAGATTGCCACTTTGGTCCCTAATGGGCCCTACTCTTTCCCTGGTTATCCTCTTTCCCCTAATATACTTATAAAATGCCTTTGGATTTTCCTTTATTTTAACCGCCAGTGTTTATACTTGCCCCCCTCTTCGCTCTCCTAATTTTTTTTTAAGTAACCCCTTGCACTCCTCTAGGGCTTCCTCTGTTTTGAGACCTTGCTATCTAACATAAGCTTCTCTTTTTTCCTTATCCAATCCTGTACATTCCTTGACATCCAGGGTTCTCTGAACTTGTTGGTCCCACCCTTCATCTTTTACAGGGACATGTTAGCCCTGCACTCTCTCTCTCCTTTTTGAATGACTCCCACTGCTCTGATGTAGATTTTCCTACAAGTAGCTGTTCCCAGTCCATTTTGGCCAGATCCTGTCTTATCATATTAAAATTGGCCTTCCCCCAATTCAGAACCTTTATTTCCAGTCCATCTTTGTCCTTTTCCATAACTACCTTAAATCTCACTGAGTTATGGTCACTATCACCGAAATGCTCCCCCATTGACATTTCTACCGCTTACCCGGCTTTGTTCCCTAAAACTAGGTCCAGCACTGCCCCCTCTCTTGTCAGACTTTCTACGTGTTGGATGTATAACCTATCTTGGATACATTTTAAGAATTCCGCCCCCTCTAAGCCTGTCACACTTTGTCTATCCCAGTTAATATTGGGGAAATTGAAACCCCCTACTATTATTACCCTATTATTTTTACACTTCTGAGATTTTCCTACATATCTTCCCTTCTATCTCTCCCTGATTGTTTCGGGGTCTATAGTACACGCCCAGTAATGTGATTGTCCCCTTTTTGTTAAGTTCTACCCATATGGTCTCATTTGAGGAACCTTCTAAGATGATATGCCCCCCTTATTGTAGTAATTGACTCCTTGATCAATATTGCTACACCATCTCCTCTTTTACACCCCCCTAACCTGTCTCGCCTGAAGATTCTATACCTGGAATATTGAGCTGCCATGTTGATACTTTTCCCAACCCACTCCTACATCAAGGTCAGTCTGTAACTTGTTCTTATGTTTTGCTTTCAGAGGGCGCTGACCCTTGTCAAACTTCATAGATGGTAGAAGTTTTAAAATTCAGCAAGTCTCCCACCTTTTGGCATTGAGGAGTTGTACATTTATTACATATGGCCAAGCATAGATGTCTGCACCACCGGAGCAAGGAGAGAGGCATTCTAGAAGGGGCAAAGCTGTCCCCAGATTCAGTGAGGCTGGCTTGATGCCCTCCTGCATGCAGTACATGATAGATGTCACCAGCTCATGCTGAAGGCTAGGAAGAGGAGGAAGCCCAGGCAGACTTGGGTTGCACGGGAGGAGGTGTCCAACAAGTTCAACAGTGTTAATAAGGTGAGGAGGACTTAGTCCCAGTGCCACAAAATGCCCAATGACCTCATGAGGTCAGTTGCAGGTAGCTAGACCTCTGCCTGTATACACTTGGGCGGCATAAGTTCATCTGTGCCCCCGCTGAAGTTTTCTGGGTTCTTCCTAACCCTCGGGGTCTGGCACTGCCCTATCTCCTTCCTGAGGAACCACAACGTTCTGAGCTTCCCTGTGTTCCCTTTTATCCTCTTGCCTTTCTCCTCGTCCTCCTCCTCCTTATAATCCTTCTCTCCTCACTGGAGGTTGTGTCTCCAACTGAGACAACAACCTCCATCTGTCTTGGACACTTTTCACCCCTTGGTAATGGGCAGGAAAATAATCCATCAAAAGAGCCCTCTGAGCCAGCGGAGAGTTCTCCTCATGAAAAATATCCAGGTGGTTCCCCTGTCCCCTCAAATGAGCAGTTCCTGCAGTCAATAGAGCTGGAACTGCAAAGCTGAGACTCTGGTATCAACTGCAGTTTAAAACCCGCCCAATCAAGCTTGCCCTTTTAAAAAAAACGGATTCCCCACCTGTTGTAAATCTCGCCCTGACCCTATTATTGCAGTGAGATGGATAGTTAATTAGCTCAATTGCCTGTTAAATTGATATTTAAGTAACACGGTCAGTTCCTGACTCTTTGACCCGCCCACATGCCGTATTATCAGAAGGCGTGATGATGTCGCAAATGGCACCCGATGACGACACACCCCATAATACACTCTAAGAAGATCGGAAACGTTTCCGATCTTGGAGCGTAAAATTCAGCCCAGCAAACGTGACTCTTCCCGCAGGTCAGACGCTATGTGCTATATGTCCGCTTTAAAGACGTTAACTAGTTCAGGATAGTACATATTGCTCCTCAGAGGCGAGTAAGAGTTGGAATAAAATCTGCTCCATCGCTGCCGTCTCCAAGGGTGACTGATGGTGCTGAACCTGCGCTGTGCTTCTGGTCACCTGGCCCGCTGCCTTGACAACCGAAACAAAAACAAAATTACCTGGAAAAACTCAGCAGGTCTGGCAGCATCGGTGGAGAAGAAAAGAGTTGACGTTTCGAGTCCAACATGACCCTTCAACAGAACTGAAGTATAGTTAGGAGAGAGGTGAAATAAACGCTGGTTTAAGGTGGGGGGCGGGGGGAGAGAGAAGTTGAGGGTGGGGTGGTTGCGGGGACAAGCAAGCAGTGATAGGAGCAGATAATCAAAAGATGTCACAGACAAAAGGATCAAAGAGGTGTTGAAGGTGGTGATATTATCGAAGAAAAGTGCTAATTAAGAATGGATGGCAGGATACTCAAGGTACAGCTCTAGTGGGGGTGGGGTGGAAAGACTAACAAGGTATTAGTTGTAGATTTAAAAATAATGGGAATAGGTGGGAAAAGAAGAATCTATATAAATTATTGAAAAAAAAACAAAAGGGAGGGGGAAGAAACGGGGTGGGGATGAGCGGAGGGGGAGTTTAAGATCTAAAGTTGTTGAATTCAATATTCAGCCCAGAAAGCTGTAAAGTGCCTAGTCGGAAGATGAGGTGCTGTTCCTCCAGTTTGCGTTGGGCTTCACTGGAACAATGCAGCAAGCCAAGGACAGACATGTGGGCAAGAGAGCAGGGTGGAGTGTTAAAATGGCAAGCGACAGGGAGGTTTGGGTCTTTTTTGCGGACAGACCGCAGATGTTCTGCAAAGCGGTCGCTCAGTTTGCGTTTGGTCTCTCCAATGTAGAGGAGACCGCATTGGGAGCAACGAATGTAGTAGACTAAGTTAGGGGAAATGCAAGTGAAATGCTGCTTCACTTGAAAGGAGTGTTTGGTCTTTTGGATGGTGAGGAGAGAGGAAGTGAAGGGGCAGGTGTTGCATCTTCTGCGTGGGCATGGGGAGGTGCCATAGGTGGGGGTTGAGGAGTAGGGAGTGATGGAGGAGTGGACCAGGGTGACCTGGAGGGAATGATCCCTACGGAATGCCGCCAGGGGGGGTGAAGGGAAGATGTGTTTGGTGGTGGCATCATGCTGGAGTTGGCGGAAATGGCGGAGGATGATCCTTTGAATGTGGAGGCTGGTGGGGTGATAAGTGAGGACAAGGGGGACCCTATCATGTTTCTGGGAGGGAGGAGAAGGCGTGAGGGCGGATGCGCAGGATATGGGCCGGACACGGTTGAGGGCCCTGTCAACGACCGTGGGTGGAAAACCTCGGTTAAGGAAGAAGGAGGACATGTCAGAGGAGCTGTTTTTGAAGGTAGCGTCATCAGAACAGATGCGACGGAGGCGAAGGAACTGAGAGAATGGGATGGAGTCCTTACAGGAAGCGGGGTGTGAGGAGCTGTAGTCGAGGTAGCTGTGGGAGTCGGTAGGCTTGTAATGGATATTGGTGGACAGTCTATCATCAGAAATTGAGACAGAGAGGTCAAGGAAGGGAAGAGAAGTGTCAGAGATGGACCATGTGAAAATGATGGAGGGGTGGAGATTGGAAGCAAAATTAATAAATTTTTCCAGGTCCCGAGGAGAGCATGAAGCAGCACCGAAGTAATCATCGATGTACCGGAGAAAGAGTTGTGGGAGGGGGCCGGAGTAGGACTGGAACAAGGAATGTTCCACATACCCCATAAAGAGACAGGCATAGCTGGGGCCCATGCGGGTACCCATAGCCACACCTTTTATTTGGAGGAGGTGAGAGGAGTTAAAGGAGAAATTGTTCAGTGTGAGAACAAGTTCAGCCAGACGGAGGAGAGTAGTGGTGGATGGGGATTGTTCGGGCCTCTGTTCGAGGAAGAAGCTAAATGCCCTCAGACCATCCTGGTGGGGGATGGAGGTGTAGAGGGATTGGACATCCATGGTGAAGAGGAAGCGGTTGGGGCCAGGGAACTGGAAATTGTTGTGTTCTCCGACAGGATTTCCGCCTGTTTCTTCTGCCCTGTTCACCTTCATTGCTTTCCATTTCTCTCCTGGTGTTTGACAAGGTGTTTACTAAAACCTGCTTTCACAGCCATATTTCCTTTCTCAGTGACTGTCTCCGTCTCCGACTCACCCCACGTGGATTTCAGCTGGAATTGCATCCCTCTTGTTTCGAACCCACCCAGGATTACAGGTATCTCCGGGACATAAAACGTTTCTCGGACTGCTGTTCCCGTCGCTTTCTGAGATCCACACTCAGTGCCATGCGCCGCCATATGAACACACTCGACCTCTCCCTCCAGCAGCACCGCCGCACCCTTTTTCAAAGCTGCGCGTGCCCCCAGTTTCATTTTATTCTTTGCCTCATCCGACGCCTCAACAAGAAACTTTTTCTCTTTCTCTCAAGTGCTAAGGAACGCAAGCTCCAACAACTCATCGACACCAACACCCATCTGGGACCCTCCACCCCTGCTTGTCCCTCCGTCCCCACCCCATCTTCCAATCCCAGCCCCAGTCGTGTATTCACTATACCCCCTGACCTTCCCCTCTCCGATGCTGAACGTTCAGTGCTCAGCAAAGGACTTAGTTTCATACCCTTATGCCCTCATCTCAATAAATTTCGGGCTCGGCATGATGCTGAACTCTTCTTCCGCCGTCTTCGTCTCCGTGCTTGCTTCTTTGGGCAGGAGTCCTCTCCCCATTCAACGGATCCTTTTACCCACCTCCAATATTCTCCCTCCACCTGGACCCCTCCCTCTGGATTCTTACCTTCTCTTGATCTTTTCATTGAGAACTGTCGGTGTGACATTAGCCGTCTCAATTTCTCTGCTCCTCTCACCCATTCTAATCTGTCTCTCTCTGAACTTACTGCACTCCGTTCTCTCAGGTCCAACCCCAACATTGTCATCAAACCCGCTGACAAGGGTGGTGCTGTTGTTGTCTGGCGCACTGACCTCTACCTCGCGGAGGCTGAGCGTCAACTCGCAGACACTTCCTCCTACCTCTCCCTGGACCATGACCCCACCACAGAACATTGTTTCCAGGACTGTCACTGACCTCATCTCCTCTGGAGATCTTCCTCCCACAGCTTCCAACCTGATAGTCGCCCAACCTCAGACAGCCCGCTTCTACCTCCTACCCAAAATCCACAAACAGAACTGTCCTGGCAGACCGATCGTGTCAGTCTGTTCCTGCCCCACGGAACTCATTTCTCGTTATCTTGACTCCCTTCTCTCTCCCCTTGTCCAGTCCCTTCCCACCTACATCCGTGATTCCTCTGACACCTTACGTCACATCAACAATTTCCAGTTCCCTGGCCCCAACCGCTTCCTCTTCACCATGGATGTCCAATCCCTCTACACCTCCATCCCCCACCAGGATGGTCTGAGGGTCCTTAGCTTCTTCCTTGAACAGAGGCCCGAGCAATCCCCATCCACCACTACTCTCCTCCGTCTGGCTGAACTTGTTCTCACACTGAACAATTTCTCCTTTAACTCCTCTCACTTCCTCCAAATAAAAGGTGTGGCTATGGGTACCCGCATGGGCCCCAGCTATGCCTGTCTCTTTATGGGGTATGTGGAACATTCCTTGTTCCAGTCCTACTCCGGCCCCCTCCCACAACTCTTTCTCCGGTACATCGATGATTACTTCGGTGCTGCTTCATGCTCTCCTCGGGACCTGGAAAAATTTATTAATTTTGCTTCCAATCTCCACCCCTCCATCATTTTCACATGGTCCATCTCTGACACTTCTCTTCCCTTCCTTGACCTCTCTGTCTCAATTTCTGATGATAGACTGTCCACCAATATCCATTACAAGCCTACCGACTCCCACAGCTACCTCGACTACAGCTCCTCACACCCCGCTTCCTGTAAGGACTCCATCCCATTCTCTCAGTTCCTTCGCCTCCGTCACATCTGTTCTGATGACGCTACCTTCAAAAACAGCTCCTCTGACATGTCCTCCTTCTTCCTTAACCGAGGTTTTCCACCCACGGTCGTTGACAGGGCCCTCAACCGTGTCCGGCCCATATCCCGCGCATCCGCCCTCACGCCTTCTCCTCCCTCCCAGGAACATGATAGGGTCCCCCTTGTCCTCACTTATCACCCCACCAGCCTCCGCATTCAAAGGATCATCCTCCGCCATTTCCGCCAACTCCAGCATGATGCCACCACCAAACACATCTTCCCTTCACCCCCCTGGCGGCATTCCGTAGGGATCGTTCCCTCCGGGACACCTTGGTCCACTCCTCCATCACCCCCTACTCCTCAACCCCCACCTATGGCACCTCCCCATGCCCACGCAGAAGATGCAACACCTGCCCCTTCACTTCCTCTCTCCTCACCGTCCATGGGCCCAAACACTCCTTTCAAGTGAAGCAGCATTTCACTTGCATTTCCCCTAACTTAGTCTACTACATTCGTTGCTCCCAATGCGGTCTCCTCTACATTGGAGAGACCAAACGCAAACTGGGTGACCGCTTTGCAGAACACCTGCGGTCTGTCCGCAAGAAAGACCCAAACCTCCCTGTCGCTTGCCATTTTAACACTCTACCCTGCTCTCTTGCCCACATGTCTGTCCTTGGCTTGCTGCATTGTTCCAGTGAAGCCCAGCGCAAACTGGAGGAACAGCACCTCATCTTCCGACTAGGCACTTTACAGCTTTCTGGGCTGAATATTGAATTCAACAACTTTAGATCTTAAACTCCCCCTGCCCTCATCCCCATCCCTTTCTTCCCCCTCCCTTTTGTTTTTTTTTCAATAATTTATATAGATTCTTCTTTTCCCACCTATTCCCATTATTTTTAAATCTACAACTAATACCTTGTTAGTCTTTCCACCCCACCCCCACTAGAGCTGTACCTTGAGTGTCCTGCCATCCATTCTTAATTAGCACTTTTCTTCGATAATATCACCACCTTCAACACCTCTTTGATCCTTTTGTCTGTGACATCTTTTGATTATCTGCTCCTATCACTGCTTGCTTGTCCCTACAACCACCCCACCCTCAACTTCTCTCCCCCCGCCCCCCCACCTTAAACCAGCTTATATTTCACCCCTCTCCTAACTATACTTCAGTTCTGTTGAAGGGTCATGTTGGACTCGAAACGTCAACTCTTTTCTTCACACCGATGCTGCCAGACCTGCTGAGTTTTTCCAGGTAATTCTGTTTTTGTTTTGGATTTCCAGCATCCGCAGTAGCTTTTTGTTTTTAGCCTTGACAACCGAGTTGGGCGAAGCGGATCTGACATTGGGGCAACGTCCGCGCAGGCTGGGCGGGGTTTAAGGTGCCATCAGCTTTTCCACCTTCTCCCTCTGACCCGAGTGTCAGCAGCAGTCACCTCTCTGTGACTGGTTGGTTGAAAAACAATGCAAATGAGTAAGCAAACTAGCCAATCAATGGTAAGTGGCCATTGGTAAGTCAATCCCCATCCCGACTACACCAGCAGCGCCAATCTCTGTTGCGCCTTGGGACTTGTAGTTCTATTTTAAGGATAACTCCATCTCCCGGAACAGCTCACGCCTCACAGGTACTCCTGTCACTCAAGCTTCCCGGGAAGTGTTTGCAGGTGCAGTGAGAGTAGCATTACCTGCACAACACTTTGCATTATGGTATAATACAAGTGCAGGGATGTTTAAGGAATGGAAATAGAAAAGATGGAGGATTTTGCAATGTATTCTGTGCAAACATCAAACGTGATCAGTCCCATTGAAGGTGACACCATTGTGCGACTGCAACGCCCACGATCCAGTGCACCAAAATCAAATGTGCTGTGCAAAGTGTAGGGTATTCATAGTCATAGGGCTGGATGTTACCATTGCCAAGCGGGGCGGGGCCCACTCACGACGTGTAAAATGACACACGCGGTAAATGTCGGGCGGAACTCCCGATGTCACCGCGCCCCATTTAAATTTTCAGGAAGGCAGGGGCGCAGCACAATCAGCTGTGTGCCCGCTGACCTGTCAATGGCCAATTGAGGCCATTGACAGAGCAATGAAAGTAATTAGTGGACCTGCCTGTCCAACCTTAAGGTTGGCGGGCAGGCCAGGAGCCCCGGCGCGAACTAGAAAAAGCATGAAGCCTCATCCACGGGCAGGATGAGGTTTCATGTAGGGTTTTAAAAATTTTAATTTTTTTTTGGAAATTATGACCATGTCCCAACTCATGTTACATTGTCACATGAGGGGACATTTTAGGGAAATTTTATTTTTCTATTTTGAGCTTTTTCATATTTAGAGCCAATCTCCCTGAGGCAGCACTTAGCCTCAGGGAGATGAGTGCACTCTTTCGTAAGCATGCGCGAAAGAGCGCGCACTCGATTTTAGGAAATCCCCCCCCTCCACCCCCCGCCCGCACAGGGAGTGCATAGTGCTTCTGTGCGGACGTCACGCAGGGTGGGCCTTGATTGGCCTGCCCACGGTAAAATGGTACCGATTGGAAGCGCGCCCGCCCATCAACTTCCCCCCTGACGGGGAGAAAATTCAGCCCATAGAGTTATACAGCACAGAAACAGGCCCATCGTGTCTGTGCCAGCCATCAAGTCTAATCTTATTTTCCAGCACTTGGCTCAAAGCCCTGTATGCTATAGTGTTTCAAGTGCTCATCTAAATAGTTACGTCAAAGATGATTTCAGGAAGATGTAGAATTAAGCCTTTAATCTAGGCCAAAAAAAATTGAAAGTAACAAAAATGGATAAGAAAATGAATATCTCTTTGCAGAATTTACAAATTGATCCATAATTAATTTTAAACCTCAGTTATATCATGCATTTGGTAAAATCCAAAAACGTTTGTGCATTTAAAAACTTCTAACTAGTTTGAAGGAAATTAACCATTAATATAGATAAAATCTACATATAGACAGAAGCACACATCATTGTGAAAATACTATTAAAGAAATTTTATTATGCATATTTTAGCAACATCCACGTTTTGACATGTTTCTCTGCTTGACAATAGTAGTGGTCATTTGCCAGTATAAATACAGTTTTGCCAAAGATTAAGCTTTTAATCTAGGCCATAACAAAAATAGATTATAAACAGATGAGAGCAAGCAATCTCAATTAATCGTTAACATGCAATAATATTACCAAAGCATGGCATTGTACAAGTTTAAAAAAAAGACATTATCATGTTGAGGGGCTAAATACAACATTCAGTCCACTGATTAATTTTGCAGGGCAGGAGATTTGGGGAGCGATTGCTTGATGAGATTGCCCGCAGAGATATGGGCTTGAGCAGAATAGCTGCTATAAGCAGACTAAGAGAATTAAATAAACCGGGATATGTTCATGTTCTGGTGGAATCAAAGGAGATTACATCTATTGATCGGCAGTGATTTATCCCAATTCGTATGGTTTTAATCTGCTTTTGCTGCTACCCTTTTATGATTTTTGGAGAGGGGATACGTACTTCATTTATTCGCTTATATCCACCAGTAAACACTCATTTTGAGATTAGAGAGACAGTGAATCAGCTGTTCTGTACTACAGGTACAGGCTGTAATACATCTAACACCGTGATGTCGAAGCGCAGGGCCCTGGGTTGTCGCCCTAATTTGCTGTACCCCAGGGACGGCTCTGCCCCTCTCTCCCCTTTACTTATTCAAATATAAACTGGGATAGTGGTATTGTTAAGTCCCTCACTGTAACTACTCCATAATTCTTGCACTTCTCTGTAATTTCCTTGCAATTTGTTCCTCTACTTCTTTTCCACTAGTTGGCAGCCTATGGACTACATCAAGCAATACAATTAAACCTTTTTATTCCTTAGCTCTAGCCAAATAGATTCAGTCTTTGACCCCTCTGGGCCATCACCTCTCTTTCTCTCTCTCTCTCTCCAGCACTGCAATGCTCTCCTTAATCAATACTACACTCTCTCCTTTCCTCCTTCATGAGCACCTTGTACCCAGGAATATTTAATACCCAATCCCGATTTTCTTTTGAGTCAGCTCTCTTTTATCGCCACAATATCATATTTCCACATGGTTATCTGAGCCTGCAACTAACCAATCCTATTTACCACACTCCATGTATTCATATACACGCACTGTAACCCTAATTTAGACTTTATTCCTTTTCTCCTATGCTGAACCCAACTAATACCTTACCATTTCCTATCCTGTAACTATCTGTCTTTCCCAATACTTTGTGTACCTTGGTATCCCGCTCTCATATTACTTCCTGGTTCCCACAACCCCTGCCAAGTTAGTTTAAACCCTCCCCAATAGCATCAGCAAATCACCCTGCAAAGAAATTGTCCCAACTCTGTTTTGGTGCAATCCTTCTGGCCTGTACAGGTCCCATCTCCCCCAGAACTGATCCCAATGTCCCAAACATCTAAAGCCCTCCCTCCTATACCATCTCTCCAGTCAAGAATTAATTTGCTGTATCCTTCCGCTTACCTGGGAGTCAGAGGGGCGGCGGACCTGCAAGGAAGCAACCTAGAGCAGGAGAGTATGAATCAGGACTGAGGCTTGAGGCCTACACCAGTTACCTGGGAGTCGGAGAGGCACACCAGTCAGCCGCTTGGAACTGGCTTGTGCTGAGTTTGAAAGGAGAATGAGAACAAAAAAATAGTGACATCACAGGAAAACCATAAATTCATTAATTGATCCGAAACTGTTGTTGGGGACTGCCTTTAAATTGCTGTAAATTAGAAAAGTGTATTATTTTTAAAGAAGTAGCTACACTTGGATTTAAATGAGAAATACCAGGGATAAGGGAACACTAGGGCCAATATCATAAAGTAATATAAAGAAGCCAAAGTAAAATAAAGATAAGACGTGGCAGGGCAGCTTGGTGGAGTGGAATGTGTGTCCTGTAATATGGGGGAAGTCATGGACGCTACCGATGTCCTAGACGACCACAAGTGTAGGAACTGCTGCCAGTGGTAGAACCTTGAGCTCCGGGTTTCAGAGCTCGAGCAGTGGCTGGAGTCACTGTGGCACATCCGCGAGGCTGAGAGCTCCGTGGATAGCAGATTCAGAGAGGCGTGCCCACCTCTCTGAGGAGCCTGGAGACAAAGGGAATGGATGACCACCAGATAATCCAAGAGAACTTGGCAGGCAGTGCAGGAGTCCTCTGGGATCCCGCTCACAAATCGGTTTTCCGTTTTGGAAGCTGGTGAGGGCATTGGATCATCAGAGGAGTGCAGTCAGAGCCAAGTTTGTGACACCACAAGTGCTCGGCTGTACAGGAGGGGAGGAAGAAGCAAGGAAGAGCAATAGGAAATTCACCAAGGCTCCTTCGACAGCTCCTTCCAAACCCACGTCTACTACCACCTAGACGGACAAGGACAGCAGATAGATGGGAACACCACCACCTGGAAGTTCCCCTGCAAGTCAGTCACCACCCTGACTTGGAAATATATCACCGTTCCTTCACTGTTGTTGGGCCAAAATCCTGGAACTCTCTTCCTAACAACACAATGGTGTACCTACACCACACGGACTGCAGTGGTTCAAGAAGGCGGCTCACCACTACCTTCTCAAAAGCAACTAGGGATGGGCAATAAATGCTGACCCAGCCAGCGAAGCCCACATCCTTTGAATGAATTTTAAAAAATAGTAGTAGGGGATTCATTAGTTAGGGGAACAGACAGGTGTGTCTGCGGCTGTAGACGTGACTCCAGGATGATAAGTTGCCTCCCTGGTGCCAGGGTCAAGGATGTTATCAAGTGGCTGCAGGATATTCTTCTGGGGGATGGTGAACAGCCAGAGGCCGTGATCCATGTTGGTACCAATGACTTAGGTAGGGGAAGGGGGATGTGGTCTTGCGATCAGAATTTGGGGAGCTAGGTCAAAAATTAGCAAGGAGATCCTCAAAAATGTAGTAATCTCTAGATTGCTCCCAGTGCCATGTGCGAGTGAGTACAGAATTAGGAGGATAAGGCAGATGAATGCGTGGCTGGAAACATGGTGCAGGAGGGAGCGCCTTAGCTTCCTGAGGCACTGGGAATGGCTCCGGGGAAGATGGCACCTGTACAATATAGCACTAGTATAGACAATAGAAAGTTAATAGGTGGAGTCGGAGTAAGGGAGAAAGTCATGAAGTCTAAATCAGGGTTACTGTGCATGTATCTGAATGTATGGAGTATAGTAAATAAGATTGGGGAGTTACAAGCGCAGATTGCCATGTGGAAATATGATGTTGTGGTGATAACAGAGACTTGGCTCAGAACTGTGTTAAATATTCCTGGGTACAAGGTGTTCAGAAAACATAGGAAAGGAAGAAACAGAGGAGGGGTGGCGGTATTGGTTAAGGAGAGCATTGCAGTGCTGGAGAAGGAGGATGTCCCAAAGGGTTCAAGGACAGAATCAATTTGGTTGGAGCTATGGAACAAATAGGGTGCATTTACATTGCTCAATGTGGTCTATAGACCGCCAAATAGTGAGAAGGATGTAGAGGAGCAAATCTGCAGGGAAATTGCAGAGAGATGCAAGCATTTCAGAGTAGTTATAATGGGGGACTTTAATTACCCAATTGTAGACTGGGACAGTGGTAGTGTAAAGGGCAGAGAGGGGCAAAAGTTCCTAGATTATGTTCAGGAGAATTTTCTACAGCAGTATGTGTCCAGTCCAACAAAAATAGATGCTCTGTTGGACCTGGTTCTTGGAAATGAGGTGGGCCAAGTAGATCAAGTGTCAGTGGGGGAACATTTAGGGAGTCAGTGATTATTGTACCATAAGGTTTAGGATGATGGTAAAAAAGGACAATGTGCAATCCAGAGTAAGGATAATTAACTGGGGGAGAGCCGACTTCAATGGGGCAAGAATGGAGTTGGGCCACATAGACTGGAACCAAAGGTTGGTGGGAAAAACTTTAGCTGAGCAATGGGCTACCTTCAAAGAAGAAATGGTTCGGGCACAGTCAAGGTATATTCCCTCAAAAGGGAAAGGCAGAGCAAACAAATCCAGAGCTCCCTGGATGTAAAAAGGGATGGAAATTAAGATAAAGAAGAAAATGTGTGCTTATGACAGGTGTCAGGTAGAAAATACAATTGAGAACCAAGCGGAATATAGAAGGTTCAGAGGAGATGTGAAAAAGCAAATAAGGGAAGCCAAGAGGGATTATGAGAAAAGAGTGGCAGCCAACATAAAGGGGAATCCCAAAGTCTTCTATTAGCACACAAATAGTAAGAGGGTAGTAAAGGAGGAGTAGGGCCGATTAGGGACCAAAAAGGGATTTACTCATGGAGGCAGGGGGCATGGCTGAGGTGTTAAATGAATACTTTGCTTCTGTCTTTAACAAGGAAGCAGATGCTACCCAGGCCATGGTGACAGAGGAGGAAACTCTGTCACTAGAAGGGTTCAAAATTGTTTAGGAGGAAGTGTTGAATAGACTGTTGGTACTTAAAGTTGATAAGGTACCGGGACCGGATGTGATGCATCCTAGGATATTGAAGGAAGTAAGAGTGGAAATTGCAGGGACACTGGCCATAATCTTTCAGTCTTCCCTAGACTTGGGGGAGGTGCCAGAGTACTAGAGAATTGCAAACATTATGCCCTTGTTCAAAAAACGTTATAAGGATAAGCCCAGCAATTACAGACCAGTCAGTTTAACAAGTGGTGAGGAAGGTTCTAGAAACAATTATTGTGGATAGAATTAGTAGTCACATGGAAAAATGTGGGTTGATAAGGAAGAGCCAGCATGGATTTCTAAAGGGGAAATCATGTTTAACTAACTTCTTGGAGTTTTTTACAGAGGCAACAGAGAGGGTTGATGAGGATAATGCTGTTGATGAGGTATACATGGACTTCCAAAAGGCATTTGATACAATGCCACACAACAGACTTGTGAGAAAAATTATAGCTCATTGAATGAAAGGGACAGTAGCAATGTGGATACAAAATTGGCTGAGTAATAGGAAACAGAGAGGAATGGCCAATGGATATTTTTTGGGCTGCAGGTTTGTAGTAGAATTCCCCAGGGGTTGGTACTGGGACCGTTGCTTTTCCTGATGTATATTAATGCTCTAGATCGTGGTGTGCAGGGGACAATTTCAAAGTTTGAGGAAGGTACAAAACTTGGAAGCATTGTAGACAAGTTGGTCGATTGAGCAGATGAAGTTCAATGTGGAGAAGTGTGAGGTGATGCATTTTGGTAGGAAGCACATGGAGAGACCATATAAAATAAGGGGACAATTCTTAAGGGGGTTCAGGAGCAGAGGTGTATATGTGCATAGAGCATTGATGGTGGCAGGACAGGTGGAGAGAGCAGTTAATAAAGCATATAGTATCCTGGGCTTTATTAATAGGGGCATAGAGTACAGGGAGGTTATGCTGAACTTGTATAGGACATTAGTTAGACCTCAGCTAGAGTATTGTGTGCAGTTCTGGGTGCCACACTTTAGGAAGGATGGGATCACATTGGAGAGAATGCAGAAGAGAATGGTTCCAAGGATGAGAAACTTCAATTAGGAAGATAGACTAGAGAGGTTGTGACTGTTCTCCTTGGAGAGGAGAAAGCTAAGAGGAGATTTGATAGAGGTGTTCAAAATCATGAGGGGGCTGGATAGAGTGGATAGGGAGAAATTGTTCCCACTCATAAAAGGATTGAGAACCAGAGGGCACAGATTTAAAGTGATTTGCAACAGAAGCAAATGTGATGTGAGAAAAAACTTTTTCACACAGCGAATGGCTTGAGTCTGGAATGCACTGCCTGGAAGTGTGGTGGAGGCAGGTTCAATCAAAGCATTCAAGAGGGCATTCGATGATTGTTTCTATTCAAATAGTGTTCAAGGGTATGGGGAAAAGGCAGGAGAATGGCACTGAGTCATAATGCTCATTCGGAGAGCCGGTGCAGACGTGGTGGGCTGAATGGCCACTTGCACTGTAACAATTCTGTGATTCTCTTTCTGTATGCAGTTGCATGTGGTGCTAGCAGTAATCCAGAGATTATACTTTTGAGAACAAAAATAAAAATACCTAGAAAAACTCAGCAGGTCTGGCAGCATCTGTGGAGAGGAACACAGTTAACGTTTCGAGTCTGTATGACTGTTCAACAGAACTATGTAAAAATAGAAAAGAAGTGAAATATAAGCTGGTTTAAGTGGGGGGGTGGGGGGGGGGTGTGTGTGGGTAGAGCTGGATAGAGGGCCAGTGATAGGTGGAGATAGCCAAAAGATGTCATAGACAAAAGGACAAAGAGGTGTTGAAGGTGGTGATATTATCTAAAGAATGTGCTAATTAAGGGTAGAAAGCAGGACATGCAAGGGACAGATAGCCCTAGTGGGGGTGGGGTGGGGTGAAGGGAAGGGATCGAAATAGGCTAAAATGATCCTTTGAATGTGGAGGCTGGTGGGGTGACAAGTGAGGACAAGGGGGACCCTATCATGGTTCTGGGAGGGAGAGGAAGGTGTGAGGGCGGATGCGCAGGAGATGGGCCGGACATGGTTGAGGGTCCTGTCAAAGGACCATCCTCCGCCATTTCCGCCAACTCCAGCATGATGCCACCACCAAACACATCTTCCCTTCACCCCCTCTGGCGGCATTCCGCAGGGATCGTTCCCTCCGGGACACCCTGGTCGACTCCTCCATCACCCTCTACACCTCAACCCCCTCCCACGGCACCTTTCCATGCAACCGCAGAAGACGCAACACCTGCCCCTTTACTTCCCCTCTCCTCACCGTCCAAGGGCCCAAACACTCCTTTCAAGTGAAGCAGCATTTCACTTGCACTTCCCTCAATTTAGTCTACTGCATTTGTTGCTCCCAATGCGGTTTTCTCTACATTGGAGGGACCAAACGCAGACTGGGTGACCGCTTTGCAGAACACCTTCGGTCTGTCCGCAAGCATGACCCAGACCTCCCTGTCGCTTGCCATTTCAACACTCCCCCTGCTCTCATGCCCACATGTCCATCCTTGGCCTGCTGCATTGTTCCAGTGAAGCTCAACGCACACTGGAGGAACAGCACCTCATCTTCCGCCTAGGCACTTTACAGCCTTCTGGACTGAATATTGAGTTCAACAATTTTAGATCATGAACTCTCTCCTCCATGCCCACCTCCTTTCCAATCCCCCTTTTTTTTTCCAATAATTTATATAGATTTTTCTTTTCCCACCTGTTTCCATTATTTTTAAATGTATTTCCATCCATTGTTTTATCTCTACCTTTTAGCCTATTTCGATCCCTTCCCTTCACTTCACCCCACCCCACCCCCACTAGGGCTATCTGTCCCTTGCATGTCCTGCTTTCTACCCTTAATTAGCACATTCCTTAGATAATATCACCACCTTCAACACCTCTTTGTCCTTTTGTCTATGACATCTTTTGGCTATCTCCACCTATCACTGGCCCTCTATCCAGCTCTACCTGTCCCACCACCCCTTTAAACCAGCTTATATTTCACCTCTTTTCTATTTTTACTTAGTTCTGTTGAAGAGTCATACAGACTCGAAACGTTAACTGTGTTCCTCTCCGCAGATGCTGCCAGAACTGCTGAGGTATATACCTTTTCCAGGTATTTTTATTTTTGTTTTGGATTTCCAGCATCCATAGTTTTTTGCTTTTATTATACTTTTGAGGTTTTGCTTGCCTATCTCCCTAAATTCTGACTGCAGAATTTCATCCCTATTTCTACCTATGGCATTGGTACCAATGTGGACCATGATCTCTGGCTGTTCACCCTCTCTCCTCAGTGTGCTTTGCAGCTATTCAGTTACATCCTTGACCCTAGCACCAGGCAACATACCATCCTGCATTCACGCCTGGGGATGTAGAATGTCCTGTCTCTTCCCCTATCTGTCGGATCTTCCATTACTATTGTCCTTTCAGTCATCTTCATGCCCCCTTTGTACAGAGCCACTTATGGTGCTGTGGACTTGGCTCTGGCACTCCCAAGACGAACCATCACTTTCTTCAGTCTTCAGAGCTGAATACTGGTTGGAGAGTGGGATGCACTTGGAGGACTCGACGACCTGCCTGTTGCTTCTTGACTGTCTGGTGGTCACACATTCCCTCTCTCCCTGGATAATCTTAAACTACAGGGTGACCACATCTATAAATGTGCTATCCACAAACCAGTGATGCCAGCTGCTGCTCAAATTCCGCAATCTGGGACTGGAGCTGCTCCAGCTGATGACACTTCCTGTACATATGGTTTTCCCAACATGGGAAATATCCTGGAGTTCCCACATAGAGCATGATGTGCACTCCTGGGATTGGAGCTGCCCTGTCATTCTGCTATCTATTAAAGAAATAAATCTTACTACTTAAAATAAAGACACCAGCTACTCACTTCTCTTCTTTTGTTGCCTCTTTAACCTCCATTTATTTAGTTAAATGCTTTACTTAACGCTTATAAAAAAAAGAAATTGAAATTGATCTTTAAATTTTGAGGCCCTGTAACAAGTAAACTGAGTATGGGGATAAACTGTTTTACTTCTGAATTATTATAACTACAGTGAAACCTTGTTCTAATATTAAATTCAATTCACCATGAGTTTTATCCTAGGTTTCATTGAAGTGTGTCTCAGCAAGCCATTCAAGAACCATGTTCATGCCGAATGGAATAGGTGGATGGTTGATGGAGCGATAAACCTTCACGGTGGAAATATTTGTGCTGCCTCGCTTGATGTTCTGTGGTTTCATCATCAAATCGTGGGGTGCTATTAATGCACAAACTGTTATCAGATTGTTCAAAAAATGCAGAATACAGGTACCGGCCCCTGTATTGGGAAAACTCAGGACCGGACGCGTACCACATATGGAGATTTTCTGGATCTTGGGCCCTGGACTGGGAGGTGTTGGGTTAACAGGGTATCTTAAAGCCAGGCTGATTGCTCCACCGAGCTGGACGGGGCAAGGAAGGGATGAGGGGTAGACCAGGCCAGCTTCTGTCATTAATCCCAGACCCAAAGAGCAGGGGATCAGTGTGCTGTGACCTGGACATGACGGAGAGCAATGCCAGATGGGGATTGTAGTTTCCAGGGCAGGACTCAATTTTTGAGTCCTTCTAGGTTTTGGGACACGGGCTTAAGGGATCCAGGACCTGTATTCAATTAAATGGATTGAGAGAAAGATGATCTGTTGTGGAGGGATGATTCTGAAACCAAAAGTACCAAATCTGATCCAAAGTGGGATCCTTACGATGATGCCGTAGTCAAAGTGACTCGATGAATTCGATAAACTCTTTGTGTCAGATGCCAAGAGTGATGAATTTGACGGTTTTAAAAATATTTTGATTGTGGCTAAAGGTATCCTTGCAGAATTAATTAATTAAGTATGTCACATTGGTTTAATTTGAAGTACCGGTGTTATTATTTTTCCATATTTCCAAATGACAACCACCTAAACCCACACTAGCGGTTCACGTTTTATACTGGGCGTACAAATCGACCCCCATTTTTGGATGGACTTTTTGAGGCATCAAAGGTTGATTTATATGCCACGATCTACGGTAATAATCACAATGTCGATGGGTTGAATGTCATAACAGAGAAGGGTAAAGTAAGAGTGGAAGAGAAAGGGGCTAATTCAGAAATGTGTGATTGAGTAGGGATCTGGCAATGAAAAGTCTTCAAATTTAAATGAACAAAGTGCGAAATAAATATATCCCAGGTGGCAAAAGAAGGTGCATCAAATTATGGAGCTCTTTGGATAATAGATTAAAGCTTGACTAAATCTTAAAATGAAGGTATATACTAAGGCTAGGGTTAACAATACTGAAGATAATGGGAAATGTTGTATGGAATCACTTGCTTATTTTGAGTTTCTGGCAGCAGTGCAGTCTTTTAGAATTTACTCCAGTATCCAAGCACACAATGTAAAATGGATTAGAGCTGGAATTCATACAATCAGATACTTTGTCAGTTTTTGAAAATCAATTTAATAGAAAGCTACAAGCAATTTATACATATAACATATGAGAGGAAGATTTATTTCTTTGGATGTTTATAGAAAAATCAAGTTAAATCAATCTTAAAATCACTTTGTCAATTTATTGGCTCAAAGTATTTTGACACAAACCTATACCCGAGAAGCAGTAAGTAGCACCAAAGACTATTAGCACTTATTAGGGTTACATAGATCTCTGAATACCGTGATATTGATTAGAGCATAAGCAAGTGAAATGGCAGCAAACAAATCTCATGGCACAGGCTGGTACAGTAAATCTTAAACAACAAAAGCTTGGCTCCTAGTAGAATTTCGTGTTGTAGGGGCACTTCACATTCATTGAGTCGATGACTCCTCTGTGATGACTTCATTAGACCTTTCTGCTCTGGGAAATCCAAAATATAGAGTATGTTTGTTGCAGTAGATAGGGAATTCACTTGATTTAAACCATAAACCAAATTCACTTGATTTAAACCATAAACCAATCATATTTATTATATATGGATGAGCAAAGCCATTGGAGAAATGAAAAAGAATATTCTTGTTTTTCCATAAATTTCAAACTTGTTCAATCATCTTCCAAAGGAGGATAAGAGTGCAGTAGATGAGGTCCATGTGGATTTTCAGAAGACTTTTGAAAAGTTGTTTTTATAAAATTTCAGGCACATAATACAAGAAGAAATGTAGCAGCATGGTTAGAAAGATGGTGATGGATAGGGTACAGTGTTTGCATTCATTAGTATTGCTCAGATTGGAAAAGCATTAGAAGTGTTGTACCCCAATGATCAATGTTGGATCCAGTTTTGTGAAGTAATACATTCTGGCATGAAAAGGGTAGTATACATGAGGGACAGATCCTGAAGGTGTGAACATAGAGAAATGGGTGGGACCAAAATTGAAAGTGTGTGCAGCTAGATTAATCCATTAAATCTGTCATAAGCATTTTGTATGGGGCATAGAGTACAAATATAAAGAAATAATTTATAAAAGCCACTGATTTGACCACTGTTCAATGGACACACATTGTAGAAAGCCATGGAAAACATAACAACTTAGATTCTCACTGGGTTGATAGAAGGGAAACCAGAACTAGGATGAGAGAATCGAAATAGTTGGGGTTATCTCTACTGGAGTGGGGAAGCTTGAGATTTAATAGAGGTTTTCGCAGTAAGAGGAGATTTGATAGGCTGAGTAAGGTCGGATTATTATCTCTGATGACCCTTGTTACTGACTCCTCAATAAATCTAAAATTGTCATTGAGGGAGGTTGGGAAAATGTTTACTCAAGAGACTCTTGGAGCATTGAATGCTTTGTCATAAAGAATGATTGAGTGAGAGATCATGGTGTGTTTTAAGGGAAGGTTGAATACATATTTGAAGAAGAGTAAGTTACAAAGCTAAGGGAAGAAACCTGGGAATTGAGATTTATTTTGAGTTGCTCTGGCAAAAACCTAGCACTGAAATAATGGTCTGAATTTTAACCCTACAAGAACAGATGGGTTTGGATCAGATCGGGGAGACTCTGAACCTCGTTCTCATTCAGGTTTCACTTTTAGCCCTGGCTGGATTTCCCAAGTTTTGGAAGCCCAGCAGCTACTTTGAGGCCAGGACTTGGTGGATTCAGGAGGCAAGTGCCTTCACAACTACTGCTTCGATCCAGTTGCCTGCTTGCAGAAGCCTCTACAATTGGACACTCCCATGATCCTCTCCCTGTCTTCTCACCGAGCTCCCTGATTTCCATCCCCACCAAGACTCCCAGTTTCCCCCTTGCCTTTGCATTTATCTATGGGCAGCATTTTCCTGTTGGCGAGCAGGGGGTAGGCAGGTCCTGCTTGCTGATGGGTAAAATGACATGTAGTGACGTCGGGCATGCGTCCCAACGTCACCGCGTGTCATTTAAATTGTCAGTTCGACGGGTGCACAGCCGACTGCCAAAGGCCTATTAAGGCCTGTTTAAAAACAAATTTAAACGATTAAATGAGCTGTCCATACAACCTTAAGGTTGGTGGGCAGGTGAAGAGCCTGGGCGGCCTTCGCAAATTTCACGGAACCTCATCCACGGAGGGGATGAGGTTTCATGAAGTGTTTAAAAAATCAGTAAAATTTTTTCCAAAATTTCATTAACATGTCCCAGCTCATGTGACACTGTCACACGAGGGGACATGTTTCAAAAGTTTAAAAATCCTTTATTTAAAAGTTTAACATTGAAACAAATCTCCCTGAGGCACCACCATGCCCCAGGGAGACCTCTGGCTTCTTTTGCACACATGCGTGTAAGAGCAAAGGGAACCACTCAGGGAACTCCCCCAACCCCCACCCCCCCACCCCAGCTCTCACAGGGAGTGCACAGCTTAATTGGCCCGCCCATGTAAAATGGGTCCACGCCTGTCCCCGCACAACCCCCCCAGATGGGGGGAAATTTCTGGCCTATGATTTGCATTTTGTGTGTGTGTATTCAGCCAAGCTAGATAGTGTAGACCAATAATACCCAACCGCTGAATTAGCCATATATGCACATGCTTGTCTATTTGTCTCCAACTAGGCTTGATATTATAGTTCAATAATATCCCAAGCTGCTGAATTATTCATGTTCACCCATCAGTAAATGAGTAGAATGAACATTTTACCGTTTATTGAGGAAGGAAATAATTCTATTGACCCATTGAGCTTCGGGATTGATGCAGACCTTTTTCCCATTCTTCAAGGTAATCCTGTAAGTAGAAATTGTTCAAGCAGAGACATTAGAAATAAAGAACAGAATCTTCTGTTTGGCGTGTGGGGGCAGGCCCTGCACGCCGATGTGTAAAATAACACGCGGTGATGTCGGACATGCGTCCCTGCGTGTTATTTTAACCTTCCATTCAGCTGGCACGCACCGGAGTCTGTTGCATGCCCGCCGAACTGTCAAAGGCCTATTAAGGCCATTAGTAAAACTATTAACTCCATTGAGAAAGCTGCCCGTCCAAGCAAAGAGCCCAGGCGGCCTTTGCATTTTTCATGAAACCTCAGCCATGGGTGGGATAAGGTTTCATGAAGGATTTATTCGTGAAATAAAATTTTTTATCAGAATTCATACACATGTTCCGGCTCATGTGACACTGTCACATTAGGAAGGCAAATGGAATGTTGGCTTTATTGCAAGGAGGATGGAATATAAAAGTAAGGAAGTCTTGCTACAACTGTACAGGGTGTTTGTGAGAGCACACCTAGAGTATCACGCACAGCTTTGGTCTCATTATTTAAGTAGGGATATACTTGAATTCAGAGAAGGTTTATGAGGTTGATTCCTAGGATGAAGGGATTGTATTATGAGGAAAGGTTGAGCAGGTTGGACCTATACTCAAAGTTTAGAAAAATGAGAGGTGATCTTATTAAAAGTTTTAAGATTTTGAGACGGCATGACAGGGTAGATGCTGAGAGGATGTATTCCCTCATGGGGGAATCTAGAACTAGGGGGCATCATGTGACACTGTCACATGGGGATATGTCTGAATAATTTTATTTTTTTTTTACAACTTTACAACTGCGCTTAATCTCCCTGAGGCATGGAGCTGCCTCGGGGATTTTCTGCGCTCTTTCACGCGCAGACCCCAACTCTCCCTCCTCCCCCTGCCCGCACAGATATTGCTGAGCACTACCAGGTGCACGTAACACTGGGCGGGCCATAATTGGCTCACCAGTGTAAAATGGTGGTGCACAGTCTATCGCAGATGGAGATCAGCTCCACGCCTGCCCGCACCCGCTCCTGACTGGCCCGCCCGACAAGGAGAAAATTCTCCCCAAAATCTATAAGCTCCTGCAGCAACTCATGCCACGTGTGCCCATTAGAAGAATGTAAGAGCAAAAGAAATCGGAGCATGAGTAGGCCATCTGGTCCATTGAGCCTCCTCCACTTGCAATGAGATCATGGTTGATCTGATCTTGGCCTCACCTTCACTTTCCTGCCTGTTCCCCATAACCCTTGACTTCTCTATGGTTCAAAAGTCTGTCTATCTCAGCCTTGAATATATGCAATGACTCAACCTTCACAGTCTTTGGGGTAAAGAATTCCAAAGCTTCACAATCCTCTGAGAGAAGAAATTTCTCCTCATCTCCATTTTAAATATGCAATCCCTTATTTTGAAATGATACCCCCTAGTTCTAGATTCCCCCATGAGGGAAAACATCCTCTCAGCATCTACCTTGTCAAGCCCTCTCAGAATCTTAAATGTTTTATTAAGATCACCTCTCATTCTTCTAAACTTTGAGTATAGGTCCAACCTGCTCAACCTTTCCTCATAATACAATCCCTTCATCCTAGGAATCAACCTCATAAACCTTCTCTGAATTCAAGTATATCCCTACTTAAATAATGAGACCAAAGCTGTGCGCAGTACTCTAGGTGTGGTCTCAAACACCCTGTAGAGTTGTAGCAAGACTTCCTTACTTTTATACTCCATTCACCTTGCAATAAAGCCAACATTCCATTTGCCTTCCCAAATAATTCTGCAGCTGCATTCTGACTTTGTGATTCCTGTATGAGGACACTAGATCCATCTCTACTGCCACATTTTTATATTTTTTTATGAGGTGTGAGTGTTGCTGGCAAGGCCAGCAGTTATTGCCCATTTCTCATTGTGCCTGAGCAGGTGGAACCGCTTGAACTGCTTCAGCCCATTTGATGTAAGTAAATGCACAGCATAAAGTGAAGGAACGGTGATATAGTTCCAAATCAATATGGTGTATGACTTGAAAAGAAACTTTCAGATGGTGGTGTTCCCATGAGCCTGCAGCCCTTGTCCATCTACATGGTAGAAGTCACGGTTTTGGAAGGTGCTGTCGAAGGAGACTTGGCGAGTTGCTGCAGAGTGCACCTTGTATATGGCACACACTGCTGCCATTGGTGTGCTGGTGGTGGAGGGGGTGAATATTTTTTAACGTGGTGAATGAGGTATTGATCAAGTGGGCTGTTTTGTCCTGGATGGTGTAGAGCTTTTTGAGTGTGGGAGCTGCACTCATCCAGGCAAGTGGAGAGTATTCCATCATACTCCTGACTTGTGTCTTATAGATGGTGAATAGGCTTTGCTGAGTGAGGAGATGAGTTACTCATCATAGTATTTCTACCCTCTGACCTAGTCTTGTAGCCTCAATATTTATAAAGCTGATCCAGTTATGTTTCTGGTCAATGGTAACTGCTGCTGAAATGAGCTATCTACCTAATATGTGTACATAATCAGCTTGAAAGGAATAGACTACTGCTGTAAATTTTGTTTCACTGGAAACTGCTCAAAGTTTCGCTTCTAGGGAAATGAAACTAACAGAATGATTATTCTTAGATGATGGCAATGGTGCCTCGGCCTGCAAAAGGGCCCATTGACAGTCCCGGCCTAGTGTGAGAGCAACTGTTAAATACTTAAAACAAACAATCATAGTACAAAACTGTATAAGGCTATTCATTCGACCTTGCTTAATTAGGACTACACTGATATGCAAGTTCATTAGTGTGTGGAAGGAGAATAGAAGTTATTTTAGTGAACAACGGCAGGGTTCACCAGCATGATAAGGAATAAGAACAGCTGAACTGAATGGCCATTTGGATTGGCTTGTTAACAAGTCTTGCAACCAGCCTTAGACGTAAATAACAGATTGTGGAATAGAAACAAATGATGAAAATTTTAGGAGTTTGATGCTGTGAATGGAATGTTACTGGGGTTGAAACTGGTCAGGGAGAACAATT
Organism: Cetorhinus maximus; assembly: GCF_964194155.1. NCBI lineage: Eukaryota > Metazoa > Chordata > Chondrichthyes > Lamniformes > Cetorhinidae > Cetorhinus > Cetorhinus maximus. The sequence goes on along the minus strand of NC_135879.1, from coordinate 88,952,348 downwards.
TGAGATGTGATAAGGATAAGAGTGATTTATCAAGTCCAGAGGGTACTTGTGAAGACTTAAGCTAATGGCACATGAATGGCAGTAAAGGTGGGATTTTCAACCAAAGGTTCAGACAAAGAACTTAGTGTTTTATAGGGTATTTTGAAATAAAGTGAGCTTTTATATGATCATAAGGACTTGTAAATAATTCGTCCAAGTCCTCCCCTGAAAAAGAGTTTAAAGTAAGAGACTTTGGGAGACCTTGGTGCAGTAGGTGGTGGAAAAGAACTCTTGAGGAAGACTCCACAAACCACTCAGGAGTATTTAACAGAAGTCGAGAAGACTTGAGAACCACAAAGAGAAATGGAAGGGGAAGGAATGAGTTGTTTACGCATGCCAGCCATGCTGCCCGATCTGAATCAAAACTCATTACCTGTGAAAGCTGTTATGTTTTTGCTGTATAACTAGTCTATTATATCCTGTCTTAAACTCTGATTAAACTCATACCCCACCATATTGTTTCACTCGATCCTAATTGATTGATTAGGTAGTGATACTCTCGATCATCTTTTAAACATTGAAATTAGTGCACCTCCAGGATGTTGATGGTTGGGGATTCAATGATAATACTGTTGAATGCCAATGGGAGATGGTTAGATACTCTCTTGTTGAAGGTGTTCATTGCCTGATGCTTGTGTGGCGCAAAATTAAAGAACTAAAAGCTGACAAATCCTGAGGACCTGTTGGTCTACATCCTAGGATTCTAAAGGATGCAGCTGCAGAGAGTATGGATGCACTGATCATGATTTTCCAAAATTCCCTAGATTCTAGAATGGTCCTAGCAAATTGGAAGTCAGCAAATGTAACATTCCTATTCAAGAAAAGTGGGAGAGAGAAAATGGGAACTGCAGGCCAGTTAGCCTGACGTCAGCCTTCGGGAAAATGCTGGACAATTAAGTTTCTCCAATGCTTTTTCTCTAATATTAATTACTTTAAGTTCCTCACTCTTATTAGCCTCTTGGCTAATTTCTGGCATGTAATTTGTGATTTACTGTGAAGACAGGGACAAAATATTTGTTCAATGTTTCTGCTATTTCCTCATTCCCCATGATAATTTCTCCTGCCTCTGTTATTAAGGGACCGACATTTACATTAGTAACACTCCTTTTTTATGCGCTTGTTAAAGCCCTTGCAATCTGTTTTTATATCCCTATCTAGCTTACTTTTGTTTTTTTTTCCCCTCTTTTTCATATCAGCTTTGGTGGTTCTTTGCTGGTCTCTAAAACTCTCTCAATCCTCAAGCTTATTACTATTCTTTGCCACATTACAAGACTCTCAATCTAATACGACCCTTAATTTTCCTTTTAAGTCATGGATGGATATTTCTCTGTGTTTTTGTTTTTTAATGGAATGTATTTTTGTTGAATATTTTGAATCACTTTTAATGTTTCCCACTATTTATTTATGGCCTTACCTTTCAGTCTGTTAACCCAATCAGCCTTTGCCAGCTCTCCCCTCTTATGTGCTTACTTGGCTTTGTTTAAGACTCTTGTATGGAGTAGAGAATGTTGCTCTCAACCTTAATGTGGAATTCAATTATACTAGGATCACTTTTTGACAGATGATCTTTTATTATGAGATTGCTAACTAAAATGGCCTCATTACACAATCCCAGATCTAAAATAGCTTTATCCCTAGTTGGTTCCACAACCAGTTGTTCCAGGAAACTGTCTACAATGAAAGTATTTTACAAATTCATCTTCCAGACTACTTTGCCATTGGCAAAGAATACACAAGGAGCGCAAATACATAAATCCTATGAATGTCTTGGGGACCCAACCCTAGCAGTTACGCTGGAATTGCCTGCTGCTGAATTCCGTTCCTGATGCTGCGGAAGTTCACAGCTGAAGAGGAGAGGCCACAAGGAACAATCTTTTGGTGGTTTGAGTGTACCTTCTGCTAAAGGTACAAAATCTGTTGGTGGGAGGTTACTTGGGTCAGAAGGGATGCTAGGTTACCTCCTGGTTGTGGGCAGGGAGAGGGTGCTTGTAAACCTTTACCATGAAAAAAATGTCTCCCCTAGTTTTCTGAGGCCCAGGCCTTGATTCTAGCTAGTTTCATTAGCGGCCCCAATTCTTAGGTGACGGGAGGTGTGCAGGCTGTTCGTAAACCAAGTTCCAACTGAAGCCGTGAGTGTGGGATCTCTACTTAAGGTTCTCACCCACAGTTCTATCTCCTCTTCTATCAATGGCATTGCAGGGGGTGGGTGGAAGCTGGAGGCTACCATGGAAGCTGTACCCAACAGATTGTACCCAGAATATATGAGTCTTTGTGAAGTTTGTGCTTATTTGCGATGGACTCTTCCCCATTTGCAGTGGGAGTCCACTGGAACGGTGAAGAAATTTTGTCCCCACCTGTCCACTGCTTTAAGTGCCTAAAATAAATGTGATTCAGGATTGACCATTATAAAATGACTAGCTACACACTGAAATCTGGGAGATTTGTCTCCAATATGGTCCTTTTTTAAAATTCACTCATGGGATGTGAGCTTCATTGGCTGGGTCAGCATTTATTGCCCATCTGTAGTTGCCCTTCAGAAGGTGGTGGTGAGCTGCCTTCTTGAACTGCTGCAGCCCCTGTGGTGTAGGTACACCCACAGTGCTGTTAGGAAGGGAGTTCCAGGATTTTGACCCAGTGACAGTGAAGGAATGGCAATATATTTCCAAGTCAGGTAGGTGAGTGACTTGGAGGGGAACTTCCAGGCGGTGGTGTTCCCATCTATCTGCTGCCCTTGTCCTTCTAGATGGTAGTGGTCGGGTGTTTGGAAGGTGCTGTCGCAGGGGCCTGGGTGAGTTCCTGCAGTGCATCTTGTAGATGGTACACACTGCTGCTAATGTGCGTTGGTGGTGGAGGGAGTGAATGTTTGTGGATGTGGTGCCAATCAAGCGGGCTGCTTTGTCCTAGACGGTGTCCAGCTTCTTGAGTGTTGTGGGAGCTGCACTCATCCAGGCAAGTGCAGGTTCCACTGTATGCAAATTAATTAAACACTAACTTCAACTTTTTAATCTTTAAACGTTTTAATTTGTTCTGATTTGAGTAATTTAAATGCTTACTTGAATGTTGCTACAGTTTAGGAGACACAATTTCCTTCAATACTTACACAATTTCTACTTTTCTGCAGTAGGAGCCCTGGTGAAAGATGTTGATTTGTTGATATCTTTTCGGAGGAATGAAGCGCGAGAGGACTTTCACACATTTGCACCTTGAGTTTGTTATGGGCCCTATACAGAAACCTATCGTGTAAGAGGAAAGAATTGGATGAGAAGACAGAAGAACAAGAGAGGCTCAGAATGGCAAATATAAGTGGAAAAATTCTGCGTTACATAGACAAAAATTACACATGGAATGTACAGCACAGAAAGAGGCCATTCAGTCCAGTTATTCCATGGTAGTGTTTATGGTCCACATGAGGTTCCTACTATTCCATCTCATTTGTTTTTCTGCCTTTTCCTTAAATGCATCTATGCTATTTGTCTCAGCTAATCCCTGTGGCAATGAGTTCCGCATTTTAAACACTCCCTGGGTAAAGAAGTCCTTCCTGAATTCTGTATTGTATCCATTGGTGACTATCTTATATTTATGGGGCCTTTTTTCTGCCTAGGGATGCAAGAGTGTTCACATGGAGCCTGGTTACTCGGAAGCATGGATAGATCTTCTGCCTCCACCCCCTTTTCAGTGGAGTTCTTGAAAATTCTACCCATTATGTCCTAGAAAGATCTCAGCAGAACCCAGACAAAGCAAGAACTGACATGAATCCTTTGAGGACTTAAAAATGACCTGACCTATGTATTCAGGCAAGTCTGTCCTTGTCATGCAAAGGAACATATTCACATAGTCTAATCAGTAGGTTCTGCTTGTTCTCCATACACTTCAAATATTCCTCTATTTCAAGCAACCATCTAGTTCCCCTTTAAAAATAAATTATGAAAATTTTTTTTGTGGTAGTTCCTAACTTTAACCATCCTGTTTTGTAAATAAGTCTTCTAGCCACAGGGAGGAACCTGACTGTCGGTAAAGAGAGGAAACTTCCATTCCATCCATCATGATTTTAATTTGGGACAAATAACATTATGTACTCACTGAACCATCCAATCCCCCAACATCAGACATCTTATGGTCTAGTTGAATATCTGGAATTTAAGCCACAAATTGGCACACACACGGTATTTGACACTTGGACCTTTTTACTGCATTTAAAAATCATTCATTCATGGGATCTGGGCTTCGCTGGCTAGGCCAGCATCTAGTTCCCATCCCTAATTGCGCTTGAGAAGATGGCGGTGAGCTGCCTTCTTGAACCGCTGCAGTCCATATGGTGTGGGTAGACCCACAGCGCTGTTAAGGAGGGAGTTCCAGGATTTTGACCCAGCGACAATTAAGGAATAGCAATATACTTCCAAGTCAGGATGGTGTGTGGCTTGTGGGAGAACTTGCAGGTGGTGATATTCCCATGTGTCTGCTGGTCATATCTGGTTATTTATAATAGATACTTGAGATTGTGCTTCTCCACTGGTTATATATCTCTCTATCTCTCTACTCCTACGAACATCCGAACATGTGAACAAGGAGCAGGGGTAGGCTATTCAGCCCCTTGAGCTTGCTCTGCCACTTAATAAGATCATGGCTGATCTGATAGAAACCTGAAATCTGCATCCCGTCTACCCCTGATAACCTATCACCCCCTTGCTCACCGAGAATCTATCCACCTCTGCCTTAAAAAATATTCAAAGACTCTGCTTCCACTGCCTTTTCAGGAAAAGAGTTCCAAAGACTCATTACCCTCTGAGTGAAAAAAATTTGCCTCATCTCTGTTTTAATTGAGCAACTCCTTATTTTTAAACAGTGACCCCTCGTTCTAGATTCTCCCACAAGAGGAAACATCCTCTCCACATCCACCCTGTCAAGACCCCTCAGGATCTTATATGTTTCAATCAAGTCGCTTCTTACTCTTCTAACCTCCAGCGGATACAAGCTTAGTCTGTCCAACCTTTCCTCATAAACCAACCCACCCATTCCAGTTATTACTCTGGTAAACCTTCTCTGAACTGCTTCCAACATATTTACATCCTTCCTTAAATAAAGTGACCAGTACTGTACACAGTACTCCAAATGTGGTCCAACTAGTACCCTGTACAATTGAAGCATAACCTTCCTAACTTTGTATTCAATTCCCCTTGCAATAAATGATAACATTCTATTGGTTTTCCTAATGACTTGCCTCACTTGCCTACTAGCCTTTTGTGATTCATGCACTAGGACACCGGCGGCGGGATTTTCCAGTCCTGCCGCAAGTCAATGGATTTCTGGCTGGGACGCCACCTCACCCGTGACGGGTCCCACCTGCAATGGGCCCGGAAAATCCTGGCCCCAGATCCCTCTGCGCCTCAGAGCTCTGTAATCTCTCACCATTTAGATAATAAGCTTCTTCTTTATTCTTCCTGCCAAAATGGACAATTTCACATTTGCCCACATTATACTTCATTTGCCCACTCTCTTAACCTACCTATGATAATTTGTAGCCTCCTTATGTCCTCTTCACCACTTACTTTCCTACTTATCTTTGTGTGTTCTTTTCCCTTTCTTACTCCACCAATCCCTCAATCACCGATTACTCAGTGACCAGAGTCAGCTGAAAAGCAATTTTCATTTACCATACTACTGAAGTGATTTCATCAAATAAGCAGATTGTTAGAAAATAGACATTTACCATCAAGCCAGAAGTCACAGATATTAAATAATCTACTTTACAGTTTTTTCATGTTTTGTGCGGGTTTAGAGGCACAAAATACAATACTCTGAGCAAAATTAATACAAATTATAATGCCTTTCAGAGACTGTTTCAACCTAGCAGACTGTACGATTATTGAAAACGCTGGCTGTGGTTTTCCAGTCCCCGATGCGACGATCCCTGCCACAGACAGGGCCAGAAAATCCGGGCCACAGGCTTTTCCAATAGGTTAATAATAGGCAAAAAGAGTGCCTTTTTTTCCATGAATCTTTGTAATTTAATTTCCTGTCCCTCAAACCTGTCCTTGATATCGATCTATGTCTAAATTCAAGACCTGCTTTGTTGAGCTCCCTCCTCATTTGATTGGCACCTTCTAACAGGATTTCCCTTCTCCACCTTAATCATTTCTCGACTGCTTTTGTTTGTTTCTACCTCAATTATATTTGAATGAAAGAAATGAAACTGTCCTCAACTATCATAATAATAGATCACAAAATAAGAAAAGTTCAAAATATAAAATTTCACTTGCGGCACATGTAAGAGCATGGTCTGCCTACAATGAGACTGAACATGCATTTTGGGCACTTAAGCCAAAATACTGTGCAATGACACACCTGCTTAAGGGCAACTAAAGCCGCCGTAAGGCTATACAATCAAATTTAGTTGACTCAGTGACTGTAAATAATACATATCAAATCTTGATCCTACTTCTTGAAACTTCTGTGAAAATCAAAAAAGCCATTGAATTTTTCATAGATGAAAGCACAAATGAAACAAAAGCAACTTTTCGATTAGGTTGTTATTGGTTTTCACGCCCAAATGTTTAGTCCAATCAGGCTCCTTGTCTTGGCAGTTTTCTAATTTTAAGGATTTGCTGTGGAAAATTTTCAGGCTGAGAATGTTAGCAATTGAAAATTAAGTAGGTTCCTATCATTGACTAACTTCAGAACTAAAAATAATATGAATCAAAAGATCTTACCATGAGTGGCCAAGCAGATCACAATGGTACTTAACAGCAAAAATATTACTTGGATCTTCATTGTTGAGCGTGTTTAGGTCTCTTCTAATTTTCGGTTACAAGAAGCCTTCAGAGTGTTAGTTTGGCACATATCAGTCTTGTATTTAATAGAAAGATTGGGGAAGTTGCAAAAGATGAAGTTGCCAGATCCTCAAACTGCGTCATTCCATTCAAATTTCCTTCACTGCGGTATTTGGTGAATTCTGAAATCGGATATGCAATTTCAGCACAAAACACCTTTGATGCATGGATCGAATTTTTTCCGCTTTCATTTCAAGCTGCAATGCATCTCAATGATCTATTATGTTTGTAATCCTCTTTGTCCTGTACCTTTAGTAATCACACAAAATACATTCAAATTTATTTTGAAGATTTATTGCATTTAATTACTTTGCCAAATCTTTAGCCTAATGGCTAAAACCCAATGAGATTCAAATGAAATTATTTTGTCCACAAATTTCATGTTTAAAGTAATGGACAAAAGTCTTCTAAAGGCTTATAAATAGTAAAATGGTAGTAAAAGGAGGGGTGGGGCCGATTAGGGACCAAAAAGGGGATGAGGTACTAGAGGTTGAGGTGCTAAACGAGCATGTTGCATCTGGCTTTACTAACGAAGAAGATGATGCCAAGGTCACATTGAAAGAATAGGTAGTTGAGACACTGGGTGGGTTAAAAGTTCATTTATTCAAGCTGTGCCCTAAGGCTGGCCTTGGTTCATTGTCGTCTGATGCTTCATCCTGAGATGCTTTTCTAGGCAGTTTTTTTATCTGTGGTGATTTGCTATTACCTTCCACTCTCAGGAATAGGGTGAAGAGGCAGCTCAGAAATCTACCTCATGCTAGAGCAGGAATTGAACCTGTGCCGTTGGCATTCTGAACTGTGTACTCATTATCTACCCAAATGAGCTAACCAGCCCTCATCTAAAAATTGAAAAAGAGGAAATATTAGAAAGGCTGGCTGTAGTTAAAGTTGATAAGTCACCAGGACCAGATGAGATGCATTCAAGGATACTGAGGGAAGTAAGGGTGGAAGTTGAGGAGCTTCTGGCCATAATCTTCCAATTCTCCTTATCTACAGGAATGATGCTAGGGGACTGGAGAATTGAAAATGTTGCACATTTGTTCAAAAAAGGGTATAAGGATAAACCAAGCAAGACAAATTGGGTTTAATTAACTTGCTAGTGTTTTTGATGAGGTGACAGAGAGGGTTGGTAAGGGTAATATGGTTATGCATGAACTTCTAAAAGGCCTTTAATAAAGTGCTACATAACAGAGCTGTCAGCAAAATTAAAACCCATGGCATAAAAAGAACAGTGGCAGCATGGGTATGAACTTGGCAGATTGACAGGAAACAAATTAGGAATGAACAGTTGTTTTTTGTACAGGAGAAAGGTATGTAGTAGGGCTCTCAGGGATCGATATTGGGATCAGTGCTTTTGTTAATATATATTAATGACCAGGATCTGCAGGGTACAATTTCAAAATTTGCAGATGACACAAAACCTGAAGGTATTGTGAACTATGAGGAGGTTGGTAATGAACTTCTAGAACATAGACAGGGTGGTGGAATGGCAGATGAAATTGTGTGCATAGAAGTGTGAGTGAAGTGATGCTTTTTGTTAGGAATATCAAGGAGGGGAAATGTAGAATAAAGGTTACAATTCTAAACTGGGTGTAGGAGTAGAGGGACCTGGGGATATATGTGCACAAATTGTTCAAGGTGGCAGAAGGTGATTGGGAAGGTGGTTAATAAGGCATATGGGATCCTGGGCTTTATAAATTGAGACATGGAGTCCAAAAGTAAGGTTATTTTGGTAAGCTTTTATAAAACACTGATCTGACCTGAACTGGAGTATTGTTCCAATTTTGAGCACCACTCTTTACAAAGGATGTGAAAGCTTTAGAGAGGTTGCAAAATGGTTCCAGAGATGAGGAACTTCAGTTATGTGGATAGATTGGAAAAGCTGAGGCTGTCCTCCTTGAAGAAGAGAAAGTAACAGGTTTGATAGAGGTATTCAAAATTATGAGGGGCTTGGACAGAGTAGATAGAGAGCAACTGTTCCTATTGGCAAAATGGTGGTAAAGCAGATGACACAGAATTAAACTGGTTGACAAAAGAACTAAAGGCATCATGATGTTAAATCTTGTTTGCAGTGAGTGGTTAGAATCTGAAATGCAATGGCTCAGATTGTGGTCGAGGCAGATTCAATCTTGGTTTTCAAAAGGGAATTAGATAATCATCTGAATAGAAAATATATGCAAGGCTACAGGGTAAAGGGGGGAGAGGAAGACTAGCTGAGTTGCTTTTGCGGAGAGGTGGCAAGGATACGACAGGCTGAATGATCTGCTTCTGTACTTTAACCATTCGATGACTCTATGATAAGTAATTTCAGAGAAATATATTACGGTTTTGCAGATTAATATGGCACTGCATAATTTCTTGACTTCTGGCATCCAATTTTTCAGCTGCCTCTTGTCCATCAGTGCTCTTTTCTACAGTGCAGCAAACATTGCTGATTCATCCAGGAGTGGGGTACATAATGACTCATAGCATGAAAAGTCTGTTTTCAGCAAAGGTCGTTGTGCTTCCTCTTTCGATGTATGTATCTATGTGTTCCATTAGAATTTAACTGTAAGATTAGGAATTCACCCAAGACTTTTGAGAATTGTAAACACAGCTTTCAGTTCAAAGGTCAATAAATTAAAACTGTCTAAGAGTGGAGGACTACAAAATTATTATTTCATTATTGCGCAGCAATTGCATTTTTATTCATTTATTTTACTATGAGATGAATTTTATGTTACACTAATAGATTTGCATTAAAATGTATTGGGATTGAATGTCAGCATAACATTCTGCTTTGAATTAGGAATTGCCATTTGGGAAGATACGTCATTGCTGGCATCTGCCCGACAGCAAGTTTGTACTACTTACAGATTTATTCTGCTGATAATTGGGGCAAAATTTTTAGCTCAGTGGGCGGGCGGGCGCGCTCCTGACCCGCTCGTGCACAAAATAACGCGTTTTGATGTCGGGCAAGCGCAGTCGCATGGTATTTCGTTCAATGAAAAGGCCTGTTAAGGCCATTAACAAGGTTATTGAATGTCATTTTTTGCTGCCCGCCCAACCTTATGGTTGATGGGCAGACGAAAAGGACAAGCGGCCTTTGCACTTTTTAGGAAACTTCATCCACGGGCGAATTGAGGTTTCTTAAAGCAAATACAATTAAAATTAAAAATTAAAAAATTAATTAATAACGTGTCCTTGCTCATGTGACAGAGTCAATGAGACATTGTTTATGACTTTATTTGTTTTTCAAAATGCTTTGTCTCCCTGAGGCAGTTCTGTAACTCAGGGAGATTATGAAGCATGCACTCGCTTCCCCCAACCCCCGCCCGCTTGTGTTTCATGCTGGGTGGGCCTTAATTGGCCTGCCAGCGTGAAATTGCCTTCCGGCCCCGATCGCAGGCAGCAGTCAGCTTCCCAACTGCCCCCGCTGTGCTCATCCGACAAGGGCAAGATTCTGCCCTTGGTGTTTTAGTGGACAACACCAGAAAAGACAAGGTGTGACCAAATAGAGTTTTAAAAAATTATTATGGTGTTTGATGGGGTAGACATAGAAAAGATGTTCCCATTTGTGGTGAGTGCAAAACTAGGGATCAAAAATGCCATGGTCATTATAAGCTGACTAAAGAATTCAGGAGAAACTTCTTTACTCAGAACATGGTTAGAATGTGGGGTTGCTGCCACATGAAGTAGTTGAAGTGAGAACACAGATGCCTTTAAGGGAGGCTAGGTAAGTACATGAGGGAGAAAGGGTTAGAAAGATATGCAGAGAGGTTTAGATGAGAGGGAGGAGGCTTATTTGAAACATAGGCCTGAATTTTCAGGCGGCGGGCGGGCTCGCCGTACACGATTGACTCCGCGCCGCTATTTTACGCAGGCGGGCCAATTAAGGCCCACCCAGCATAAGACGCGAGCTGTAGCACTTAGCACTACCTGTGCGGGCGGAGAGAGTCGGGGCCGGCGCTCTTTCGCGCATGCACGCCAAAGAGCGCTTCAATCTCCCTGAGGCACGGATCTGCCTCAGGGAGATTGAATCGATATTGAAATAATTAAATAAATTGAGAATAAAATTAATTGAACATGTCCCCACAGTCACATGAGATGGGACATGTTTTTATATCTCAGAAAATTTATTTATTTATTTATTAAAAGCTTTAGGCCACCTCATCCCACTTGTGGATGAGGTTTCCTAAAAAGCGCGAAGGCTGCTTGGCCTTTTCGCCTGCCTGCCAACCTTAAGGTTGGACGGGTAGCGTTAACATTTACCTTAATCACTTCCTTAATGGCCTTAATAGGCTGTTTACATATTGGCGGGCATGTAGCCGACTCCGGCGCGCACCCACCAAACGAAGCATCACTCATCATTTTACGTGTCGGCGTGTCGGGCCCGCACGCCGACTGAAAAGTTCTGCCCATAAATGCACCAGTACGGATCAGTTGGGCCAAATGGCCTGTTTCCTGTGCTGCAAATTCTATGTAACATTTAGCGCGTTCAAATTACATTCCTCAATCTATTACTTTAATGCAGGAATTAATTAATTCATAACAGGCAAAGGAATGCCATAAGAATACATTACCTGTTCATCAGGTAGGATTAATGACAGTCGTTTCTGGTTTGTAATGTCCAACACCCTGCTGATATAAATAATGGTAATGGTCTTTGACAAGCAGTGTGGAAACATACATATGAGAGAAGATGGTGTCTGCTTTAAGTCCTGAATGTACAGTTCTTCTGATCAGGTTTGTGGTTTCATTTTTTTTTCACCTGTACACTACCAAATCGACCTTTACAAAGCTTACCAGGATGACACCAAGTGTTACGACCCATCCCCAGGTGGGGTTCCCCAATGTTGTGGATCCAAGCGAGACTCCTCAATTTGTCACTGTCTGGCTGGGACACCCCCAAATCATTATTCTCCAAGTGAAAAGGGATGAAGTGGCTTCTTGCCTTTATTCAGCACCCCGCCCCCCCACATCCTTTGGTCGCAACAAGATTTAATCTAAAAAGGATCCTTTTTGCAGATACCTTTGTCCCACACTCAATCATTCTGGTTTTGAATGAGCCAATTTGATCAGACTTTCTTGAGTTAAAAATGAGTAAGTTTATTAACTAGCAAAGGCAAAAAAGGATAAAACACATGCATATACAGTCATACAGGTTAAAAGCAAGAATTTAGCTTGAAGTAAGTGAATATATATATCTATTTTTAAAAAAAAGGTATACAGAACAATCCTTGACTCGTGGGGAATAGGTGATTGAGCGCTGTGGCCATTGCGATTCGAGATTCCAGTAGAATTGACTCCGGTTGACGAATATTTTGATTCGAGGTTCCAGTAGAGTTGACTCTGGTAGACAAATGGTTGGTTTTGAGATTCCAGTAGTGTTGAATTCGGCAGATAGGGAGAGAGATCGCAATACCTGCAAAATGACAATTTGCAGGGGTACTGTGTATGGCTGTTACTTCTGAGTCAAACTCCCAGCACTTGCTCTCTCTCAGAACATCCACATCCACAGAACAGACATTGGGGCAGCTTTTCAGCTCACTTTTAACCCCTTTGTATATTCCAGGTGGGAAGTGAATTCGCAAATCTGTCTGGGCAAAGCTCACAGGATTTCTTGATGAGACGATACTTAACTTCCATTATGTCCCATTGTCTCTACCGGAGGGAGCAATTACTTTCTGGATGTCTTTAGAAGTACCTTGTCTGGCAGCAGGGTGGGGTTCCATTACCTCTCAGGGAGTCACCTTGAAGCATTCCAGCCAGTGACTTGTGTGGTCTTAATTTTAAAGTCCAATATTTCCGGATGCAATCCAGTGTTTTTTCCTTCATTATCATGACAGAAGGACAAGGTTCTTCAGTAGTGTGGAAATATTGGAGCAATTGGGATTGTTCTTCATGCAGCAAAGAAGTCTAAGAAAAAAGTATTCAGAATTTTGAGGGGTTTTGATTGATCAAGTGGGGAGAAATGGTTTTCTCTGGAAAGTTGGTGGATAATCAGAGATCATAGGTTTAAAATAATTGGCAAAAGAAACCAGAGGGGAAATTAGAAATTATTTCATAGATGACTGTTAAGACCTGGAACGCATTATCTGCAAGTTAGGAACTTCCAAAAAGGAACTTGCTTTGTAATTGAAGGGAATCAATTTGCAAGGTTATGGGAAAAGTGTGGTGTGAGGGATTAAATTGGACAGCTCTTTCAAATGGCTGGCATAGGCATGACAGGCCAAATGGCCTCCTTTGTTGCTGGAAAATTCTATAGATACAAGATTTAAAAGCGTACCTCTACTTCTAGAGGTCACATACCCCTATCTTAGTGGTGCGGGAGATACCACTAGCTGCTTTCCATATGGGCTGCGCAGCCTTAGGTGATGGGGTGCTGCATGCAGGTACGTCTCCTGTGTGAGCCTCGAGAAGTTGAAAAGGTCACATCATCACTTCGGCACATGCAATGCACAAATATAAAAACTGGCCAACAAAGGTGCTGGGAACACTTTCCATTCATCCCTGAAGCAACCAAAAGTGTTAGCAAGCAAGCTAGGCCGTGTTCTGGGGCTATTTACAGGGTGACTCAAGGTATTGCAGCTGAGGTGCTTTTGTCTTGCTATGCTCAGGCAAAATTGATGGAAGCATTGTAATGAGTTGTTGGGGGTGTTTGCTGACCACAGAGAGGCTACGCGGTAGCCTTTCATAATTCTGGTGGTAGTGGATACAGTGCCACTTACTCTGTGGCCTGAGCAGGAGAGGCAGAGAGGAGGAGAAGGAGGGTTCTCCTTAGAAGACCCTGCCCACCTTGGGTCTTCTGGGAGTACCAGTCCTACCATGGGATGAACCAGGAGCAGTGCCTCAGGAGGCTTCTGTTCACCAAGAAGGTGGTGATAGAACTGTGAGATCTCCTGCACCAAAAAGACGTGAAGCTTCAAACCAGGGCAAGGATGCATCTGTGCATCCAGCATCTGTGAAGGTCTCTGTCACCCTTTCCTTCTTTGCAACTGGCTCCTTTCAGGCAGCAACTGGAGACATTAGCAACAGGCCCCAGTTTGCAGTCCACTGAAGTATCTGGGAAGCATCCTACAGGAGGAGAGGGGACTTCATCCTCTTCTCCTGAGGAGGAAGAACAGAATGAGAGGCCATGTTGGTTCACCAGCAGAACAAGCTTCATGATGGTGCACGGCACCATCGACTGCACATGTGCCCCCGCAGGTTCCTCATGTCAACGGAGAACAACATTGCAATGGCAAGGGCTCCCGCTCAGTTGGTGTGCGACCACACCAAGAAATTCTTATCATTGAACCCCCTGCTATCCTGGCAGGGTCCATGATGCTTTCATCCTTTGACAATTTTCCCTATCCACTGTCTTCAGGCCTCCTAGACAGCCAAAAGGATGGCTGCTTCAACGCATTGTTCATGCTCCCCTTCTGCCATTCCACCATGTGGGATCTAAAGACCTTCACTGTGATCCATGGGGCCACATGCAACACAATAGAGCAAGCCATTGGGCTGCATGAGCAGAGATTTTGCAGCGAGGTCACTCTGGCGGTAAGAGGGTATCTGTAGTACCGTTCTACCCCAGGGGCTGCAGCATGGCTGGCAAGAGGTGGCTGACTTTCACTGGGAGACTGCAGATGGCCTTTCAGGACACCCTCGAGTAGTTTTGGGCCTATAGGGCCCGGCTTCAGACTGTACCACCTTGGTATGGGCAACCGTAGTTTGGGCTGGCTGTCTGAGGAACAACTGCGGGGGCACTGGCAAAATGACAAGGGTTGGAGAACAAATGCTTTCATCTTGAGGGAGGTTTGTGATCCATGATGCTGATGCCACTACCATTCCCACGGGACTGCACTTCAGCCATCCTTGTCATCTACTGGAGCAGATTGCTGGACTCACCTGAGAGCCTGCACACCCCCTTGAGCACTGAGATACGCGACATCTGAGCCTGGATGGCAGGAGCTAGCCATCTCATGACCTTTGTCTGAGTTTCCACTGCAACATTGAGCCATCAGGATGCGCCACTGCCCCCCCAACTCAATCTACCCCCCAACCACAACCCCTGTGCTGCAGTACAAGATGAGACCAGCAGACTCGTAATCGTGGGCTGGTCTAGCAGTGTTGTTGTGAAGGTGCCCACCACTTCCATGATGGTAAGGATGGATTCCAAACTCTCCATGATGTGCTGTGCCACAGCGCAGCCAGACTCCTCCATGTTCCTATCCAGTGATGGAGACTGTCTGGCAGACCTTGGTGTGCATTTTCATCTGTGTTCTCCTATAGTCCACTCCAACAAAGACCTCATCTGAGTTCCCTGCTGCAGGGCTATTGTGTGACCTGGCCCTTTGGGGAGTTTCACACATCCCCTCTGTGCTAGCTTCAGCCCACATATGCCCAATGACTCACCATGAATTTAAGCTGGTGACTGAGTGTTAGGCTGAGCGGTGGTGCTGCTTGTCAAGGCTCCCTTCCTCTTCTCACCCTTCCACTTGCTTCTGCTGTCGCAGTCAACAGTTCCTGGTAATCTGGAAACATTGAAGCATAGCTGGGAATTAAAGGAGGAGGAGGAGGGGGGTGGTAGTGGGGAGGAAATCAGGAAGCCCAAAGTCTATTAATGTGCAGTTTCCATTTTCATGGCATTTTTCAGGATGAGGGTGAGGAATTAGTGTAGAAAGTGCTTGAGGCATCAACTTGCTGTCATCCAGGATGGCCTCCGATGCACTGGATGCCACTGGCTTTTCTGTCTGTGATTTGAAGGACCATCTTCTCCAGGAAGCTGAGGCGATATATTTGTCCTTGCCCTCTGGCTTTCCTCCTGAAGTCGGTGACCTTGCCCTACAAGAGAGAGGGCAGAATGTCATTGACTCCATTACAGTGTGTTTGGCTGATGCCTGCCATAACTAAATAGCTGGAGGTATGTGGAGGCAGTGAGAGACCTGTGTGGCTGGCATGCTTCAGAGGTAGTGTAGGATGTTAGTGGTGAGTCCCGAGTGTTAGGGTGTGGTGATGGGAATGTGGTGCATTGGGCAATGTGAGAGGTGTGTGTTGTGGTTGCGAAATGTGTTGATCTGATGCATTCACTCACCTTGACCACCCGAGTGAGGTCATTAATCTACTCAGCACTGCTGCCAGGTCTGTGGTGCTGCATTCTATGTATTTATTTACCCTCTCCACATGCTCACAATCCCTTTTCAGGGTCATTGTAGGGTTTCTTGGACCCCCCCCCCCCTATTCCTCCCCTCGTAAACATGGTCTCCTTCCTGGCATCAGCACCTTGGCTGAGTGTGTCCAGGGTAGCGTTGCTCAGCCTGGGAGTCCTCTTCTTCCACTGCTGTGACATGGCTTCTCTGTCTGTGGCCAGAAGCAATTATTCAGCAGCTTGCAGTATGTTGCTGTATCTTTCTTTTTATAGGGCCTGTGCCATTAACTATAGGAGGCTGTCTAGAACACATGCTTTCTACTGATTACTACTTGACTCTCTGGAGTGTGTGGAGGGGCTGCACCCTTCAACACTGTGAACCACAAACCCATGCCCAAAAAGTGAAGTGATAGAAATCTCTATGTGTTGTGGGATGTGCTGACACCTGTGCCTGAATTCCTGCTTCCATAGGCTCTAAATTGAGAGGACTCATTTATAAAATCTGCTCCTTACTGACTTGTGTGCCTCTAATTGAGGCATTAATTGTATCTCCAGTAGTCACAATCTGTTGGAACCACCCTTGATGCGGCAGGTCCTTATATAATCTACAGAAGGAGCTTGTTCTAGCCTTTAGTTGAAGTTTTGCCTCTTGTGTGCGACAGCCATGGTCTTTGAGAAGGGTCCCTTGCTTCCTGCAATCAGCTTTGATGTTATTGGGTGGAATTTTCCATTTTTGAAACTAAGTGCAGTGGCGGGCAGGATCCATTGCATCGTTCCTGCTGCTTGGAATGGTGGAAATCATGCCCCATTCAGTGTCTGGAAGCTTATTAATTGTGCACAAGTGAGTAACTCTCCGAATTTCCTGGCAGGTTGGGAGGTGATGCATCCACCCTGCTGTTACTTGACAGGTTCGAAGGTCCGATATTTAAATGCCAGCCAAGCACACACATCTCACTCTCTCCAGCCCAGCAGTTTCTGGGAGACATGTCAAGATGTCTTGGTGAACACAGAAAGAAGGCAGCGAGCCACAAGAAGAAGGCTGCTTCTGCCCCAAAGCCCTCAAGGCATTGATATGAGGAGTGGCTGAGCATAGGGATGTGGTTTATCCCAGGGTTGGCACCAGAAAGCACATCAGCCTCACCTCTCCGGCCCAGGAGGCCATTGCAGAGGATGTCAGCACAGCTTGCCACTGCATCCACAATGCCATCCAGTGCAAGAAGAGGATGAATGATCTCATTTGCTCCACCAGGGTAAGTCATCCTTCAGCTCCCTCCAATATCAAACTCTCATCATGGCATCATGCACTCAAAGGGCTTCTCTTTTCAGGGATCTCACACAACCATTAGCGGGGGACACCTATCAACACTGATTGTCTCACGGAAACTTTCACATCATCACCATCTCATCTATCGTGCTGCTCATACTCCACCCTCAGCCCCTTCTGGGGAAGGCTCGCCACAAACAGGAGGCATGCATCTCCTAACCTCTGCTCCATCCCTTCTCAGGATATGCCTTTTTTTTGTCTTCATCCAGGCAAGTTTGCCCACAACAGGCGAAAAAGATCGCAGACCAGGGGAGCGATGGCTAATATCATTGCCCTCATGCAATTCGAGGAGGATGCCGCTGAGATTGCTGGGGAGGACAGGGATCATCACCATGTGGGGCAGGGGAGATCGGATTGTCCCAGCAATGTAGCACAGATTACACCTCCATGAGTTCATTACATCCTGACATTCACAGTGAGTGACATGCAATCTTGTAATCCACCTGCTCAACTACCTTCTCTGTATTATAGGCACCAGCAGGTTGAGGCCCACAAGCTGGCCAACATAACCTGTCAGATGAGAAATTTATGATCCCAGCTGATGTTACTACTAGACAAGCCAGATCCCAGGGATGAACCCGGCTTGAGAGATCCTAACTTTTATTTTTTTGTTTAGAAACGTGGAGAGTGTCTACTGAACAGAGTCACAGGAGTCAGCTGATGAACTTTTAACAAAATAATAAAACATTTATAAAACAAGAAAAGATGAACGATATAACAATACCCCTTCACCATCTTATACTTTCATGTTCACAGTAAGTACACAATCCATGCAAACCAATAGGTAACCTGTGGTCAGACACACCACATTCTAAAACCAAGTGACCGATGCCACCCCAAACAGATGCTATGGATCCCTCATCAACTCTCCTTAGATGCTTGTCACACCGGTCTCACTGAACTCCGTCTTTCATTCGAGGGTTTCTAATCTCAACTCTCTAAGAAGCTGCTTTGGAACCTTCTCCCAAATGATGCTTCCTCTTGGATGCCTGCCACAAGGGTCCACCTCCAGAGTTTCGAACTCTCCTCCTGATGTTCCTCTTCTTGGATCACCTTGTGCATTCGAGCTTCCTTCCATGCACACTCTCTCAGATACTCAGCCATGCCAACAGAACAACACTGCTTCACATGCCCATAGTAAAGAGTTACAGACCTTCAGCTGTCTCCTTGGATCTTCTGGTTTCTCACAAGCCTATTTTGCATTAAGTCTGTGTCCTGCAGCCTCTTTTTTGATCATTCATAGGATGTGGGCTTTGCTGGCTGGACCAGCATTTATTGCCCATTCCTGGTTGCCCTTTAAAAGGTGGTGGTGAGCTGCTTTCTTGAACCGCTGCAGTTCATGTGGTGTAGGTACACCCACAGTGCTGTTAGGAAGGGTGTTCCAGGATTTTGGACCAGCGACAATAAAGGAACGGCGATATATTTCCAAGTCAGGATGGTGAGTGACTTGGAGGGGAACTTCCAGTGATGGTGTCCCCATCTAGCTGCCGCCCTTGTCCCTCTGGATGGCAGTGGTCATGGGTTTGGAAGGTGCTGTCTAAGGAGCCTTGGTGAATTCCTGCAGTGCATCTTGTAGATGGTACACACTGCTACTAATGTGCGTCAGTGGTGGAGCAAGTGAATGGCTGTGGATGTGATGCCAATCAAGTGGGATGCTTTGTCCTGGATGGTGTCAAACTTCTTGAGCGTTGTGGGAGCTGCACTCATCCAGGCAAGTGGGGAGTATTCCATCACATTCCTGACTTGTGCCTTGTAGATGGTGGACAGGCTTTGGGGAGTCAGGAGATGAGTTACTCATTGCAGGATTCCTAGCCTCTGACCTGCTCTTGTAGCTACAGTATTTATATGGCTAGTCCAATTCAGTTTTTGGTCAATTGTAACCCCCAGGATGTTGATAGTGGGGCATTCAGTGATGGTAATGCCATTGAACATCAAGGGACGATGGTTGAATTCTGTCTTGTTGGAGATGGTCATTGCCTGACACTTGTGTGACACGAATGTTACTTGCCACTTGTCAACCGAAGCCTGAATATTGTCCAGGTCTTGCTGCATTTGGACATGGACTGCTTCAGTATCTGAGGAGTCACGAATGGTGCTCAACATCATGAAATCATCAGCGAACATCCCCACTTCTGACCTTATGATGGAAGGAAGGTCATTGATGAAGCAGCTGAATATGGTTGGGCTGAGGACACTACCCTGAGGAACTCCTGCAGTGATGTTCTGCAGCTGAGATGACTGACCTCTAACAACCACAACCATCTTCCTTTCTGCTAGGTATGACTCCAACCAGCAGAGAGTTTTCTCCCTGATCCCCATTGACTCTAGTTTTGCTAGGGCTCCTTGATGATCTGTCAAATGTTGCCTTGATGTCAAGGGCAGTCACTCTCACCTCAGCTCGGGTATTCATCTCTTTTGTCCATGTTTGAACCATGTTTGTAATGAGTTCAGGAGCTGAATGGCCCTGGTGGAATCCAAACTAGGCGTCAGTGAGCAGGTTATTGCTAAGCAAGTGCTGCTTGATAGCACTGTTGATGACCCCATCCATTACTTTATTGATGTTTGAGAGTTTGATGGGGCAGTAATTGGCCGGATTGGATTTGTCCTGCTTTTTGTGTACAGCACATATCTGGGCAATTTTCCACATAGCCGGGTAGATGCCAGTGTTGTAGCTGTACTGGAACAACTTAGCTAGGGGCACAGCAAGTTCTGGAGTACAAGCCTTGAGTACTATTGTCAGGACCTATAGCCCTTGCAATATCCAGTGCCTTCAGCCGTTTCTTGATATCATGTGGAATGAGTTGAATTGGCCAAAGACTGGCATCTGTGATGCTGGGGGCCTCCAGAGGAGGCCGAGATGGATCATCTACTTGGCACTTCTGGCTGAAGATTGCAGCAAATGCTTCAGCCTTATTTTTTGCACTAATGTGCTGGGCTCCTCCATCATTGAGGATGGGGATATTTATGGAGCCTCCTTCTCCAGTGAGTTGTTTAATTTCCATCACCATTCACAGCTGGATGTGGCAGGACTGCAAAGCTTAGATCTGATGTGTTGGTTGTGGGATTGCTTAGCTTTGTCTATCACTTGCTGCCTATGCTACTTTGGCACGCAAGTAGCCCTGTGTTATAGCTTCACCAGGTTGACAGCTCATTTTAAGGTATGCCTGACATGCTCCTCCTGGCTTGATGGTAATGGTAGGGTGGGGGATATGCTGAGCCATGAGGTTACAGATTGTGTTCGAGTACAATTCTGCCACTATGATGGCCCATAGCACCTCATGGAGCCCAATCTTGAATTACTGGATCTGTTCGAAATCTATCCCATTTAGCACGGTGATAGTGCCACACAACACGATGGAGGGTATCCTCAAGCCCCCAGATATTAGTAAGGAGGACTTTGCAGGATCGGCAGGGCTACTTTACTTTCACCAGTGACCGGGCATTCAGGGGCAAATGTTGGGGCAGTGTTGTCACCGGTGGTGGGGTCTCTTAAAAAGACCTATGCGGGAGTGGCTGCTCCTGCAGCTCCCGCGGCCCTGTCACCTATCCGCCTCCTCACAAGGGCCTGGGGGTAAAGAGCTACGCTCACCCCGAGATGACTATTGAGGCCTGCGTTAAGGCTATGGCTGGGGTCATCGGCCCCTCAGCCATAGTCGCAGCCTCTAAGATGTATGGCAAAGCCATATTTTTCCTGAGGTCCGAGCAGGCGGTGCGCCTGGCCCTAGAAAAGGGGCTCACTGTGGGTGGGACCTTTCTGGCGGTGGACCCCCTTGAGGCCACCACCCAGAGAATTATAATTTCAAACGTCCTGCCCTTTGTTTCCAGTGAGCTCCTCCTCCCCCACCTCTGTAAACAGGGGGAGGTCAGGTCCGGGATTGTGCCAATCCCGCTCGGCCTCAAGGACGCGGCCCTCCGCCATGTGTACTCTTTCCGGCGCCAGGTTTTTGTCCGCTTGGCCCGGGAGGAGTGCCTGGAGGGGGCCTTCACTGTAGATTTTGAGGGGGCCGCCTACCAGGTCTTTTGGACAGAGGATGACGTGCGGTGCCATGCTTGTAAGGAGGTGGGGCATGTGAGGAAGAACTGCCAAGCCTCCAAGGCCGCAGACTCCATCCGAGCGGCTGTAGCTGGCACCGCCCCTCCTCCCCCCACCACTACTCCATCTCCCTCCCCACAAGGGGAGGCGCCGCTGGCAGCCACTACCATCTTGGCTGCCGGTGAGGCGGGGGAGAGTCCCTGCGCCGTAAGAAGGCGCAGAGGAAGACCCGCAACCCGGGGGCGGCCCCTGAGACTCCCCAGACTCCCCAAACCACCCAGGACCACCAACCCCCTGCAGACACCGGCTCCGGGGAAATATCAACATCTGGCCCCAGTGTCGTCTCCGCGTGTGATCCCGGCTCCGTGTGCGCTGAGGCGTCGTGTGCTGGACCCGGTGTCATCCCTGCGCGAGTTCCCGGGGCCGGCGGGGGCGAGACTCGTAATCCTGAGCCGGTGGAAAAGCCCAAACCCCAGAGGGTGGGGCGTCCTGGTAGGCTAGACGAGGTGGAGGAGGCCTCGCAGTTGGAGGTCTCCCCAGCCCCCAGCCTACCCCGGAAGAGACGTCACCCCTCTGAGGAGGAAGAGTAGGGTGACACCCCGGCTGAAGAGGCTGGGTGTGTCCCCTCCCCCTGTGAAGATGTGGTGGCATCTCCAACCTGTGACAACTCGCTCTGCCCTCTCGGGGAGATCCAAACCCCTACCCCCACTGTTCCCCCCATAAACCTGCTGCAGTCCCCTGATCAGGGCCCCTTGAGGGTCGCTGAGGGTACCTCCCTTGAGGGGGTGCCCTTCAATGACCCACTAAATACCCCCGAGGTATCCTCTGGCCCGTCGGGGGACTGCAGCACCCCCTGTTTAAACCAATTGACTGGGTCATTGGGTGGCGGTGGCGAAGAAGGCCTTCCTGCCCCTTCCCAACCGTTAGCACTGGGCGTCCTAGTTTTAGGGCAGGAGCTGCTCCTGAGCTTCCCGGACAACCTGGTGCCTTGGGGGTGGGGGAGGGGGGGAGCGGGTATCCGAAATGCCGCTGCCCCCTGACGCAAAATCGCTAGTGGAGACTAGAGGACTGCTCTGGCCTTGATCCTTGGGGTGGGATCGAGGTGGAGGTGGAGCCAACTGGCAGCTCCTGACCAATACTCAATACGAGGGAGGGGTTGGAAGCTGGAGGCGACGACCTGGAGGAGGGCAGGGTTTCGGTGGTGAGCACCGGGGACAACGTTGAGTCGTTGTCGGGTGAGGTGGTGGATCCCCTGGTGCCCCCTGCTGACTCTCCCCTCATCCCTGCACGGGAACTCCAGGACTTTTTGGCGAGTTATCGCGGTCACCGAGACAGGGTCCAATTGGCCTTGGACCGGTGGCATTCTTTTCCGCTGGTGTTCTGGTCCACTCGTGAAGCTCTCAAGGCTCCCAAGTTAGACAGGAATGCTCGGCGGTGGGTCCATATGTTTCTCGCTGGGCTCCTGAAGGAGAGGAAGGATTAAAAGTCCTCTCCTTTTAATTAAGGTGACGGTTGTATGTACTTTTGACAATGAAGACAACCATAGCCAGCCTCAACATCCACGGCAGCAAGGACGCACAGCGCAGGTTCCAGAACTTCTCGGTCCTCCGGGACGGGAAGTATGCGCTGTGTTTCCTGCTCGAAACCCATACCGTTCCGGGAAACGAAGCTACGTGACTCATGGAGTGGTGAGGGGGGGTCCACATGAGTCACCTAGCCTCCAATTCTGGCGGGGTGGCTATCTTGTTGGCCCCGCATTTTCAACCGTTATTGCTTTTACAGCTGACCTGATTTAGGGGCTGTGTTTCCTTTATCCCTTATTTTGTTAATTTAGTTTAATTGACTCTGAATGAGTTAATTCTCCTCAACCTCTGCTGGCACCATCGAGGCCTTCCATGCCCGGTGGGCACCGCGGGGGCTGGGGTGCTTTCTCGACCCTCTTAATCACATTTTGGTTTGTTGATGTAAGTTTCCTTTAAATTTTGTCTTTGGTTGTGCAGTGATCCTAATTTAGGGACTGCATTTATTTTATACCTCATTTTGTTAATTTAGTTTATTTGGTTGACTCCAAAAGAGTTAATTCTCCCCAACTTCTGCCGGCACCGTCAAGGCCTTACGTGCCTGGTGGGCACCGTGGAGACTGGGGTGCTTTATGGACCCTGTTAATCACATTTTGGTTTGATAGATGTAAGTTTTCTTTAAACATTGTCTTTGGTTTTACAGCTATCCTAATTTAGGGGCTGTGTTTTCTTTATCCCTCATTTTGTTAATTTAGTTTATTTGGTTGACTCCAAAACAGTTAATTCTCCTCAACTGTCCTAACCCTGCCGTTATGTCTTGGTGCTCCCAGACATTTACAGCGGAGGTGGAGGCAGCCTGCTGACTGAGCCGCCCTGTCTGTGATGACTTTGGCGGGCGTCCTCTGGAGGGCCGAGACTTGGAGAGCCCTGGCCTGCTTTCAGGATCCTGCTGTGTGGCAGTGGCACCCTCCTCAGACTGTGAAGCTGGATCTGCGGAGGTCACAGGAAGAGGGGAGTCAGATGGGTTGGTCACTCCCAGAGTCAACTGGGTAGATGGCCCCAGAGTGTGCACCTGCTATTCCTCCTCCCTATGGGTGTGCCTGAGGGCCCCTGGCTGACTCCATGAGTGGAAGGGGTAGCTGGAGTGAGATCGAGCTGCCCAACGCCCATCTCGTGTACACACTGTTGGAGGCCACCTATGGCATCAGCGATGGAGTTAAGCCTGCACAACAGTGCAGGAGTGACGTCCTGGACCCAGGTCTCCATGGCGGCCACCATCCTGCCAGTGCTGATCTCAGTGCATTGCAATACGGACGCTATCACCTCTGCCTGAAGATGGATGGACTCCTCCATCGTGCCTTGCAATCTGAGGTCCTGAGCTTGCCTTTGCAGCTCCAGCAGCTGTGACATGACTGACCCAGTGGCTCGTCATCTGACTCGGTCTCAGCAGTGTTCTGGCCTCCAGCAGTCCTGAGTCCACGCACCTGGGAAGTCCCTGTCTCCGCATGCTATGGATCAGAAAGTGCGATGTACTCACCAGATTGTGGTCCCAAGGCTATTCTAAAGCTAGGTCCCACCGAGGAGTGTGTCTCTGTGCTGGTGGAGGGCGTGGGTGAGCGCTGTGATGGGACTTCAGGGAGGGTGCATTCAGATTGCTCTTTAGAGGTTTCTTCAGAGCTTGCTTAGAAGCTCTGGGTCGTGGACTCTGTCTGCTGCTTCCCAGATGTGCCTGCAAAAGCAAGGGGAGATAATAGAGCAGTGCCAACCTTACCATCAGCACAAGACCGATCCAGCCAGCTGGATGGCTCTGTTTTCAAATTCTGAGAGAACTTTGAATTCCGGCATCCCACTACCTGTCTGCGACGTTTCCCTACTTTTGTGAGCCAGTTTGTCCTGCATGGGTAGAGATGTGGAGAGTGTATCAGGATGCCTGCTGGGCCAGATGATAAGTATGCCTGGCCTGTGTGGGTGGTGAGTGGTCCCATGGATGGGATGAGGACAATGATGGTGCGTGTGAGAGAATGAATGGTGATGTCCCTTGCACTGGCAGTGAGTGAGGGTCCTCTGGGTGTGTGATGGGTTTGCGAGTGTGAGAGTTGGGAGTGATGATAAGAGTGTCTTACCCTGGCGGAATGGAGGAGATCATTAATCCTTTTGTGGCACTGGGTGATTGTCCTCTTCTGAAGAGCGTTGGCGCTGCCACCGCCTCCCAAGCCGGGTTGGTGACATTGCTACCCATCCTGCGGCCAGAGCAAGGGTAGAGCACATCCCGGTGGGGCTCCACAGTATCCAGCAGTTGCTTGAGGGACCCGTCGTTGAAGCAGGGGGCTGCAGTCTTTTTTCCATTGCTGGCCATGTCTCCCAGGCAGCGGTGGTGAGCTGGTGGTGATGAGTGCTTTGCTGGTGGCTGCCACTTAAAAGATGGTGGCCGGCGTGATGCAACAGTGAGGTGATGGCAAGCAGGTGAATGAGAGCCCAGCCTGCTATTTTCATCAGCGGGTAGGACTCCATTTAACTCACCTGCTACCGCACTTAGTGCAATTCTGGGAAAATTCAGCCCCCTTTGTGAGAATCATGTTAATGTGATGTCAGCTCCACCTGGGATAGTTTCTGCACCCTTGTGTGATGTCATGGAGATGTGTTAAAATCGTTATTGGAAGTGTGTGATTAAGGCACTTATAACCTTCTTCCGCACGAAACAACGCTGTGTGAGGGCAGCTCAGCAGCCGTGAGGGATTAGCGGCAGTTGTGTCTCCTCAATGGCAGTGCCAAAGGACAAGACCTGGAAGGGAGTTTGATATCCCCAAACATGTCCTCATCTCACTGGCCGCTGTCGTTTCTCATGAATGTGGCGACAACTGCATCAAGTAAGTTACCTCAGTGTTCTCACTGTTGTGTCAACTTTCACATCCTAGAGCAAGCGCATACAGTGTGTACCAGTGACATTCTTAGAGATCATGGCCTGGTGAATCATTGGACCAGAAGGTGCAGGTCTGAATGCTGAACCTGCTCTCGATGTGACTTGGACATCCCTTTCAATGAAATGGAATGACATTTAGGGCCAGAAGAAATGTGGCCAATTCCTGTTGCCTTCACTTTACTCCTCCTGGAATCTGGTAGCAATTAAAGTGGCACAGGCACATCTTCCACATCGTGCTTCCTCGATGCCATCGTCCCGTGGAAGCTGACCCGAATCACTCTCTTGAGGTTCCTGGGCCTCCTGCTTGTCATCCTCCAAGGAGCTCTCATCCTCCTCCATTTCACCCTCTGGCAAGGGATCACCCCTTTACAGAGCCAGGTTGTGAAGGCTGCAACACACAGCAATGATGTGGGATACCCTATTGGGAGTGTACTGCGGTGCACTACCTGAGCAGTCCAAACATCGGAAGTGCATCTTCAGAATGCCAATGGTCTGCTCTATTAGGGACTGTGTGGAGCTGTGAGCAGCGTTGTACCTCTCCTCCGAAGCATTTGAGGCTGATGCACCAGTGTCATCAGCCAGCCTTTCAGTGGGTACCCCTTATCCCCAAGCATCCACCTCTGAAGATGCTGAGGCTGTTTGAATATCTGAGGCACCTGGGAGTGAATCAGGATGTAGGAGTCATGACAACTCCCACAAATGTGCATTATGTGCTTCCAAATGATCACACACCAATTGAACATTGATGGAATGAAAACCTTTATAGCTGATAATCATTAGCGGCTGCTGCCATGAAGCTCTTAAAGCCACATGGGTACAATCGCTTGCACCCTGCACTCTTGGAAGCCTTAGAATGCTGCAAACCCACTGAATCTCGCATCCTCGCAATCTTCATCAAGTGCAAACCTCACATAATGGTGTGCCTTGTTGTAGAGGACATCTGTGACTTCCTTGATACATCAATAAATAGGATTTTTCCCTTGGCGATTTGGGGGCGGGGCCCGGTCGCCGAGGGGAAAATGACGCCGGATGACGTTGGGAGGAATCACTGACGTCATCCCGATCCATTTCAATTTTTAGGAAGGCCAATTGAGGCCATTGACAGGCTATTTAAAGTAATTAAAGACCTGCCCGTCCAACCTTAAGGCTGGCGGGCAGGCCACGAGCCCCAGCGGGCTCCAGAAT